>NC_140051.1:3413354-4130854 GCF_963513975.1 Fringilla coelebs | reverse complement strand
GTTTTCCAGTTGTTCAGTAACTAAAATATCTCAAAGCTTGCTTTCATTTCAATCTCGTTTATAGTTCCCATATTCTCAAAATTATCAGAATCTCTGCTGCTCACAGTGACCCCCAGATGTGTCACAAAGTCTCTTTTCCAAACCCAGTGGTCAAAGAAGGAGTCAGAGCTCTTCAGTTCTCATTCTCAAGGTTCTTTATTGTTTCTTACCTATTAAATTCTTTCTCCTGTCCTGCGAGGTTCATTCAGCAGGTCAGTCAGAGGCACTCTGGTGTTATCTTTTTATACTAAAAATTACATGTGCATTATTTACCATAACTTCCCAATACCCATCACCTGTGTCAGACAGTGAGCTTCTACTCTAAACCAACCCAAAAGTGCCAACATCACCCAGAACATGGAGGCTGAGAAGAAGAAGAAGGAGAAAGGCTGGACATGCCCAGATTCCTCCATCTTGAACCCCCATTCTAAAAACCCCAAAAATCTATTTTTTACTTCATGACTAACTATTATTCTACTTAACCTCTCTTGACTTGTAATTCTTCACATAAAGGTTGGTAATTGTTTTTTCCAAGGGTCAGGATCAAAGGCACAGGGGTCTTGGGCTCTGTGCCAAGGTCTCTGAGCCCCCTGGGCAGGGTCTTGAGCCCTCCAGGGCAGCCAGAGGAATTCCCTGGGTTCTGACACCAAATCTTTTTCCAGGCAATCATATTTATAAGATGTTTCATCTTCTCCAACACTAAAATTATGGGCTGTAAACAACAGGAAACTCAAGAGTGACAGTTCCTAGAGTTTCTTGTAGAAAGACAAGGAGGAGAGAACTCCCTCTGTGGGAAATGAACTCTGTCCCTGTTTGGGGCACAGGACATCAGCTCTGATAGAAGCTATCAAATGAAGCCAAGCAGATTAGGGAAAACGACCATGGAAATTTGAATTCACAGGATCCTTTTTCTGCAGACAGATGGTCATTTCAGCTTTCTGTTCTCTAATCCCTTGTTCTGCCAAGCAAACATCCTAAATCCCAGATAATGTAGGTTTTAGCATCTCCTGTGTTTCCCCCAGCATTAAGGCTGGTCCCAGAGATGGGATACATATGCTGGAACATCTGCATGCCCCAGGAATTTACAGCCACAGGATTCTCCCACCTGGAGAATCTGTGAATTTCAGTGGAATTTGGGGATTTTGGGGATGCCTGGATGGAATTTTGGGGGGATTTTTGGGGTTTTGGGTGGAATTTGGGGTGGATTTGGGGATTTTTGGGATGCCTGGATGGAATTTGGGGTGGATTTGGGGGGGATTTTTGGGAATTTTGGGGTTCTTGGGTGGAATTTGGGGTGGCATTTCAGGATTTTTGGGAATTTCTGGGTGGAAATTTGGGGGGAATTTTTGGGATTTTTTTTGGGTGGATTTGGGAGTTTTGGGGATCCCTGATGGAATTTTGGGTGGAATTTTGGGTGGATTTGTACAGCATAAGCCATCCTGGCCTCCAGCCCCCAGCAGACAGCACAGGCTCCTGATAAAACAGCCTTTTCCAGCCAACCTGGGGATTAAAGGGAACTTTTCCTGGGAATGGCCTTTCCCTAGGAACTGCTCAAATTCCAAAACAAAACATGAAACTCTGCTGGGAAAAATCAGGCTTTGCCAGACTGAGGCAAAGGAGCTGATTTCTGATTTCTGAGGGAGAGGAGCAGGAGACTGATGAGGGCTGGAGCTCAGAAATTCCTCCCCAGTTTCCCTGTTTGTCAGCTCAAGTGATTCACTGGAGCAGCTCCTGAAAACTCACCCAGGGCGTTCACAATTAAACAGATATTGAGCTGAATTCCATGAAATATGCACGTTGTTTGCTTTCTAAAAAGCTGTGAAAAGACCAGAAATGGAGAATTAGAGCAACAATCACTCCCCAGGTAGCCTCTAATGAGCTCTGTGTGGATGTGGAACAGGGGATGGGCTGGAGGAGCTCTGCAAGGGAGGCACTGGACACACTCTGCTGGTGCTCAGAAATGGTCCAGAGCTTTGGGACCAGCTGTAGGTCCAGCCTGGCATCCTCACAGGGCCAAGGATGAATTATTGCAGCACAGAAATCACACCTGCGCTGTTAATGATGGTCACAGCCCAGTCCCCAATGGGATATCTCAATAAATGCACTTTTTAGGAGCTTCATCAGAAGAAAAAGCCTTTGGGGAGCCCAGGAACTTGGAAAAGCCCAGGGAACAGAGCCCCTCCAGCCACGCTGTGACAGCTGGGGACAGGGGGAGGATGTGGTGTCCCTTGCAGGACAGAGCCACCCTGACCCAGCACTGGCCTCTCTTCCCCTGCTGCAGCAGCAGCACTGGGTGTGCTCCATCCTCCTCCCACATTGTTTTGGGCAGGGGAGGGACATCCCTGGCATCCCTCAGAGAGAAGCAAGGCACGATTCTTCCAAGAATGTTTCTGGGCTTCACATTCTCTGAACCTCAGAGAAAGGAAAAACAATTCTCATCGCTTGCTGTGCCAGTGTTTGTGCCAAAGTAGAATGGAATATGGAGATTGTTTATCCACAGTGATGGGGTTTTGTTTCCTTGGCTGTCAGGGCCAGGTGTGTGTGTGTTGGGACTGTGGGGACTGTCACGAGATTCTGGGCAGTTGTGTGCAGAGTTGAGTGCTTGGCAGATTCAGTTTAGATGTAATGTAACATAGTGTAATAGAGTATAGAATAATATAGCATAATAAAGTAATTAATTAGCTTTCTGATATCAATGGAGTCCTCCTCATCATTCCTCCCTACCACGGGGGTCGTCCTGAGTCCGATATCCCTCCTCTACCTGCAGCCTTCCACAGGGCAGGGTTTGGGATTTCAACCTGGGAACATCCTCCCTGACCTGGAAATATCCTCCCTGACCTGGGAACATCCTCCCTGACCTGGAACATCCTCCCTGCCCTGGGAACAGCCTCCTTGACCTGGAAATGTCCTCCCTGACCTGGAAATATCCTCCCTGACCTGGAACATCCTCCCTGACCTGGAACATCCTCCCTGACCTGGAACATCCTCCCTGACCTGGAAATATCCCCCCTGACCTGGGAACATCCTCCCTGACCTGGAAATGTCCTGCCTGCCCTGGAAACATCCTCCCTGCCCTGGGAACATCCTTCCTGCCCTGGGAACATCCTCCCAGACCTGGGAACATCCTCCCTCACCTGGAACATCCTCCCTGACCTGGGAACATCCTCCCTGACCTGGAACATCCTCCCTCACCTGGAACATCCTCCCTGACTTTGAAATGTCCTCCCTGACCTGGGAACAACCTCCCTGACCTGGGAACATCCTCCCTGACCTGGAACAGCCTCCTTTACCTGGAAATATCCTCCCTGCCCTGGGAACATCCCCCCTGACCTGGAACATCCTCCCTGCCCTGGGAACATCCTCCCTGACCTGGGAACATCCTCCCAGACCTGGGAACATCCTCCCTGACCTGGAACATCCTCCCTGACCTGGAACATCCTCTCTGACCTGGAACATCCTCCCTCACCTGGAACATCCTCCCTGCCCTGGGAACACCCTCCCTGAGGAGGAGCCCCTCACCCCCAAGTGCTGTTTCTGCCTCCCATTCCTGGCTAATGGCTCATTGTTTGTATTCATGCACGAAGGGAGTAAATTCTTCATTATTGGAGAGAGATCTGACATGTACAAACAATTGGAGTAAATTGATTGTATTTTCCAAATCATCACACAGACTCTAATTCTATCTGCAAGGCGCACTAATTTGCACTAGAATTGCCTCCTAAATTAGGAATTAGAGCTTTTGACAGAGAGGAGCAGTGTCACAAGGCTGGAAGGCTGCAGGTCCCTTCCCAGCTCACCCCAAAAAGACTTTTTTGTCCCTCAGAATTTGCTGATGGGTGGTGAAGGAGATCAACAACTAAAGCAGCTTTTAAGGGGGGAAAGGAACAAACAGTTCTTTTAAAAATGAATGAAGTATGTCAATGTAATTGTTCCATACCTTTTTCTCAGGCAGGAATTCCCTGGAAAACTGCACAGAGAAGGCTTTGCACACCCTTGTGTTGAGGGAGCAGCGCTGAAAATCAGAACACGCAGGGAGGGGATTTGTCCATGCAGGAAGCAGAGGACAGGGTGCCCTGTGCTCTCCCAGACATGAGGTCATCTGTGCCAGCCCCAGGGATGGCAGGGAGACAAAATCATTGAGGTCACTTGAGTCATGCACCCAGAAAGTGTCTGTGTCTGCAGGAAGGGATGGGATCAGGGCGTTCTGCACTCCCCAAAATGCCAGACACGAGGGGTGTGTGTGTCTCACATGTCACCTTTCAGAGGAATGAGGGATTTGTCTTTCCAAGCAAGCTGTGGGGCTGCTGGGGGATAAAACCAGCACTGGGAGAGGAAAGAAACAATGGGAAGGATTCCACTGAGTGATGAATGGAAAAAGAAATTTGCTTTTACAAATAAACTGTAGGTTGGCTGATAAATTAAATTGGACATTGAAAGATGAAAGAAACAATGGGGAAGAAAAACCCCTAAATTCCATAAGAATTAGAAATTGAAAGGGAGGGTTACACATTAGAGGAAAATCTCTGGTATCAGGTGTTTTGGGAAGTCTGAACCTCTCAAGTCCCTCAGAAATGGGGAAAGAGAGAAGGGAAATGTGGCTGGAAATTGGGATAAAAAGGAGGCTGCACCTCCAAAAATTGGAGAGACCCCACGGGAATGCCCCAGGGCCTCTCCCTTTATTGGCATAAAGTTCCAGGACTGCTCTGTCTCCTTTTGGACATCAACCCCTGCTGTTTGTGGATGAATTTCCTGACACCTTCTCTGTGCCAAACACGGGTACCTCATTCTGCTTCCAGCCCTCACATGTTCCTTTCTCAAGGAAGGGACTGAGATATGAAATGCTGAGATGGATGTCAGTCAGATGGCTGAAGCAGCAGAAGGAGCAGCATGACAAAATAAATTCTAAATATAAAAGGCTTAACACTCAGGTCGCTCTGTGGGTGGTGGAACCACAAAACCCTGAATTTCCCATGGGAATGGATGGAAGTTTAGGCACAAAACTGCTTTTCCTGTTCCTGGGACATTTGGGATGTCTCCCACACAGATCCTGGGTTCTTGGAAGGGTGACCTTACCCTCAACCCCCAGCAGTGAGACTGACACCCTTTTCTCTCCCACCTCCCTTTTGAAATCTATGGAAATGTAGAATTAACACCCCTGTCTCTCCCACCTGTGCTCATGAAAATTATAAAAATATAGGATCCTGCCAGTCCCTTTGGGTAACAAAAACAACATCCTCATCCAGTTCTCTTTGAGACTGGCACATGCTGGAGAAATTTGTTGGAAATTCACAAATGGTTCAAAAGCTATCAGAGAGCCACAGAGAGTGGGATCTCAAAGGCCCCTGTCTTGTTTGAAAACCCAAGGAAAACCATCTCAGAGGAATAAATATAATTATCACCACAGCCCAGAGAACTGCTCACAACTTAAGCTGGCCCTGACACAAAGGAATAGATAAATAATGGAGAGGGAAGGGGGAAGCCAACACTGCATCTCTCAGATATGCAAAACCACCCAGGCAGACCCCAGGGAGGCAGAGAGCTGCCTTTGTACAGGAATGATTAAAGACAAAACAAACACTGCTGAGTTTTTTCCCCTTTGCCTTTCAGCAATTGCAGGAACTTAACCTGAAGCACGCTCTGTGTGCCACCTGTTGACCTGCAGGGCTCTGTGAGCTCTTGATTCCCAACCCAGAGGTCGGGGAGGTGATTCCTACATGGAATGTGCTGTTGGGTGACAGGAGCCACGATTTCTCCCTCTACTCAAGAATGTCTTAAGCTACAAGATGTATCTGGGGTGTGTTCTGTTCCCATCTGTCAGAGCTGGGGCAGTTATCCTCTCTTCATGGGGCAGTTTTCTTTGTCTCTCCCACAGCCAATCCTCCCTCCAGCAGATCTCTGCTGTTCATGGGCCATTCATTATTAATTATCTTCTGTACACAGCCAGGGAGTGTCCCTGCAGGGCTGATCAAATTCCATCATCCCATGGGGAGATGCTGTGCCCAGGGCAGGAGCCAAGCATTCCTACCTGGATACAATCTGGGATTTCAAGCATTCCTACCTGGATACAATCTGAGATTTCAAGCATTCCTACCTGGATACAATCTGCCCTGGAACAGCACAGCAGCCTTTGCCCCCTGCATTCCCAGAGGAGCAGCTTTCTCCTGCCCTGCATTCCCAGAGGGAGAGCAGGCCCATCTCCAGCAGCCCTGCAGCTGCAGAGGAAAACTCCCCCCTTGTGCAGGATCCTGCTGCAGCAGAACCACAGCTGGCACTGCAGGAGGGCTGAGCCCCCTGGGATGGGGCTGTGCCCCCACCCTGACACACAGGGGACAGGGACTGCTCTCACTCTGTCAGTGCTGTTTTGTTTATTGCATTTTTATTTTTATTTTTTAAAATTTTCTTCCCTAATAACGGACTGTTATTCCTACTCCCATATCTTTGCCTGAGAGTCCCTTAATTTCAAAATTATAATAATCACAGGGAGGGGGTTTGCATTTTCCATTTCAGGGGAGGCTCCTGCCTTCCTCAGCAGACACCTGGCTGTTCAAACCAAGAGCACAGATTTCCTGGGATGGATGGCAGAGCTGTGGAAGCAGCACCTGAGGTCAGTCAGGACTGCCAAAGCATTACCAGCACTCTGGCAGCCTCTCTGCAGCGCACACACCAAGCCACTCAGACCCTGAAGGGAGCCAAGACAGTAATTTAGGAAAGGAGGAATTTCACCTCTGAAAAGTGTTTAAATCTGCCTTTGGTCCTGTGCCACACACAGTCTGTTTTCAAAACCATCCTGTGTGAGCACAGATCAGCCTCGCTCTTCTCCACAACAGCCGTGGCCACTCTCAACTTCCTGCCAACAAGCACACTCAAAAAAAAAAAGTGTTTTCCTGGCTTTTAACTTTTTTCCTAATCTTTGGAGGGTGCATTCCTAAGGTTTTTCCCTCTGCCCACAAGAACACAGAAATGAGAGATGAGGGGTGGGGTAGAGAAAGCAGCACGCTGAGAAACGAAGCGTAGAGTGAAAATAACGTCATGCAGGGAACTTTTAAACAGCTTTTAATGAGGAAACAAAGGGGAGAATCCAGGATTATGGACCCAAACCAGAGCTTTTAATGAGGAAACAAAGGTGAAAAATTGTGGGGAAACAAAGGGGAGAATCCAGGGTTATGGACCAGAACCAGAGCTTTTAATAAGAAACAAAGGTGAAAAAACAGAATTATTGATCAGCACCAGAGCTTTTAATGAGGAAACAAAGGGGAGAATCCAGGATTATGGACCAGCACCAGAGCTTTTAATGAGGAAACAAAGGTGAAAAAACAGAATTATGGGGAAACAAAGGGGAGAATCCCGGGTTATGGACCCGAAACAGAGCTTTTAATAAGAAACAAAGGTGAGAATCCAGAATTATGGATCAGCACCAGAGCTTTTAATGAGAAAACAAAGGTGAAAATCCAGAATTATGGACTAGGGGAGAATCCAGAATTATGGACCAGCACCAGAGCTTTCAATGAGGAAACAAAGGTGAAAATCCAGAATTATGGACCAGCACCAGAGCTTTCAATGAGGAAACAAAGGTGAAAATCCAGAATTATGTACCAGAACCAGAGCTTTTAAGGAAGAAACAGGGGTGAGAATCCAGGATCGGAGTTTTTAACGAGGAAACAAAGGTGGGGACCAGTGGGTTGGGGGGTGAAGGTTTTGGTGCTGGGCTGGCTCAGGGTCCTGCACCCCTTTGATTGTGCAGGCTCAGGGTCCCACATCGTCCTGGAAGTTGGTGGGAGCTGTGCTGGGGGAGCTGCTGCAGCTCAAAAATGCAGTTTTTCATGAAGGACGTGGTATTAGAAATAGTCAAAGGTGTTTCTTTGGCTCAAAGTGACCTTGTGGAAAACTGCTTTGGAGTAAAATCTGCATTATTATTATTATTATTATTATTATTATTATTATTATTATTATTATTATTATTATCATCATAATCATCATCATCATTATCATTATTACTATTACTATTATGATTACTATTACTATTAATCAATATTATTTAGATTTTAAAAATATTATTATTAAAATCATATCTATTTATAGAAATAATAATTATTACATATATTTATATATTATTTATAATTAGATGTAATTTTATTCCTATTTTATTATGATATTATTATTTCTAGTTATAAAATATTGCTGATTATATTTTTAATTATTATTATTTATAATTATAAAAGCAGATTTTACTCCAAAGCAGTTTTCCACAAGGTCACTTTGTATTTGAGCCAAAGAAATACCTTTGACTATTTCTAATACCACACCCTTCGTGCAAAACTGGATTTTTGTCTGCAGGCAGAGCCTAAACAGACTCCATGGAAACCCCAAAAAATTCAAATCTAGCCCCTTCTTTTTAAAAAAGAGGTAGTGCAGAAAGTGCAGCTTTGTCTAACACTGCAAGACAGAAATACAGCCACAGTTTTCCCTCCCAAATGGTCTTTTTTAAATAAAACCACCTCATCCATTTCATAAAAGCAACTCATTTTAAAATAGCCCTACTTTGGCATTAAAAATGTTTCCCCTTCATAAAACAGCACTGCTACATTTTTAATATAAGAGCAATTCATATCAGCCAGAAATATGCTGGAGCTTGTACTTAAAGGGATATTAAAAATGTTTCCAAGGCACAGGAGCTATTCAAAGGCATCCTTCCCCCTTTTTCTCCCCACATGGGGGATAAAAGAGCTTTTAAGAAAGCTGACAAAGGGTTTTTCCTTCTTAATCACAACTGTTGCCCATTTTTAAACCAGAATTCTACAAATCCTCTCTGTCCACCCCTACAGGAGGTGGAGGTGTGGAGCCCAAGCTCAGAAAGTTTCATTTCCTCTCTGCAATCAATTCCTGGTGTGTCCACCTGAACCAGTGGTGGCAACAGGCACCTCCAGGTCTTACATCAGTTTGAATTCCAGATCCCACAGAAAAAGCCAGGAATTTCCCACAGAAAAAGCCAGAAATTCGAGTGGAATTTCATGTCCTGCTCCTTCAATCAGCCCCCTGCCCTCAGAGCCCTGCCCAAATCTGAGCAGGGAGTTGTGCTGACAGTCCCTGGCACACACACACAGACATTTGGCTGGAAATCACAGCCTCTCCTTTCCTTTCCTTTCCTAAGCAGCAGGAGGTTTCATTAACTAAAAGCAAGTCATTAAGGAACAACAACAAAAAAAAAAATTAAAAAATAGAGATAAGAAATGGGAAATCCAAAATAATTGTGTTCTTTTTCCAATAGTGCTGCAGTCACTGAGATGCACTGAGGAACCCTGGCATGAAATAAATGTGGAAATAAGAGAGTTCCCCTCTCTGCCAGCTGGCTGCAGTGGCACAACCTGGGGTTATCTCTGGTTTTGGGGATGACCAAGCCACGTGGCCAGGACAATCCTCGCTCCTGTCACACAGCTGCTGCTCCCTGTCAGCCTGGGGGTTCTCCATAGATTATTTCTTATTCATAGATTATTCCTTTTTCATATATTGGACACTTCAACTCCTCCATCCTCGTGCAAAACTCCCTTTTGGGTTCATCTTGCTTGCAGAAACCTCCTACCTGTAGAACCTCCATTCCCTGGAACCAATTCCTGTTTGTCCCCAGCCCACTCAGCTCAAGGATTTTTGACTGGGACTCCGACACCCTGCACCAAACCCAAAACTCCTTTCCATTAACACCCTTTTGGCCATCCCTCAACATCCTGGCTTGGATTTCTCCTTGTGCAAAGCCTCTCCAAGCCATGGAGCACTTTTTGGAAGCCACTGAGTGTTGGAGAGAATGGTTGATGTGCGGGGAGGGGAAGTTATCAGCAGAACCAATTTGCTGTGTGGCTGCAGATGGAACACACAGGAGCAAAGTAAATCTGACCAATTTGCACCTGCAGTGGTAAAAAACTTATCAAGGGAGGGAAAAAGATGTCCTGTCAGCAAACTGGCACCTCTCTCATCCATAAATCCCTGTGCCCAGAGGCTCCCAAACCTTGCTCACATCCCTCTTCCCCTCTGTGGGGTTGGCACAAGAGTGCAAATTGAGGAAGGAACAGTTAAACTTTCCCTCATCCTGCCTGGAAAGGAGGCAGAGATCACTGCCACACAGCTAAATGCAGGAATGCTTCTTCCCAGACCTCACCTCCTTTGTTTTCCAAAGCAGAGGGACAAAGCTGGATGCAGTGATATTTATTTTCCCGGTGGGTGGAACTGGAAGCAGAACGCGGTGAAGCGCTTTGCCTGAGGCAGCAGATCAAGTCAGCAGCAAAATGAAAAACCTGAGAGTGCCCCTGGATGGTTTGATGATTGCCCACCTGACTGTGCCACCTCCTGCCTGATCTGCAGCTCTTGCACATCCCAGCCCCAGCCGTTTGTTGTTTTTACTCAGCAGTGGAAAAGCAAATATTTATAGAAAGGGCCACAGCATTTGCCAGGTGGGGACTGTGCATTAACGGGGCAGGGATGTGGAGTTTATCAGGCCCAGGTAAGCTTTTGAGGAACTGGGGGAGAAGTGTTCATTAGCTGGCAAGATGCATTCCCAGGCAGCAGCAAGGCTCCCCTTTCCATCAGCAAATCACACCTTTTGCAGCAGGATTAGTTGATGCCTTTAATGATAACGTAAGAAGATTACACTTCCCCTTTCTCTTCACGATTCAAAGCCCTTAAATACACAGAGCCAGCGATATTTCTTGAAGCATCACCGTGGAATTACCACTGTCCTCACACAGAAAGCTGGAGAGGCCATCAGAGAGGAGCAATGCCTCAAACATGTTCCTACAACAGCTCAGTGAGAGAAAACAGGAGCAGGTGAACGCCTCAGATCCCATCTCCAGCAGGGACTGTGTCTTGAAAAGCCAGGTGTGTGCTAAAGAAGGCAGGAGCCTCCCCTGAAATGGAAAATGTAAACCCTCTCCCTCTGAATTATTATAATCTTGAAATTAAGGGGCTCTCAGACAAAGATATGGGAAAAAGAACAGTTCTTTATTAGGGAAAAAATAAAAATAACATAAAAATGCAGTAATACAAACGAAAACCACAGCCAGGGTCAGAGCCTGCCCTGTCCCCTGTGTGTCAGGGTGGGGGCACAGCCCCATCCCATGGGGGCTCAGCCCTCCTGCAGTGCCAGCTGTGGCTCTGCTGCAGCAGGATCCTGCACAAGGGGGGAGTTTTCCTCTGCAGCTCCAGGGCTGCTGGAGATGGGCCTGCTCTCCCTCTGGGAATGCAGGGCAGGAGAAAGCTGCTCCTCTGGGAATGCAGGGGGCAAAGGCTGCTGTGCTGTTCCAGGGCAGATTGTATCCAGGTAGGAATGTGTGAAATCTCAGATTGTATCCAGGTAGGAATGCTTGGCTCCTCCCCTGGGCAGAGCATCTCCCCATGGGATGGTGGAATTTGATCAGCCCTGCAGGGACACTCAATGACCCATTAACAGAAGGTAATTAATAATGAATGGCCCGTGAACAGCAGAGATCTCCTGGAGGGAGGATTGGCTGTGGGAGAGATAAAAACTGCCCAGTGAACAGAGGATAACTGCCCCACCTGTAAAAAATGGGAACAGGATTCCAACCCCCAGCCACATCTTGCATCTCCAACCTAAGACAGAGCCCAGGAGCTCAGGGATGCTCCTTGTGCTGGAGACCTGAGCAAATCCAAACACTGAGCTCCATCCAACCCTCCTTTTGGGATGTTTCCAGTCGGAGGAACGTGGCCATGGATCCTGGGAATTTGGAAGCAGGGGAATCCCATTGTGCTTTGTCCCTGACAGCTTCTTCCTGTGGAGGGGTTTGCAGCTTTAAGTGCTGGTATCCAGGGGATATTTATATTGGGAGATGCAAATTAAGGAACATTTCTCTAACACAGAAAGCTCTAATTAACAAATAGTCCATCCAGGCTCAGTTAAATATTTAAATGATCTGACAGAGCTCAGCAAGGCTTGGAAACTGAGCTGCAGCATTTTTTTGAAAAGCAGGAGGGCTCCACTCTGAGAGTTTAGGGACAGGGGAGCTGGAACTAAACCAAAGGGAATAAAGATGAAACCGAAGGTGTAACAGAAAATTGGCAGTGGATGGGAGGGGGGAGTTTTCTGTTAATTAAATGATTCAGTTTAGGTCCTGCTAAACTTCCCCCAGGCTCTAATCCTCTGCTGAGGAACACAAAGCCCTGACCTTTGTTTGAACAGCCACAATTAGGGGTTTCTCATCCACCCCCAACCCCAATTTATCACCAGGGAATGTGGGAGGGCACACAGGGAGTGTTCTTTGGGTGGGAGCTTCAATCAGTGCCTTTCTGGAGGGATAAAGGGTGATCCAGGAAAGCTCTCACAGAACCTGAGTTTTCCTCAGCCCCAAAGTGGTGGTGGCACTGTTTGTGGCTCATGAAGCACCCAGCCCTTCCAATCATGGGGAGATAAGAACATCCCAAATACCAAGATAAGAGCTGCTTATGTAGAACTTAAGGGAAAGAGAGAAATCCTCCTTTTCTCTACGTTTTGTACCTATTTTTACCATCCTTGGTAAGAAGGATGAGATATGAGACATTATTCTCAAGGGATGATATGAGACATTACTTTGTGTTAAAGCCTAGAGGGTGACTTAGAGGTGAAGAAAGCTCTTGATTTCTGTAGGACTACAGAGGGTTTGACTTTTTGCTGAGTAATTTTTAATTCTAAAATTTCCTTTGGTTTCCCTGCTCTGAAATCTGAAATCTGAAATTTGTGAGGTCAAAGGCAGAGGGGCAGGCACAGAGCTGGGTCCTGGCACAGGGGCTGGGGCTGTTCCCTGCTGCTTGCCCCATCCCTGGGCCCAGGAGAGGACAATGTTTGTGCTTCCCAACCCAGGGGAATGCAGGAAAGAGAACCTGAGAAAAGCTTTTCCTGGAGAGAAAAATAACAGGAAACAAAAGGCTGGGGATGTTTTGCTGATTCCTCTTTGCCCACAGTGTCCCAGTCCTGCTGCTGTCCTGGGAGACTGGGGCAGAACAGGATGTAATAAAGGGCCCTGATTGCTCTTCTGTGCACACCTGGAGGGCTTTGATCTCCCTGGACACTGGGATTTCAGGGATGTGATTGCATTTCCACTGAGGGATGGAAGAAGCTGCTGTCAGCCTCCAGGTTTTCTCAAAGCTGAGCAAACTCACAGAGGATTGTGGTAAAAAAACCAAACAAATAAAAATAGTTTCTATCAGAGCACCTGGAATAAACCCAAGCTCAACAAAGGATCTCATTTCTGGGAGCCAGACTAGTTTATATTTAATTTCATATCATTCATCTTCCCTCTTGCTGTACCTCCACCCATGTGTTTCTGCTGCTCCCTGAGCCAACAGAATGAATAAAAATCCCAGGTTGAGCCTTTATTAGCGTGTGTAATGCAAGTCAAGCTGCTTTGAACATCCTCTTGTTGGGTATTAATGCAGCATGCCATTTGTTACACGAGTATTTTGCTGTGGCAGACAGAAAGTGACATTTATGGGTCTATCATGAGAATGAATTTCACCATCCATTAAAATGATGTACAGGTAAACACTCCATTCATTTTAAATCCAGGAGCTTTGGTTCTTTCTCTGCTCTGCTGGATGGGTCCATCAATACAACCACTATTAGCCAAACTATTTGCTGGGAAGTGAGAACGACTGAAAAATGTTACAGGCCTGTAATTAAAGTGTTAGAGCTTGAAGGGAGAGGAGAGGAATTAAAGTTATTGGTGAATTCTGCTCTTTTAGATCTGTGATCTCTGGAGCTGGAGAGGCACTGCCTCATCCCATCAGCAGGAGACATCAGCCAGCCCAGAGCCAGATCTACAAAATATTTATCAAAAATTCAAATTAAAAAAAGATCAATGTCTGAAAAATCCATAAATATGGGTTTACAAACCACTCTGTGGGGTGCAGCCACTGAAGGAAGACAAGAACTGCAGGCTCTTGGCACTCAGCTGTTGATGAAGTTGTCCCTTTGAAGGGCAGGTTGGTGTCACTCAGTCACCATGTCCCACCCAGGAGCTGGCCAGAGCTGAAGGACAAGTTCTTTTTTCCACAAGAACTTATTGCCACATAAATATTTCCAAATTCCCTGCTTGGGAGGATGCACATGATGTTTTCTAGGGAGCTGCCATGAGAGATGAGCGAGGCAGGGAAGCCGACGTGCTCCAAACGTGAGCCACGTCCCTTGGAAAATGAAGCCCTGTTGTTTACCCACTGTAATTGTAGAAATTAAGGTAATAACAATTTAGTGACTCATATGCAATTAATTGAGGTTGGAGGCAGGGTTATTGTGCATTAAATCAAAGGCAATGATGATGGATCAGGCTGTGGGTGTGAGTCAGGCACTGCTCAGCTGGGCCCAGCCCTTCTGCAGGCTCTGGGATCAGGGCACAGATCCCTGAACGCTTCCCTGGAGGCTGCACCAAACCTGGGGCTGACAGCCCCCGGTGCTTTCTGCAAATCCAGGATGCCCACCCGGCTCTCTGGGCCCTGCAAGGGTTGTGTTTGCTCTGGTCACCTCTGTTTGTCATTCCTGCCCTTTGGGATGTGTTGCTAAGCTCAGCTTTAATAGTTTCAAGCAAAGTGTTGGTGCTCTGCTGGGCTGCCCCTGCACACCTGAGGCCCTTCAAGGTGTCTGACACAGCATTAATAGCCAGGCTGATCTGGGGGCTGCACAGGGGCTGTGTCACCAGTCCTGCACTGGCAGGTCACAGAGGTGCTCCTGTCCCCACAGGGGGATGCAGCAGCTCCCCAGGCACAGCCAGTGCCCTCAGCTGCTTCCTGACAGTGACAGTGACAGTGACAGTCCCAGTGACAACACCAGTGACAGTCCCAGTGACAGTGACAACCACAGTGACAGTGACAACCACAGTGACCACCTCAGTGACAACCCCAGTGACAGTCCCAGTGACAGTGACAATCCCAGTGACAATCCCAGTGACAACCCCAGTGACAACCCCAGTGACAGTGACAATCCCAGTGACAGTCCCAGTGACAGTGACAACCCCAGTGACAGTGACAATCCCAGTGACAGTCCCAGTGACAGTCCCAGTGACAGTCCCAGCGACAGTGACAGTCCCAGTGACAACACCAGTGACAATCCCAGTGACAATCCCAGTGACAGTGACAATCCTAGTGACAATCCCAATGACAACCCCAGTGACAACCCCAGTAACAGTGACAATCCCAGTGACAATCCCAATGACAGTTCCAGTGACAATCCCAGTGACAGTGACAGTCCCAGTGACAGTCCCAGTGACAACCCCAGTGACAATCCCAGTGACAGTGACAATCCCAGTGACAATCCCAGTCCCAGTGCCAGTCCCAGCAGTTCTGTTCCTCAAGACAAGCTCCCACAGTCCCACACTCACCTGTTGCATTTACATGAAGTTTTTCCCTGTTTTTGTGGCTATTTTGAGCCACACAATCTGTAACTCTGCCAGCTTTTCTCGGTGGCTGTCACAGGTAACCTGCTGCTGACACCATCAGAAAAGGGTTGTTCACAGCAAAACAAGTGCCCACAAATTAGGAGAATAAAAGGTTTCTGTGTCTCATTTTTAATTCCAGTGGCTGCATTTCTGCAGTCTAAATATTTCTAACTGGAGCCTATGATTTATCACCTGCAGTCTCCTACTCATCCAGTAAGAACCAGAGAATTGAGAAGTTATGGCAGGAAAACTTTTAAGAAAGAAATCTTTCTTTTCCTGATAGCATTCTTCAAAATAAGTGAAAAAAAAAAAGGGTGTAGAAAAATCAATGCAAAAAAAATTATTTCTAAGTAGGATGTGTTATGAAATGCTCCTAGAGGCATCAGCAGGTCTAGGATTCCCATAAATAAGTTTTCCATAATCAGTCAGTATTTAATTAACACCCAGAAACTGCCTGACAGAATCTAAATGGAATCTTTAAAGCACTTAATTTAGCAAGTGTTGCTGAAATGGATTGCAAATGGTTCTCCTGGCCAGTTGTTTCTCTCCCACAGATGCAAAAGCTTTATCTCAAGGGCAGCTTGTCTGCCTGAGTTTGGGCAACCTGAAAAGCTACAATTCACTTTCAAAGTGGATCTGTTTAATTCATCCTCCTCTCTCTCAATTACAGCCCCTTCCCTGAGGAAAGGCAAGCAGGAGAACCTGTTAGCTGAGGCTGGAACAAGGGAGCAGAAAGCAAGAGGGGATTCCCCCCAAAAAAGTGCTGAAGGAATAATTACTCCAACTGCACAGCTCTTGTTCTCTCAAACAAATTATTTTCAGAGTAATCTTCACTCTCCTTGGTAATTTCTGTTCACATTCATTTGGACGCCCATGTCTGCAGAACCAGCTAAGCTTTGATCTCTTTATTTGATCTCTTTATTAGCAGGGGTCCTTGGGAATGTGGTTTTGTTAAAAAACATGCCCTGGAAAATGCTCTGTTGCCAAATCAGTCCTGGTGTGGTGTTTGCTGAGTGAGGGTTAAAGACTGATCCTTCTGGTGCAGACCAGGAGAGATCTGCTGGAATTTTCAGTGGAAGAAGGAGAAGGGTTGGATTTGCCTGGAGAATCTCACCAAACCTCAGCAAAATCTCACCCTGCCAGAAGAGCCTTCAGGGTGGGTAAAACCCTGAGGGAAATGCAACCAGAGGGGCAAGGATTCCTCTGCCAACAGGATTCCAGAGCCTCCAGACACGGGGATTTCAGAGATTCCTCCCCTGACCTCTGGCATCTTTATATTTCCCAGGCCACGGTGGATTTTTCCTTTTCTCCCCCATTAATTTGTACAAGCATCACTCTGGGATTTCCCATTCTCACATAGGTGTGAACAACCTGCAAAAATCACATTTCTTCCTGGATTCTCACTGCCTCTTCCACGTTTAGACCTGAGTGGCACGCTCAGACCATTCTCCATCATTTAGGGATTCCCACTGCTGTGGAAACCCCTCCTTGCAGCTGGGGAGGAGCAGAGGTAGCAGGAATGATGAGCACTAAAGCCCCACAGCTCCTCTTCCTTCATGGAGGGCCCTGCAGCAGGGTTAACCCAGGGAACAGAAATTCCAGCTGATGTGACTGCAGCTTGGTCCCAAAATAGGTTTAAGAGATCCCCCCTGGGCTGTGACAGCTTTTTCCTAAAAATCCCATCAATTCTGATGGATGTTGGGGTCCATCAGTTCAGGGAGCCCATGAATTGAGGGGTCCCTGCACTGCAGGACGTGGCACAGATCCCAAAGGGGGCTGGAGCTGGGCTGGGGGGAGCCAGCTCTGCCAAGCCCCCCTGCCCAGGATCATTCAGGCTGGAAAACAGCTCCAGCATGATCCAGTCCAGCCAGGTGAGAGGAACAGCAGATTTGGCTTTCCAAGCTGGGGGATAAAACCAGCTCTGGGTGATAAAAGAAACAATGGGAAGGATTCCACTGAGTGATGAATGGAAAAAGAAATTTGCGTTTACAAATAAACTGGAGGTTGGCTGATAAAAGAATTTGGATATTGAAAGATGAAAGGGGGAGAAAAACCCCAAAATTCCATAAAAATTAAAAACTAAAAGGGAGGGTTGTGCATTAGAGGGAAATCTCTGGTATCAGCTGTTCTGGGGAGTCTGAACCTCTCAAGTCCCTCAGAAATGGGGAGAGAAGGGAAATGTGGCTGGAAATTGGGATTAAAAGGAGGCTGCATCCTCCAAAAATGTGAGACCCCAGGGAATGCCCCAGGGCCTCTCCTTGATTGGAATAAAGTTCCAGGACTGCTCTGTCTCCTTTTTGGACATCAGCCTCTGGTGTTTGTGGTGAATTTTCCCAACACTGCACCTGCCCACCACCTCCACAGAGCACTGAGTGCCAGCTGGTTTCAGCAGACATCCTTAACTCCTGGAAACACCCTGCCCTGGTGGGCATTGAAAACCCTGTGTCCTTCTCATGGTCAAACTTTGCCAGTTTCCCACCTCACCTGCAATTCCCACTGTGCCCTGAAGCTCTTCTGCACCTCCAAGGCAGGTGAGGTACCAAGATCACGAAAGCCATCAAAATTTAACCCTGAGAAAACACATTTACCTCCTTGGTGGAGGCACAGAGCAGCTCCCCGAGGTGTCCCAGCCCGGTGTCAGAGTCAGGGTGCTCTCCTGTCCCTGTCCCTGTCCCTGTCCCTGCCCAGCTGTCAGCTCCCCGAGGAGCAGGACAGGCTGCAGCTGGTGCTGAGCAGTTTCCAGGCAGCTGTGCCCAGCCCTTTGTTCCCTCTGCAGACAAGGGATGTTTGCAAATGTCTTCGGATTCCCCCAGCCACAGTGGATGCAGCCCTGCCAGGTTTTCAGCTGACTGAAATGGATGCGAGATAATTCACACGTTCTAAAGCTGGGTTTACAATGGAGAATGATTGTTTTTTAGCCTGATAAGGAAGGGTTTGAGAAACACAGCCATTTCTTTTTTTTTTTGTGAGGCTCAGCCATTCAAAGCCATTCACAAAATGGCTACAAACAAGAAAAAGGCAGCACCAGCTGAAAGAAAGAAAATGATCCGGGGGAGGAAACTCATACTGGCCATGTGTGTTTTCCCAATTTTATTTTATTTCTTTTTTTTTTTTTTTTTTTTTTTTGGCAGCAGGATATCAGACACTGCTTGGAGCATCTCCCTGCCCCTGGAAGCAAAGTCAAGACTAATCTCAGTCGGTGGGCTGGGTTTGTGTGCAGATCTTGCTCCCAGACTCAGCACAGAACAGAGGCAGACACCCACCCCCAGCTGTTCCAAAGGCTGCTCCCGGCTCAGAGCATCTCCTGCTGCTGGGAGCAAAGGCAGCCCCAGCCCGTGGGCAGAGCTCATTCACAAACACACACCAGGCTGGAAGCCCAACCCAAACTCTCACAAAAGCCTCTCCCAGGCAGGAGAGAAGGGGAAAGTGCTGTCGCAGTGATGCTGAGCCCCAGGGTGCAGAGGGGATGGGGCCCTCCTGAGCACGGGGCAGTTTTTGGTATTTTGGAGTGAATTCCAACTCCTCCCACTCAGCAGTGTGGCCTCACCTGAGCAGGGAGGGATGGCAGCAGGAGCCATCCCCTCCCTGGGGCTGGCTGGTCACTAAGAAAAGACATTTATAGGCAGTGAACAAAACCAGAAAAATGGCTCAGAGAGTGCTTCTAGAAAGATTCTGCACGATGAGTGTCAGGAAAATTCATCCACAAACAGCAGGGGTTGATGTCCAAAAGGAGACAGAGCAGTCCTGGAACATTATTCCAATCAAGGAGAGGCCCTGGGGCATTCCCTGGGGTCTCTCAAGTTTTGGAGGATGCAGCCTCCTTTTTATCCCAATTTCCCAGCCATATTTCCCTTCTCTCTTTCCCCATTCCTGAGGGACTTGAGAGGTTCAGACTCCCCAAAACACCTGATACCAAAAATTCCTCTCTAATGTATAACCCTCCCTTTTAATTTTTAAATTCTTACAGAATTCAGGGGTTTTTCTTCCCCATTGTTTCTTTCATCTTTCAATATCCAAATTCATTTATCAGCCAACCTACAGTTTGTTTGTAAAAGCAAATATCTTTTTCCATTCATCACTCAGTGGAATCCTTCCCATTGTTTCTTTTCTCTCCCAGTGCTGGTTTTATCCCCCAGCAGCCCCACAGCTGGTTTGGAAAGACAAATCCCTCATTCCTCTCATGAGGAATTCCCCTGAGCTGGAAAGGTGCTGTGAGAGGGGCAGAGTGTCCCTGCACCACTCAGGGGTGGAGGAACCCAGCAGCTGCCAGGCCTGGGCCCAAACGCACAATTTAAAGCGCAAACTTTGAAAATTTTCAATTTAATTCAAAGCTGTAGCCCCAAAAGTGGTGAGCTCACACTGGCATGGCAGAAAATGCCACCTCACCACTAATTAATTCAGTTCTGCAGAGCTTTCCAAGAGCCTTACATGAAAGGTTCCAAACAAACATGAGGCATTGTTAAGGAAACACTCGGTCTTTTTAACAAATTAATTAATTTGTGGCGTTTCCTTGCTGACAAGCATTATCTAATGGAAGTGAAAGCACCAGATCAAACAGACAAATCCCATTCCACAGCCAATCCAAGGAGAGGCAGTGACAGGGAAGTGTCTTGAGGGTTTAGCAGGGGAACACCAAACAAACAGGCAACCCCATATGTCTCATTTCATGGAATATCTGCTATCTGCGTGTGAATAAACATTTCATATCGCACCTTTTGATGGCTGCCACAACAATATCTCAGAGAGAGAGAGCTCCTTCTTCACAGGGGAGGGGAGCTGCTCTTGTGTGAGAAGAGGGAGATGAAAGACAGCTTTGCAATGAAGCTGCAGCGAGCCCCAGACCTCTTGAACCGTCAGGATTTATATGTCATTAAATAATTAACTCAATGATGCATGAGAGAAAGTGATGTAAAGGACCTCAATTAATTGCTTTCACGGCAGCAGGCACCAGGTCCTCGTGATGAGATGTAAGCAGGGTGAACTTTGTTTCTGAGATTGCCTTTTAAGTGCAGTCATAAAAAAAGTGACAAATGGCTCGTTGGGATGCGACTTTTGTTTGCTGGAATGTTTTTTGGGTTTTGTTTTTTGTGTGTTGCAGTGTCTCTGCCCTAAATTAACTGACATAATCAGATGGCAGGCTCAGCCCTGCCCTGGTGCCGTTGGCTGGGGGCTGTTCTCTCTCTCCTCATGAATTCCAGGGACAGGGAGAGGCAAAGCAAGGCCTGTCTGAACTATGGATTCTTAATTAATTTATCTGCTGCCTTTTATCTCTCGGTATTCACAGGCTGGTATAAGCAATTTGGTTTAAACTGCCTGCTGCATTCTGCCACCTCTCTTGGGATTATCCTGTAGTCTAATAGGATATAATTCCTGATTGTGTCAAACTCTCAGTGCTGTATTTAATCCCACTCGTTTTTTTCAGTCTTTTCTGCGTCACCCTTAAACCCTTTCCTATCCTGCTGCTCACAGCCTCTGACAGACTTTTCCTGCACAGTTTGGAAGGAGGAAATTCAAGTCAAGCCTTGGATTTAATCCCACTATGCTAAATTAAATAGTTAGGTTAGGAACTGGAGTGGAGACAGAGGACAGACCACAGCCTCCACGCTGATGGGAACCCTCAGGAGCCTCGGGGCAGCTCCAGGCTGGGGATTTCAGCTGAATTTCGAGTGAGGCTCTGTTTGCTCTTCCAACCTGTTGTGTTTTAAATGAGTGGGGTGAGGACTGCTAAGGGAGGAAAAAGGCAGCAGTGGAATACCCACTAATTTAGGATTGTGGTAAAAGGTCTGCAGTCAGAAGGGGGCATTCCCAATCCCAGTTTTCCCACTAGGGGCCATTCCCAATCCCAGTTTTAGCAGGGGTGGAAGTGAAGTCACTTCCAGGTGGATTTGTGTGCCACTGCCCACGCTGTCACCTCAGCTCCTGGTGACATAACCTGCACTTAACCTCAGAGGGAGATTAGGATTATATGATCCAGATGGGGCCATTTCAGCCAGGTTGCTGCTTCATTATTTAAAAGGTTAAAAAAAAAAAAAAAAAGAGAGAGGGGAGTAATTCGGTACCATCTGCTCAGGATGAGGTGAGAAAAATTCTGCCAAGCTTTTATGTTCACCCCTGTCCTCTGGGCTCACATGGGGATCCAGTCCCACTTAATTACACAGTGTCACTTGGGCTGCTGCCACCTCTGAGTGGGCACACAGGGGCTGCAGAGAGGCTGAGAGAAGATCTGGCTCAGCAGGAGCCCAGGGGTGGCCAGGGCTGAAATGATCTCCCTGTCCTGAAATGATCTCCCTGCCCTGATCCAGCAGCTCTGCCCAGGGGACCAGGCTGGGCAGGCTGGGGGACACTGGATGTCCAAACTGGTGCCTCAGGATTTCAGCTTTTCTATTTTTCCATCTGTTTGTAACCCTGGAGCTCTTTAGTGCAGAACTCCAAACTCCACACACAGTGGGAGCTGCTGCTTCCCCATTCTGGGCAGACACAACAATTCCTCCCCAGGCCTGGCAATCAAGGACACCTCACTGCCTCAGGCTGAGAGATGGAAACAAAAGGGAGTTGGGGGCAGCAAACTTGGGGTCAATGACTTCATCAGCTGGAGCTGGAATTGGCAGAGTCACCCCCAAAATGCAAATGGTCCAAACTTATAAAAGTGTGAAACCTGTGACCCATTCTCCATTTTTGGGTGGGTTTTGTCTGTCCTAAATGTACCTGAAGGCCCTTCAATAAATAGATCTGCTTTTTATTCCCTTGATTTTGTTTTTAGGTAGCCCAAAAAGGCATCAAACCAAAAAGCTCCCCAGTTTGTGAGGGGAAGCACAGCCTGGGCTGGGCTGTTCCTGCTGGGGATGGGGGCAAAGCTGATCCTGCAGGATTTTTGCACAGAAAAAGGGAGGCACCAGTGTCAGCCTGGAGGTGGCTGTGGCCAGGTGCCAGCCATGCAGCTCATGAGCTGAGCAGGACAATTCCAGAGCTGGATGTCACCTGAGCTGGGAGGGTGTGATGGCAGCAGGAAAGGACGGGATTGTCACCATCACATTTCCTGAAAAATCCCTTCGCCAGGATTTCTTCTCCTGGGAAGCTAAGAAACCTCAGAGAAAAAAGAAAACAATAATGATCTGATCCACTCCTCCTGTGTTTTGCTGCTTTGGAATTGGACATTGGACAATTGGAATTGGACAATTTGCTGCTTTGGTTTGGACATTGTTTATCCAACTGGTCATGGTCTGGTTGGTTTCTTGTGAATTGTTTTGATTTAATGAGCAATCACAGTCCAATGGTGTCGAGGCTCTGGAGAGTCAGGAGTTTTTCATTAGTATCTTGTTAAGCCTTCTGTAAGTATCCTTTCTCTATTCTTTAGTATAGCTTAGTATAGTATTCTTTAATATAATACATATAATAAAATAATAACTTAGCCTTCTAAGAGCATGGAGTCAGATTCATCATTTCTTTCCTGTCATGGGGGACCCTAAAAATACCACAGGACGGATGCTCTGCTGGTCCTTCAGAGCTTTCAGCTGCTCCCAGCCGCCCAGCAAGAGGCAGATCCCAACCCTGCAGGATGTGGGAATGGCCAAGCAGAGTTATTCCCTCTCAGGGAGCACTGACAGCTCAGAGTGAGGAACTCCCTCAGTCAGTGCTCACTTCCAATCTCTGCTGCTCACAAAAGCAAAAATCACCTTGATCACACGGTGAGAGAAAAGGGTGCAGCTAATGAGCTCTTAATTGGGTGGGACTGGCACTCAGGCCCTGCTCCAGGCTTTGGAAACCAAAAGGAATGGACTTCCCATGCAGCCAGTGACATCAGCTCTGGTCTTCATGTGCTGCCTGGAATGAGCTTCATTAATGTTTTCCTTGGTATAATCCATCATCCCTTCAACAATGCATTCCTGACAGTTAATTAGACTCCACAGAGTGGAATAAGTAGCGCCGTGTTTGGAATTGTAATCCAGCCCTGAAAAACAGATCATATGAGGCATATCAGCAGCCCAGGATCTTGGACATCTTAAGGAGTTTTTATTCCAAAAGCTTGGTAAATTCTGCTTAGCAAAATCTGCAGTGTTTGCCAAAGGATTCCTTGCAGAGGAGTCAGGAATCTCTGTTCATTAGCGAAACCCCAAATAAATGAACCCATACATAACTAAATCCAGCCTTTCTGAATGCAGGTGAGCCCTGAGTGCCATCACCTGCCCCAGGTGACACTCAGGCCATGAGAGATGGAATCCCTGTCAGATTTCCTGCTGATTCCAAAGGGAAGTCAGGCTGTGTTACAGGATGGAAAATTCTGCAGCAGGGACCTGCTTCCTCCGGGTTACCTGGGATGTTTGGGGAGTTTTTTGGAATGATGCTGTCATTTACTGGGTACTCAGAACAAACCCAGGAACCTGTGAGTGCCTTCACAGCGATCAAAATGATGAATAATAATGCTGAGGCCGGGTTGACAATGCTGGAGGCTTGCCTGGCTTAGGGAGTGCTGAGCCAGGAGAGCTGCTGGGGATGCACAGCAAGGGCTGGAGCGCTGAAGAGGAGCTGCCTCTGTGATGGATGGCACCAGGCAGCCGAGATGTTTTTCCAGAAGGTGCCCACTTGCTTCAGACATGCACCAGTGCTGTCACCTCGAGGCCCTGGGCACAGACAGCCTGCGGTGACAGCTGGCAGTGCCACCAAGTGTGACAGGGAGAGCAGCAAGTTTCAGCAGAGCCTGGGCCACACCTGGCATCCTCTCCCTCTGTCTTAATTGGTTTTTAATTTACTGCTTATCTAGGCAGTGTTTGAGAGATGTCCCAGACCTCTCTGGCTGGAAATATTCCTTTGGATATGGCTGGGAATTTTTGGTTGGAAAGCTCCTACAGCCATCTGGAAGTTTCCTTGGGAAAAGCAGAGCCAGTGCCTTCAGCTTCTCCCCCTGCCCTGCCCACAAATCTCTTGTGCTGGGCAGAGCCTGGGGGAGAGGGATAAAATCCTGGTTTTATTTTTTTTTATTCTTATCTTTTTATCTTATTAATATTTATCTTATTATCTTATTCTTATCTTTTTCTTATATTTTCATTCTTTTTATTCAAACCACGGCTCCACAGCAGCTGCCAAGGACACAACTCCTGCTCCCAGGGTGGAATTTAAGTTGCTGTGAGTTTGGGCAGCTAAACCAGGGCTTCCCTATTGAAGAAGCAGGACATCCCTGATGAGGGGGAGAAAATGATGCATCTGACTCCATCTTATCAGAGGGCTAATTAATTACTTTATTATACTATATTATTCCATACTGTATTACACTGAATCTGCCAAGCCCTCGACTCCACTCAACTCACAGCATCCCGTGCCTGTCAGCTGACAGCCCCAACACACACCTGGATTCAACTGGTCAGTGAATCAAAAAGTATTCAAAGGAAATTGGGGAAGTGAGGGAAGCATTTTCCCCTAAAGATTTTGACAAAAATAGTAATAACCACTTTTTAAAACCAGCTTGTCCATAGAATCTTCATCCTTCCCACGTTTATTTTTTACCTCTAGTACTCACCTGCTGTAAATGAATGAAAAGTCTTTCATGTTAAACCTCACAATTAATTTTAGGGCACTCACACCAGAATCCAGTTAGCAATTCCCTTCAGGTAAACAGTCTTCCACAATGCATTCCACTTGTTCCAAAACCCAGGAGCAGTAAACGAGCTAAGAATTGTTTTTTTCCTTTCTCTGAGCTTCAGAGAATGTGAATCCCTGAAAATCCTTGGGAAGCTGTGCCTTGCTTTTCTCTGTGCAGAGGAACGTGGCTACACTCCCCCAGACCTGTGCAGTGCCTGTTTGTGGGCAGGAAGAACATGATTTTAAACTCAGGTGGAATCTGTTCCCCCCGAGGCAGCGCTGTGCACGCAGCCAGAGATGACACAGAGAGAATTTCCTGGGCACTGAGCCTGCTCCTGATGTCCCTGCTGCCCCACGGTCCCTCGGAGTCAGGGACATGAGCTGTCCTGGCCGAGCACAGCCTCCCCTCCTGCCTTTGTGGAGAGCAGCAAATCGCAGCAGCCACCCCCAGCAGCTGCTTCTGGATTTCTGCAAAACATTCCCAGAGTGCAGACAGAGGACAGGAGTGCAATATGTGTTATAAAATAAGTTAAAATAATTCCTGCTGAAGTGTAGGAGCGTCGGGGGGTGGGACGGTGGGGATGGATGGAGAGGAGAGGAGAGATCTCTGAAGGCAGGGCTTGGAACTTGGGGGTTATTGCAAAGGGACCTGCTGGGAGTGCCAGGCACAGCTCAGAGCAGCCCCAAAGAGGGAGAGAGAGGTAAAGAGGATGAGAGAGAGAAAGGATGAAAACATAAAAGGGTAAGAGAGTAAGAGGGTAAGAGAATAAAAGGGTAAGAGCATAAGGTTCCCGTTCCAATACCATAAATCTTCTTCTGTGCTGAATATTCCAATTCTCACTGACCAATCTAGTCCAAAACACAAATCCTACAGCATTTACACACAGCCTATAAGAATCATTACAATACCATCCTGTGTTCCATTTTAAACCCTAAAAACTCCTCTCTGGGCCCCCTCTGCCAAGCCAGCAGGGTCTGCTCTGCCCCTTGGAGCTGTCTGCAAGCAGAGGGTGTTGTTCCATCCAAAGGGGATCACCTTCAGCTGGCCATGCCATTGTTCTCCAGTTGTTCAGTAACTAAAATATCTCAAAGCTTGCTTTCATTTCAATCTCCCTTATAGTTTCCATATTCTCAACATCTTTTGCCAGGCAATCATATTTATGAGGCCTTCCTGTTTCACCTTCCCCAACACTAAAGGAAATTAAACCCCACAGTATTCTGTGTACCAAAGCCAGTGTGGGGCAACCAGCAGTAATGGCTGAGTGATAAGGATGGAGATTCAAACACCAGGAGGACACTGTCTCCAGAGATGGATATTTCAAGGGATTTTTTTTTGTCTGATACAACCCCAGCAGGAGGCATTTTTTAGGCATCATCAATAAGATAGTATTCCATGCCAGAAGTTTACCCCAGAAGATTTTCTGGACAGGATTTCAGCAATTATTCACCAGTTCTGAGAGACACAGCAGCAAGAAAGGAAAAAACTACAATAATGTGGTAAAGAAGGGCCCTTCCAGAGCCCAAAGGACTGTATAAAACAAACCCCAAAGGACTGTATAAAACAAACCCCTTGGAAATGACATTTGGAGACCCATGGGGGCTTTGGTGCAACAGAGGCCAAATCCTGGGTATCCCCAACTCTGATCACCTGGCTCAGAGTCGAATTCCTTGTGGCTTTTTCCAAATTGATACTTTGATTATTTAATAAATTTCCTTAATTATTAAATTAGAGTATTCATTTATAACAGGAGGGAGGCTTGCAGGGGTGCTTGGGGTGATGGAGCCTTGGCAAAGGGTGAAACCCCCCCTGCTTGGGAAAGGAAAACCAACAAAGTGAAAAAAAGGGCACATTTTAACATTATCATTTGTTACAACTGATCTGCTGGCCAATTTCCACATCTCCTTCATCTTAATTCTCATCACCAGGAAGCCAAGAAGAATCAGAGTTCTCCTTCTAGACTTATTTTTTGATGTATTAGAAAATGTATTAAAAATATTTTTGTAATAACAACACAGAAGCTGACTCCAACTGAGCTGTTTATTATTATTATCATAGCTGTGAGTTTTTGAGGTTTAGAGGGTGTTTTATGGAGAAATTTTGTTTAGATACTTTATTTTTAAGTGGGATTTGTAATGAATTGTGGAAGATTTGGAAAGATATTTTGTGGTATTGGTTAATTGCTTATTGGTAGATTGATTAAGTAGGTTGAGAATGTTTTTCTTTGGATTTGAATAAGTTAAGTAAGTGGTATTTTAGTTTGATGTATTGGTTAAGGTTACTTAAATGTTGGTTTTTGTTTTTATTTTTTTTCATTTCTGTTGGGAACATTGAATTAGGCTGCACCCTGAACTTTGAAGCTTTTATATTTTTAATCTAATTATGCTCAACTTGTAGATATTTTCATAGCAATGCAAGCTGGAGTGAAGGAAAAAAGTGAGAATTGGAGCAGAAGATTGGATACACAGCTCCCAACGCTCCTGACAGCTACTCATTGATTATTTTGGGTGTAAATTACATTGATTATGGTAATGAGGAGGTGCCAAGTGCAGGTACAGCAGGGGAATGTCTGAGTGGTGTCTGCTGGAATTCACAGCATCAGGAGCCGCTGCACTGAACATCCCAGCACATCTGGAGCACTAACAGGGTCCTTCATCAGGGCAGGCTGGGATTTTCACACCTGGAGGAGCAGAGCAGACCCAAGGAGGGATGTGAGGAAGCCTCTGCTAGAGGCAGAGCTGAGCCCAGCTCTTCCAGCAGCTCTGACAAACCCAGCTGGGCTCTCACAGCTCCTGGCCAAGGCCAGGGACACTCTGAGGTTGGAAATGGGGGTGTGTGCTCAATCCCCATCTGTCAGAGCTGGGCAGTTATCCTCTGTTCATGGGGCAGTTTTCTTTGTCTCTCCCACAGCCAATCCTCCCTCCAGGAGATCTCTGCTGTTCGTGGGCCATTCATTATTAATTATCTGCTGTCCATGGCCAGGGAGTGTCCCTGCAGGGCTGATCAAATCCCACCATCCCATGGGGAGATGCTGTGCCCAGGGCAGGAGCCAAGCATTCCTACCTGGATACAATCTGGGATTTCACACATTCCTACCTGGATACAATCTGGGATTTCACACATTCCTACCTGGATACAATCTGCCCTGGAACAGCACGGCAGCCTTTGCCCCCTGCATTCCCAGGGGAGCAGCTTTCTCCTGCCCTGCATTCCCAGAGGGAGAGCAGGCCCATCTCCAGCAGCCCTGGAGCTGCAGAGGAAAACTCCCCCCTTGTGCAGGATCCTGCTGCAGCAGAGCCACAGCTGGCACTGCAGGAGGGCTGAGCCCCCCTGGGATGGGGCTGTGCCCCCACCCTGACACACAGGGGACAGGGACTGCTCTGACCCTGGCAGTGGGGTTTTGTATTACTGCATATTATTATTATTATTATTATTATTATTATTATTATTATTATTATTATTATTATTATTATTATTATTATCTTCCCTAATAAAGAACTGTTATTCCTGCTCCCATATCTTTGCCTGAGAGCCCTTTAATTTCAAAATTATAATAATTCAGAGGGAGGGGGTTTGCATTTTCCATTTCAGGGGAGGCTCCTGCCTTCCTCAGCAGACACCTGTCTGCTCAAGGCACACTCAGAGCTCCTCTCATCAATACTGAAATGCCTCCAAAAGCTTTGTCTTCCTGCTGGGGGGAACCAATTTTGCAGTGTAACCTTTGCCAGCTGTGGATTGATGAAGGGCTGAGATTGGAAAAGATATGAACTCCCCTTGCCAATCTCCCTCGTGGCTGGGCTGGCAATTTTTCACAGGGATGTTCTGGGGACAGGGACATGAAGGATTATCAGCTGCACAGACACAACCCTGGGAGATAGCAAATGAAAGCCGAGGCAGAACTGGAATTCCTCAGCAGATATTGAATTTCTTGTGTATTTCTCTCCTGCCACCCAGGGTATCTGATATTTCTCCCTTGCATTGGTGTCAGCGAGTGGGAATTCAGCTTTCAACCTCCAACAGATGAACAAGAGAGGGGTTTAGCATCTGCTCTGGTATTTTAAGCACAAAAGAAGAAAGACCTGTAAATATTTTGAGCCTGCTCCTCTCACCCAAAGGTTACACAACGTTAGTGCAGAATGAAAATGTCCTGTCAGGCACACAGAGACAGCAGCGGCTGCTGCTCAGATCCTTTCCACGCTATAAATACAGATCTTCCCTCATAATTGCAACACAATCTCGATCTGCCTGTGGTGATAAAGAAAAAAAATGTTAAAAAAGCTGTTTAATTTAATTAGAGTCCATTTGGAAACCTAGCAGCATGAAATAATTTGATTTACAGAAATAACCCTCGCTGGCTACAGACAGCATTTCTTTGTGTCTTATCTTGGGATAACAGCACTGCTGCATTTCAAACCTTAAACTGTGTGAGCAGTGTGACCAGAGAGAGCCCTGAGAACATTTCAAATGACGTCAGGGCACTGCCATTTATTCAGCTCCCTGTCCTCTCCCAGGCTAAGATGCTAAAAATTCTGCTGGAGCAACATTTGCCCCTGAGGAGATTGTAGTTGATTCCTGTCCAGCCTCTCCACTGCAGTTTTCATCCTTCCCAAAGGAGGCAGCTCCCACTAAAAGCTCCTTTGCTGCTGGCATTAGGGGTGGTGTTTCGTGAAGAATGCCCTAAACTTGTTTGTGAGGTTTAACATGGAAAACTTTTCATTCATTCTACAGCAGGTGAGTCCTAGAGGTGAAAAATAAATGGAGGACAGGATGAGGATTCTGTGGATAAGCTGGTTAAAAAAAGAGGTTATTATTCTTTTTGTCAAAATCTTAAGGGGAAAATGCTTCCCTTCCTACCCCAATTTCATCTGAATACTTTTTATATTTGTTTCCTTACTGCTTTGTTTGTTTGGTTCTAAGTGAAATTGAAAACCTGAAGAGAACAAAGTTGCTGCAAAACAAAACGTTATCTGATATACAATAAAGAGATTTTTCTTTGTGTTTACTCACACTTTCAGCTTCCATTACTTTTTGGAAAAACAGGAAAACAAATGATATAACCACAAATCCTTCTGTTGCTTTGACATTTTATTTCTTCCTGAAGTAAACTCCAAGAGAGAACAGAACCTTTCTTTGAAGGTAAGAGTATTTAGGTGATCTCTTGTATATCACAAATATTACATTTACCATAATATCCATCCACTTATCTCTGCTGAGTCCGGTAATTTCATTTAAATTAAAGCATTTCCATCCTCTAGGACTAAACACAAGAAAGAGATCTTTTAATTTGATTTTAGTTATGTAAAGATAGGAAACTCCCAGCATTTTTACCTTTCAAAAGGAGCAGCACCTGCTTCTGATGGACAGAACTGAAGAAAAGAAGCATGAATGTGTATGGGAGAGACTATTTACATACTATAATTAATATAAGAAATATAATAAATTATAATATAAAATACAATGTAATATAATAATAATAAAAGAATATATAAAGTTTTATATCCAGTGTAATCATATATCATACTATATATAATATAGTAAATATAATATAATACATAATATATAATATATATAATAGAGATAATATTTTATATTTTATATTCTATATTATATTCTATATTATAATAATGTATGCAATAAAAGAATAAATATAATTAAAGCTACAGGAGACTTCTCAACCACAAGGCAGACACACACCAAAGTTATAAAAATCCATAAAACCAGCTTGTGTGCGCATTTCTGTGCACAGGTGCTTCCATGCATGAGATGGAGAACCCAAACCTATAAAACTGCCTCTGTGTGTGAGGGAAAGGCCAAGGAAAATTGAATTAAAGCCATAAAAATGCCTTATGTAAATAAAAGAGGGACAGAGAAAAACACAGCCCCAGGATGCCACAGGAGAGAGGTGGGAATTGGCAGCTCCTGGGACAGCTGAGTTGCTCCTTCTCCTTGCTTCCTGCTGCTGTAATTTTTATTTTGAGGATGCAAATTATTATTTTGTGGATGTTTGTCCCTCCTGAAGCGCTCAGAGCGAGCCCAGGGCTGTCCCTTCACCCCCGTGGGAGCCAGGGGCTCACCCAGGGCTGCTCCCCACAGCTGCACTCAGGCAGAACAAAAGCCACAAATGCTGTTTGGGCAGTGCTGAGCCAGCCCTGCCACTGCTGCCAGCCTGCACAGCAGAGCTGCAGACAGCTAATCAGCAGTTATTATTAATTAATATTATTATTATTTACACTGTGATCTGCGTCCGCAGGCTCGGCCAGGGAATGGGGTCAGCCCTGCTCCAGGGCTCACCTGAAATGTTAAAGTGCAGCCACTGCTTTTCTGGGTGTGCTGGTTTCTGGTTTAAAAGGAAAAAAAATAAACATCAGAGTGGTTCAAACAGGAAAAAGAAACCCAAAGAACCACCCAAGAATTGTATCAAGGTCTGCAGGCAGGCTGGGGGTGATGGGCTGGGAAAATCTTTGGATTTCAGAGGTTTAAACTCTGTCCCAAGGAGAATTGTTTGGAAGAAGGTTCAGATGAGGACCAGATGAGGATGCAGCCCAGAGCCAGCGTGGATGGCACCGAGCAAGACAGAGCTGCAGACAGCTACTGAGCCATAATTAGTAATTATTATAATTTACAGTGTGATCAGCATCCAGCAGGCTGAGCCAGGGACCGGCTTCCCCTCGGCCAGCCTGCTCCAGGGCTCACCTGAAATGTTAAAGTGCAGCTACTGCTTTGCTGGGTGTGCTGGTTCCTGGTTTAAAAAGGGGAATAAAAACCCCATCAGACTCACACAGTGGTTCAAACAGGAAAAAGAAACCCAAAGAACCACCCAAGAATTGTATCAAGGTCTGCATGCATGATGGGGGTGATGGGACTGGGACAACCTTTGGGTTTCAGAGGTTCAAACTCTGTCCCAAGGAGAATTGTTTGGAAGAAGGTTCAGATGAGGACCAGGTGAGGACACAGCCCAGACCATGCTGGTGCTCTTGGTTATTTCTATTCTGGAAGAGCCCAGAGGCCTTGATCAGCATCAACACAGCCAAACCATGAGCTGGGGAGCACAGATCTTCTCCAGCAGTGACAGGCTGCAGGTGGGGTGAAAGGGGAAAGTGAATCAGGTCTGAAAGTGGCCACCAGGCCCAGCTGACAGTGCTTCTCCCACCTGTCCCCTGTCCTTTCCCAACTCCCCATCATGCCTCAGGTTTTGGCTTTTCTATTTTCACATTCTGTGCTGCTTTAGTCTGTGGGGCTGGGCTCACATCAGGGGATGCTGAGCTCTGTGCACAGAGCAGGGAGACAAAACAATTCCTGCTCCAGCTGGGCACCAAGGACAAATGAGCCAAATCTCAGGCCAGGAGCACAAACCCCGTGGGCTGGAGAGAGAAAAACAAGCAGGGTGGGACTGCAGGGGCTAAAGCTGGGATGGGACAATGAACTGCAAGGTGCAAATGGAGCAGAGCTGATCCCAGGGAGAGACCCCGTGCCCGGCCGGGCATTTTGGGGCCATTTTGGTTCATCTTGGGTTCATTTGGGACCATTTTGGTTCACCTTGGGTTCATTTTGGGACCATTTTGGTTCATCTTGGGCTCATTTTGGGACCATTTTGGTTCATCTTGGGTTCATTTTGGGACCATTTGGGCTCATTTTGGGTTCATTTTGGGGCCATTTTGGTTCATCTTGGGCTCATTTTGGGACCATTTTGGTTCACCTTGGGTTCATTTTGTGACCATTTTGGGTTTACCTTGGGTGCATTTTGGTTCATCTTGGGTTCACTTTGGAGCCATTTTGGGTTCACCTTGGGTTCATTTTGCGACCATTTTGGTCCATCTTGGGTTCATTTTGGGGCCATTTGGGTTCATCTTGGGTTCATTTTGGGACCATTTGGGTTCACCTTGGGTTCATTTTGGGACCATTTTGGTTCATTTTGGGTTCATTTTGGTCCATCTTGGGTTCATTTTGGGACCATTTTGCTTCATCTTGGGTGCAGCCCTGTCTGGGCTCTGGTGCTGCCCAAGGTGCATCCATGGAGGCCTTTTAATAAATCCCTGCTTTATTCTGTAGCTCTGCCCACCCTCTGCTCTAGGGCAGCCTGCACAGGGCATCGAGGCAGCTCCCCAGACCTCTGGAGCAAGACCAGTCTCAGCCAACTTCTCTCTCCCACCCCACAGCCTGGGTTTCTCTCTTTATTTACCTACCTGTTGACTCTTTTCCAGCCTCTCTGGACAGGCAGGAGCAGGAGACAGGAGCAGCTGCTGTGGCATGCACTGAATGCCAAGGAGCTCGGCGGGGTGCGTGCCGAGGAAAGGTCCCTTTGTAAACACGCCTGGTGATCAAAGGGCTGCTGCTTGCTGATATTTTCAACATTAATAATCTCCCAGCTGCCTCCCTCGATTCTCTGGCTGCCTATTTACCTCTCCTTCATGGTACACGGAGTGGCAGAGCTTAAAACAGTCAGCTGGCTGGAGGGAAGGGAGGTGGTTTGGTGCAGGAATTCACCTGAAGGAAAAAAATAAATGTATTGGCATTGCACAGAAAAGCATCAAATATGTATTAAAAAAATCTTTGTATTGTCATGTAACACTCCTGGCACAGACTGAGGGGCATCTAGAGATGTGTGCATGCTTACAGAAATGATGTGTAATCACAGTGCAGGTACCTGTGCTGCCCAGCACGCAGAGATGGATGGAGTCGGGGAATCGAAACAGAAGTGGTTCATCAATAAAACAGGAAAATCACTGCCCAGACTGAAGGCCCGTGCAAGGGGCTCCCAGCAGAAGGCAGGGAGCTGGCTGGTTTTGTGCTGGTTTGTCTGTTTGCTGACGAGCAGCGAGGAGGAAGCCAGGAGAGGAGCTAAGCAGAGGCAGGAACAGCTCCAGCAGCACCACTCTGAATGACAGCAAAGGGAGAATATTTGGGCCAAGTGCTGGCTGAGACAGAGCTCAAGATGCAAGGAGAGGAGATGTTTGGCATGGCTTGGCTCCTGCTGTGCTCTGTGGAGCAGGACCTGGAATGTTCTGTCAATCACAGGGACGGTGTCAAAGCATCCCGGCTCAGTGGCCAGTGCCCGCTCCTGGTGGATGTCCTTCTGCTCAAGGAGAAAGATTTCATCAGAGCTGGTGACAAACCCTGCATGCACTGGGAAAATGCACTTCACCCTTCCTGGTCCTCTTTTTATTCCCTTGATTTTGTTTTTAGGTAACCCAAAAAGGCACCAAACCAAAAAACTCCCCAGTTTGTGAGGGGAAGCACAGCCTGGGCTGGGCTGTTCCTGCTGGGGATGGGGCAAAGCTGATCCTGCAGGATTTTTGCACAGAAAAAGGGAGGCACCAGTGTCAGCCTGGAGGTGGCCTGGAACGTTCTGATGGTGTCAAAGCATCCCAGCTCAGTGACCAGTGGATGTCCTTCTGCTCAAGGAGAAAGCTTTCATCAGAGCTGGTGACAAACCCTGCATGCACTGGGAAAATGTCATCTGGCACTGAAATCCAGCCAGCAGCAGCGTGGCAAGCAGCAGCCCCAGAGCAGCACTCTGCCAGTCCAGCAGGGAAATATTCCACATCTGGCTGGGACTGGGGGATGGTTTAAAATGAGGGGGAAGGATCGGGCAGAGCACAGCAAACTCTCAGGTGAGCCTTGTCCCAGCTGGGCTCTGGGCTGGCTAAGCCCAGCCTTTAATTCCAGCACTTTCTGTGGGAAACCACAGGGCTGTCCAGGATATTCTAAGTCCCTGGGTGTCCCCGGGTGTCCCCAGGTGTCCCCTGTCCCGTTGTGCAGCTGCGTCACTGGGAACTGTGGGGACAATTTCTCTCTCCACCACTCAAGCTAGACCTGCAGCCAGGCTCTCCAAAGCACAGGGGAGTCAGAAATATCAGAATCAAGGTCCATTTTTAATCCATTAGAGCCCAAAAATGCCACAAAAATAGGACTAACACTGAGATGCCAGCGAGGGTGGAAATTTATCACTACAAATATTTTGCTTTCCTTCTCCGTGGTACTTAAGGGCTTTCTAAACTCAAAGGTCAGCGAGAAACTGCTGAGAGGAATCACAATCAGAGAAAATATTTCCAAAGGGGGAGAGTCTTTCTGCAGGAAACACATGCCCAGACTGCCAAGGAAGCGTGGCCGTGGCTCTGCATCATCCCAGGGCTGAGCTGTGTGCTGGGAACGTGCACTCCATTTCCAGATTCCATTTTAGCTGCATTTCCTGCCCTAACCCACTGAGAATTCCGGGCCATCTAAATGCCTGCCTTATCACCACATCCCCAAGATATGCAAAGCAGGGTGATGTTATCTGTTATCTCTTGCTGGAACGTTGCATTGTGCTGCTGGAGCTGCACTTTAGCAGCCTCCTGCTGCTGCAAGGTTGGGATTTCACTTCTTTCCTCCCTCCCTGCACAAATAAATTCATTTATATATATATATATATATATATATATATATATATATATATATATATATATATATATATATTTAATATAGCAGGTGTCATGCTGGGGCCTCAGGAGCAGGACTTTAATTCCTGATCCACGAGGACATTTCAGAAAGGACACCAAAAGCTTTTTCCTTTTGGTGCTTGGTTAGAAGACCAGAGATAACCAGGATGGATTCACCATCAGTCCTTCAGCACTGGGGGCTGCAGAAGTGGCAAAGCTCGGGCCAGTGGTGCTGGAATTTCTCCCTCTGCTGAGGACAAGGCTGGAAGAGCTCAGAATTATCCTGTCCAAGTGAGAAATCCCTCAGCATCCTGCCCTCACCACCAGCTGCCCCTGGCATATACAGAACTTTTTTTTAAATTTTTTCTGCCTTAGCAGAGGTTGTTCATTGAGAACCCCCATGGCTCTGATCAGTGACAGAACCTCCTTGCCAGGCTGGGAGGGAGAGAGGGGAGTGGGAAATGCAAACATCTGCTCATGGGACAGATCCTGGGGAGAGGGAAAGGGAAAAGGGAAAGGGAAAGGGGGAAGGGAAAGGGGAAAGGGAAAGGGGGAAGGGAAAGGGAAAAGGGAAAAGGGAAAAGGAAAAGGGAAAAGGGAAAAGGGAAAAGGGAAAAGGGAAAAGGGAAAAGGGAAAAGGGAAAAGGGAAAAGGGAAAAGGGAAAAGGGAAAGGGAAAAGGAAAAGAAAAAAGAAAAGGGAAAAGGAAAAGGGAAAAAGGAAATAGGAAAAGGAAAAGGGGAAAGTAAAGGGAAAAGGAAAAGGGAAAAGGAAAAGGGGAAAGGAAAAGGGAAAAAGAAAAGGGAAAGGAAAAGGGAAAAGGAAAAGGGAAAGGCTGCTGGCAGCAGTCACTGGAAAATGTTTAAAGCACAGAAAAGCAGAGGAGCTTGGTTGGGAATAATTCTAGTGGGATTTTTTTTAAATTGTAGATGGTTTTAGACCTCTGACTAACAGAGCAGGGTCTGAGATGTGCCAAGCCTGCAGGATTGTGGAGAAAAGGCAGAGGCAGCATCTCCCTGGCCCTCGGAGCTCCCCCTGCAGATGGCAGAGGAGCCAGGCTCTTCTTGCATTGCATTTTTCAATATGGAAACGTTTACAGAAATATGAAATTCCCCAGTGGCCAAGGGCACAGACACACACTGGCTGGGAGGACAAAAGGCAGCTGGAGCCCTGGGCACACTCATTTTTTACTGGGACATGTGTTCAGTGAACACAACAGGCTCCAGAGAGAGCCCTCCTCACCCACCTGGCAGCAGCACCTCACCATGAGGGTGTGAGCACTTGTGAGTGCATCAAATAAAATAGTGGGGGAAGGGAGTGAGGAAAGAGCAGCACGTTTATGAAGGAGACAGGTAAATAATTGCTTTTTAAAATGCATCGTTTACTGTGGGATTCGCTGCTAGATAAAATAGAGGTCCAGAGGATTTTGAAAGGAACTGATGGAAATGCTGAGTGTGGCCTAAGCTACTGCAAAAGGTGAAGGATTAGAGGGAATCACACAGAATTCACAGAATTTAGAGAATCACAGAATGACCAGGTTGGAGGAGACTTTCAAGATTGAGTTCAGCCCAGCCCCAGCCCCTCAGCCAAACCCTGGCACCCAGAGCCACATCCAGGCTGTGTTAAACACACCCAGGGATGGGGACTGCACCACCTCCCCGGGCAGAACATTCCAGAACTTTATCACCCTTTCTGTAAAACACTTTTTCCTGCTCTCCAGCCTGTATTTCCCTTGGCACAGCTGGAGGCTGTGTGCTCTGGCTGTGTCAGTGCTGCTGCAGACAGAGCCCAGCCCAGCTGAGCACAGGCACCTTTCAGGAGCTGTGCAGTGATGAGGGCACCCCTGAGTCTCCTTTTCTCCAGGCTGGGCACCCCCAGCTCCCTCAGGGCTCCTCTCAGGGTTTGTGTTCCCAGCCCCTCTCCAGCCTTGAAGCAGATTCTGGAAGATTCCCCTTTCCAGGCACTTGGGTGGGGCTGAGACCCTTCCAATGGATTTGGACACTGCTCCTCCTGCTCGTGCTGCTCCTGTGCTAATGAGGAACCCAATTAGCATTCAGGGACCACTTAATTAGGGCTGGGTCCAAGAGCTCCTGCTGCTCCTCTGGCTGCCAAGGGGCTCCTGAGCCTGCCAGTGTCACCTCAGCCAGTGTCACCTGCCACTACGGGGCAGCAGGGTAGGGCTGGATCCCTCCAGGATCACCGAGAGGATAAATCAGGGAGTATCCTGAGCTGGGAGGGATCAATGAGCCAAACACCCCAAATCCCACCCAGGCCATCCCTGGAGGGGTGTCCAACCCCTCCTGGAGCTCTGGCAGCCTGGGGAGCCTGGGCAGTGCCAGCACCCTGTGATGGCAAAGGTCAAAAGCTCTTGCAGGAGCATTAAAGTGAGCAGATAAAAAAGCAGCTCTTTGTCAGAAACCCCCAGCTGTGTCCATAGTTCTGGGCTAGGGGCACCTCTGGTATCAAATTTCTGCAATTTTTATCAGCTTAACAAATTGGCATCTCTATCAAACCTTGGCCAAGCAGAAGAGCAGTTGATGAGGTGTTTTTTCCCCATTGGAGTTGGTTCAGGGCTTCTTTGCCCCATTTCTTGTTGTGTCATCTCAGAATCTGATTGGAAAACAAAATGTTTTTCTTGAAAACAAGCCCAAACAGTATTTCAGGAATGTGTTAGAAGGTTAACTTATTACCCTAAAATCCAAGAGAAAGGGTAGGAAAAATACCAGGAGCTGTACAACCACCTATTAATAGTCTACAAAACTACAAATATAGGATAAATGTATAAAACCTGAATTTTTTAGGCACTGGGGGAAGAACTTTTTCCTAATATCCAACCTGACCCTCCCCTGACACAGCTGCAGCCATTCCCTCAGTTATCCCACAGGATGGTCATGGCACAAACCAGCACAAAGTTCTGGAGCAAAGGAGCACAATAAACAACAGCCACAGCTCCCTGATATTTCATTTTAATTGCAGAAAACCAGCAGGAAAAAAAATGTGCACTGTGATAATCAGATTATTTTTCTTTTCAGATCTTTTTTCAGCCAGCAAGCAAATAATTAGACCTTTGCACAGAACCAGTGAGAGAAAATGATATATCCCTGTCCTGCTTGGGTGAATAAAATATGCCCTGAAACAGCTGCAGTCTCACAGCTATGGCCCATGGATATCAGGAATACTGGTCAGGGTTCAATCTCTCTTTCTTTTCAATTATTTTTTCATAAATTAAAGCCAAATGACAATAAATCATGCTATAAAAATTAAAATGTCATTTGCTTTTATCAGAACGAAAATTAAGCTGTACACACACTGCAGATATAACAAAAGGGAAGAGGGAAAGAGGAAAAAAAAAGGATGATAATGGATTTTTCATATTCTTGGGTGCAGTTGAGATGAGTCACGAGGTCTGCATCTGGAACTGGGTCACAGGACTTTTTCAGACTCAATGTTCTGGTCTAGACAATTAAAAATTAGCCCAAACTGAGACTCCTTAGAGACTCCTCAGACCCTGAGGAAAGGCAGGACAAACTCACCTCCCCTGCTCCCAGCTCTCTGAGGAACTTCACAGAGTTTCTCACAATCTGCTTGCACTTACACACTGATAAAATGTGGTGATAAAAATGGAATTAAAAACACTGAACTGTTTACTCCTTCCTTCCTTCCTTCCTTCCTTCCTTCCTTCCTTCCTTCCTTCCTTCCTTCCTTCCTTCCTTCCTTCCTTCCTTCCTTCCTTCCTTCCTTTTCCTTTTCCTTTTCCTTTTCCTTTTCCTTTTCCTTTTCCTTTTCCTTTTCCTTTTCCTTTTCCTTTTCCTTTTCCTTTTCCTTTTCCTTTTCCTTTTCCTTTTCCTTTTCCTTTTCCTTTTCCTCCTTTTCCTCCTTTTTTTCTCTTCCTTTTCTTTCCTTCCTCTTTCTGTTCTTCCCTTTCCCCTCAAGGCCAGGCTGAAGTTGGTGGCTCTGATTTGGGGACAGGAGATTGGGGAATTCTGACAACCAACCCACACAACCCTTCTGCATCAAACCTGACACAGCAGACCCCAAAGCCCTTGAGCTGGGCTCAGCCCTGGCCTTGTGGCAGCGTTGCCAACCCCAAAAGAACCCCTGGGGTGAGTCCAGGATCAGAGCATTACAAGGCTGACCTGGCAGGATCTCTCTTTGCAGTGCAAATATTGAATATCTCCCCCAAGAGCAGTGCCAGGCCATGCCCAGCACGCTTTAGGCTACTCAGAACTCCAATTATTTTATTCACCAACCTCTCCTCCTCCCACATTCTGAAGCCTGCAAGAGAAGGAGCTATTTCAACCCTAAAGAGGGCGTGAAATGGCATTTCTGTTTTCCCAGGGTGGAATGAAGGAACATCCCACTGCCTGAAGGAGGTGGTGTAGTCAGGGAGAGGAATCAGGGACAGCAAATTGCATCTGCTGGCTCCAAAGTGGGCAGAGATGTGGCTGCTCATTACCCCAGCAGAGCTGAGCTGCCTGAATCCTCTGCCTGGCAATTTCAGGAGAAAGAATGATGAAAACATAATGGGAAAGCAATGAAATATGACCAAAGTCTTGTAATGATGAAATATAATGACTCGTAATGAAGCAGAGGTGGGAGAAAAAATAAGCTCAATTCTTGTGAAACACAAATAAGAGACAGGAAGAGTGTGAGGGGGAAGGGGGGAGTGAGGGAGAGGAGAAAGGAAGCAGCAGCTGGAAATGACTTTTAACTTTTCCACTTAATGTTTTAAAACCAAAAAGCAATTACTGCCAGGCTGGCATTGCCTTTCTGCACATTAATTTCCTATTATGAATAAAATTAATGAGTTTAGCAATCTCCTGGTCCTCACAGAGTTGTGCTCTCCATTATTGGAGTTAATCCTCCAGGGACTCTGACTCCAAAACTCACTGCCACTGCCTGGTTTTGTGAAGTTAAAAACAAGAAAACAGAGATAAGGTGAGCGTGGAGATTCCAAGAAATGGAAAGTGATAAAGGGCTTGAGCAGGGTGAAGAGTGGAGGTCATTCTTTATTCACTGACCCCTGTGGTTGTAACCAGTGGGACCTGATGAGGGGGACTCTTGTACCTTTGTCCCAGTGGAAATCAGGAACCAAGGTCAAACCACCCCAAATCTTGCCTGGCAGATTTAGAGCTCCAGAGCTCACTGGAGACCCATTCCCATCCCTTCCTGCCCCAGGGCTCTTGGCAGTTGCAGCTCCCACCCTGTCACACCACCAAGCTGCCATCTGCTTTTCCAGGTCCATTTCTGCTCCCAACCTTCACCAAAGGCTGCAGAACTGCAAGAACAGAGTCCCTGGAGTGGGAATCACAGCTGGGAGCTGGGAGGGAACACAGCTGAACAATGGGGAGCACTGCAGGAATTCCTTGGTCTGCTTTGCTCGATTAAACTGGTTTTATCTCAACCAGCAGGATTTTTACCCTCATTCTCCCCCCTGGCTGGGCCCTGCCTAACCCACAGCAGAAGGCGGCTTCAGCCCCATCACGAGGCCATTCTTGTGAGCAAAATCATCTCATCCCAGTTGGAACACGGGGAGATGGCTCCTGGAGAGCAGCTGGTGGTGCTAGGAACCCCTGTGTCTGGGAGGAATGATGCACAGAACTCCGTGATATCAGAAGGCTAATTCATTACTTTATTATATTATACTATAATTATATGACAAACACTAAAGAATACTGAGGAAAACTCGTGACTGTCTGCTGACACAGCTTTGTGTGATTGGCCAAAGAAACAAAACCATCCTCATCAGAATCCAATCACCAAATTCCTTCAGGTAAACAATCTTCCAGCACATTCCATGTGTGCAAAGCAACAGGAGCAGCAAATGAGAGGAGAATTGTTTTGATCATTCTTTTCTCTGCTTCTCTCACAGCTCATCTCTGTTCAGAGGGCGTGTGAATGCCACGAGCATCCCCTGATGCACTCCACTCCTAAAGGGCCAGCTTAGCTCAGATGGCAGCAATGATGTGTTTGCTGTGCCCAGAGCACTCTGAGACAGAGTGGAAACTTTCCAGAGCAGAAATCCATTTGGATTTAGGTGAAATGTACATCTTTGAATTAAGTCTGTGGCTTGCAAACACAACTGTTTGGTCTGACTGCCTGCTCTTGAAAAAATCTGTGCTCAAAGAAACTGCTTCAGCCAAAGGACAGAGATAAGGGAGGGCCCCTTGAACTCTGGAACAGACAGAGAGGCTGCTGGGGAGACTGAGACACAAACAAAGGAATTCAGAGATTTTAGAGGAGCTAAGATTTTAGTTAGAGATAAGCTGTTGGAGTTAATTAAAATCAATGGGTAGGCCTTGATGAAGTTAAGAGTTGGTAGCTAACTAATCACTGATTGCTTGTCAGCACAATGTTTGGTTAGCTGGGTTTGTAATGAACAATATAGAAATTGATAAATGGCTTTTGGGAACATCAGACAATTGTTTTTAGGAACATCAGACAATTGTTTTTAGGAACATCAGACAGTTGTGGCCTCCTCTGTCCTGAAACCAACTGAAGATGGCAATGGGAGTTCTACCAAGGGTTCGTTTGTCACATCTGCATTGGAAAGGCAGAAAGGTCAGAAGGAGGAAAACTTCATTGACTTCCTCATTTTGGGACCCCTCCCCATGAAAGGGACACCCACCCATTTCAGGGAACAAGCTGCACATGCTTAATGGCTTTGGAACTAATTACCATGCTTAATGGCTTTGGAACTAATTACCACAGGGAGCAGGGAATGGGATGTACCAAAGTGATGAATGTGCATTTGTACTTTGGGTGTTCAATGCCTGTACAGATAAAAGGGCTCTGGGATCACCTGGGAATTGTGGGGTGTATTTGGGAGTTATCCCACAGTGAACAAACACTAACTTCTAACTTTAAACTTTAAACTTTCTAACTTTAAACTGTCAGAGAGTTTTTGGATATCAGTACTGGATCAATATCCATATTGGGAATGGGATGTACCAAAGGGATGAATATGTATTTGTATTTTGGGTATTCAATACTCGTATAAATAAAAGTACTCTGTAATCACCTGTGAATTGTGGTGTGTCTTTGGGAGCTATCCCACAATGAACAAACACTTTCTACCTCTAAACTGTCAGAAAGTCTTTGTCCATCATGGTTGGATATCGGTACTAGATCAATATCCACATTTTTAATAATTCAAGACAGGGCAGAGTGACCCAGGAGTTCTTTCTGTACTTTCTGATAAAAACTAGCTGCAAGAGTAACTAGCTGCAAGGGTAATGTGAAGTCAGTAAAATGAATATGTATGAACCTATCGTGAAATTCCATGCATATGGATTATTAAGGGAGCCAAAAGAAGGATCTGGAGTTCCCAGAACCACACGTGTCATTTTAAGGGGGGTGATTCCCACAAGTGTCCAGCACTGTAAGAAACATTTAGAACTTTACCACTTCCACAAAAGTTGTGGAATTTGTTTTCTTTTTCTGCAATTCACGCTCATGTGAGGCGTTGCTGCCCCAGCCAGCAGTGTGGGACAGACAGACACAGGTTACAGGGCTGCAGCACTCAAACCTCCACCCATGCTCACCAGGGCAAGGGCTTGGCATCACACTGCTGGGAAGGATGGAAGTTTGACAAGAAAGTCTCACAGTATGTGTGTGCTTGGCAGAAAGATTTTTAAATGTAGAATTTGAAGAAGGAATAGAAATAAAAGCGAGTTTTGATATAGGAGAAAAGAATTGCTGAGCCAGTCTCACTGGGTAACCAAGGAGGCAAAGGGTGTGTGAGTTAGGAGGGGTTTTATGGCTTAGAACAAAGGATAAACCCACCCCAAACAAGAAGATGTTTTAACCAAGCAGAAAGAGAGCACAGGCAAATAAGTCAGCAAATGTGGCAAGTAGAAAAAAGGTCTCAGAATTTCCCACTGCAAGAAAACTGAAAAACAACTTCTGGCTTAAACTGTGATGTAAACTGGGGAGCAGCTCACAGCTGCAGGGCCTCTGTTCAATAGGATTTCACTTGCAGCCTCCTCTCCAAATCACGGGCAGGATGAAGAGCTGAACAGCCTGAGCCTGTCTGGCTGCGTGACTGAACGAGGACTGGGCTTTCTAAATATCCTCAGAACACGACTTTTAACCCAATTTTAATGTCAGCAGCACGGCACTGTCCTTAAATCCCATGTCCTCACCACGGAGATGTTTACCTCTGTGAAGTGAACAAGCACAGCACAGATCCTTCATGGATCACAGCACACAAACACATTTTCTTTACAATCCCTTCTGGGCAGAGGACTCCTGATATAAAAACCCTGAGTTCACCAGGCAGTGGCAGGTTTAAGTCACCTCCTTTGTCCTCTCTGCACATTAGCCTTTAAAACATACAATAAAGAGGCTGAGAGGGCAACTTTATTAAAAATATGTTTTACATTTGTTTGAGATCTTTATATTGCACTTTCTGCTGGGATTTCAACACCACTGATGCTCTCAAACACTTTTTTTTTTCCCCAGAAAAATTGTCTTCTTCTCTTTTTCCCTCACCTCTGTTATTTCCTGATGGCATGGAAATTTCACAGCCTCCCAGATGCCAGACTCCCAAATGTCACTTCTCCAAGCTGGAGAAAACCAGGTCCCAACCCTGAATAAATCCAGATTGGCACTGACTGGGGGTAATGGCACGAGATGAGTTCACTGAGGATCAGTCCCAGAGTGAACAGAGAGGTCTCCACAGCCAGAAATTCCCACCCCACTCCATTGTTTTTGCTGGAAATGGGAGCAATTTCTCAGCTGCATAGCCCAGAGTGGGAGGTTTGAAACATGCTGGAGGTCCAAGGTGTGGAGGGAGGATTTGTTCCCCTCCTGCAGAGGGTTTCAGCTGCCACACCCCCACTTTTCATCAGCTCTGATCTATTGATGAAAGCATTTAAAGCTCACAAAACCTGAATTTCCATGGACATCTCTGCTGGAAAATGTCTTTTCCTTCCCCCCTGGGAAGCAGAGTGCTCGAACAGGAGGCAAGATGAGAGTTGGGTCTCATCCATGGAAAATCACAATTCAAATCCCAGTGACCAGAAATGCTCTGTTTTACCCAGAGAAACATTCCAGGGGGGATTCCAGGACATTCCAGCTGCTGCACAGGGTGGATCATGCCAGGGGCTGTAGCTCCCTCTGGTATTGGTGCTCCTCCTTTAAATTCCCTCTGCAAAGAACCAACAGACAGCAAAAAAAAAAAAAAATTATTGCACCAAACACACTAAAATATCCATTTAAAGCTTTGGCTGCACAGAGGAAATAAAAGTGAAAATAAAATGGAAATAAAAGTGGGGAGATGAGTAAGGAAGCCTCCCATCAGCAGCACACTCTTGTTCTTCTCCATTTCCAGAGGTCAAATGCTACTTTTATTCCTGAAAATGCCATCAAGTGCCAGCCACAAGAAGCTTTTAGTTCAGCTTGGGTTTCAGACAGGATGCCAGAATTTGGCTTTTCTGCTAGAGAGACACTCAGTGTTTAATCCTGTGCAGCAGAAGTTCGTCCCAAATGTTCTCGTGCCCTGTGATTCTGGACTGAATTTAATGGAAATAAGGAATTCAAAGCAATTTGCATGTTTGTCTTCCCTAGGGTCAGCCCAAAAATCTCTGATGATGATAAATTAATACAGAAGATTCTGCTGTGCTCATCAGGGGAGGTTTGAAACATTGCAAACCAAAGCAAAATGAACTCTATCCCCTAGAAATCATTACCATCCTCGGGTAATCATTCCACCCAACCCAAGTGAAAAGAGAAGAATCCTGTGCTTCTGAGGAGAGCCTGAGTTTGGAAAATGGGGATTTCAGCTCCAGGGAAAATGTGGAAGGAGTTTTAGTGCCCAGGTGCTGCTCCTGTGAATAAACCTGGTGCCTTGTCCTGCCTTTTTTTTTGGAAAAAATCCCTGATTGTCTCTCCCTCTGCAGCTTCCTTACACTTGAGGGGCTGAGGTTTGGTCTAACTGCAATTTACTGCAATTTTAAACCCTATTACCCCCTCAGCATGGTGCTGTACAAACCCAAGGCAGGGCTTTTAATTTTCTAGACAAAGGTATTATTTGAGCTCCTTTCATGGCCTAATTATTACTTAGCAAATATCATGTTGTGATGAGCATTTATGGATAATTCTCAGATAATACCTAATTATATGCTTAATTCTCATAATGATGGGAAAGCCTCAAATATTCAGAGTCCAGATTTTTTAGACTATCTCAGAATTCCTTATATTCCAAAGCACTTGTAAGTTGAGGATTTATGTTGGGTTTTTTCTTTTTACTATTTCTAGCATGTAAAACAGGTTCTGCTACAATATCTCCCACTGCTCACTGGAATTTGGATTCACAGGTAGGCTTGGGCAGCTTTGAACTTCTGAGTGACCTGACATAGCTCTAAACCTGATTAACTCACCAGATAGCCTGAGCCTGGGGATAATTTATGTGCCTGAACAGGCAGACCTTTCAGGGAATGTACTCCCAGGGAAAATGGTCTCTGCTAAATGGACAGCCAGGCTTGACTCCATTGAAATTCCTAATTTTCAAAAGCACACGATGGCACAGGCAGGGCACGAAGAGAAATGGCTGCTGGGGAGGATTCTGTTCTGTTTCTCTCAGTCCTCGTGGATTTATTTCTGTTCCTGCTGTGGGCACTGCCCTGCAGGGTGTCCTGCCCCATCCCTGGCTCTGTCCAAGGCTGGGCTGGATGGGGCTCTGAGCATCCTGGGCTTGGGGAAGGTTGGAATTGATCTTTAGGGTCCCTGCCACCCCAAACCAGGCTGGGATTGTGAAGAACTGCACAGAGCCCAGCCCCAAACACAAACTTTTGTTTGCTGAGCCCTGACCTCCACTCATTAAAGCCCCCCCTGCCACCCCAGGCAGCCCCAAATGCAGTTTGGTTTTAGCAGGTGACGAGGTCTCTGGGGTTGGAATGACCTCGAGGTGTTGGGAAGTCTCTTTTTGCCAGCCCTGAGACCAAAGAATTCAGGATTCCTTGGCTCTGGTTCTCAGGGTTGTTTATTTTCTCTTATCTGTTACATTCTTTCTGTGACCTGCTGAGATCTGTCTGGCAGGTCGGGTTGAGGCACACTGACCACCTTGGGGTGGTGTTGGCTTTTTGCACTAAAACCTACATGTACTTTATTTACAATAACTTCCCAATACCCATCACCTATGTTACAGTCTCTAAACCAATCCAAGAGTGTCACCATGCCAGCAGAAGAGGGAGGACAAGAAGAAGCAGGAGGAAGGCCAGACACACCCAGATTCCTCCATCCTGCCTCTTGAACCCCCAAAATTCTACTTTTTCACCCTGTGATAAATTCACTATCATTCTACTCAAACTCTTGTGGTTTGTAACTCCTCACACAAAGCTGGGAATTGTTTCCAAGGGCTAAATCAAAGGCACAGGTGTTTTTGACTCTGTGCCAAGGTCTCTGAGCCCCCTGACAGAGTCTTGAGTCCTCCAGGGCAGCCAGAGGAATTTCTTGGGTTCTGACAATCAGGTAACAAACAGGCTCTTGCCCTCCTGGGCTGGAATGTGAGTCAATGCCTCTCCCAGCAGAGAGACACAATGATTAATTCACTGCTGGCTGCCTGGGTAAATGGCTACATAAATACAGGAGAAATGGTGCCTCGACAAGACAATCAGGCACTGCAATCTGGGCAGACAGGGAAACACAGAGATACCTGAGAAAGCGAGGAGAGATTGTCAGGGCTGCTCTGAACAGAGCAAAAGTGCTGACAGGGACCAGCAGCAAGAACAAAAGATGTTCAGAGCAGCCCTGCAGCTCCCTTCAAACACTGGCAACGTGACTGCAGCTAAATCCCTGTTTTAATTTTAATCCCTGTAATAATTTTAATCCCTGTTTTAATTTTAATCCCTGTGTTTTATCATTATTAGTGAGCCTGATCTTGTGAACACAAAGAAATGGGCAAGGCCAAAGCTGGTTTTGTCACCTCCTGGTGTGGCCTTGTGCAAGTGTCAGGGGATGAAGGGAAAGTGGGAGAATGTGGTTGAAAACACACAATTGGTGCATTGAAACACAATTGTGATTGAAACACACAATTTGTGGCTGGGGAGAAAGCACACAGTGTGGTTGAAACACACAATTTGTGTCTTGGTTCCACTGGCAGCACCACCTTCGACTCCAGCAAGTGGCTGCCTATCTCTCAGCCTTGATTTACCCCTGGAAAATGAGTTTAACAGACTTCTTCATGAAGTAGTCTCAATTAATTAGCATTTGTAAAACTGCTCTGAGATTCCCAGATGAAAGCCTGGCCTGGAATGGCAAATTGCTAATGATAATTAATAGTTGTTCATGGTCTCTTTACAGAATTTCAAATTATTTTCTGAGGGGGAGTAAGTGGGGATGGAGGCTCTCAAGGCAGAGATCACTACAGAACCCCAGGACAGCCATACCTCGCTGCCTGCTCCTCCTTCCTTCCTTCCCAGGATGAATGGGGAGAGCTTTAGCAGAGGAAGAGGAGGTGATGAAGGCTCCTGGATTCACCACAGGTCCTTGCTGGGGCAGGGGGAGTGAGGCAGGAGGGGATGAGCAGGGCTGTTCCTCTCCCCCCTCAAATGGATGCAAAGGCAGCCCTAATTAAACAGATGCTCTTAATAATGCTCTGACAACTGTCCCTGCTTTAATTTGCTTCACAGTAAAGATTAATATAACAACACAACACTGCTTTACAAGGGGAGAAAAAGGAGCTGAGCTAATAAAAGGCAGTAGCTTACACGGTATATTATTGCTTTTCTTTCTGCTTGTCTAGTGAATATTTACCTCCTCTGGGAGCAGTTTTCATATTTATTTGATCTCTCCTCCCAGCTAAAGCTGACTTTGTGTTACATTGCAAGAGGATTAATGCCAGGGCCGAGGTGTACAGGCATGTCAGGGGTCTCCATGGAGATTCTCCTGCCTCAGGGAAGGTCCTGGTGGTGCTGGAGCCAGCAGAGCTCTGAAACACCAGCGGGGCAGGAATTCCAGGCTCATGTAGCAGCAAACTCCTGAAGCAGCACCAGGAAGACTGGAGATGGTTTTCAGGCTGATCCTTGGACTAAAGCAGGAGTTTTTCCATGCTGGCAGGACAAGCATGTCCTACCAGCACCAAAAATCAGAATTTTTCTGATTCTTAGGGCTGATTTCAGGCAACTTCTTTTCATCCTGGTTTTGGAGCTGTGATTATTCCTGTCCACTGCCTGCAGTGAGCCAGAACCCCAAATGTCCAAATAGTAATGGAAAGAATCATGCAACAGCCTCATGAACTTGAAGGATGCAGCAGGAACAACCAAGTGAGGACACTGTCTGGACACCCTGGCTGGAAAATAGGAGATAGCCAACTGTCCTGGACTGCCAAGCAAATTGTGTTCTATTTGCCATCTGTGTGGCAGCTGGCTTCTGTTCAGGGGGCAGTTTTTCCTTATCTCTTCCACACCCACTCCTCCCTCCAGGGGAACAGCTGCTGATAACAGGGATTGAATGTTCCTGCATGGCTGATAAGAACTGCAGCATCCCATTGGGAGATGTGAGCCCAGAGGGAGGAGCCAAGCATTCCTACCCAGATATAATCTGAGATTCTGGAACACCAGCACAGCTTCCCACTGGATTCCCAGAGGAGCAGCAGCTGCCTCTGCCCCTGGATCTCCAGAGGATTCTGCACCTTTCTCCAGGATCCCTGCTCCAGCAGAACCACCCCTGGCCCTGCAGGAGGGCTGAGCCACAATTCCAATGGCCCTGCTGCCAGCACCCTGACCCACAGGGTGCCAGGCTGTGCTCTGGCTCTGGCACTGTTGGTTTGGTTCACTGCATTGTTCATTTTATCCTTTTATTTCCTTCCCTAATAAAGAACTGTTATTCCTGCTCCCATATCTCTGCCTGCCTTAATTTCAAATTTATGACAATTCAGAGGGAGGGGGTTTACATTTTCCATTTCAGGGGAGGCTCCTGCCTGCCTTAGCAGACACCTGTCATCCCATATGTGTCAGGAACTGGGATAAGATTGGAAAATTAAAGCTGCCTTCATGTGGCTCTAATAAAGTCCAAGGAGCGTGGATGTGACAGTCTGGTCAGAGAGAGAGAAAGCTAGATAAATTTTCCCATTAATTGGTCTGGGAAGCTTTAGAGAACTGGAGAGAAACAATGATAGTCAAATATTAAAACAATCTGCAGGTAGTGTTTGTAATAAGGTATTTTCCTCATAAAGAGGGTGTCTTAATTAGCCAGTCATGTGAAATGTGTTGATTAAATGACCAATCAGGTCCACCTGTAGTGAACCAAGTTATGGATTCCTAATAAAATTATTAGCCTTCTGAAAATGCATGGAGTGTGTCACTCATTTATCTGTGTCATTTCTGACTCAGTGGTGGCACAAGGAGAAGAGCTGGGCAGAGCAGCTCAGATCAAGGAGGGCAGGGTGAGCAATATTCAAGTGTCCAGATTTGCAGTTCTGAGGTCACCTGCAAGAAGAGAATGGCCTGGTGCTCTTGTCCTGCAGGTTTCAGCTCACTGCAGATCAGAAATCATCAGAGCTGGGCACAAATTCTCTCTCTGACACACCCAGAGGGAATTCCTGAGCTCCTGGGAAGGCATGAGGGCTTCTGTGCTCACACTTAATTCCAGATCTGCACTGAATTAGCTCAACATGAGAACAGCTGGGCTTCCTTTCCTCTGTGCACTGTGCCAGACAGTCACACCTCCTCCTGTGACCATCCCAAGCATGGACTCCAACCCCTGGGGATGTGGAGCCCCCAGATCTCCATCCAGCATCACATCCCCACCTTAAACACAGTGTGACACAGGGCAGGATATTAAACAGCAACTCCCAGGTTGCTCTTCACTTCGATATCAACTCAGAGCAGGCTTGTTAAATATTAAATCATCCTTGGCTGAGCAACATTCGTGTTTGCCCAGCTTGAATTACACAGCAAGAAAGAAACCAAGCTCTTCCAAGAGGGAGAGCTGTCTCCAGGATCCACAGGTGATTTTAGATCTTTTTTTGTTCAGGGCATTCAAAAAAGAACCTTTCCACAAACAGGAACAGACTGTTCCACTTTTAAAAATAAATTCACTCCTGAATATTCTTCTTTAATATTCAGTGTGGGCCAAGAGCCTGGCCATGAGAAGAGAGAGGGAGAGCCCCCCTGGATGAATTATCATCCATATCCAGGTTTTTGTGAGGGAGCCTGGTTCTGCTGCCCAGTGCCTGCCCTGGAATAGCCTGCAGAGATGATCTGGCACCTCTGCAAGTCCTGCCTGTCACTGCTGCCTGTGCTCTTCCACATCAGCTGCTTCTCCAAGCTGCTCCCTGCCTGTGGAGCTCCTCCTGGCAGGTTTGACTCTGGGCACAGCCTGAGTGGGCTTAGCTTTAAGCTTAGCTTAGCCACAGCCCTGGGTACAGCTCTGCATCTGCAAATGAGACAGGAGAGGATGTGGAAGGGTCTGTGTCACAGAGCTTTGCTCCCACACTTTGTTACCTACTGTTCAACCATTTAATATTTGAGAGCTCCATTAGTTGTGCAATTTGTGGAGCTGTTTATGGTGCAGAAGCCCTCAGACAATAAGCTGAAGGAAAGAGCAGGAGCTGGCAGCTGTATACATTGCCCTTTGTTGGGATTAATGAGCCTTGTTTGCTTTCTGCCTTTTTCCAGCTCTCTGAAATGTCACACGCCACCCTGAGTGCCTGACCAAAATCACATCCTCAACCTCACCTCATATCCACCCTCTACACCTGGCTCTCTTCATCCCCATCCTGACTTTTCACCTAAAACCCTTTCCACTGCTGGGCCTTGGAATCTCAAAACATTTTCCACGCTGGGAAAATGTTCAGCTCAGTTTGAGGGGTAATGATCACCAGCACCATGATCAGACCCAGAGCATTCCTGGAGCTGCTACACCTGGTGGATCAGCAGCACACAAACATCCACCACAGCTGGAATTGTGTGCAGGACAAAGCTCTGGAGCTGTGAGCTTCCCTCGGTCCCTGCTCTCAGACAGGGACGAGGCTGTGCGTGCCTGCTGGCGTCGCCAGGGATGGACTGATGGATAAACTCCAGCCTGCTCTCAGATCTGGCAATTTCCTCACACAGCTCCAGGCTCCCTGCTCATCCAAGAGCTCTTCCCACCCCTCCCCACCAGCAGCATCTCCAGCTGTCCCTTTCCAGGGTCTAAACTTGTCCCAGCTCTGATGTCCTGGGCACAGTGAGGAAGAGGAGCTGGAAACAACCACCCTGCCCCTGCTGAGAGCAAGAGTCAGCCCAGCACTGCAGGAGCAGCTGAATTATTTAATTGCTCCCTAAAACAGGTGGCTGAGGTGGTCTCTGGACAGCAACAACCCTGGCCAGAGCTCATTACTCGTGCCCTTGCTAGGGGTGCCAGAGAGGCACTCAGAGGTTAATGACAGAATGTCCATGTCCCTTCCCCTTCCCAGCTGATTTTTTCCTGCTCCAAACCTCCCCCTCTCACTGCAGCCAGGCTGAGTCAGAGCCTGCAGGAATCCAAGCCCTGGTGGGGGCTGACTCACAGCCTCCCACATGCCCAGCACCCAGAGCTCTCAGGCAGCACTGGGAACAGAGCTCTGGGTGCTTCACGGAGCCTCCATGGGTGGGGAGGTCTGAACCAGCTCCTCAGCCCTTTTTTTAGCAACATTTGAATTCCTGTCTCCCTCCAGACACTTGTCCTCCTGTTTCTCCAGGTGGGCTGGCTCCTCCACACCTCTCCTGCCTGTGTCCTGTCAGGGGGTGGTGGCCCTTGAGTGCAGCTCAGCTCAGCCCTATGGGATCCATCCTGGCAGCCCTCCTGTCCCCAGGGCTGCTCCAGGTGCCCTGAGAGGGAACAGACAGGAAAGATGGACAGGGACTTTTTACATGGATGCTAAGGATGCCTCAGGTTTAGCTTTTCTATTTTTCACATTCTGCACTGCTCAAGTCTGTGGGTCTGGGCTCACATCAGGGGATGCTGAGCTCTGTGCACAGAGCAGGGAGACAAAACAATTCCTGCTCCAGCTGGGCACCAAGGACAAATGAGCCAAATCTCAGCCCAGGAGCACAAACCCCGTGGGCTGGAGAGAGAAAAACAAGCAGGGTGGGACTGCAGGGGCTGAAGCTGGGATGGGACAATGAACTGCAAGGTGCAAATGGAGCAGAGCTGATCCCAGGGAGAGACCCCGTGCCCGGCCGGGCATTTTGGGGCCATTTGGGTTCATCTTGGGACCATTTTGGGGCCATTTGGGTTCATCTTGGGTTCATTTTGGGACCATTTTGGGGCCATTTTGGTTCATCTTGGGTTCATTTTGGGACCATTTTGGTTCATCTTGGGTTCATTTTGGGACCATTTGGGTTCATCTTGGGTTCATTTTGGTTCATCTTGGGCTCATTTTGGGACCATTTTGGTTCACCTTGGGTTCATTTTGGGACCATTTTGGTTCACCTTGGGTTCATTTTGGGGCCATTTTGGTTCACCTTGGGTTCATTTTGGGACCATTTTGGTTCACCTTGGGTTCATTTTGGGGCCATTTTGGTTCATCCTGGGCTCATTTTGGGACCATTTTCGTTCACCTTGGGTTCATTTTGGGACCATTTTCGTTCACCTTGGGTTCATTTGGGACCATTTTGGTTCATCTTGGGACCATTTTGGTTCATCTTGGGTGCTACCCTGGCTAGGCTCTGGTGCTGCCCAAGGCCTTTTAATAAATCCCTGCTTTATTCTGTAACTCTGTCCAGCCTCTGTTCTAGGTCAGGCTTCTCAAGGCATCATTACAGGACAAGGGAGGATGGTTTCAGCCTGGCAGAGAGCAGGTTTAGATTGGATACCACAAAAAAATTCTTCCCTGTGAGGGTGGTGAGGCCCTGGCACAGGGTGCCCAGAGCAGCTGTGGCTGCCCCATCCCTGGGAGTGTCCAAGGCCAGGCTGGAGCACCCTGGGATGGTGGAATTTGCCCCTGCCCAGATGAACTTTAAGGTCTCTTCCAACCCAAACCAGTCTGGGACTCTGCAGTCACCCCCAGCCTGTGCATTCCATGTGAAATGAGGTTTCACATTGTCAGCAAGGGCAAACCCATCCCTCCTCAGGGAGCCTCACAATCAAAGGAAAAACCTTAAAAATCCCCAGCCACGTGTTCCAACTCTGCTGAGAGACACTGCTAATGAACAGCCTTGTCTCTAAGTTAATCAAGGGCCTCAAAGAGTTTTATAGGGATAAATAAACCCAGTTCCTCTAATCCCAGGAAGATCCCCCAGCCACACTGGGCTGCTCCTCTTGCACTGTCCACATGTGAGTGCCTTCCAGCATCTCCAGGTGTGGGATCACAGTGGTCAGTGTGAAATTCACTCAGCATTCTAGACAGAAATTGAGTTGCTGGTGGGTGTGACAGAGTTGTGCAGAGCACAGCTTCCAGCTCAGCATTATTCAATTAGCCCATTTTGCTGATTGCCATCTGGGTCACTGTTGTCAGGGTTACAGCTGGCTCGGCTCTCACCCAGAGATCAGATTTGAAAATACACCTGGGGACAGGGGGGATATTAAAAAATAACAGACCTTCAGTGTAACACGATTTCCAAACATTCCCACAGCTGCTGGGCTGATCCTGGAGTGAAGTTCAGCTCATTAATTTAAGCACTCAAGGAAAGTTAAAATAAAAATGTGTTTTTTGCGATCTCTGCACTGGCAGTGGGTGTGGGAAGCAGAGAGGGGTGGCCTGGATAATTTCACCTGTCTGTAGTGAATTATACACTAAAGTTCATCCAAATCCAACAATCCTGAGGGATTTGTGTGCCTGTGCAAGGCTGATTGTGGAAATACCACATCTGGAGGATCTGTGGGCGAAAGAGGGAAAGGGGAAGGGGAAGGGGAAGGGGAAGGGGAAGGGGAAGGGGAAGGGGAAGGGGAAGGGGAAGGGGAAGGGGAAGGGGAAGGGGAAGGGGAAGGAAAGGAAAGGAAAGGAAAGGAAAGGAAAGGAAAGGAAAGGAAAGGAAAGGAAAGGAAAGGAAAGGAAAGGAAAGGAAAGGAAAGGAAAGGAAAGGAAAGGAAAGGAAAGGAAAGGAAAGGAAAGGAAAGGAAAGGGAGGAAGGAAGGAAAGAACCTGAATATTTATATTTTGAATATTACTGCTTGTGAACTTGGCATTGTGTGTCTGACTCCAGCAGGACAGCACTGCCCACAGCAGCCTGGGTGTTGGAAGGATTTAACCTGCAAAATTCACTTTGTAAAATGATAAAAATCATGTGAGTGCAACAAGATGGGACAAAAAGGGCGAGTGGCTCCTGTGGGCGTGGGGCTGTGTGACTGTGCCACAGAGGTGTGAGGGGCACCTGTGCAGCAGCAGGAAAGGAGGTCAGTCTGGGACAAGGCAGCTGCACAAACAGGCTCTCAGAGCTGCAGGGGCCAGAGCAGTGACCCCACTGGCAGCTGCAGCCCCCAGGATTATTGTCACAGGCACCCAGGGCTGGGGCTGCCCCCGCATCACCCTCAGCAGTGCTGTGAGCACTGATTGTGCTGCACTCCAGAGACAGAGGGCACTTCAGACAAGCTGTTTGTTCACTAAAAAGCCCAAATCCTCATTTCCACTGGATTTACCACGTGCCTGAAGCTCCCGAGGTCTGAGCAAAGCCATCAGCACAGCTGGAGTGCAGCAAAGGCAGGGACTCCTTGGGCAGCCAGGGCAATTGCTCTGAACAAACATGGAATGGGATGGTGGAAACTGGCCCCTGTTCCACTTCCAAGGAGAGATCCAGCCAGATCCTCACTGCCCTGGGAGAGAACATCCTTCACTGGCTGCAGAGGCCTGAGCCAAAGACCATAGCTGGAGCTAGAGCAGGAATAATAAATGCCAATTAGGTGGCATTTTCCCAAGCATCCACTGCCTGACTGTGTTTGGAATAAATTTTCACTACAACTGAACTGGATGAGCACAGACTGTGTGTGAACTCTCCCTTCAATGAATTCCTCTTGTGCCCTTCTTCCCTGGCACAGGATAGGATAGAATAGAATAATAGAATAATATATAGAATAATATAGAAGAATGGAATGGAATGGAATGGAATGGAATGGAATGGAATGGAATGGAATGGAATGGAATGGAATAAAGAGAATAGAATAGAAAATACTAGAATAGAAAATACTAGAATAGAATAGAATAGAATAGAATAGAATAGAATAGAATAGAATAGAAGAATAGAATAGAATAGAATGGAATGGAATGGAATGGAATGGAATGGAATAGAATAGAATAGAATAGAATAGAATAGAATAGAATAGAATAGAATAGAATAATAGAATAATAGAATAGAAAATACTAGAATATAATAGAATAGGAATAGAATAGAAGAATAGAATAGAATAGAATAGAATAGAATAGAATAGAATAGAATAGAATAGAATAGAATAGAATAGAATTTCATACCCCAGACAAAACTGGTCCTGTGCATTTATTCTACAGGGTCAGGACAAAATTCCAGCTGCTGTGGCAGCCCTGTTGTGCAGGGAGCAGTCATGCAGGGGAATGACCCAGCAGCATTCCAGGAGCCAGCAGTGCTTCCAGGAGGAATTTCAGGGACCTGCCCCTGCAGATGGGTGCTCCAGCTCCTGGGGACCTGTCTGCAGAGGGATAATCCAGTTTCCCCACAGCTGTGTGCCACAGAGGCAGCAGAATTCACTGGGGAATGGCCCAGAGGTTAGCCCAGCCTCCGTGTGATCCCTCCCTCCTGCACAAAAACTGAAATCCCTGAACCCAGCGCTGTGAATTCCAGCTGGGGTGCAGCGTGCCAGCCCTGTGAGGATGCTGCTGCACGGGCTGAGACAGGGAAAGGAGCTGCAACTCCTGCACAGCCACGGGGAGCACACACAGGAGCAACATCAGCCTGCAGCTGGGAGCTCACTGGGGCTCACACAGCCAGCTTGGCATCTGAGGGGTGCCAGGGGCTGATCCCACCCTCTGTGACTGCCCCCTGTGCCAGGGACTGACCCTCTGTGACCAACCCCTGTGCCAGGGACTGATCCCACCCTTTGTGACCATCCCCCTGTGCCAGGGACTGACCCTCTGTGACTGCCCCTCTGTGCCAGGGGCTGATCCCACCCTCTGTGACTGCCCCCTGTGCCAGGGGCTGATCCCACCCTCTGTGACTGCCCCCTGTGCCAGGGACTGATCTCACCCTCTGTGACCAGCCCCCTGTGCCAAGGACCTGATTAGAGGCTCTCAACCCACAGCTGTTCCCCTTTTCAGGAGCATTTGGTGTGAGAAGTCCTGCCCTAAACACTGAGATCAAACCCAACCTGCTCAGCTCGGTCGCAGCAGCTCCATTAAAAATCTCTCTCAGGCACCAACTTTGCCTCTCTCCATCCCCTGTCATGAGCTCATCAGTAAACAGCTAAGCAGCAACTTGATTAAAAATGTGAAAAGAGATTTTCTCCCCTGAAGATTTTGTGCAGAGCTGTTTTAAGCTCCTTCCCACAACAGGTTTTCACAACTTGTTTGTTGAAATCGCTCACACAGAATGCTGTCTATCCAAACACAAGCTGTGCTGCCCAGTCCAATTTCTGTTCCTCCCACTAACACATCCATTTATCTCAGCATTCCAGCATCTTTTAGATGATTTTAATACCTGGCAAAGATTTATGCAGAGGTGACTCATGGTCAAATATCAACAAGCAATTTAGAAGCAGCATTTCCAAAGGGATCCTTGGAGGAGGCAGAGATCTCAGTTTATGAGGGTTTGATTTCTACCCTCTCAATACAGAGCTTTCAAAAGAGAAAAAATGACAATTAGCAGATGCAGAACTGAAAGTGGAATAGCTCAAAAGCTGTTGGGAACACAGAGAACTAATCCCTGTCTCTGTGTGTACAAACATCCTCCAAGGAGGGCACCTAATGCTTTTATTTGGGTTTTTTTTCACTACTGCTGCCAAAGCCTTGCTGCTCTGACCATGTATGACTAATGTGCAGAGGTTTGGGAGCTCCAGGACAGATCCCTGCAGCAAACCCTGTCTGTCTGACCACAGAATTTAATGAAAACTCGCTGGAACAAAATATTTTTGAGACGAGAGTTCTAGGGGCTGCTGCTGCCCTGCTAATGATAAAAGAAATCATGTCTGTGTTGGGTTTTCTGTTCTCCTTTGAAATGTAATCCTGGGGCTGTGTGTAAAGGAGCAATTGTATTCGAAAAAAGAGAAATGGGACCGTGTCAGAGCAAGCTTTGAGCAACTCTGGGCAAGGGCAGAGGAGATCTGAGCTGGAGTCTGTGGCAGGGAAAGGATTGGCAGGGAGAGACAGAGACAAGAGGTGACATGGAGAAAGAGGCACTCTCAGAGCAGCAAGGCAGATGGGAGCAGAGAGGAGGGATGGAAGCAGAGAACAAAAGAAAATAAATATTGCAGAGTTCTCTGCACTCATCTATGCACAAAATCTATATCTTTACCTACCCCCACTTTGATTTTTCTATCCCCATCTGTCTCTGTGATCAAACCACTTCCCTGTTCTCCTCTAAAGAGAAAGAGCACTTTTAGAGGAGAAAGAACACTTCCCTGTTCTTTCTCCTCCAAACTCCTGCTTTTCCTTTCTCCACCCTCCTCTCCCTCCAGCCTTGCTCTTCCAGTGCATCTCTGCTTCCAGTGAGAAGTTTTCCCTCCCCTCATCCATTCAATCCATCACCAAGCACATTTAGAGTGCTCTGGACACAATGAAATTCCAGTTCCCTGGTACATAAATAATCCCTTTTCATGTAATCTCAGGATTATTCATTTCAAAGGGAGGGCAGCAAATCTATCGAATTTTTATAAATGCTGACATTTTAAAAATAAATGAATGGGGTGCAACAGGACTTTATTAAAATACAAAGAGATTAGCAAGGTCTCATTCCCTTCAATTATTAACAATGTACTTGTTCTCCAGAAAAGTACCCATGAAAATTTAAAACAGATGAAAATGGTTGTTCACTTAAAACTGCTCTGTTAATCTGTGAGAAATGTTTTATTCAAAGGCATTAAATGAATACTGCAAGGTTTGATATGAGATAATCCATCATTCATGTGGCACAAACACGGGGATCGATAAAGTGTTGTGTCAAGAGGAGAGGAGAACATGGCATCTTTGGAGGATTTCTGCACAGGAGGCTTGTTTCAATTCATGGGATGGCCAAAATCAATATTAACTCATAGATTTTACAAACTGGATGCCTTTTTGTTTTTCCATTTATAACTCCGCAGTCTCAACTCGCATTCTGAGGCTGAAACGGCTGAAAGGAGAAAACCCTCAAAAGCTTTGGTACAAATTCCCACCAAAAGCAAAGTTTTCCACTGGGTTTAGGGATGACCAAATCCCTAAAAAAAAAGGACCCCCAAGGAAATCAGGGGGTGAGTTGGATTGTGTTGGATTTCTCCCCAAAATCAACCTCAAATTAAGATTAAAACCTTTCTCCTGGGTGTCCTTGGTACAAGGAGTAGGGGCAGGCTGAACTAAATCATTTAACTCCACCTTGAACAATTTTGTTTTTATTGCTTTCATTGTTTGCACCAGAGCAGGGTCAAAAGAGAATCATCGACATCAAGGCTGTCAGAGCACGTGGATGTTCCTTTTGTCCCGAGAAAAACACCCCAAACAAACATGAAAGAAGGCCAAAACATGGAAAACAGAGGGAATCAATATGAAAGGAAAGCGTTGTTCCAGCCAGGCTCTGAGTACCAGGGGTTCTTTTATCCAGGGAGGTGATTTTTGTTTGGACAAAGGAATTGCTGTGAAACTCCATTTCCTTCCCATGCAAATGCAGAAACCAGGAACCAGAGGGAGCCCAGAGGCTGGGAGGGTGGGATCAGAGGGTGGGATCAGAGGGTGGGATCAGGGGATGGAATCAGGGTGAAATCAAGATGGAATAAGAGTGAAATCAGGATGGAATCAGGGGGTGGAATTAGGGTGAAATCAAGGTGGAATCAGGGGGTGGAATCGGGGTGGGATGAGGGTGGAATCAGGATGGAATCAGGGTGGAATCAAGGTGGAATCACAGGGTGGAATCACAGGGTGGAATCTGGGAGTGGAATCATGGTGGGATGATGGTGGAATCAGGGTGAAATGCACGTGGAATCAAGGTGGAATCACAGGGTAGAATCTGGGTGGAATCTGGGGGTGGACTTGGGGTGGAATCATGGTGGGATAAGGGTGGAATCAGGGTGAAATCCACGTGGAATCAGGGTGGGATAAGGGTGGAATCAGAGTGGAATCAAGGTGGAATCAGGGGGTGGAATCAGGGTGGGATGAGGGTGGAATCAAGGTGGAATCACAGGGTGGAATCACAGGGTGGAACCTGGGGGTGGACTTGGGGTGGAATCATGGTGGAATCAGGGTGGAATCAGGGTGAAATCCACGTGGAATCAGGGTGGGATGAGGGTGGAATCAGGGGGTGGAATCAGGGTGGGATGAAGGTGGAATCAAGGTGATATCAAGGTGGAATCAGGACGGAATCAGGGTGCAATCAGAGGGTGGAATCAGGGGGCAGAATCAAAGAAGAATCAAGGTGGAGTAAGGATGTAATCAGGGTGGAATCGAGGTGGAATCAAAGGGTGGAATCTGGGTGGAATCTGGGGGTGGAATTGGGGTGGAATCATGGTGGGATAAGGGTGGAATCAGGGTGAAATCCAGGTGGAATCATGGTGGGATAAGAGTGGAATCAGGGGGTAGAATCAAGGTGGAATCAGGATGGAATCAGAGGGTGGAATCATGGTGGGATAAGGATGGAATCAGGATGGAATAAGAGGGTGGAATCATGGTGGGATAAGTGTGGAATCAGGGTGGAATCAGAGGGTGGAATCAAGGTGGGATAAGTGTGGAATCAGGGTGGAATTGGGGTAGAATCAGCAGGATCCATCCCCTGGATCCTCACCTCCCTCCTCCCCACGTTTCTGCAATTACTGATCTTTCCAAGGTGAGCTCAGGGAGGATGAGGCTGCTGATCCAAGCACACAGATCAGTTTTATCTCAGCAGGATAAGGCTCCTGAGCTGCTGATAGCCTCTTATCTGTATTGCTAATGAGCAGGGCTGCAGGGGAGAGGCAGAGTGGCCAGAGTGAATCCTAAGCAAGGCTGGGACTCTGTTTTTGCCTCCAAAGTGGGCACAGAAAGGCCAAAAATCTCCCAAAGCCATTGCAGCCAGGGCTGGATGAGTTAAAACTCATCTCTCTAAACTCAACCCTGTTGAGGTTAAACTTTTTTTGTTAGGGTTGGGATTAAATGTGTGAGTTTCAAATTAAATTTTTGTTTGGACTAAGATGTTTATTAGTTCTTATTTATATTACAGTCTCACACATTGTGAGTTTTATAGTACTTTAACAAACTAAAAAATGGAGTTGTATTTCTCTTCCCACAAGGCTTTTTAAGGATAAACTGTTTAATTAAGAAATGATAGTTAAATTATTTAAATTTTTTATTTAATAACTAATAACTCATAGTCTGCAATGAGGACTTTTTTATCTAATTATACAATACTACTTAAATTTATGAAGAAGAATGATTAGCTTTTGTCTTAAAACTTTTAATTTGTTTTATACATATTACTATATTTTAAAACTTTCAGACGTGATATTACACACTTCTATTTAAACTATATACTTATAATTTTAGTTTTATTATTCAATTTTGTATGTTTTCTTTATAGTTTCAGGTAAAATGTAGTGTTTTTTGGGGTTAGTTCCTGTTAGTGTAGAAAGTTTAAACCAGGGGGAGGGGAGGGGAGGGGAGGGGAGGGGAGGGGAGGGGAGGGGAAGGGAAGGGAAGGGAAGGGAAGGGAAGGGAAGGGAAGGGAAGGGAAGGGAAGGGAAGGGAAGGGAAGGGAAGGGAAGGGAAGGGAAGGGAAGGGAAGGGAAGGGAAGGGAAGGGAAGGGAAGGGAAGGGAAGGGAAGGGAAGGGAAGGGAAGGGAAGGGAAGGGAAGGGAAGAGAAGAGAAGAGAAGAGAAGAGAAGAGAAGAGAAGAGAAGAGAAGAGAAGAGAAGAGAAGAGAAGAGAAGAGAAGAGAAGAGAAGAGAAGCTCAAAGTGCATGGAGCTTTGAAGTGTCTGCAGCAGCTTTTTTGGCTGATTAAAGTGCTCACGTTAATCATATCTCGTGCTTAATGAACTAACACAAATTGCATCAAGCAGTGAGTCTTTTTTGTGAGATATTCTCCCATAAGAGGAAGCTCAGCAAGGAAAAATAAAGCCAAAAGGACCAACTGAGTCCTTCACTGCAGGACAGGTCTGGGAAGGGTAAAATTCACACAGAGTCTCAGAGCTGCCAGGGAAGTTCTCATCAGTGGGTGCTACACCTTCTGCTGGGGGGGAGACAACATAGAGCAGGAAACTGGGGGAAAAACAGGTTAAAAATAAGGAAAATGTAGCCAAAGAAGAGTGTAAGCAGGATAAGAATGTGCATTTGATCAGCTTTTCTTCCTGCACACAGAGAATCTGCTCTGGGGAGGGGTTACCTTGTAAAGAAGCATCTCCAACCAAGCAGTAGGTGCTGGTTTTTATCCTGACCTTTCATCATTCCTGGTTTATTCACTGCCAGCCCATTCCTGGCTCTGTTCCCACCTCCTGGCATGAATTTGGGTAAATTTGTTCCATTTTCTCCATGCCTCAGCTTCCTTTCAGTAACATTTAACAAGCTGAAATCACCAGCGTGCGAGCAGGACTTTGAAATTCCTGGATGAAAGGGAGAGACTTGCTTCTGCTGTAAAAGATGACCAAATTTGTGAATGAATAAGCCTAGGGTCAGATAACATATTACAAATATACTTGTAAGAGATAATGGAGCATTTATTTATAGAGCCATCAGAAGGCCAGACCTGGTCTTCTTGTAAATGGAAGCAACAGTCCATTTCTTTGGGCTCTGGGCCAGTTCATACAAAGGCTGACACATTATTAAAGCCAGAATAGTTCTATTTTCCATTTCTCAAGGCTGCCTTTCTCATTACCATATGTTTCTGCTTCCCTATCTAGTTATTTTATTTTATTTTATTTTATTTTATTTTATTTTATTTTATTTTAGCAGAGTTCTGATACAGTCCTGCAATCTACTACCATGGTCATCAGCCGCAAAATCTGATCCTGGAAGGATCAGAGAGAATTTCTTGTGCTTCTTGTCACTTTCACACGTACTTTGCTTGTCAATTTTTGCCCTGGACTGGTGGCAGAGCAGATTTTTACTTGTATATTTTTGTTTTTCACCAAATTCTCGTAGACCTGATCCCCCCCTTTTAGAGCCAGTTCAGTGAAATGTCAGGATCTGTGACCTGCAAGGTCTGCACTTGGAATTTATGATCCCAAATGAAGGCTCAGTGTTCAGAGCAGCTCAGAATCCCTTTTTTCCCAGCCTGCTGCTGTGGATCTGCCCAAAAGCCATTGCCTGAAGATATTCTGCCTCATGTTTGCCTCGGGATCAGAAGCATCCCATGAGCAAAGCTTATCAATAAACACCAAGCTGCAGGGCTTGGGTTGCTCTCCCTTTGTTAATTTTGTCTGTTTTGCTGATGGAATGGCCTTGGTGAGCAGGGATGAACCCACCAGACAAACATGACACTTTGTCTCCCACCTCTCCTCTGCCTGGGGATGTGAGGCTTGGCAGGATTTTGCTGTTTCTGGGATGTTCTGCCTGGGGAGAACTCTCCTTGCACACCACCAGCTGTGTGTGGCTGCTGATGGAGCACCAGCCCTAACTCATGGGTGGCTGTAGGACAGACCCTCTGTGCCACTTTGGTGCCAGGAAAATCAACAAATCTCTGAATTTTAGGGTGCAAAAGCTGCCATGGAACCCTTCCCAACTGAAGATTGTCACAGACATGTTTCATGAAAAATCCTTTCCTTGGGATTTTTCCTCCTGAGAAGCTGAGAGGAACAAAATGCAAACAATGATTGTCTGCTGCTGTGGGATGCAACAGGTGGAGCTGGGATTGGTCTCATGTGGTTGTTTCTCATTAATGGCCAATCCCAGTCCAGCTGTCCAAACTGTCTCAGTCAGTCTGAACCTTTGTTCTTCATTCCTTTTCTATTCTCAGCCAACCTTCTGATGAAATCCTTCCTTCTATTCTTTTAGTATAGTTTTAATATAATATATATCATAAAATAATAAATCAGCCTTCTGAACATGAAGTCAACTTTCTCATCTCTTCCCTCACCCTGGGACCCCTGTGAGCACCATCACAGAAGATCAACCTCAGAGTTAAAATATCTCAATGGCCAAGGAGAAGTGGGCGAGGGAAGGAACATTTCCACAGCTGCAGTCTGGAGCTGGAAGGGCTCCAAAGAATCTCCTGCAGCTCCTGAGTCCTCACAGATGGGAATGGAGCAGGAACTCACAAGCGACTTTGCTCCTGTGGCTTTCAGAGTTTTGCTGAAATCCTCATAATTTTTCCAGGCACTTGTGCTGCAGTGCAGAGATTCCAGCCTGGTCACCAGCTGAAAAACAGCCTGGTGGCAGCACACTGTGGGCCCTTTGTTTGCTTCAGGGAGGATTTTTTCCTCCTTATATTCTTATCAAAAAGAGAATTACGCTGCGCAATATTCCCAGATTTAGGGAATCTCTCTGCCAATTCAGCTCAGCCTAAGCCAATCCAATCTCCCCATCCTTATGCAAAGATATTCAAGAGCCCACTGGAGAGCTGGGAAGTGAGAGAGGAATAATTTTCTGACCTGCAAAGATGTTGCTGTGAACAAGGTTAACTGAAGGAATTCATCTTCACTGAGTAATGTTTTCCTCGTGAGGTTTTCAAGGCTGAGGACTGAGCTGCCTGGACACTGCATCATTTTTATCATGGCACTTCCTCATTTTTCGTTTTACTGTTTGGCACTTGCCTCCTCTCCCTCCCTCTCTTTTAATTTTCAGCCCTTTTTGTAAATGGTGCTGATTTATTTGGCCTCTCCACACCTCTCTCCCTGCCCTCGTCTCCGTTTAACTCTCCATAGGAAGAAGAAATTTCAAGTAATGGAGCTGCTTCCACCCTGGATGGGTTGTGAAGCCAAAATTGGTGATTTGGAAGAGCTCAGAAGCTGAGAGGCCACAGAGGTGCTCAGAAAGATCTGAGAGCTGTTATTTCCTGCTCACTCCCCGTTCCACACACCTCCACTGGCAATTGGAATTCTGATTTCAGGCCCTTTTTCATTTTTAGGTGCCACAGAGCTGTGTTTGCTGCTGGATGGTAGTAAATGCCCAAATTTTCAGGTACTGCAAACATCACAAGGCTTCATTTTCTTCTGAACAAGCAAAACTAGCTTGATAAATTCCAGTGATTTCCACAGGAATGGGGGCTCTTCCAAATGGAACCTGAGGGGTGAATTCCATGCAGGGGCTCCACTGGGAGCTGACCTTTCATCCTGAACAGAAACACTCAGGGTCTTCAGCGCTTGCACTGCCTTTTTATGAGCACACAAGGTTTTAAGAATGACTACAAAGAAACTAAAACTACTAAAACTGGACTGAAACAAAAGGACAGTGGCTCACACATCAAACTATTCATTCTGAAGCCTTGACTGATTAGAAATTTGAACATTTAACCCCCTCCAGGTTAACTACTCCTCAGCCAGAGGAGATTCAGAGCTGAGAGTGCAATGAATTGCAGGATTGCCAAGACCATTTCCTATTCTGTGCCATAAGGATTGGGAATATTGGCTGGCTGACAGCTCCAAGAGCATTCTGTTGAGTTATCTAATAACAGACTGAGTTTAAAAGCTTAAATTTCAAAGAGTTTTGCAAGCTGAGTAAATTTTTAAAGTAATTTGCCTTGAATTTCTCAACAAAAAAAAAAAATACCCTGCCACTCGCCAAGCTTTGCTGGGGATCTATCCTGAGTTTCCCTCAGCCTTTCCCTCTGTAAATGATTTTCCTGTCAGCCTTGGCAATCTTCCCATGCTCTGTTACCTGAAGAAGATTTAGCAGCTCAGCATCACCTGAGCTGAAACCCAATCCCTGCCTCACAATTCCCCCCATCCTCTGGATCACCCAAGCTCAGCTTAAACCTGCAGCACTGTGCTAACCCCCTTTAGGTGTATTTTGGACAAGAGTGAGTTAAAACAGAGCTGAAATTCCACTCCTGCCTGCCATTGGAGCAGATTCACTGCTTGGGATAATTGCTGGGGATTGCAGAGCAGTAACCCAGGGATGAACCCAGCCCAGGAGCCAGATGATGCCACGGGCTGTAAATCCCCCTCGCTCTGGCTCCACAATATTTATTGTCTGAGCCAGCGAAGCAAGGAGCAGTGTCACATGTCCCTGGAAGCCTTCTGGCTGATGGCCTGCTTGACTGGGATGGGAACTCAAATATTAGCAGCTTTTAGCTAAAAAAGGGGAGGGAAAGCTCCATTTGCAGGACAGAAGGCGTAATATTAAAATGATCCATCACAGCTGATGTGCCCAGATGGCTCTGGGAAGGAGAGGGACGGGGATGGATTGCCCAGCTCACCACATTTAAAGAAACAAAGCTGAGAAGCAAATCCTGGTGCTGTTGGGCCCTAATTCCTGAGCAGGAGTTGCACCTTTTGGAAGCAAAGCAGTAAACCAGACATCACAGCTGAGGGCAGTACAAAAGATTTCCTTGTCTTGTTTTAAGTCCAGCACAACTCTGATGAACAAGGACAAGACCAAGTAGAGAGATGGACGAAAGAAGAGTTAATCTTCAGTGCCTGAACTGACCTCAGCAGAGGGCAAGCACTGGTCATGCACCCTGGTTAAATTTTCCCACATTCCCATTTTCTTGGAGTGAATCTAGAGAGCTGATGAAATGCTCTGGAAAAAAAAAAAAAGCTGCCATGGAACCTTGGCAAAATTGTCATAACTTGTCACGCTTTATGTGCTTTTGAAGTAATTTCCTGCTCAGACTCTAGTATTAAATAAAATTATCCTAAGCACCACCGCAAGGTCACTCTCTGTATTTAATTCTTCCCATTAAAATTCCTCATCTGCCACATCTGTTGATGGGTTTGTCTGTTCAATTGGCTTCCATGGCTGTGTGAGCTGGGATTCTGTTGTCTGTCAGCATGACAAATTAGCATATCCATGATGCAGAGCTGGCTTTAGGACACCCATCACACACGAGGGTTAAATGACAGACCCCATAATTACATGGCAATTGCTCTCTCCCTGCTCCTGGGTTCCTCCTGTCTAGAACTGTGTCAAAGGGATGCCTCCAAATTGATTTCAGGTTCAGATCTGCTCTGCCTGGTGCAGGCACAGCACTTTTCCACCAGATTTCATTAAAGTTCAGTGCATCCCAGGTTGCAGGCAGGTCAGGAATTGGGCACGCTGGAGCGCGGATATCAGCCACATCTTCCTGCTGGCACTAGCCTGGATACAGAAGCAAACACGGGAGAAAAAGAGCAGGAAATTACTGAATTATCAGAGCAGGGGATAAGCATCTTCCTCACATTTGGATGTTGGCTGATAACCTGAGGCACAGCACTGATAAGGGGATGTTTGAGGTTGGAATTGGGGTTGTGTGTTCTGTCAGAGCTGGGCAGTTATCCTCTGTTCATGGGGCAGTTTTCTTTATCTCTTCCACAGCCAATCCTCCCTCCAGGAGATCTCTGTTGTTCATGGGCCATTCATTATTAATTAACTTCTGTTAATGGGTCATTGAGTGTCCCTGCAGGGCTGATCAAATTCCACCATCCCATGGGGAGATGCTGTGCCCAGGGCAGGAGCCAAGCATTCCTACCTGGATACAATCTGAGATTTCACACATTCCTACCTGGATACAATCTGCCCTGGAACAGCACAGCAGCCTTTGCCCCCTGCATTCCCAGAGGAGCAGCTTTCTCCTGCCCTGCATTCCCAGAGGGAGAGCAGGCCCATCTCCAGTAGCCCTGGAGCTGCAGAGGAAAACTCCCCCCTTGTGCAGGATCCTGCTGCAGCAGAACCACAGCTGGCACTGCAGGAGGGCTGAGCCCCCCTGGGATGGGGCTGTGCCCCCACCCTGACACACAGGGGCTCAGTGGGAAGCTCAGAGAGAAGAGCTGTAAACAATTCTTATCTTCACTTGCTGCACCCGGTGTTGTGAACACGTGGAATGTGTTATGGAGATTTGTTTACCAAAAGGGTGGGTTTCTTAATTAGCCAATGGTGATGGTGTTTTAATTAAAGGACCAATTAGGTCCACCTCTAGCAAACTAGGGTATAAAAGGAATGGGTTTCTTAATAAACTCATTTTAGGTTTCTTTTTTGCCTTTATCTGCAGTCTGTGTTGTTCATGACTCAACATTGACATAAAGGTTTCTATTCTGATTGTGATGAGTGAATACAAACATGAAAAATCCAACCCCTCCTCTCCAGCAAGCACAACCCACCCTCTGAGGATGGTCTGCCTGCCTGGATCCACCCAGGTGTGCTCTGGGGCGTTCCCCTGCCCCTCTGTTCCTGCTCATCCCTGCCTGGCTGCACCCTGAGCCTTCACAGAGCAAGCATGGAGGGGAAAAAAGGGAGATTTGCAAAGGTGCTGTGTTCTGTGAGCTGGCTGAGCTCCCCACACCGAGGGCAGTGTGTGTTTGTGCAGATGCCTCCGCTCCCCTCGCTGGCTGAGCTGCCCCAGCACACAGCCAAGGATTATTCCAGTGGAATTACAGGAGCCCAGGCTCTGCAGAGAAAACAATTTCACACAAGACTACCCTGAGCAGGGACACAAAGGCAGGGAAGGAGCAGCTGATCACTCTTTGCCTTGCCAGGGTGAATGAGGAGACAATTAGGGTAAAACAGCAGCCAGGGTGATTATAATGGTAAGGGAAAGGAATCTGTGGAAGAGGGAGGTGGTTTGATCCCACTGAGTTTTCCTTGCCTGTTTAATCACCACTTCAGCCCCATCCAGCCCCTGCCTGGGCACTTTGATGTTGGCTTTCAGAGGTTCCACACAGTTTATTCTGCTTAGATGATGGGATGAGATTCACAGGTACCTGTGAAAGCAGGAACTGGGAACCTGTGCACTTTAGCTACTAATTCCAGCTGGTTTTGGACAAAATACACATTCTCTGTGCTTAAGGATCCTTAAGCACAGAGAAAGGATGAGTTCTGCTGTGGTTTTGTGGAATTGAGACAAATTGGGAGACAAACAGCTGGACAGAAGTGCCTTAATCCTTACGAAATATGGATTTCCCGCTGAAATATCTTGCTTTTGCTATTGACACAGGGCTGCTCAAAACATAAGCTTGATAAAGTTTGATAAATCTGTTTTTGGCGGATTTCCCACTCAAGCCACGCAAGATTTAAAATAGTTTAAAACATGTAAACCATTTCTTTTGATCTAAGGTGGTCTAGAGGGATAAAGAGAGAAGCCCAGAGCTCCATCCAAAGCCCTGAGCTGTCTCTCATTTATGCTCTGCAAATACCAGCAGCTGCTCAGCTGCAGGCTCCTTCCATTCTCCAGAAAGTTCCCAAAGCAGAACTCAAATCCCAGCACAAGATGCAGTGGCACAACGAGCAGGTGGCACCAGCCTGGGCAGGGACAGGCTCAGAGCACAGCTGGGTGGTGCTGCAGATGGTGAAAGGTGATTCACAGGTCTCAGCCCCCTTAAACCTGACAGGGAGCAGCTGCCTGGGCAGCCCCAGCCTGATTTCTGCACGTAGTTAATGCACACAGCTCAAGATTAAACTCTCACCACCCACTAAAAGGCTTAAAGAAACATCAAGTGAATAAATTCCCTCAGTTCTGGAAGGGGAACGTTAGGAACAATTCAAGTGACATCAATGAAGCGTGTAACACACAAAATAAATCAGCATTTCTCTATTTTTTTTTTTCCTTTCTTCCTTGCTCTTATGAAGTGAGATACATTTGGAGCAGCACCTCCCTTCCCTGGGGTTCCCAGTGCTGCCCACTGCAATGAAGTGCAGCTGGATCACATTTGTTGAGTCTGTGTGTACAAAGCACAAATTAAAGCTTTGAGATGGAAAACCACAAGACAACCCATGACCTACAACAACAGACAGAGCTCAGCAAATGGAAAATACACTGGGGCCTGTGGGAAATCTGCTTTATTCCAGTGTTCCTTGTACTGCTCTGTGGGTGTTGAGGTGTCCCCAGGACAAGGTGAGAGATGAGAATTTGACCCCATGTTCTCAGAAGGCTGATTTTTTATTTTATGATATTATATTAAAATAAATGATATACTGAAACTATACTAAAGAAGAGAAAGGAGACATCAGAAGGCTAAACAAGAATGATAATGGAAGCTCGTGACTGCCTCCTCAGAGTCTGACACAGCTGACAGTGATTGTCATTAATTAAAACCAATTCCCATGTTTGGATAAACAATCTCCGGACCACATTCCAGGCTTCTCATCTTCCCAAGAGAAGAAATCCTGGCAAAGGGATTTTTCAGCAAATATCACAGTGACACTGCTCCCTGCCCAGGGTGACTCTGATCCCACACCCACCCTCCTCTATAAAGGGAAGGGGGGGCACAGAGCTATTTTATATCTTGGAGACAACTGAGCTCTTCCCTCACTTCTGCCTGGACTCGTGTGAGCTGAACCTCCTCAGGTTTTCCATCTGGATAATGATCCTGACCTTTCCAGAGGTGCTCACAGCAGGTGGGCAGGACGTGCAGCCCCAAACTTGACCTGCAGTGCCAAGAATGGCCCCCAAACCAGGCATTCCCCTGCTCCTCCCTCCCACCCTCCTTTGATGCCAGGCTCTCTCAGCTCCTGCAGCTTCTCAGTTTCCAGCCAGAGACTGACAACAAAAATAAAACATTCCAGCACACTCCGTGTCATGTCTCCCCCTGCACTCCCCTCCCCTGCAGGAGGGGAGGATCAATACCTGTGTGTTGGTTGGCAGATTTGGGACAAAATTTTTGCAGGGGGCTCCTCTAGAAAGCAAACCTACCCAGCTTTTCTTCTCAACTGGTTTGGGAAGGATTCCTTGGAGAGAAGTGGAAAGAACTTGTTTATTTAACAGGCAAAACACTTTCCAGCACAAAAATGAACAATACTGGATGACAGCACTCTGTCACTGCTCTGAGAAAGATGACAAACTCAGAAAGTTTCTCCTAGGGGTGCTCACTCTGTTATCAGTCCCTCCAGCTCTGGGGCAGCTGCTGCAGCCGCAAGGTGCAAACTCTGGGTGCTCCCAGGGCCCAGTCCTGAACAGGCTCCAGTGGTTCCAAGAAAGGGAAAGGAAAACAGCCCAGGGAAAATTGAGACTGCTCAGCTAAACTAACTAATGAGCAGGAGCAAAAGGAGGAGTAAGAGCAAAGTGAAAAGCCAAGCAAAAACCAAAGCAGCTCTATGTACTGCCCTGTCCGTGTGTCCCGCCAGCCGTGGGGGAGTGAGCAGACTGATAACTGATAACAAAACCAAGACAAAACAAAGTTTCACTCTTCAGAGCCAGTCTTGAAGGCACAGAACATAACATCCAGCATACACAGAGCAATGACTGGGGGTACAAGCATCATAATGTCACCCTGGGACACCCTGCCATGAGAATCCCAGCTCTCTGCAGGGCAGGGAAGGCTCTGACGAGGCTCTGGCCCCACCGCTGGTGCTGTGATTGATGGGGGCTGTGCTGGGCACCAGGGGAAGATTGCTTTCTGGGGCTGATGGATCAAGTCTCTCATGCAGCATGAAGCAGCTGGGCAGGAGAATAATGGGCCCTCTGATTCCTTCCAGCAGCGAATATTTAGTAAGAAAAGCTTGCGGAGGATTTTCCCTGATTAATTCGTAATTATAGAAGCTTGATTTTAGGTGTGAATGCCATAAAGCCTTCGTTAAGGAGGGATGGCTGAGCAGTTAATTAAGGCAAAGGGGCCTTTATGGGATGTCACAGAAGCAGCCCCTGCTGTTGGAGGGATGAGCTGGACTGCCCAGGCTGCCTCAGCAGAGGGAACACCAGCCTACGACCCTGTTTAAGGAGTTCACACTCCCTGGTTGCACAATGGAATTAGTGACTGGGTGGGAGACAGACAATGCTGGGGTTCAGGCTTCAGCTGTTTTCATGTATATTTCATAGACCTGTTTGCTTTTTGATGTGCAGAGCTCTTTGATTATTCTTTTTAATCCTTTTTCTAGACGTTCTTCAGTGTCAGCTGCAGCCCTGGTTTCAGGTTGAGGGGCAGGTGAGCTGTCACCCTCACCTGCAGGGGACACCATTTAGGTTTAAATGGTGACAGCAGCACCTGAGGGTCTTCAGTCTCTCACTGGAGCCACTTCAGGTGTGGGAGGGACTGGGCAATTCATGGAGCTATTTCAGCATCACAGAGCAAAACTTAAAATATTTGTTTCAAATATTCTTTTATAAGCTGAAATTCTGCAGACAGAAGCCAACCATGCAATCAAGGTTCCCTGAGCAGAGGTACAAGGGGTTGCCCACCCAAGAGTGCCCCCTAAAAGGGCTCTGATTGCTCTGCTGGCACCAGTCTGAACTCAGATGTGAGGCTGGCAATTAGAAATGGAAACAGAATTTGCATCCTGCCCCTGGCCCGGGTGAACTCTGAGCAAACAGCAACTCAGAAGCTCTATTTCACTCAGCTCAGAGCTGCCAAAGCAGGAGGAATTACCTAAATCAACAAGAAGCTAATCTCTTTAATCCTGGAATTTATTTTTTAAAAAATAAGTTTAAATTATTGATATGCTGTCAGAAGCAGCCTGAATCCACGGAGGGGAGATTAATATTACATGAGAATGTTTCTCCCTGTCTGGGAGGGGAAAGGGTGGCAAAGTCACAAAACAAGTCCAAAACAAGAGGCCTAAGGTGGGTGAAGGGCTGGTGGAATTGTCCTGGTGGTTCTTCCCCCCAGAATTCAGGCACTGACCTGAGGTGCAGTGAACAGGGAAGGGCTTTCCTGGCCCTGCCAACTTTCTACTTACAGGAGAAACAAACCAGGAAATTCTGGAAACAAAAGGACAGAGGGTGAAAACTCTCTGAAAATCCATATTGTGGATATGGAATCCATATAATGGAATGGTCTCCTGTGATATTTTCAGGGTCCCCCGGACAAAGGGAGGAATTGATGAATCTGACTCCATGTTCTTGGAAGGCTTCTATTCTATTCTATTCTATTCTATTCTATTCTATTCTATTCTATTCTATTCTATTCTATTCTATTCTATTCTATTCTATTCTATTATGCTATACTAAAACTATACTAAAGAATAAAGAAAGGATACAGACAGAAGGCTTTTGTTTCCATCTCTCAGGCCTGAGGCAGTGAGGTGTCCTTGATTGCCAGGCCTGGGGAGGAATTGTTGTGTCTGCCCAGAATGGGGAAGCAGCAGCTCCCACTGTGTGGGGTTTGAAGTTCTGCACTAAAGAACTGCAGGATCACAAATAGATGGAAAATATAATAATATACTATTATTAGATATAATTTATTATTATTGGTGGTGGTGGTGGTAGTAGTAGTAGTAGCAGTAGTAGTAGTAGTAGAATTAGTGTTAGTGTTAAATATAATATCATCTTTTTCAAATAGATGGAAAATAGAAAAGCTGAAATCCTGGAGAGGAATTGTTGTGTCTGCCCAGAATGGGGAAGCAGCAGCTCCCACTGTGTGTGGAGTTTGGAGGGTTACAAATAGAGGGAAAATTTAAAATTAACTAAAATAAACTAAGGCACCATCCAGGGGAAGGGGGAGGCACAGCCACAGCCCAAGCTCTTCTAACACTTCATTTTCTCACTCATGTTAATCCCAATTAAGGAAGGCATTTTTGTCCATACCCACCAAAGTATTTCAAGGCTCAAATGCTGAGTCCAGCTCTGTTCTGTGGCTCTGGCTCTGCAGCCTTTTCCCTGCAATGTTCTCAGTGCTGAGGAGGTCGCTGCCCCTATCAGAGCTGCCACATTGCTCCCTCTGTTATCAGTCCCTGTCCTCACAGAGGGGCCTCATCACAGGAGGATCTGGAGCCTCTCCTGTCACTGAAAAGGCAGCAGCTCTGTCTTTGTCTCAGCCTTATCTCCCATTCCGAGGAGGGATCATTGTCTCCAGCACGCCCATAAAAATAAGTGCTGTGACATTACTCAGGGAAAAAGCAGCCTCGGTGACAGGTAGCAATGCCAGGTCACAAAACTCAGCAGAAATAAAAAGAAAAGGAGCATATTTCACTGCAGAACCCCGGGCTGCCATCGGGAGAAGTGCTGGAGCAGTGCCTCAGAGCTCTGTGCCAGAGGGAGCGGGGCTGTACAAGGATAATGCTTCCCTCAGTATTTAATAGAAACAGGCAGAGTTTTATTAAGCTGCCCCCCGAGGTACCCAACAAGGATCATCTCAGAGGAGAGAAACAATGAGGAAATGAATAACAACTGACTGTATTACACATGCAGGGGGGTGATCGATACCACTCTGCACTAAAATTGCACTTGGCATCCAAACACATCTCAAAAGGGAAAAATAAACAGCAGTAAGAACTCATTCATCAAGCACCTCATCTTTAGAGGCACTTCAGCATTATTAAATGTTTTATTCAGCTGGGGGACTCTTTGGGCCACAGGGAGAGAACAGCAGTGGCCCAAAGACTCAGCTCTCAGACACAGAGCTGCAGAAACGGCCCAGGGAGCTGTGGTCAGTGTCTCAGGGATTAATTAATGCCTCAGGGGGTCACTGTCCACAGCACTCAACAAAACCTCAGTCTGAGATTCCCAGATCCAGCCCAGGGCTGTGTTTCTGCAGTGCTGGTCTTTTGAAGAACTGAAGATGAATCAGATGTCACAACAAACTCTGTGTTAGTTCTGAGGTTGTCACCAGTCACTCAAAATGGGATTTTCTTGGGCTAGGAGGAAATGCTGCCTTTAAACCCACAGAAGGCATTGGTGGCAAGGAGAGGGAGGATTATTCCTGATTATCAGCACACTGAGAGGCTTCTGGAGGGTTATTCCTGATCATCAATGCATTGAGAGGCTTCTGGAGGGTTATTCCTGATCACTAACACTTTGAGGGGCTTCTGGAGGGTTATTCCTGATCATCAACACTTTGAGGGGCTTCTGGAGGGTTATTCCTGATCACCAACACACTGAGAGGCTTCTGGAGGGTTATTCCTGATCACCAACACTTTGAGGGGCTTCTGGAGGGTTATTCCTGATCACCAACACTTTGAGGGGCTTCTGGAGGCTTATTCCTGATCACCAACACTTTGAGGGGCTGCTTCTTTTCTGAAATACTGCAGAAAAATAGGAAATGTGTAAGAAACGAGTTCACTGTAAAGAACATTTCAGCCAGGGACTGGTTCCAGGCCATGAGGTTTTGTGGGATACCTCAGAGACACCAGGGCTCAGACACGTTCCCTGCCCAAGCTTCCCTCTTCCTCACTGCCAGGGCACACTTCAGGCTGGAGACCAGCCCAAGCACTGAAATTGCTCTTCTGGGACAGATTTTGGGCTGCAGAGTTTGCAGTGCTTACAGATGTACTGTCTGTGGCAATATTTGGTGCTTTTTCTGAAAAGCCTTCGCTCCCAGAGTTCGTTCAGCTCTCAGGCAGCAGAGCTTGCAGGCACAACCCCCAGAGACTTAAAGCTCTGCAGGAAAGCACTGAAACCATGGCTGCCTCTTCATCACCTTTTTTTTCTTTTTTTTTTTTTGTTAATTTTAGTATCAATGTGATCAGATGAAAAGCCTGACTCATGATTTTTCAACACTTCAGGTTGACAGAAGCAAAGTCCTCCTCACATTTTGCCACGTGCTCGTTAAGTGCATCCATGGGTACCATGAAGAGCAAGACTTGGGCTTTGAAACAACCTTGGCTCTCCTCATTTCCACCCAAAACCAGAGCCTGGCTGTCCTGAAGCAGCTCTGGAGTCTCACACACTGAAAATTCTGCCTCTCTGATGGGGGAATAATTGCCTGCTCTCTCAGTACTAATATATTTTTGGTTTCTGGTTGGCTGCATTTGCATCTGGCTTTGCAGGCTGCCTTGCCCTGAGCAGATTTGCTCGCTCTGTGACTTACTGCTTTTGTTAGACCAACTTCTAAATAACCCAAATAAGCCTCAGGAAGGCTCAGCTTGCTGGAGCACAGACTGGAGCGTGGGGGAGATGCACCCAGCCCAGGTGTGATGGGAAGAGCCTGGGATACACTCCAGGCTGGGAGATGCATCCTGGGGAGTGCTGGAGCTGCTCTTGCCTTCCTTCAGTGACAGAGCCTTGAGCACAACCAAAGCCCACGGCACAAACACTATAAATAACAGTAATGGGGCCACTGCTGGTGACATCAGAGCAGAAATTAGCGAGGCTGGCAACGGCAAAGCTGCAGCAAACTGAAATATTTTCACCCCAGTGCTTTCTGGAAAAGGTCTTTTATCTCAGAGGCTGAGTCAGAGGCGAGGATGGGGGCAGATGCCTCTCCCCCATCAGCCTGCTCCTGTGGGGCTCTGGCTGCTGGCTCACAGGAGGGATTTCTGGGGACCCCCCAGCTCCCCATCCCCACTCTGTGGGCAGGCAGGGATGCAGGCAGTGCAGCAGGAGAGGATGCTGTGGGTACCTGCACCCGGCTGAGTCACGCTGTGGGGTGTGCGGGCAGGAAGCGGTGCCAGGTTTAATAGATGCAGTGTCACCACGCTCCCTAAGTGACATCTCAATTTAGCAGCACTGCAGCGCTGCCCCCAGAGCCCCTTTGCCCACAGCATCCCCTGGGAGGGGCCTCCTTGCTGCTGCTCCCAAATCAGGATGCCCCCCTTGCTTTGATTTTTTAAGGTTTTTTTTAAAGCCTTCTGATGTTTACATTCTTGTAATGAACTTTTTTACACACTTTATGTAAATAACTCATTGTTTTGCATTCTCTTAGGAGGAGGAGAAATCTGATGGACTGTTGGCTTGTCCAGTGTCATTGGAGAGGTGGCACTGTCACCCTCCAACCCACTGTCACTTTTGAAAATCCATAAATGTTGGAGTCAGAAAATAAAAATTCCTTTTTTACCTTGGAAAGAGCAGCGAGTCCATGTTGTTTTGTGTCCTATAGTGACACTCCCCATCCCACATCTCGTGTCCAGCAGAGCTGGGACAGCCTGCTCAGGGCTTCTCCTTCTCAGCACAATCCTAGCAGAAGGGTTTCACTGCCCAGGTGCCATTCTGTGGGGATTAAAGCTGCTCCCAGCCTTTGGATGGGCTCTCCTGGGTAAGGCAGCCTGTGTGATAAAACAGCCTGTTAATTTTACAGCTCGAGTGTGAATTGGGTAAGAAAGCTCTTGGAAGCAAACCAGGGTTCACTCAAGTGGCCGTGAGTGCCTCCAGCACAGTCTTGAAACAGCCAGGAAGCCAAGGACAAGCAGATGGAGCAGGGAATGCTGCAGCAGAGAGCACTGAGCCCTTCTGCACTGCCACGGGGTGACAGGGACACAGGTGGCTTCGTCTGGGAAGGCTGAAGTGGCCAGGAGCTGAGGGCCACAGCACCTGAGCTGGCAGCTCCTTTTCCAGGGGCTCAGGCAGGTCCTGCTGACAGCTCTGGGGCTGTGCTGCTGCAGCTTTGCTGGTTTTTGGTGCCCCAGCTCTGCAGCACAAAGATAGCTCGAGTACATCCAGATGTGCCGCAGACAGCCCCAGCTGCAGCATCAGCACAGCTTTTAATAGCCCTGGGAGGAAGTGCTGACATGAGACTGCCTCAGTCAGCTGAGCCCCTCGGGCTGAGGGGGGCTGGCATCTCCTGAGCCTGCTGCTGGTTCCTGTCAGACTCCCAGGGCTGGTTTGGGGTCACCCCCACACTGCTGGGACGCAGGAATCCTGATTTCCTGCCCATCCAAAAAGGATGGAGCGCCTGGCCCAAGGAGGTGGCAGCAGCCCTGTGCCCCCCAGGCAAAATTCGTCTGTGGTGCCTCCAAAAGAGGCAGGAAAAAGTGAGAATCCTGCTTTCAACAACCCAAAGGATCCCAAGGTACCACAAGGTGAAAATAAACAGGAAAGGGACAATCAGTGAGCTGGCCATTAACTGGATCCTTTCTCTGGAAGGTTTTCATTGCTTGGAGGCACAGCCTCAAACCAAATCCAAAATCCAAAACCCAAAATCCAAAATGCAAACTCCAAACCCCGAATTCTCTCCTTCCTTGGGCAAGCTGCCACTATTATTGGTGTTTCTTGCCCTGCCCTGGGCACCCCTTGGCAGAGCAGGAGAGGGGGCACAGGGCTCTGACCTGGCTCTGACTTTTCCTCTCAGCTGCTCCCTGCAGCTCTGGAGCTGTTTGTGGGATCCCTGGCAGGACAGAGCTGCCCTTTTCTGCAGGCTGAGCCTGGGGCAGCAGCTCCTGGCTGCTCTAAAATGGCTTTTTATTCTCTTCCCAGGCAGAGGGGACAGCGTGGAGAGCATCAGCAGAGCCTGGCAGGTGTCAGGGATGGCAGAGAAACCAAATCTTGATTCCTCACAAAGGTGGCAAGGAGGGAGGTCTGAGAGGTTCATGTAGAACTTAGGAAATGCCAATTAAAAGTTGTCAAGTTGCCATTTATGCTTTTAATCTCCTGCCTGGTGGGTCTGGTTTGACGCTTCTCCTGTGACAGGGAGTCTGGGAGCGTCCAGCCTACCTGGATAAACACAACCCCTGTCTTGGAGAGCCTCTCAGCCCAGAGAAGTGCTGAGAAAGGAGAGAGGCTCAGGAAAGTCAGGATTTGCCCTCAGGTCAGGAATAAACCCTGTCTGCCTGTCCCCATGGTCACACTGCCATCAGCAGCACCATGAATAACACCAAGAATAACAAAAAATTCTGCTTCCAGATTTTAACTTTTTGGAAGTTTCAAGCAGAGACATAAGAGACAGATAAATCCTTATTTCCAGGCAGAATTGGATCCCAATTTTCCCTTCCCAATTCATGTGGGCCTCTCTGCATTCCTCAGGTTAGGCTGAGCTCTGCAACAAGTCCCAGGTCTCTCCTCACAGGTTAAACAGAATTATTTTACTTTTCCCCCCAGTTTTATCTGCCTGCTGCTGTCCTTGGTGCTGGATTCGTGGCTGCAAAGCTTTGTGGCCAGCTTCTGTAAACTGCTGGCAGCAAACAACACCCATAATACACTTTGTTGCAACGAAATGCATTTTGCAGTGAAACCTATAATAGTTCAAATATAAATTAATTATAATCCCTTCTGCCGTAGCCAACCTTCATGTATAATTAACATTTATTGTGGGGGGAGAAGAGAAGGAGAAATCCCCATCTGAGCATTTCAGCAATAATTTCCATATCCCTAATGTCTCTCCCAGGAAGGAATTTTATGGTTTACCTGTCCCCCTACACAGGCAGGACACAGCTGCTTCCAGCTGGAGCCAGAGGATGCTGCTGCAGCACGAGGGGAACAGCAGCAGCTCCTCAGCTCCTGTGCTCCAGGCTCAGGAGCCCTGGCCAGCAGCTCTTGGCCACATTGGGGAGAGAATTGTGGTGAGAATGGAGGGCAGCAGTAAATAGAGCACTGATTAAAGGGGTTAAACTCAGGGAGGAATGTCCAGGGCCATGCTGGGGCATCCATGGGGCTTTATATCCAAATTTGCCTCCATCCTGTGGCCTTAAAGGTCCAAATCTGCCTCTATGGGGTTTGAAGTCCAAATTTCCCTCTATCCCATGGGGTTTAAAGTCCAAAATTGTCTCTATCCATTGGGCTTTAAAATCCAAAATTGCCTCTTTCCTGTGCCCTTTAAAGTCCAAAATTGCCTCTATCCATTGGGCTTTAAAGTCCAATTTTTCCTCTGTCCATTGGCCTTTAAAATCCAAATTTGCCTCTATCCCATAGGGTTAAAAATCCAAATTTGCCTCTATTCTGTGGTCTTTATAGTCCAAATTTGCCTCTATCCCATAGGGTTAAAAATCCAAATTTGCCTCTATTCTGTGGTCTTTAAAGTCCAAATTTGCCTCTATCCCATAGGCTTTAAAATCCAAATTTGCCTCTGTCCCATGGGCTTTAAAATCCAAACTCTCCTCCACCCCACAGGCACAATCCAGCCCGTTCTCCCAGCCCAGAGCTGCTCTCCAGCACCCTGAGCCAACATTTCCACTGGAGCTGAGCTCTGTCCATGGCAGAACTCAGCATTTGAGCACTGCAATAACAGCACTGGGATTTTCAGGCACCTCCTGCAGCCCAGCCCAGGCTTCCAGCAGAGATCCAGGAGCCCCAGCCCAGCTGGGAGCAGCTCCTGAGAGAAGAGCAGAGAAATTCTTGTTAGGAAAATTCATCCACAAACAGCAGGGGTTGATGTCCAAAAAGAGACAGAGCAGTCCTGGAACTTTATTCCAATCAAGGAGAGGCCATGGGGCATTCCCTGGGGTCTCTCACATTTTTAGTGGATGCAGCCTCCTTTTTATCCCAATTTCCAGCCACATTTCCCTTCTCTCTTTCCCCATTTCTGAGGCACTTGAGAGGTTCAGACTTCCCAGAACACCTGATACCAAAGATTCTCCTCTAATGCAGAACCCTCCCTTTTCATTTTTAATTCTTACAGAATTTAGGGGTTTTCACCATTGTTTCTTTCCTCTTTCAATGTCCAATTTCATTTTTCACCCAACCTACAGTTTATTTGTAAAAGCAAATTTCTTTTTCCATTCATCACTCAGTGGAATCCTTCCCATTGTTTCTTTTCTCTCCCAGTGCTGGTTTTATTTCCCAGCAGCCCCACAGCTGGTTTATGAATACAAATCCACTGTTCCTCTCATTCTGGTGGCTCAGTGGCTGAATTTGTTCAGGGCAGGGGTCAGCACAAACACCAGGAAGCTCAGGCTGGTAAAGGAAAATTTGGAGGCTCCTTCCTCCCTTCCAACAAAGTCTGCTGCTCCCAATCTCTAATGAGAGTCAATTGCTGCTGATAAATTTTACATAATGGCTTTTTGCTTGTTCTGCAAATTAAGCAGAAAAATTGCCTATTAGAGGGAAAACTGGGGCGATCCTTAAAACTCAGAGTAACCTATTTAGCTGCTCAGGTCAGAGGCAGGCTGGAATCCGAGGCCTCTTTATTAATTTTCTGCAGGGAGCAGCAGTTTGCAGGGCTGCAGCAATGCCCCAGCTGATTCCAGGAGCACATCAAAGCTGCTCGGGACCAGCGGGCTCGGATGAATTCCTGTGCTGCTGCCCAGGTGTCCTCTCCTCCCTTCCCACCCTTCTCCTGCTGGCTCAAGGCTCACCCACGCAAAATGAGTTTATTTAAAGATGGGAAATGCCAGGATTGATTCTCAGATTTATTTTTTTTTTAACTCCAGGAGCTGCCCGAGCAGCTCCTGCCTTTTCAGAGCCTTCCTGACCCCATTCTGTCCTTGCAGCAGTCACAGCGTGGTGCAGACTGATAATTAACCCCTGGAATAAATTAACCCCTGGAAGGGGCTAATTAATAGAGGGGGTTGATGAAGAGGGTAAATTAACCCCTGGAAAGCAGCACAGCTGGCAGAACTCATTTTCTGGGGGATGTGAGCACCACCTCCTGACTCCTGTCAATCTGGGGCAACTTTAATTTTGGCTGCAGCTCTGAAGGACTTCAGGCTCAGCCCCAGAGAGTCAGGCCTTGCTAAAGAGTCACTCCAAGCCTTCCTTACACATCACAGTTGTAGATTCACTCTCCAAATTACAAACTTGGCCCTGAGTCCTTCCTTTCCCCCAGCTGGTTTGTTTTTCTTCCCTACCCAAAGTTTAAAACACCAGCACTGCCTGGATCGTGGAATGAGAGGAGCTTTAAGGCCCCTTCCAACCCAAACCAGGCTGGGATTTCAGGATTCCTCCACCACTTTTGCCCAAAATTGGACTTTTCCTGCCCTGTCTGCCAGCCCTAAACAAGAGCACACCTTGTTCCTGTGTCCATCCATCCTCTGCCTTACCTCATGCATATCCAGGCACAGTGATGCTGCTGAGCTGGAAGCAGCTGATTTCAAGCACTCCCTGACCACAGGACTGCACAGCTCATTTACTGCCTCAGACACAGCTCCCTGGAGGTTTATTACCTGCAAGGGATCCTCACTGCAACCCGGGGTGGGTTTTTTTCCCCGCTCTCTGAGTGCTGCTGGAAACAATTCCGAATGTCTCAGCTAATCAATGGTGTCTCGCAGCCAATCTCTCACTCCTGACACGTGGGAGCCTTTTGCTTATCCCTCTGCAGCTGAGAAAGAATTACCCAGCAATTTCCTCCATTCGTTGTGAAAAAGAAAAAAAATAAATAAAAGAGGAGAAGGGGGGAAAAAAATCAAGGGAAAAAAAATCAAACAAGGAAAAAAAAAATAACAATAAAGGTCACCAGATCTGACCTCGGTCTGCTTCAAAAGCTGCTTGTCCTTCAAGAGCAATATCCAGAAAGCACAAAAAATAAGTGGTGTCTGGAGCTGCATGACAAGAGGACAGAGTCCCCCTCAGCATGAATAATGATGCACTGCCAGCTCCTGCAGCCCCAGGGATCCTCGGGTGGGGACACAAATTGTTGATGTCTTCGGATTCTGGCTGAGTCTGAGCCTGAGCTCTGAAATGCCCCAGCCTCTCTCCTCTGTATGCACACAGAAATTAACTAAATAACCTCTTCTGGCACTAAATAACTGCTGCTCCTGGGAGAAAATGGTCTTAATAGGCAAGGGAGGTGGTGCTAGAAAAGATTTTATTGACAGACGTGTGCAGAGGGACTTGGAGATGCGACAAATTTCTGAATTCTTTCAACCAAAGAAAACACATTAGGAAAATATGGACCATATTCCCCACATTTCTCCTTTTTCCACACTAATCCCTTCTCTTCTCCATCAGCCAGATCTTTTATTTTCTAAATATGCCAAATTGTAAGAGAATGGATCGCCCTCTCCCCTGCCTCCTCCAAAACAAATCAATGTTTCATTCAACCTGAAACACATATTTCCTCCTTTGTTTTCTCTCCACCTCTGGGAAGGTAAAAAATGCTTCTTTCCCCCAAAGTGTGCTTTCTGCTGTTCAGCACGTTGCTGCCTGTAAATGCTGGTTATTCACACAGCTCCATTTATTACGTTTTTGATTTATTTTTCTGAGGGAAATCAATGCGAGGCCTGTTGTGTGGTTGGGAAGGAGCTGCAGAGCTCCTCTGGAGTGGCAGCTCCGTGTCCCCATCCAGCTGCACATTCCTGGCTGTGCCTCTCCCACCAAAAAAAAAAATTAAAATTAAAATAGAGATTTGGAGCTGATTTGCAGGGCAAAGGGAGAAAATGCTCAGCATTTTTGCCAAGGGGTACAGACTAAGCTGAGCTTTTGCCATCAAAAATTGGTGTCTGGTTTGAGCTACAACCAGCATTTCACTCTGATTTTTCCACCTCTGGCTGAGCAGAGACTCACTTTTGGTGTTTCTCTCCTGCCCCATTCCTCAGTTTTTCTTCACTTATTGATCAGTGCCTCTGCTGAGCTCGGGAAGAGCTCTTCAACACTCCCCTCTTTCCCTGTGCAGCCAGGCAATCCAAACTCCACAGTTGGTGTTTCTGGCCACCCCACAGCTGAGCACTGACTGCAGGGAGAAGCAGGGAGAAGCAGCACAATTCCTGGCAGCCAGTCCTGCTGATCACACAGGATCTTTCCAGGAATTAACTTTATCTGCACCAGATCCACAGGCACAAAACAATGGCATGGGAGTGAGAAGCAGAGCTTCCTGAGAATGAGCCAACCACTTCACCCTCAGCTTTAATTAAAATGGGCTCAGCCACTTTGTTTTATTTATTTTTTGACAGCCACCCTCCATTTCCTGCCTGAACACAACCTACTCCCATTTTTCAGTGCCATCGTGGGGTCAGCGACCAAAGCAGAGAAATAAAACCCACATGACTGAGTTACTGCAGCTCCCAAACACCCAGGGCTTTATTGCAGCAGCTCACTGCCCTCAGAGAGCATCTGCTCCCCTCCCAGGGCCATCCCCAGCACAGGCTGGAGCTGGAACTGAGCCTCAGGAGCCCAAAGAGAACAGCCCTGAGTTAAAGGCTGACCTGCCTCCATCTGAGTGTCAGCACCTCCTGCTCCTCTCCTCCCATCCACCTTGCTGCTCCCAGCCTTCCCTGCTGTCGTGGTTTGAGCAGCCAGGTGTCTGCTAAGGAAGGCAGGAGCCTCTCTTGAAATGGAGAATGCAAACCCCCTCCCTCTGTATTATTATAATTTTGAAATTAAGGGGTTGTCATGCAAAGATATGGGAGCAGGAATAACAGTTCTTTAAAAATAAAAATAAAAATAAAAATAAAAATAAAAATAAAAATAAAAATAAAAATAAAAATAAAAATAAAAATAAAAATAAAAATAAAAATAAAAATAAAAATAAAAATGCAGTAATACAAAACCCCACAGCCAGAGTCAGAGCAGTCCCTGTCCCCTGTGTGTCAGGGTCAGGCACAGCCCCATCCCAGGGGGCTCAGCCCTCCTGCAGTGCCAGCTGTGGCTCTGCTGCAGCAGGATCCTGCACAAGGGGGGAGTTTTCCTCTGCAGCTCCAGGGCTGCTGGAGATGGGCCTGCTCTCCCTCTGGGAATGCAGGGCAGGAGAAAGCTGCTCCTCTGGGAATGCAGGGGGCAAAGGCTGCTGTGCTGTTCCAGGGCAGATTGTATCCAGGTAGGAATGCTTGAAATCTCAGATTGTATCCAGGTAGGAATGTGTGAAATCTCAGATTGTATCCGGGTAGGAATGCTTGAAATCCCAGATTGTATCCAGGTAGGAATGCTTGGCTCCTCCCCTGGAGAGGAGAGAGAACTCCCTCTCCCTGCCTTCACTGATGCCTCAGGTTTCGGCTTTTCTATTTTTCACATTCTGTGCTGCTTTAGCATGCACTTCTGAGACTCACATCAGGGGATGCTGAGCTCTGTGCACAGAGCAGGGAGACAAAACAATTCCTGCTCCAGCTGGGCACCAAGGACAAATGAGCCAAATCTCGGGCCAGGAGCACAAACCCCGTGGGCTGGAGAGAGAAAAACAAGCAGGGTGGGACTGCAGGGGCTGAAGCTGGGATGGGACAATGAACTGCAAGGTGCAAATGGAGCAGAGCTGATCCCAGGGAGAGACCCCGTGCCCGGCCGGGCATTTTGGGGCCATTTGGGTTCATCTTGGGCTCATTTTGGGACCATTTTGGTTCATCTTGGGTTCATTTTGGGGCCATTTGGGTTCATTTTGGGTTCATTTTGGGGCCATTTTGGTTCATCTTGGGTTCATTTTGGGGCCATTTTGGTTCATCTTGGGTTCATTTTGGGGCCATTTTGGTTCATCTTGGGTTCATTTCCCGACCATTTTATTTCATCTTGGGCTCATTTTGGGACCATTTTGGTTCACCTTGGGTGCAGCCCTGGCTGGGCTCTGGTGCTGCCCAAGGTGCATCCATGGAGGCCTTTGAATAAATCCCTGCTTTATTCTGTAACTCTGTCCAGCCTCTGTTCTAGGCCAGCCTGCACAAGGCATCATCTCACTGTGGGTTGGCCCCTGAAATCCTCTAACCTGCCTGATAAATCCTGGGATTTCAGCCCAAACTGTCCCTGTCACCATTCTCTGAATGGGCTGGAATGTCTGTGTGATGAAACCAGAGCACTTCCTGTGCTGTAGGAGCATTCCAGCCATTCCCTCTCTTCATCCTGCAGGAAAAACCCCAAAAGTGGCCAGCCAGCTGGCAGGCACCTTGGCAGGGAGCTGCAAAACCTCTCCTTTCTTTAAAGGTTGTGAATGCAGAAAACTGAATGGCATTTCAGGATGGGGTTCCTGACATAATGAGCGAGCTGGCAGTAAATAAAAGACAAGATGAGAATCAATAGCTTGTGAAAGAGGAAAGGAACAGCAAAGGAAATGGGAGAATACAGAGAGGGAAAAAACCTCTCTGAGAAATGAAATTTGTAGGGATTTGGGCTCAGCCCAAAGAGAAAGCCATAGCACAGCTGTCAGTGATTTCACCACCTTCTGGATCAGGTTCTCTGTTCTTTGCACTGACTTCCTGCCCATCCTTGTGAAATAATCCAGGTAATTTAAAAAAAATTTAAAAAAATAATTTACCTTTGGAGAGTAAATCCCTTGGAGAGTTAATCCCTGCTTTTCTCCCAGGGTATGGGCACAGCAAAGCCAGGCTCAGCTCTGCCCTGGTGCAGCCCCAAACCAGACCTGGGCTCTCTCCTGACCCTTGAGGTACCTGGAACAGGGCCCCTGTCCCTGTCCAGTGTCATTGCAATGTCCTGGAAGGTTTGCCCTGAAAGCAAACACGGAAATTGAGTTAATTTTGGCAAATCACTAATGAGCAATACACCAGCCTCCTTTTTTACCCTCATGACCAACCTCCTAATGTGCCTTCTCTTGCTTTATTGAAATCATTAACAACTAACCCGCTGTCCTCCTTTTGGAAAACACATTCCTTCCAGATTCTGCTCCACGGGGATCTGAAAGAGCTTTTCCAATCAACAATTCATTGACTGAAGTCTCCAGAAATCTGCTGTTGTGCTCCCATCCCGAACTGACCTTGAGCTATTTAAACCTAGATGGATTTCAATTCCACAGTCCCACCAGATCCTCCTTCCCCGCCCTCCACCTGGGATAAGAGAGGCTTTTCAGAACATGTTAGAGGAGGGCTGCTAAATGATGCATTGAAAAGAGCTGCAGGGAAAAACAACTTTATCATCTTGTGGCTTGAGCAGAAGGGGATGGGGTTCCTCAGTGCTTTAAAAGATAATGAAAAAAAGGAAAAAAAAACCCAGGCAGAGAGCAATGCAAAAAGGAGAATTAATACTTTTTGATGGATGAATAAAAATGGGTTCAGCAGAGAGCAAGGTCCCAGGAGAGTCCCAGGCACTGCCTGTTCAGATTAATGCAAATTCCATACTGGTGTAACCTTTCCTCAGAGGATGAAAGGGTAAAAGGGTCCAGCTGCTGAGAGGGTGTGCCAGGAGGGAACAGGGCACCGAGGCTCTGGAGCAGCTCCTGCTCAGAGTTTGGATGCAGCAAGTGAAATAACACAAGTTTTCATGATGGTCTGGGGTACAGTCAGTGGTCCCTGTGCTGGAGTGGAGAATTTCTAACCTGGATTCTGGTGCAGGATTTGTGGGGGTGGCTGGTGGGAGTGGGATCTCCTCAGAGCTGCTCAGGCTCCAAGGGCCAGCTCTGGGATGCTGGGGGAGCTCTGAGGGAGGTGATGCCTTAGGATTTCAGCTTTTATATTTTTCAAATCCTGTGCTGCTTTAGGGTATGACTCTGAACTCCATCTAGAGTGTCAGCTACTGTTCTCCCATTTTACTCAGACAAAACAATCCCTCCAGGGCTCTAACTCAAGGACACCTCACTGCATCAGGCCCCAAAAATACAAACAAAAGTGAATTGGGGAGGAGCAAACTGGGGGTAAATTACTTCATTCATAAGGGAAGGGAAAGGGAAAGGGAAAGGGAAAGGGAAAGGGAAAGGGAAAGGGAAAGGGAAAGGGAAAGGGAAAGGGAAAGGGAAAGGGAAAGGGAAAGGGAAAGGGAAAGGGAAAGGGAAAGGGAAAGGGAAAGGGAAAGGGAAAGGGAAAGGGAAAGGGAAAGGGAAAGGGAAAGGGAAAGGGAAAGGGAAAGGGAAAGGGAAAGGGAAGGGGAAGGAGAGGAGAGGAGAGGAGAGGAGAGGAGAGGAGAGGAGAGGAGAGGAGAGGAGAGGAGAGGAGAGGAGAGGAGAGGAGAGGAGAGGAGAGGAGAGGAGAGGAGAGGAGAGGAGAGGAGAGGAGAGGAGAGGAGAGGAGAGGAGAGGAGAGGAGAGGAGAGGAGAGGAGAGGAGAGGAGAGGAGAGGAGAGGAGAGGAGAGGAGAGGAGAGGAGAGGAGAGGAGAGGAGAGGAGAGGAGAGGAGAGGAGAAAAGGAAAAAGAGAAGGGAAAAGGGAAAAGGGAAAAGGGAAAAGGGAAAAGGGAAAGGAGAAAGGAGAAGGGAAGGGAAAAGGGAAGGGAAAAGAAAGGAGGAAAAAAAAAGGTTCAAAACAGGAAAAAACCTTCCCAGCAGCATCTCCCTCTCCTGCTGAGCCCTCCTCTCCTTTGCCCTCAGAAACATCACTGAAAAGCGTGGGTCAGCACCTCTCAGTGGGGAAATTCTCCTTAATTCAGATGTTTCTCAAGTGCTCATTTATCCAGAACTTTGCCCTGCTGGAAAAACAAAAAACAGCAGAGGAACAGATTCTGCTCCTGTACCACCCTGTGTCTGGAGCTATTTAGAAATTCCAGGAATTTAATGCAAATATTCAAGGAAATCCTGAGGTAATGTGGCACCCTACCTCCAGGCCTGCAGGAGATGCTGCTTTATATTGCTCTGAGTCGCTGTGCTTCTGCATTTGACAAATATTTATATAATAAGATATTAAAAGCCAAAGGTAATAACTGCAAGAAATGATGAAAACACAGTGCTGGGTACAGCCAGCCAAGCCAGGAATGCCATTATCAACCTGCTTCTTTATCCCTTTCCTAAAAAACATAAGTATTTTAAATCTCCCTTAGTGGGTGTGAAAATTAAGGAGCCAACACATTGCCAGAGCTCGTGCACAGGCAGAGCTCCTCTCAGACAATTCAGCACGATTCTGATGCAGCAGAATGAAATGTTATAAATCCCTGTGCAGCTCTGACAGTGCCTCTGAATCACCTCCTATTCCACAAAGCTTTGCCCACGTCCTCTGATTTATCTCCTGGCTCTGAGGCACTTCCAGGGCTCTGCCTGCCCACAGTGTCACACCTGCCACGGCTTTGTGGCCCCCTTCCCTCTCACCTTGCTGCTGGAATTGCTCTCAGTGCCTCTTTCCTGGCTCCCTCAGGTCTATTCTAGCACAAAACATTAAAAACAATCCAGTGGATGCCAAGCAGTGCTGCCACAAGGTTTTCCTGGGGTCAGTCCAGGTGAATTTGAGAGGTTTTCCTTCTTTTAGTGTCCTTCAACCCCACGTGCTCAGGGAGGTTTTGGAGGCTTTCCTTCCATCATATAATCCTTAAAAACTCCATGCTCAGGTAGGTTTTGGAGGCTTTTCTTCCATCAGGTCCTCCTCAAACCCCACATCCTGACCCTGCTCAGCAGGACAGCCCTCACCACACAAGCTCCCCTTGCCCACAGGATCTTCTGTGCTCACTCCTGCAGACAACCCTGCTCCAGATTTTACCTCAGATCACCCTGAGCTGGAAGGGACCCACCAGGATCATCCAGTCCAACCCCTGGCCCTGCACAGACACCCCAAATCCCACCCTGAGCATCCCTGGGAGTGGTGTCCAAGGGCTCCTGGAGCTCTGGGGCTGTGCCCACTCCTGGGGAGCCTGGGCAGTGCCAGCACACTCTGGGGGAAGAACCTTTCCCTAAAATCCAGCCAGCCACAGCTCCAGCCATTCCTGGAACCTGTCCCTGTCATGGGGAGCAAAGTTTGGAGCTGCCCCTCTGGATGAGCAGCAGACCCCAAACATTCTCCCCTCAACACTCCTTTCCTGTTTTCACCCCACTCCCCTCATGTTTTTCCCCAGAATTCCTTCTCCTGGCCCGGGGCACCTCTCCCTGCAGGACTGCAGCTCTGGGAAGCTCTGGGGGATGCCAGGGGGATGCCCAGGGAGGTGGCACCCCAGGGCTGGGGCAGGATGGAGCCATCAATCACGGCGTTTTCTAATCAGCCGCACCCGGCTGGCAGCAAATGGCACCTCATTTGCAGAGCTTTTGCTCGGCTCCCTCATTAGCATAAGTATTGTTTGCCATTATCCGTGGTGATTCACATTAAACTAATGGAAATTCATCTGTCATCCCGATAGATCCCAGCAAAGGGCAGCTCTGAATTCGGTCAGGGGCTGTTTGCCCCTCTCCTTCTTATCCTGCACTGGTGGGGTGGGGAGGGACCTTAAAGGGCATGGAATTGCAGCCCCTGCCATGGGATGGAACTCCTTCCATGGGATGGAACTCCTTCCATGGGATGGAACACCTTCCATGGATGGAACACCTTCCATGGGATGGAACACCTTCCATGGGATGGAACTCCTTCCATGGGCAGGAACTCCTTCCATGGGATGGAACACCTTCCATAGGCAGGAACTCCTTCCATGGGCAGGAACATCTTCCATGGTCAGGGACACCTTGCATGGGCAGGGACACCTTGCATGGGCAGGAAGACCTTCCATGGGATGGAGCTCCTTCCATGGATGGAACTCCTTCCATGGGCAGGAACACCTTCAATGGGGTGGAACTTCTTCCATGAATGGAACACCTTCCATGGGATGGAACACCTTCCATGGGATGGAACACCTTCCACGAATAAATCACCTTCTAGGGGATGGAACTCCTTCCATGGGATGGAACACTTTCCATGGACAGGAACACCTTCCATAGGCAGGAACTCCTTCCATGGGCAAGGACACCTTCCATGGGCAGGAACTTCTTCCATGGGCAAGGACACCTTCCATAGATGGAACTCCTTCCATGGGATGGAACACCTTCCATGGATGGAACACCTTCCATGGATGGAACACCTTCCATGAATGGAACACCTTCCATGGATGGAACACCTTCCATGGATGGAACACCTTCCATGGGCAGGGACACCTTCCATGAGCAGGAATATCTTCCATGGGCAGGAACACCTTCCATGGGATGGAACTCCTTCCATGGGATGGAACTCCTTCCATGGATGGAACACCTTCTGTCTGCCCAGAATGGGGAAGCAGCAGCTCCCACTGTGTGTGGAGTTTGGAGTTCTGCACTAAAGAACTGCAGGTTACAAATAGAGGGAAAATAAAAAGATAAAATCCTAAGGCATCAGCATCATCAGGCCAGGCTGTGCCGCAGGGAAAAGGGGACAAGTGTGGAGTTGTCCTTTCTGGAGGCTCTGAGTTGGGTGGGTGGGAGCTGAGGGGACAATCAGAGCCCACCAAGGGCTGTCCCTGCCCACAAGCACCCGGGCTGTGACTCCCCAGGGTGCTCCCTCCATAAATCCCCCTCACCACTGGCACGTTTATGGCACCTGGGGAGTTGTCACTTCCAAACCCAAATGAGCAATGACACACCGAGCAGCAGAAGGTAAATGGCTTTTAACAGGATAACGTGTCACTTAAAGGCTGAATTATTTCCCTGCTGTCACTTCCCTTTACTCTGCTGCTTGTGTTATTGCCTGTTACTGACAGTGGCTGAGAGGAGGGATGCCCTTGGCCCTGAGACATGCTGATTCTGTTTGTGGTGGAGCAACAGGCAGCTGGAGCTGGGATCAACTTCCATTCTTTGTTTTTTGTGATACAAACAAGTGACTGTGCAGCCAGATATCCACTCCTCTCATGGAGATGGCCTCCAGCAGCAATCAGATGCTGGGGGTGTCTCCCAGACAGATTTGGCAGGAAATAAACCTTTCCTGAGCTCTTTGTGGTCCAGATTCATCATCTGGGCTTTCCAACCCCAAAAGAAGCATTGAGGTGTAAATCCAGTTCTGCTGTTCCTGCAGGAGTCCTGCGGGGGCAAGAAATCCCCTCAAATATTCCTCCAGGGCATCAGGGTGGGAAAGGCATCCTTGATTTCCTGGGGACTGGAGCCTGTGGATGAATCTGTCTGTGCCAAGGTAAATGTGCTGCTCTAGATCTTCCTGGAGATGCTGAGGGGAGATTAATGAGTGCCAGCCTCCATGAATTATCTGGGTGAGTCATTACACCGAGGCAAGCGCTAAAAGCAGCGTTAGGTGCCATAAAACTGATGGAAACCAGAATGTTAAGGAAATTCTGAAAATGAATGTATTATTTATACAGTGGTCTTAGCACTGAGAGAGCTGCACTTTCTCCCAGACTAATTGTTGTTGAGGAGCAGCAGAAGGGGAGGATTTATCTCTGGGTTCTGCAAAACCAGAACTTTCTGCTTTTAAGCTTTTACATTTTTTGAAATGTGCCCTTGTAGAAATGGCCCTGTGGTTCAGTTTGATTTTCTCCCTTCCAGATGTCTCGAGATCTGCAAATCAAGCCAGGCCTTTTCTGTGTCATCATCCTTGGTAGCAAAGGGACTGCAGGGCAAAATAGGCTTTTATCTGCACTTCCAAGGTTTTGCTGAGATTTAGGAGACTCCTTACTGCTCTCCTATATTTGAGCAAACTCGGAAGTGGCAGTGAGTTAAAGGCACTAAAATCAGTCAGTATTTCCTTCAAGCTTTAGTGGATTTTATTTGGAGTTAGACTAGGTAATGATGGCTCTGTTCTTCCCCAGTTTAGTACTCAAATCTTTCATCCTTTCTTTTAAAAGCCTTTGTGGGAGGTGAGTGAGAAAAAGCTCAGTGAATGAGTCTTATTGTGCTGAAAAGCCCTTTAAAAATGCTTGGAGGGTGTTTCTTGTGTCTGTCCACACAGAACCAAAGATTCCTGAGCATCACAGTCCAGCTCAGGAACCTGAATCAAACAGGAGGCATTCAGAGTTATTTCAAACACTTGGAATATGGCAGAAGTCTTTTAAGTTCAGTAGCAAACACATGGAAAGCCAGATGGTTTCTTTGTGACAGAACCCTGAACAGAACAGGAAAATAGAATATGTTCCCCTCCCTCTTTGAGCTGGAGAAAAGGATTTTTAAAATGCCTTGCATGTGTGCTAAATAAATAAATTTAAAAATGAACCTCCTGGCCAATCACAGTTTAGCTACCCTGCAATTAAACAAATCCACAAACTGGCAACACATTTACATCTCATTAAGGGGAGGCACATGCAGCAACGGCATGGAAATTTAGAAATTAGACACAATTACCACCTTGGCTGGAGGCAGGAAGGGGGAGAGTCGTGGGGGGAGGCTTTTAGGAGAAGTTTGATGGTTCCTTAATTGGCTGCTGCCTCCCCAGTCCCACCCAGCTTTGCTGGGTACAGGAATTTCCCAGAGGGGCATTTTAAAAATCAGCAGAGCTGCTGCTCTGCCCATCTCTGTGGTGCCAGGGTGTCACTGGCATCTCCATGGAGCTGGCAGGGACGTGGCCCCAGTGCTGTGGCTGTGCTCCATTCCCATATTCCCATTTTTTGGAGGGAATTCCAGAGCAGCTCTTCCCAAAGGAAAGGTCCTTTCCATCCCTTTGGTGGCTGGAGCACTTGGCTGACACCTGTGCTGAGGATTTATTGGCTTTTCCTCCTTCCTTGCCTCTAGAAGTTCCCCAGTTCTCTATATTTCTTACATTAATGTATCTAGAAATATATTTCACCTCTATTTTTTCATAGATTCCAGGTCCCTTCCCCCTGAGGTGGTTCCATGCCTCACAAACTGATATAAATGTGTGTGTGGGTGTGAATCCTTGAACAGGGGCAGATATTAATAATGTAAATAACAATGGCTTAGTTAGGAACAGTAATTACAGATAATTATCACCTCGGGCAGCCCTTCTGGGAGCAGGGCCTGGCCTTTCTGGGGAGGGGTTAAACCCCTGGATTCTGGAGCTTTCCACAATAATACTAATTAGCTGTGAGGCTGTTGGTAGCAATGCCCACTGGAATTGTTCAAAAACAAACCCACCATGATTTCCAAAAGGAGCAGGGGCACAGGAGGGCTGTTCTTTGGGGGCTTTGGTGGTGGGGGGGTTATTTTGGTATTTTTTGGGGTTTTTTAGCCTCTCCAACTGAGGCAGAGATGGATACACTGCCCATGGGTGTCCCTCCATACTCCACAAGGTTTTTTTGGGGTGGGTCCAGGTGAATTTGAGAGATTTTCCTTCTTTTAGTGTCCTTCAACCCCACGTGCTCAGGGACGTTTTGGAGGCTTTCCTTCCATCATATAACCCTTAAAAACTCCATGCTCAGGAAGGTTTTGGAGGCTTTCCTTCCATCATATCATCCTTAAAAACTCCATGCTCAAGGAGGTTTTGGAGATTTTCCTTCCATCATATAACCCTTAAAAACTCCATGCTCAAGGAGGTTTTGGAGGCTTTCCTTCCATCATATAACCCTTAAAAACTCCATATTCAGGAGGCTTTCCTTCCATCATATAACCCTTAAAAACTCCATGCTCAGGTAGGTTTTGGAGGCTTTCAGTTGCTGTCTGCATTTCTGCATTTTTCTATTTCCAAAATCCCCACGGTGGTGATCCAGATCAAAGCTGCTGGGAATAACTTCAGCCCAATGCAGAGAACCCAAAGGGCTGAGGGATGGAGGAAAGGCTGTTCCTGCCAATCTCCAGGTCCACTCTGTCCAGGTATTTAATGGCCCTGTTAAATATAGCAAGTGTAAATCTTACAAATTGCCTTGAAAAGGATTCAGCCGCTTCAAAAATGGAGCTATATTTTGGATATATGACTTGTGCTGCAGACCCATAAATAAAAAGGTAGTATATCCTGAAGTTACAGGCAAGTGCTACTTAGGTGTTTGTATTTTGGGGAGGCTTCTGGCTTTTCTGGAACATCCTGGCCTTTCCCTGAGTTTTCACAGGTGTCACAATGGAAATGAGCTGGGTGAGGAAGGAATGGAAAGTCCTGCAGGCTGATTTATTCACTGCTGAAATGCAGCCTGTGCTGTGCTGGAGGATTTCTCCACCTTCAGGGGCTTTTTGTTGGGGTTTTATCCCCCCTAAATTCCAGGTGTGGGATTGCTGTGATCCCCTGGAGCTGCCCCTTTGCACTGAGGAGAGGCTTTATGGCCAGCACTGAATTGATGAGCTGCTGAATTGATTAGGAATTAATGACTGTGTCAGGGGACTGCTGCTGGAGAGGATTGACATCCTGCTGGGCTGGCAGGAATTCAGGGATTGTGACATCAGGAATTCTGCTGAGAGGAATTCAGGGGCTGGGCTGTCAGGAGTTCAGGAATTCAGGGGCTGGGCTGTCAGGAGTTCAGGAATTCAGGAATTCAGTGGCTGGGCTGTCAGGAATTCAGGGATTATGCTGTCAGGAATTCAGGAATTCAGGGGCTGTGGTGTCAGGAATTCAGGATCTGTGCTGTCAGGAATTCAGGAATTCAGGGATTCTTCTGTCAGGAATTCAGGATCTGTGCTGTCAGGAACTCAGGAATTCAGGAATTCAGGGGCTGGGCTGTCAGGAATTCAGGAATTCAGGAATTCAAGAGCTGTGCTGTCAGGAATTCAGGGGCTGTGCTGTCAGGAATTCAGGATCTGTGCTATCAGGAATTCAGGAATTCAGGAATTCAGGGGCTGTGCTGTCAGGAATTCAGGAATTCAGGGGCTGGGCTGCCAGGAATTCAGGAATTCAGGAATTCAAGAGCTGTGCTGTCAGGAATTCAGGGATTATGCTGTCAGGAATTCAGGATCTGTGCTGTCAGGAATTCAGGAATTCAGGGATTATGCTGTCAGGAATTCAGGGGCTGTGCTGTCAGGAATTCAGGGGCTGTGCTGTCGGGAATTCAGGAGTTCAGGGATTATGCTGTCAGGAATTCAGGATCTGTGCTGTCAGGAATTCAGGAATTCAGGGATTATGCTGTCAGGAATTCAGGGATTATGCTGTCAGGAATTCAGGGGCTGTGCTGTCAGGAATTCAGGGGCTGTGCTGTCAGGAATTCAGGAATTCAGGGATTATGCTGTCAGGAATTCAGGCTGTGTGTGCAGCAGGAATTCCGAGCTGCAGCTCCCCCAGCACTGATCCCCCTCTGGCAGGGAGGGATTCTCTCCTGACTCACTGCTGGGGTGAGCTGTGTGCTGATAAATGTGCTTTGCCTGAAGTGCAGGGGTCACTGAGGGGCTGCCAAAGCTCCCTGAACCCCCCCTGGATTATTCCTGCCACATTCCCTGCAGCTCTTATCCCTGGAGCACACAGCAGGGTCACACAGCTGAGGGAAAGGTGTAAAACTGCCCCAAAAATCAGCCTGGCCTGAGAGCACTTCTGTGTAAAACCAGCACCTGCTTGTTCACATAAAAACTTTCCAGGAAGGGTTAATCCAGGTGGTGCTCCAGGATGTGGATCCTGCTTTTCCTGATGACTGGGCTTGTTTTATTTTGAATTTTCTATGAAGGTGTTTCAGGAAGGAAGTGCTTTAGGCTGTGGCTTCTGCTTTTGGCTGATAACTGGGCTGGTTTTATTTGAAATTTTAGATGAAGATGTTCTGGGAAGGGTTCATCCAGGTGATGCTTGAAGATGTGGCTTTTTGTTCTGGCTGATGGCTGGGTTTGTTTTATTTTAAACTTTATATGCATATATTCTAGAAAGAGTTAATGCAGGTGATGCTTCAGAATGTGGAATTTCCTTCTGGCTGATGGCTGGGCTCACTTTGTTTGAAGTTTTAGATGAAGATCTTCTAGGAAGGGTTCATCCAGGTGATGCTTGAGGATGTAGCTTTTCTTCCTGATGGCTGGGTTTGTTTTGTTTTACACTTTATATGAATATATTTTAGGAAGAGTTAATGCAGGTGATGCTTCAGAATGTGGATTTTCTTTCTGGCTGATGGCTGGGCTGGCTTTTTTTGAAATTTTATACAAAGATGTTCTAGGAAGGGTTAATCCAGATGATGCTTGAGGATGTGGCTTTTCTGGCTGATAGCTGGGTTTGTTTTATTTTAAACTTTATATGAACATATTCTAGGAAGAGTTAATGCAGGTGATGCTTCAGAATGTGGGTTTTCTTTCTGGCTGATGGCTGGGCTGGCTTTTTTGGAAATTTTATACAAAGATGTTCTAGGAAGGGTTAATCCAGGTGATGCTTGAGGATGTGGCTTTTCTGGCTGATGGCTGGGTTTGTTTTATTTTAAACTTTATATGAACTTATTCTAGGAAGAGTTAATGCAGGTGATGCTTCAGAATGTGGATTTTCTTTCTGGTTGGTGGCTGGGCTTGCTTTGTTTGAAATTTTATATAAAAATGTTCTAGGAAGGGTTAATCCAGATGATGCTTGAGGAGTGGCTTTTCCTTCTGGCTGATGCCTGGGTTTGTTTTATTTTAAACTTTATATGAAGATATTTTAGGAAGAGTTAATGCAGGTGGTGCTTCAGAATGTGGATTTTCCTTCTGGCTGATGGCTGGGCTTGTTTTATTTTAAATTTTATATGAATATATTCTAGGAAGAGTTAATGCAGGTGGTGCTTCAGAATGTGGAATTTCCTTCTGGCTGATGGCTGGGCTGGCTTTGTTTGAAGTTTTAGATGAAGATCTTCTAGGAAGGGTTCATCCAGGTGATGCTTGAGGATGTAGCTTTTCTTCCTGATGGCTGGGTTTGTTTTGTTTTAAACTTTATATGAATATATTTTAGGAAGAGTTAATGCAGGTGATGCTTCAGAATGTGGAATTTCTTTCTGGCTGATGGCTGGGCTGGCTTTTTTTGAAATTTTATACAAAGATGTTCTAGGAAGGGTTAATCCAGATAATGCTTGAGGATGTGGCTTTTCTGGCTGATAGCTGGGCTTGTTTTATTTTAAACTTTATATGAACATATTCTAGGAAGAGTTAATGCAGGTGATGCTTCAGAATGTGGGTTTTCCTTCTGGCTGATGGCTGGGTTTGTTTTATTTTAAACTTTATATGAACTTATTCTAGGAAGAGTTAATGCAGGTGATGCTTCAGAATGTGGGTTTTCCTTCTGGCTGGTGTCTGGGCTTGTTTTATTTTAAATTTTATATGAATATATTCTAGGAAGAGTTAATGCAGGTGGTGCTTCCAAATGTGGGTTTTCCTTCTGGCTGATGGCTGGGCTGGCTTTGTTTGAAGTTTTAGATGAAGATGTCTTGGCCCAGCAATGAGAACGGGCTGCAGCTGCTCCTCTCGTGCCACTGCAGGCCCCTCGTCCCTGAACATGGATCACAAAGTGTCAGGAATGAGCTCTGATTCCTGGGCTCAGGAATAATTCATACAAATGTCTCCCAGCTCAGCCAAGAGAAGCAATTTCAGCTGGAGCAGTGTATAATCCATTTTTCCCTGGCAGAGAAGAAAGGGAAGGGTGCCTGCTATGAGTGTGATTTTTATATTTTTTTTGTGAGTGCTCAGACACTGCGATGATGTGTGGAGAGATGGGATCTAAAGATAGATCTAAAGGGGATAAATCAAAATCCTCAGGTGTAGTCACACACAGGCTCCATGGAAACTGCTCACAGCCATCACTTCTCATGGGGCAAACCAGGTTCCATACAAGCAAATTTGGGTAAGTCCAAGAACCAGATCAGGGTTGAATCTTTGGGTTAAGATATCACAGTACAAGCTCACTCTAAACCCCTGCTCCTGCTTTTGGCAGCAGTGGGGATTGCTGGAGATGGATCTGTTTAAACAAACTGTTTAAATGGGTGCATTTCCTTGGGGTTTTTTCCTGAGCTCTCCAGTGCCTGGCTTTTAGAAGAAAGCAGCAATTACCTCCTTGCCACCTTCTTTTTTTTTTGTGTAGTGAAACAACTGTTATGGAGAGGATCCAAGTAGGTGTAATTCTCTTGTGGATTCCATCTTTAACTTATTTGCAATAATTGCCTGAGCAAGCCAGAATTTATCTGGAAGGCCCTGGCTTAGATAAACTCCTGCTGTGCTGGGTGCAATTTCGTGAAGATTGGGGGAGGCTTTGTGAGAACAACAAATTAAAACTAATCTCATCTCCTGAAATATTTCATTACACAAACCCAATTCATTATGCAGGGCTGCCCTTTGCAGCACGTGCGAGCTGCTGAGGCAAAGCAGGGCTGTGCAAAGGGAAGAACCAAGAGAACAAATCAACCACACACATTTATTGCATCAGAAAACAACCACCTCGTGCCATCTACTGCTCTGGCAGCTTGGAAAACTTCCCTGAGCTTGCTGGCGCTTGGCACCTGCAGGAAAAAGGATTTTCCATTAAATTGGGGTCCTTGTGGTGTCTTCTAACCCAGGGATCTCTGAAATTCCCTCATTCCCACCCCTCAGGTTGAGGGGGAAGCTGGCAAAGTGTTTGGATGGAGCTGAGATCCTTTTGTACAGCAACTTGTAATTGTGGAATTCCTCCTCTGCTTGTTTGTGGAATTTACCCACGAGGAGGGAAAGAACACAGAGAATTTGTGCTCATGGTGCTTGCTCACCCCTGCTTTGTGTGTCTGGGCAAGAAGGAGCTCTTTTGAAACGTCTCTCTTGTAAAACTGCTCCTTTAATTGATCCCAGAGCTTTGCTGCCTTGGGTAACCAAGAAAATAAAGATCCATCAAAGCCTGTGGTCCCTTTCCCTCCCAAATTCTGTGAACCAGGTCTCTCCAAGGATGGTTTGGGATGAATAGAGGTTATTTCTGCTCCTCTTCTCTAAAGTCTGAGCAGAGCTGAGGGATTCTGCCTGTGGAACAATGGGGGAATAAATTCCCAGCTGGAATCCAGCAGCCCCTCCAATCAATGCCCTTCCCAATTAATTCCTCCCTAGAAGCAGGACTCCTGAAAACAGTGTGCTGCTGTTAGCTCTGCCTTTAATTTATTTTGAAGAATGTGTAATTATCAAGCTGTGAGCAAATTGCCATTGCTTTCACCTGGCTCCTTTCAGGACTCATTGGCATTCAGAGGAGCCATTGATTAATGAGCAGAGAGCAGAGGACAGGGATGAGCCACGAGGCAGAGGGATTGCAGCCCCTGGGGTGCAAATCTTCCTTTCTTAGCAGAGAAAACCAATAAAAATCCACAATTCTGGTGGGCCAAGGGTGTTCTGTGCCTCATACAGTGCAGCAATGAATAGGAGAGGTGGGAAAATGGGAATTTTTTTTCCAAAGTATCTAAGATTTCTTCTCTGAGCCCTTTTTAGTGCTCCTTTTTGCCTTTTTCCACACATCTGGGACAAAGAGGAGCTGCTGGCAGCCTTCTGTGTTGTCATGTGCCAGGATGTGCTGTGCCCCTGCAGGTCTCTGTGCATGTTGAGCTCATTCTCTATTCCCACTTTTCCAGGTTTACACGTGCCTGTGGTGCAGCTTTCTTTGATTTCCTGAAGTTGCATTCAGAGCCAGGCCAGGCATGCTGAGCTGATGGATTTTGTTCCTTTTCAGCAGGAGACTTTTGCATTTTTCCCTAAATTTTTGGTCGCTCTCCACCTTTTCATTCCGCCCTCATTGCAATGACAAGGAGTGTCAGCTGCACATCAGAGGGGAATTTGCAGGAGCTGGGATGAACAAAAGCATTTTTCTCCTGGAGAGCAGGGCAGTGTCACTCCAAACACAGAGCACTGATGGAGAAGAAGCAGGAGAGAGGTTGTGTCAGAACCCAGGACATTCCTCTGGCTGCCCTGGAGGACTCGAGACCCTGGCAGGGGGCTCAGAGACAAAACCACCTGTGCCTTTGATTTTAACCCTTGAAACAATGACCAACCTTGTGTGAAGAGTTGCAAACCACAAGGGTTTGAGCAGAATGACAGTGAATTTGTCACAGGGTGAAATGTAGAATTTTGGGGATTTAGAATGGGGGTTTAGGAAGCAAGGTGGAGGAATCTGGGTGTGTCCTGTCCTTCCTCCTGCTTCTTCTTGCCCTCCATCTTCTGCTGTGATGGTGGCACTTTTGGGTTGGTTTAGAGTAGAGACAGACTGTCTAACATAGGTGATAGGGATTGGAAAATGATTGTAAATAATGTACATGTAGGTTTTAGTATAAAAAGCCAACACCACCCCAAGGGCAGTCAGTGTGCCTCAACCTGACCTGCCAGACAGACCTCAGCAGGTCAGAGAAAGAATGTAGATGTCAGAACCCAGGGAATTCCTCTGGCTGCCCTGGAGGGCTCAAGACCCTGCCCAGGGGGGTCAGAGACCTTGGCACAGAGCCCAAGACCCCTGTGCCTTTGATCCTGACCCATGGAAAAACAATTACCAACCTTTATGGGAAGAATTACAAGTCAAGAGAGTTTAAGTAGAACAATAGTTAGTTTGTCACAGGGTGAAAAATAGATTTTTGGGGTTTTTAGAATGGGGGTTCAAGGTGGAGGGATCTGGGTGTGTCCAGCCTTTCTCCTTCTTCTTCTTGGCCTCCATCTTCTGGGTGATGGTGGCACTTTTGGGTTGGTTTAGAGTAGAAGCTCACTGCCTGACATAGGTGATGGGTATTGGGAAGTTATGGTAAATAATGCACACGTAGTTTTTAGTATATAAAGATAACACCAGAGTGCCTCTGACTGACCTGCTGAGCGGACCTCGGCTGGACAGGAGAAAGAATTTAATAGGTAAGAAACAATAAAGAACCTTGAGAATGAGAACTGAAGAGCTCTGACTCCTTCTTTGACCACTGGGTTCAGAAAAGAGACTTTGTGACACACCTGGGGGTCACTGTGAGCAGCAGAGATTCCAGGAGTAACAGATAAGAGAAAATAAACAACCCTGAGGACGAGAGCTGAGGAATCCTGGCTGCTTCTTCAGTCTCAGGGCTGGGAAAAAGAGACTTTCCAACACCTCAGGGTCATCTCAGCACCAGAGACCTCGTCAGGGTTGGATCCCTCCCCTTGTCCCCTTCACTGGGACCGTCCCAGGGGTCACTCCCTGCCCTGCCCTGCCCCAGTCCCTGCTGGCTGTGACACTGCTGGCACACACCGAGCTCCAAAGGCTTCCTCAGGGCTCACTGGGCAGGGAACTCCTACTGGGAAACTCAGAGCGCCACCAGCCAGGCTGGACTACCACTGACAGTGTACAGGGAAAAAATAATGTATAAAGCATATTTAAATAATATATAGCAATATATACTTTATAGCAATACAAATGTTATATCAATAAATATTTTCTATATAATAAATATATTTCTAGTTATTTGTTTATATTTTATATAAATAAATATTTTATGTATAATAACTATATTTCTAGTTATTTGTTTATATTCTATATAAATAAATATTTTCTATATAATAAATTTAAAAATACAGATATAACTATATTAACTAATTAATGTTATTATATTAACTATAAATATATCTACAATATTATAATGATACTTTATATTAAAATATAAAAACATTTTAATATACACCTAATAGAATAATGAATATTTTCATATAAAATAGAATGCTATTTCTATAATAATAATATAATAAAATATTTAAATATGAAATAATTTGTATATATAAATAATATATATTTATATAATATATATTATATTATATTATATTATATTATATTATATTATATTATATTATATTATATTATATTATATTATATTATATTATATTATATTATATTGAAATATATATTATATTGAAATATATATTATATATTATATATTATATTTTATATTTTATATTTTATATTTTATATTTTATATTTTATATTTTATATATATAATATAATATATTTGAAATAGATAATTATATCTAATAATATATATAATATATAAAATAATATATTATAGTATATAAAATCATCTATAGTATATATAATATATAAAATAATATATAAAATCATATGTATAATTATATTAAAAACAATATACATTATCATATATATATAAAAATAATTAAAAAATTAAAAATCCTTGCATAGTTCCACATTGCAAATTTTTTACTTCATTTTGGGTGTCTTGTGGATGTTCATTTGTTTCGGGGGAGAGCACGACCTTTGGTCATGTTTCTTCTAAACTTCTTTGTGCAGCAGTTCTGAGGCCAAGCTTTGAGTGAAGCCCTGCCAGAATTCAGAGCTGTGCAGGACTGAACTCTGCTCCCTCTCACCTGGGACTTCCCAGCCTCCTGTTCCTGCAAGGGTTAAGAATCGTGTGCTAAAACAATCAGGTTGTGACAGAAGAGCCCTGAGCTGTGAGCTGATAGCAGAGGAGCAGGAAATCAGCTCCAAAAGGGGGACAAATGCTTCATTCTATTGAGTTTGCAGTGAAGGAGAAAAAAGAAAAGCCCAGCAGCTCCTTCAAACCCTGCTACAACCCATTTAACAAATTGTTTCTCCTCTATCTTCACCCTGGTTGTTCTTATTATTATGCCTGTTATCTGATGGTTATTTAATCTATATTTTGTAATTACTTCCCTTCTGTCTTTCACTCCAACATACATTCATTTTCTTGTTGCACTAATGCAGTGACCTACATTATCCAAGCTGTAAAAGTCAATTATGCTGCCTGTGATTTTTCAAGTGGTGTTTAGCAAATGGGTTTGTGTATTTTCCACCCGTTACCCAGCTCCTTTACAAAAAGCCAGGTTTTCCCAGGCACCTTTTAAAAGCATCTCTGGAAATACAACAGATTTTTTTCCCAGAATCTGGATGCAAATTGTACTAGGAAGGAATAGGGAATGTCCTGCCCACTCCTAGGGACAGTACAGGGCATGAAATCAGATGTTTCTCACTGTGGATTGGGAATTATTGTCCCAATTGAAGTTTTTGAACTCTATTTGAGCCTGTGGATTTTGCATCTCTGGCATTTTATACCAGGCTGTGAGTTAAAACCACGTCTGTGCTGTTAAAAGAATCACAAAATTCTCTGTACCCCAAATCCTTTGTGCCCAAAATCAGCCCTACCCAAAATTATCTGTATCCAAAATCATCCCTACCCAAAATCAACTGTACCCAAAAATATCTGTATCCAAAATCCTCTGTATCCGAAATCATCCCTACCCAAAATCATCTTTACCCAAAATTATCTTTACCCAAAATCCTCTGTACCCAAAATCATCCGTACCCCAAATCCTCTGTATCCAAAATCATCCCTTCCCAAAACTATGTGTATCCAAAATCCTCTCTCTGTACCCAAAATTATCTGTGCCCAAAATTATCTGTATTCAAAATCATCTCTTCCCAAAATCATCTGTACCCAAAATTATCTGTAACCAAAATCATCCCTTCTCAAAATCATCTGTAACCAAAATCATCCCTACCCAAAATCCTCTGTGCCCAAAATCATCCCTTTCTAAAATCAACTGTACCCAAAATCATCCCTACCCAAAATCCTTTATCCAAAATCCTCTGTGCCCAAAATCCTCTGTGCCCAAAATCCTCTGTGCCCAAAATCATCCCTTTCCAAAATCACCTGTACCCAAAATCATCCCTTTCCAAAATCACCTGTACCCAAAATCATCCCTACCCAAAATCCTTTATCCAAAATCCTCTGTACCCAAAATTATCTGTATCCAAAATCATCCCTTCCCAAAATCATCCCTACCCAAAATCATCCCTACCCAAAATCATCCCTACCCAGAATTATCTGTACCCAGAATCATCTATAACCAAAATCATCCCTACCCAAAACCCTCTGTATCCAAAATTCTCTGTACCCAAAATCATCCCTACCCAAAATCAACTCTACCCAAAATCATCTGTACCCAAAATTATCTGTATCCAAAATCAACTGTACCCAAAATCATCTATAACCAAAATCATCCCTACCCAAAATCAACTGTACCCAAAATTATCTGTATCCAAAATCATCCCTTCCCAAAATCATCCCTACCCAAAATCAACTCTACCCAAAATTATCTGTATCCAAAATCATCCCTTCTCAAAATCATCTGTGCCCAAAATCCTCTGTGCCCAAACCCATCCCTTCCCAAACCCATCTCTGCCCAGCCCACAGCCCCTCCCAGGGGATGGCTGGGTGGGGACTGTTTGTTTTTTAATCAAGCCTCTCTCATTAATGCCTGCAGCATCCCTGCCTGGCAATCCTCACCCTGCAGCCTCTCCCAGGTTTCCCTGACAAAATTGGGATGTGAGCACGTTACAGATGAAGTTTGGAGCCCGTGTTAACGAGCTCTCCAGGCCCAGGCTAATTTTTCAGTGGAAGAAAAGGAGGTATCAGAGGGGATTTGATGGTGAGAGGAGCAATCATCACAAAACTCTGCCTCTCCCCTGGTGTGGAGGCTGATTGCTTCATTATTCCACATCACAACAGGGCACAGCCTCAAAGACTGCAAAACCTGGAATTTTTGGGGTGATGCTTTTAAGGATTTCCTATTTTTGTAGTTAAAATTGGAAAGTTTATTAGAAGGATTGTCCTTCTCTCATTCTATGGGTTTTTCCTCCCTCCCATACTCCTTTATTCACTATCTACACACGCAGAAAAAATTAAAATGGAAGTGGTTTCCTGCAAGCAGGAACTTCTGTGCTGTTCAAGTGCTCTGGTGAGCATTTCCTGATTTAAATGTGTGGCACTTTTCCCCCTCAGGCATTTGGGGATGGATCCAGTTGTGCCACTGTCATTTCCAACAGCACATTTGAGCCCAGCCTAAGTAGCATCTGATTTAGTTTGGCTTTTGTTCCCCCTCTCAATCCCTCCTGTTAAAAGCAGCTGTTCCTCCTTCATTTAAGGCACAGGAAAATTAAATGACTTGCCTGAGGTCATGAGCAGAACTGGGAACAGAATTTCTTGCAAGTTTGAGCTCAGTGATTTAATTGCAAGCTGAGATCTTTAGGTGAACACTTGTACCAATTTTTTTTTTTTTTAATTTTTTTGGGGTGGGTGTAGGGTCTGAGATTCTTGAGGGATCTTTCCAGGAGGTGGATCATGAGCTGGGTTCCACCTGGTTATATTTTTTAATGTATTTTATGATACATTAAAAAAAACCAAACCTGTTTGAGTTTTTTTTTTCATTATAGCATTTTCCAGGGTGATTTGCAAACATGATTATTTTCCAAAGTTACAAATGAATATCAGAATAACCAGCAGGACCCTGTGAAATCTTGAATCTAGCTGGGGAGTAAAAATAAATAAGGACATTTCAGCCTCATTTTTGAGCTTGTGTTCTTCCTTGTAGCCCTGGCAGTGCAGGAATGTGTGCCTGGGGCTGGGGAGCTGCCGACAGCAAGGAGCAGGATTTAATAGCTCAGTTGTAAATGTGAGAGCATCTTGTCCCTGTCTTTGCACAGATTGGTTTGGAGGCCTGGAAATGTCTGAATTCTGATCTCTGCTCACTGGGAGGTGTTCAGCAATCACATCTCAGTGCTGTAAGCCCAGCTGGGAAGATAAACCTGAACAGGAGCTAATGCTACAGGAGTAAAAAAAAAAAAATAAAAAATCTCTGTTTTAAGAACCATAAGAGAAAATTTGATTTCCACCAGCCTGGTGTTTATAGATTGGTGTTCTCTCCTCTCCAGGAAGCCAATCTGAGCTACCACGGGGCTCCTGCTGGAGGAAATCAAATCAGAAAAGGCAATTCCTGCAGGCTTGTGGTGGCTGAAGGGCAGGTGAGGATGTCCCTGCCTGTGCTCCTGGGAGAGATGAGAGATGGGAGAAGGGCTCAGCAGGAACAAGCTGTTGTTGTCCTAAATGCACTTCTAAAAATGCCTGTTCCTAAAAAAATAGGAAAATGCTGCTGTCTGCTTTGAGTTCCCTCATCAGACTGGGGGGGCTCTGATGGAGAGGGGATTTCTGTCTGCCTGGGGGAGATGGGGGGAAAAAACAGGGCAGAATTTGTAAAATCAGTGTGTCAGCCTTCCCCAGGCCAGAGATGAGCTCGTTCTACCCAGAGAGAAAATTTTGACCAAAACTTTATTGATTTTTTAAAAATTGACTTGAACAAGAGGAAGAGTTGAGAAAGACTTCAGCCTCACCTTTCGGTGCCAAGGCTGGCAGTGTCCTCATGGCCACTCAGCCTGCAGAACTGGCATCCCCTGCCACATTCCTTGAGTCCTTCTCCTGGAATCTGCTGCCCATTGTATTTGCAGGGAATGCCCTGATGAAGGCAGGGATGATGAATCTCACTCCATGTTCTCAGAAGGCTCATTTATTATTTTAGGATACTGTAGTATATTAAAGAATACTACGCTGAAGAATACAGAAAGGATACTTACAGAAGGCTAAAAAGATAATAATGAAAACTCCTGACCCTCTCCAGAGCCTTGACATAGGTTGGCTGTGATTGCCCAAAGAGCAAAACCAACTCCCAGCAGAGTGCAGTGACACAATCACCTGTGATAAACCATCCCCAACCCCATTCCAGCCATGCACGAGTGTGCAGCAGCTCCTCTGCACGCGGGGCTGGGCCCTGCAGGAGCTCCAGCAGGTTTGCAAGCACATGGACACCCAAACTCATTAAAACCAGGCTGAGAATCAGGATTTTGTAATGGATAAAGTCATTTTTTAACAGGTTTGATATTGTATTTGTGCTGCCCCCAGACAAAGGGAGGGATGATGAATCTGACTCCATCTTCTCAGAAGGCTAATTTATTATTTTGTGATACTGTATTGTATTAAAGAATACTAAACTGTACTATACTAAAGGATACAGAAAGGATATTTACAGAAGGCTAAAGGATAATAATGAAAACTCCTGACTCTCTCCAGAGCCCTGACACAGCCTGGCCCTGATTCCCCAAAGAGTGAAAACAACTCCCAGCAGAGTGCAATGGAACAATCACCTGTGGGTGAACAATCTCCAAACACATTCCACACCAGCACAACACAGGAGAAGCAAATGAAATAAAGTTGTTTTCCTTTTTCTCTGAGGGTTCTCAGCTTCCCAGGAGGGAAATCCTGGGTGAAGGGATTTTCCAGAGAATGTGAATGCCACAGGTGCCAAAGGGAAGCAGGAGGATGGGAGGCCCCAGGTTGTTTTTGGGTGTTTTGGAAGATCACATCCATTACTGTGGGCAGGGAATCCCCACCCTGTGCTGACTCCCAGAAAGGCAAATCCTTCTTATTGAGAGTGAAATCTCTGATGCCCTTCACCTGCAGGGAATTCCCTGCCCATGGCCCCGGGAAGGAATTTAATTATTTATTCCAGGAAGGAATTTAATTTAATTTTAGCCCTGTGCAAGGAGTGCCTGCTGACTTTGGAGTGCTGCTGAAGTGGAAGTTTCCAAGCCACACCTGAGGGAAGCATGCTTAGTGCAAGAGATTTCTACTTTAGACTAACAAGAAGTCTTTTTAGTCTCAGCTCTTTTTACCTGAGATTAATTTTTCAGGGGAAAGACGCCCAGTGGCCCAGCAGAATAATTATTTTCTCCAAATCCTCTCATAGAAAAGGAAGGGGAAACTCAGTATCTTGTAGCAAGAGGAAGATTAGAGCAGGTGAGAGTTGCATTTTAGTGAAAATGAAGGTTTGGGCTGCAGATCTTTATGCTCTTTATCCTGAGACTGCAACCCTGAAAAAACTTCAATCAAAAGCTGCTTATTGGGGAAAAGGAGTTCAGTGAGGGAAAACAAAGAGAAGGAAAAGAAAAAAATAATGAAGTACTTTAAGGCTGGGGAGGGCAGAGGGTAAATGGATTGCTGCTGGAGGAGCTGCTGAATAAATATTTATAAAAAATAAAGTGTATTTATAAAAAAATATATATATTTCTCCATTGTTAACACCATTTTTTAATATATACACATTTATATTTCTATAAAATAGTTCTTGCTGAACGATGTGTTGCAATAAGCACCTCTCGCTTGATAGGCTATCATTTATTGATATATTTACATTTTTTTGGATATACTTATAAATATACTTCTCTATTGTTTACACTACTATCATAAATGCACATATATATTTATATAAAATAGTTCTTGCTGTGTAATGTGTTGCAATAAGTACCTCTCATGATAGGCAGTCATTTATTTCCGTATTTTAAAATGAATTTATATATTTATGTATTTCTCTGTTATTAACACTAATATTATATATACTCATATAAATGTATATTAAATAGTTCTCCTTGACTGATGTGTTGCAATAAGCTCCTCTCACTTGATAGACATTTATTTATATGTTTTATATATGTTTATTTCTATATTTCTCTGTTGTTAACACTGTTATTATATATACACATATATATTTATATAAAATAGTTCTCACTGACCAATGTGTTGGAATAAGCTCCTCTCACTTGATAGGCAGTCATTTATTTCTATATTTATAAATATGTATTTATATACATATTTATTTCTATATTTCTAGGACTATTAACACTTCTAATATATACACATATATATTTATATTAAATGGTTCTCCCTGACTGATGTGTTGCAATAAGCTCCTCTCACTTGAAAGGCAGTAATTTATATTTTATATATATATATATATATATATATATATATATATTTATTTATTTATTTATTTCTATTTATATATTTCTCTATTGTTAACACTATTATTATTTATACACATATATATTTGTATAAAATAGTTCTTGCTGACTAATGCGTTACAATAAGCACCTCTGACTTGATTTATTTCTATATTTATAAACACATATATTTATACAAATATTTATTTATATATATCTAGGACTATTCCCACTATAAATTTATACACATTTATTTATATAACATTTAATATATACATATGTGTATTACATATGTGTGTATAATTTATATACACATATATAATTTATATACAAATATATTTATATATTTATATAAATCAGTTCTCACTGACCAACATGTTGCAATAAGCATGTCTCACTTGATTTATTTCTATATTTATAAATACGTATATTATTATTTCTATATTTATCTTTATATATTTTTCTATATTTATAAATATATTTATATATTTCTCTGACTATTGCTAACACCACTGTTGCATATCTCCATATGTATTTATATAAAATAACTCTCACTGACCATTGTTTTCCAATAAACACCTCTCAATTTATTTCTATATTTCTAAATACATATATTTATATATTTCTCCTTATATATTTTTATATTTACAAATAGATTTATATATTTCTCTGACTATTCCTAAAGCATTGTTGCACATCCCCATATATATTAATATAAAATTGTTCTCACTGACCCATGTGTTTCAATAAGCTCCTCTCACTTGATTTATTTCTATATTTATATTTATTTATTTTTCTGACCATTGCTAAAGTATTTTACATATCTCCATATATATTTATATAAAATAACTCTCACTGACCAATGTTTTGCAATAAGCACCTCTCAATTAATTTCTATATTTATAAATACATATATTTATCTTTATATATTTTTCTATATTTAGAAATATATTTATATATTTCTCTGACTATTCCTAAAGCATTGTTACACATCCCCATATATATTTATATAAAATTGTTCTCACTGACCAACGTGTTGCAATAAGCACCTCTCCATTTATTTCTATATTTATAAATACACATATTTATATATTTTTCTATATTTATAAATATATTTATCTATTTCTCTGACTATTCCTAAAGCATTGTTACACATCCCCATATATTTATATAAAATTGTTCTCACTGACCCATGTGTTGCAATAAGCTCCTCTCACTTGATTTATTTCTATATTTATCGATTCATATATTTATATTTATTTATTTCTCTGACTATTCCTAAAGCATTGTTACACATCCCCATATATTTATATAAAATTGTTCTCACTGACCCATGTGTTGCAAAAGCAGTGCAGAAAGGGTGGCAGATGTGGGTTCAAGGCCCTGGAAAATTAAACATGATGCCTCTTTTTGCACTCCTACATGAAAATACATCATTTTACCCATCTGTCCTGAGACTGGGCAGATGCTTCTCTGCAAGGCCGTGCTCTTTATGTAGTTTTGTGGCAATAGTGTGTGTAATTGTTGAATTATTCATCTATTTTTTGTGTCAGCTGTAACTTACCCCGGTTGTTTTCCCTCCTCTGCTGGTCCCTGTTTTCTCATGTATCAATCAACACCAAAACAGCATCCCCAGCTGGCACTCCTGGAACTCAAAGCTGAAAAAAAAACTCATCTTTTCTAAAACACTCTGGGTATTGCAATGGTATCAAAAATGGAACTGGAATTCTTTAATTCAGTTTAATTCTTTGATTTAATCGATTCAAGGTGATGCTGGTACAGCTGCAGCTGGTTTGGGATCTGCTGAGGTAACTCCAAGGAGTTTCTCTCAGCAAGGTCTTCTTTGGGAGGATGAATGAGGAAATAAGATCTAGGAATAAGCTGCTATGAGAATTTAAATATTTTTCCTAATTGCTTCCTCCATCAGCAACTTCCAAAATCAGCATTAATGTTATTCCTGTTTTTTCTGAAGGTTTGATCCTCCAGGGCACTCTCCCTCCTCCTTTATGGCAGTCCCAGGCCTGCAGGGGAGGTAAAGCTGATAAAAATGGGAAAAATTTGGTCAAAATTCCCATTTCAGAAGTAGCCTGGGCGGGGAAGGAATTCCAGGTTGCTAAATGGGAGTTGTTGTTTCTGGAATAAACAACAGGCTCATTTCTGATTGCTGAGGTTCTGCTTGGCAAGAGGGGTGTATCTGTAGAGATGGGCTTTGCTGCTGTTCAGAATAAATGGGGGTTGGGGCTTGGTTTTTAGGAATAGTAGAAAAAAGAATTATTGTTTTAAAAAAATTATTTATTAAAAAATAATGATTATTTTTAAAAAAATATTAAAAAACACAAATGAACCAAACAAAAAACAAAAAAAACCCCACCTCAAGAAACGAAATAAACCCTCCCAACCTCCCACCAAAAAAACCCAAAACCAACCCCCAAAAAAGCTTTGATTGCAAAAGTTAAATGGGCTAAATAACCCTGACAGAGAAAGGAGATCTCACTGAACTGAACCCAGCCAATTTTAACATTCACAGTGCCAGAGGCAATTTGAGGCAGTGCAAACATGATGGAAAAAGCACATTCCTGAGGCTGCCTTCCAGCACGCTGTATCTGGGTCCTTAATGATGATAAATCAATGATCTAGAAAATAAAATCCCTTTCCCATTATCCAGATGGGCACACAAATTCTTCTCCGACTTCGAGACGGAGGCACCCCAAATTTTCAATTAGCATTTCACGTCCCACTACCTTAAAATGAGAAGTAATTAAAGGGGAACACGGTGCAGATACTGGTGGAGGAGCTGCCTTTCTCTCTCCATAAAACAGGTTTTTGATTGATACAATCCTCCAGCTCAGCTGAGGGATTCTCTGCTGGCACCCTAAGAGAGGCGCTGGAGCAGAACTCTGAAATTGAATTACAACCTTTGTATCGAGCCGAAGTGCAGCGCTGTGATTATCAGGCCCTGCCTCTCTGTTTCTTCCTTCTGAACTCAACTTTGCCCCTTTTATTTTTTTGTGCCTTGATGAGTTTCTTATCTCCAGTGCCATCGGGATGTCCTGGTGGCTCTGTCTTGGTTTGTGCCCAGCTCAGAGCAGAAAAAGGGGCAGGGAGGTGTCACTATGGGACACAAAGAACATGAGCTCACACTGCTGTTCTCAAGGTGGAGAGAAAAAGGGGAGTTTATTTTCTGGCTCCAACATTTATAGTTTTCTAAAAGTGGCAGTGGATTGGAGGGTGACAGTGCCACCTCTCCAACGACACCGGACAAACCACCAGTCCATCAAATCTCTCCTCCTCCATAAAAGAATGCAAACCAATGAATTATTTACAGAAAGTGCCTGAGAAAATCCACTACAAAAATCTCAACATCAGAAGGCATAGAAAATCCTAAAAAATCAGGGTGACAGGGAGGATTTGGGGGAGTGGAAATTTGCTTTTTTAAATCTTCAGCATCCCGGAAAAAACAGGTGGCAGCTGAACACTTTAATCCTGTACAGACTTGTCTGTGTTAGGAGAGTTGGATTTAAATATTCTTTTGTGTTTTAAAAACACTAAAATTTAATACAATTTAAATGTGCCAAGGCTTTCCAAAGGTGAAAATAGTGGGTGTGGAATGTTGGCTGTCTTATCTGACAGAGGAGTCTCCTCCTATCACAAATGGAAGGAAATGTTGTTATTTCTCTTCATCAGTGCAATTAATTGAAGCTTGGATAAATTTGGGTTGATTCCCAGACCTCAGAGCTCACCCCAGCTGCACCACCTGAAGGATTTTGCTCTGCTGAAGTAGCAGATATATTAAATTTCTATGAAACCCTGGAAGTTTTGGAGTTGCATTTCTTTTACCCGGCGGCTCGAGGCGTTTCACTGAAATACTGAAATACCCCTGGGTGTTTCACTGTTGGGCTGTGTTTGATGCAGGGGCCAAGATGGAAAAGTTTCCCATGGAAAAGTTTATTCTGGACAATCTCTGTGCCCAGAACGTGCAAAGGAAACTCAGCTCCAGAAATTCTGGCTCCACACTAAACTCAGATTATTGAGGTCTCAGTTTAAACCTTAAGGTGAAAATGCCGGGGGAAATGGAAACTTGAGCTGACTGAAAAATGGCAAATGGATCGCTCTGGAAATAAGAGGAACAATTCTTCTCTTCTCAGCTCCCACAGGTTTGATGATGTGAATGGCTGCAGCAGGGTATAGAGTCACTTTTTACAATAGAGGCTGTCATCATTTGCCAGTTCCCTGGATGTAATGGCAGTGGAATTACATCCCATTTTGTTTTCAGATACGTAAATACCACTTATCCTTATGACTAGAAGGTTAATTTCATGACAGCATAACAGCCTTGGATATTTTTCTTAATGAAATGCTTCTAAACTCCAGATATTTAACTACATCATATTTATGGTGTAATTATTCCTACTTGCTTGGTGCATTTCCAGTTACATAAATTGTGCTGGTTTCAAATAGGCTCAAACAAATGCATTGTGTACTGTAATTGTTGGATAATTACAGTGTGCTTAGATGGTGATGAATGGTGTTCCAGCAGAACTTTTGCTCTTTTTAGTTCATTTTAAAAAATTATTTACTGCCCCCCAATGTTCCTGGACAGGTTTCATGCCCCTTTCATTGACCTTTAAGGCAGAAAACACCAGGAGAGTTGAATCGTGAGTTGCTCTGGATTAATCCTCGTGGTTAATTGGCTTCAGCACCCAAGAGATCACAGAGCTGATGAAATTTGTCCTCAGAAAAGCCCCGGGCTTTGGTGGCTTTGATTTCCTAATGAAAAGCTGTCATCCTCCTTCTGTCTGCAACCTTGCTGCATGCCTTGACTTAAATTTCCCTTTTCAAGGGAATTCCCTGGGGATTTTGTTGTGTTTGTCTCCTGTCCCTCTGTCATGTTTGACCAAGTTGTCTGGAATTTATTTGGAGAGTAGAAAATGCAGATTAAGATGTGAAACCACTGTGAAAGCCTGAGTGTTGTTTTCATGGGGAGCAGGGTTGAAAATCTGCATATTTCCAATAAAGCTGGAGGCAGAAGAGTCCATTTATACCAACTTTTATTGCCTGTTCTAAAACTTTATTTTTATGCAACTTCAGGGAAAAAAAAAAAGTTTTATCCTGACTCTATAGCAATTAAGATAATGGAATTGATAATGAAGTGACAATATTTGCTCTGTTCCATGTGCTCAGGGACACTTTCACAGGTAAATTGTCATTCCCTTCCCTGAAACTGGGATCTGCAGCTGCTTGCTGGAATTTCAAACACTTTGTCCTCCCCATTTATTCTTTAAAACAGATCAATGCCCACTGAACCCTCCACAATGCCTTTTGAAACAGCCCTTGTGCCCCTCCTGTTCATCTCTGGACAGGATGTTCCCTTTTCTGTGCCCCGTGGTGTTCAGAGCCGGCTGGAAAATTATTTTGGGGCATCTCACAGGCTGTGCTGTGCAAAGAACTCCCTGGGTGCCTCCCAGATGCCCAAAATAAATGGACAGGGCTCCCTTTATCCTGAAATCCCATCTTTGGAGGGCCCTGCTGGAGTCCTGAGGATCACACAGGGCTGGGAGTGAGATGGTCCAATAAATCTTCCTGTGGCCACCAAGAGGAGCCCTCAACATCTCCGTGCTCTGGCTGATGGATTCTCTGTTTAATCACAAGAACTGGCTGATGGGATCACTTCTCCTCCCCAGACCCAGCCAAGAATAACCACAGTCACATTTTCAGAGGGCTGTCAGTCCAAGCTTTGATGTTCTAATTCTGCACATACAGAAAAAAAAAAAAAAAAAAGACAGACTATTTTGGAAGCAGCCAGGCATGAAAAGCAAAAGGTTGTTGCATCTGAGCTATTAGAAGAGACCTAACACAGCAAGCTGATAGTTCAGGGTGTTAACTCCTGATAGTGCTGCAGGAACACGTCCTGGATATCTGCTCCCTGCTCTGCTTTCACTGGGGCTGTGATTTACAGGATGTGTCTGGAAGGAGCTGCTGTTCCAGCTTTGTTCAGGTGTTTTTTCACTGTCTCCTCACTGGGATATTTCTTCTGTCCCCCATGGGAACAGGAGAACACAGGATTTTGGGAGATTTGCTTCCTTTGTAGGGCAGGCAGGTGTCAGGAAAATTCATCCACAAACAGCAGAGGTTCGTGAACAAAAAGGAGACAGAGGAGTCAGATCCTGCAGATCTGTGCTCCAGCTCTGTGGGAGCTGCACCACGAGCAGAGAACCCCTGAGCCTTTCCCCACAGATCACTCCCACCCAGGCTGATCACTCAGGGATCACTCAGGGATCACTCACAGATCACTCTCACACAGGCTGATCACTCAGGGATCACTCAGGGATTGCTCAGGAATCACTCAGGGATCACTCTCACACAGGCTGGATCACTCAGGGATCACTCAGGGATCCCTCACGGATCACTCAGGGATCACTCAGGGATCACTCAGGGATCACTCAGGGATCCCTCACAGATCACTCAGGGATCACTCAGGGATCACTCACACGCAGGCTGGATCAGTCAGGGATCACTCAGGGATCACTCACAGATCACTCTCACCTGCTGGATCACTCAGGGATCCCTCACAGATCACTCAGGAATCACTCAGGGATCACTCACAGATCACTCTCACACAGGCTGGATCACTCACAGATCACTCTCACACAGGCTGGATCACTCAGGGATCACTCAGGGATCACTCAGGGATCACTCAGGGATCACTCTCACACAGGCTGATCACTCACAGATCACTCACAGATCACTCAGGGATCACTCACAGATCACTCACAGATCACTCTCACACAGGCTGGATCACTCAGGGATCACTCAGGGATCCCTCACAGATCACTCAGGGATCCCTCACAGATCACTCACAGATCACTCACAGATCACTCTCACACAGGCTGGATAACTCAGGGATCACTCTCACTCAGGCTGGATCACTCAGAGTTCACTGACAGATCACTCTCACCTGCTGGATCACTCAGGGATCACTCACAGATTATTCAGGGATTGCTCATAAACAGGCTGGATCACTCAGGGATCACTCAGGGATCACTCAGGGATCACTCACAGATCACTCTCACATGCTGGATCACTCAGGGATCACTCACAGATCACTCAGAGATCACTCTCACACACTGGATCACTCACAGATCACTCAGAGATCACTCTCACACACTGGATCACTCAGGGATCACTCACAGATCACTCAGAGATCACTCTCACACACTGGATCACTCACAGATCACTCAGAGATCACTCTCACACACTGGATCACTCAGGGATCACTCACAGATCGCACAGGTTGGATCACTCAGGGATCACTCTCACACGCTGGATCACTCAGGGATCACTCAGGGTTCACTCAGGGATCACTCAGGGATCACTCACAGATCACTCAGGGATCACTCACAGATCACTCACAGATCAGTCTCACCTGCTGGATCACTCAGGGATCACTCAGGGATCCCTCCCACACAGGCTGGATTACTCAGGGATCACTCACAGATCACTCACACACAGGCTGGATCGCTCAGGGATCACTCAGGGATCACTCAGGGATCACTCACACACAGGCTGGATCACTCAGGGTTCACTCACACATCACTCTCACCTGCTGGATCACTCAGGGATCCCTCAGGGATCCCTCAGGGATCACTCACAGATCACTCACAGATCACACAGGCTGGATCACTCAGGGATCACTCAGGGATCACTCTCACATGCTAGATCACTCAGGTATCACTCAAGGATCACTCAGGGATTACTCAGGGATCACTTACACACATGCTGGATCACTCAGGGATCACTCAAGGATCACTCAGGGATTACTCAGGGATCACTCACACACATGCTGGATCACTCAGGGATCACTCAGGGATCACTCAGGGTTCACTCACAGATCACTCTCACATGCTGGATCACTCAGGGATCACTCAGGGATCACTCACACACAGGCTGGGCTCTGCTCCCTAAGGAATCAGACGTTTCCATCCAGGGCTGCCTCCCCTGAACTCGCCTCTGCCTCATGTTTTAACTTCCCTCAAACCAGCCCCAATTTATTATACACTGGTTATTTATACAGTGGGTGGGTAAATACACCTTGACTTCTGTGAAATATGTGTATTTTATGATTGGCTTTTCACAAATATTCAAATGCATATTCTATGTGTTATGGTAGAAAGTGATGCTGTGTTCATTTTCTTCAGTAGTGTGTTAAATACAGTTTTAGGTTATAACATAATGTTAAAATAGAAACTGTGCTATGTAGGATACTTTTTTTAAAGGGAGGGCTCACACTGAGGTAGCAGCTACAGGACACCTGAATCTTTCAGAGAAAAAGAGTTTACTGCTCCATTATCAGAAGAAATGAACTTCTTTCTGCCTTGCTCAGGATTCAGAGGAAGAGGCTGACACTGGCCAGCCAGAATCCTGTGTGTGAATGGAATTGATGCATCATGGATGAGGTGTAGGAATATGCAACAGGCTCTTCCTTTTAAGGGTTAATCCTCTGTTCACCTGGGTCCTTTTTTGGGCTTATTTTGCCCAGAAAAAGGCACCCAGACTGTCCATAACTCTTTGTTTCTATTGTCTCATATTGTCCTAATCCTTATTGTCCAAATTTTTATTACTCTAATTGTATTACTATTTTTATAACCATTTTATTACTATCAAACTTTTAAAATTCTAAAAACAAGTGGTTGGCCTTTTTCACAACTTCCGTACAAACACTCCGGATCTCCAGAGATTTAGGCCCCCTAAAGAAAATAGAATTCTTTGTCAGTGGCACTTAAGCATCAGTTTGGGGGATTTTTCATGAGCAGAGCCCTCCTGAGGGCAGAATTATTGATTCACTTCTGACCCAGCCCAGCGCCAGCGTCATGAGCAGCAAAGGCTCCTCTCAAATTGGGAACTTCTGCTTTTCCTTTAACTTCATTATCAAAACATTCCCTGCTCTGAAGGCTGTAATAAAGCAGCCTACTTCTGCCAGAGATAAATTCTGTTTATGATCTGAGCTGTGGCTCTGATAATTGAGACCTGAATGTCAGAAAGTCATAAAAAAAGTTCCCTGTGGTCATGAAGTTCCCTCCAGTTTGCTTTTCTTGCACTAATAATCTTATCTCTCCCACATTTTTCTCCTGTTAACCACAGCACATTGAATTATCCAGTCCCTGCAAGAAGCCTGAGCAGTCCTTCTGTATCTTATGGGTTGTTAGGGCTGCATTTCATTAAATAATAAACCAGCATACAGCATTTACTGGAATAACAACACATTGTACAGGCTGATAAGCTGCTGTCAGGAAGTGTCTGTACAGCACAGGCAATTCCAGGGTTTGTTCTTTATGTTTCTGACACTGTTGGTGGAATTTCAATTCTGCATCCTGCAAGGAGAGCTCGTGGTGGCCCTGAGACAGCACCCAGGGGGAGCAGCATCCTTGTGCTCCCCCCTTTGTGCTCAGCCTGCTGTGCAAGGGGATTCTCCAAATAAACCAGCTCAGGATTTAAAATAAAAAAAAAAAAAGCCCAGAAAGCTGTGAAAGTGACATAATAAAAACTCAGGGGAAGGTGTGACAGTGATTGCAGGGGTTCCAGGGTGAGGGGAGAGATGAGAAAGTTGATTCCATGTTCAGAAGGCTGATTTATTATTTTATTATATATATTATATTAAAAACTATGATAAAAGAATAGAAGGATTTCATCAGAAGGCTGGCTGAGAATAAGCAAAGAATAAATAACAAAAGTTTGTCTCTGACCAAGACAGTCTGGACAGCTGGACTGTGCTTGGCCATTAATGAGAAACAACCACATGAGACCAATCCCAGATCCACCTGCTGCATCCCACAGCAGCAGACAATCATTGTTTGCATTTTGTTCCTCTCAGCTTCTCAGGAGGAAAAATCCCAAAGAAAGGATTTTTCAGAAAATATCATGGCTACAGGAAGGTCTGCAAGGGCTAAAATGGAAATGGTGAATGGTGAGCAAAGCAGACCCTGCAGTGAGAATAATTCATCTTTTTCAGCAGAAATTCATCCCACAACCAGCACAAAGTCAGGGTTGAGGTTCAGAAATGTGCAGAAAGTTTAACATCACCAAAATTCAGGGTGCAACACTCTCAGAGCAAGAGTATTGGAAGTTTTTTTTTTACATTTTGAGGTGAACAGAGCCTGGCACAAGTCACAGGCTGCTCCAGTTCCAGCCCCCACTGGGGGAAGGAGAGCATAATCCTGCTGGGTATAATCTGGGATAAATCTCACTTCAGCTCAAGGTTCCCCTTGCTCTTTCTGCTGTTTTTATTACGTTTTATGGTAATATTCAAAGGAACTTTAGCACCGTGCTGCTGTGCCAGTAACTGGGCAAAAAGAGAACAAGGAGTGTGTGCCAGCACTTTTCTGTCACTCCTGTTGTCCTCTCCCAGCACATTTACATCCACTAAAAATAAAACCATTTTATTGCTTGCCATGCTTTTCAAACCTCAGAAATACCTGATTTCAGATGGAAGCACTGCTCCAGATTGTGGCTCAGAGAGTGTTCGTGTCCATGATCTCTGAGATTTGCAGATTTTGGCTAGGGAGGGTAATAAATCATTCCTTTACTTGCTGCAGAAACAATTTTCCTCAGAGCCTGGGAGTTTCTTTGAGGTGTAAGGGTTTTCCAGGAATGGCAGAGGCAGGTGATGCCTCTTCCCCTGCTGGTCTGGGATTTTGATGGGAGGTTTTTGAGGGGCTTTTCCTCTCCTGCTGCTCTTGAGTGTCACATGAACCACTGGAGCACTCAGATTGTGTCAGACCAGAACTAATTCATGCTTTGTCTAAGACTTTTCTCTCAAGAGCATAAATATCTGGAATTTCTCTGAGATTTCCCATTCCTCTCTCCTCCTGCCTTTCTCTGGGCAGCACTGCTTTCCTCACCCTTAATTCTCCATTCAGGACAAACCTCAGACCATCCCTTCTTTTGTTTATTTTTTTTTTTCCTCCATATTCCAACCATGTAACCAGCTGGAGTTCTGCTTCAAAGGAAAGGAGGACAAAAATATCAGCTGGTTTCTCTGCTGCCAGGTCCTTTCTGAGGCTGTTTTCTGCTGGATGCCAGCGTGGTGCCTGGACACCTGTGGCCTTAGAAGGAGCACAGCCTCCTCTAAAACTCTGCCTCACTCATCATTTGTGCATTTTTGGGGTTTTCCTGAGGATTTGGGGGTCTCAGGGGGATTGAAAAATGAGGGGCAAAGTGCATCTCCATCAATCTGCCCCCCAAATGCCCTCTGGAGCATGGAATTAGCACACACACAGGTTTTGTGTGCTAATAAGCAAAAGAGAAACAGCAAAAAAAAAGGCAGCAGTGATTTGTGCTGCTCCATTATTAGCTGATTCCTTTGGAAAATCACCACCAGGGCAGCTTTGCTGACTGGCACATGGATAATGCATGAGCAGAGCCATCAAAGTTTAATGCACCCTCGGCAGGGCTCTGCCTGGGACACCAGCTCCACTCCTGGGTCCCCACACTTTGTGCCAGCTCTCCTGCACCTGAGGGGTGATTTCAGGGTGCCCTTCTGCAGTCTGGGCCAACCATTCCACCCTCAGGGGCTCCTTCAGCTGATTCCAATTCTCTTCTCTCCATCCCATCAGCTGGGAATGGGGAGGAATCTCCCCCAGGTTTCTGAGGGGTGAAGCTGCTGTGGCTGGGCTGTGCTGGGGGGTTGGAGAGCTGCTCTGCTGGCAGGAAAGAACAACCCCTGGAGGCAGCAGCAGCAGCACAGAACTGCCCATTGGTAGGAAAATTCATCCACAAACACCAGAGGCTGATGTCCAAAAAGGAGACAGAGCAGTCCTGGAACTTTATTCCAATCAAGGAGAGGCCATGGGGCATTCCCTGGGGTCTCTCACATCTTTAGAGGACACAGCCTCCTTTTTATCCCAATTTCCAGCCACATTTCCCTTCTCTCTTTCCCCGTTTCTGAGGTACTTGAGAGGTTCAGACTCCCCAAAACATCTGATCCCAAAGATTCCCCTCCAATGTAGAACCCTCCCTTTTAATTTTGAATTCTTATGGAATTTAGGGGTTTTCCCCATTGTTTCTTTCATCTTTCAATATCCAATTTCATTTATCAGCCAACCTGAAGTTTATTTGCAAAAGCAAATATCTTTTTCCATTCATCACTCAGTGGAATCCTTCCTATTTCTTTTATCACCCAGTGCTGGTTTTATCCACCAGCAGCCCCACAGCTGGTTTGGAAGGACAAATCTGCTGTTCCTCTGACTGTCAGGAGGAGTTCAGGGATGAAAACAGGAGGACAGAACAATTCCCTTTGTGAGCAGAGCCACCAGCAGGGCCTGAAGGAGGAATCTCCCCCAGATTTCTGAGGGTGAAGCTGCTGTGGGTTCCTGGGGTGACACCAGTGCCACAGGATGAAGCCAAATCAGCCACACGGGAATCTTTTCCTCATGTTCCCTCTCCCACCATGACATGCAATGTCATTTATGGGGTTTTTTACAGATTTTTAGAGCCAGAAAACCTCTCTGTGTTTATCCTTAGTTCAGGGTTCTTCTCTTCACAATGACACATGGAGGGCAGTCCTTGCCCCAAGGAGGTTGGGATTTAAACAGGAATGCAAAAATGAAGTTATTATACACAACAAAAATAGACGAACCCCTAAATATTTTATGATCAAGGTCTTCTGTGCCCTGATCATAATTTATCCCGGTTTTCCTTTGTATAAAATTAAGAGAGTGAATCTGGCTTGCTAAGTGCAGAGGAGTAAGAGCTTAACAGGAAAAGAGGTGAGGGAAATAAAAGATTGGACTCTGTAAAGAAAAGGTTTTCTTCCAGTTTAGGTTTCTGACAGGGGCATTTACAGAAATCTGAATACCTTTATTTTCAGATTTGCCTTACAATTAGCAGCCAGCATGGCAGATTAATTCCCAAAGCCACAGATGGCAGGAATTCCTCCATCCCCTCTGGAGAGAGCACACTTCTGCACACACAGAGGGAAGGGGAGAGGCACAGAAAGTTCAGCTCTGAGATTCCAGAGCTGTGCAAAACTGTGATGGGGTTTGGGCACAGCCTCAGGGAAAGCTGGGTTTGCAACAAAACTGAGAAACCTGGGGGTTTGCAGCCCTTTTTGGGGGGTTTTACTTGTGAGCTGGAGGAGAAGGAATGAGGTGGTGTCTTGGTTTGGAAAGACAGGTGCCTGCTAAAGGAGACAGGAACCTCCCCTGAAATGGAGAATTCAAACCCTCCCCACCCCTCCGAATTGCTGTGAATTTTAAATTAAGGGGCTCTCAGGCAAAAAATATGGGAGCAGGAAATAACAGTTCTTTAATAGGGAAGGGAAAAAAATAAAAGGATAAAATACAACAATGCAATACACCAGAACAACACTGACAGTCAGAACTCAACCTGACACCCTGTGGGTCAGGGTATTGGCAGCAGTCCAGCTGGAAAAGGGGCTGCAGCCCTCCTGGAGTGTCAGGTGTGGTTCTGTTGGAGCAGGGGGTCCTGTAGGAAAGGGGTGAATTCTTCCTCCAAAGATCTGTGGAAGTCGAAGCAGCTGCTGTTCCTCTGGGGAGTCCAGTGCAGAAGAGCTGTGCTGGTGTGTCAGAATCTCCAGGTTATATCTGGGTAGGAATGCTTGGCTCCTCCCTCTGGGCGGAGCATCTCACAATGGGATGTTACAGTTCTTATCAGCCACGCAGTGACATCCAATAGCCCCTTATCAGCAGCTGTCCCCTGCTGAGGGACCCTGATTGTGATCCCTCAGGGAGAGAGATAAGGAGCATTGCCCACTTGGCACCAGACAACTGCCATACAGATGGCAATGGAATACATCTTGCCTTGCAGTCTGGAACAGGTGGGAATGTGCAGGGACACGTTTTTGGCACAAGGACTTTGTGGCACGAGGGATTTGTGGCTGGGGCAGCCTGCACTGCTGAGCTCTGGTGGATAACCAGGCTGCCCCAGAGGGACATCACAGCTACCTGTGAGCTCTCCTGGCTTTCAGATTCTCACTTCTGGCATAAACTTCAGCGGGCACCCCAAGCTGACTGCCTAAGTTTAGCTGCTCACCCTGTGAAATTAAATTCCCTGCGTTCAGCAGCATCCTGAAACATGATGTATGTGTTAACTCAGCTCAAAAAGAAAAAAAAAAAAACATATATATTGACCCAGCAGTATAACATCTCCAACAGGAACTGTGGGCACTGGGATAATTATATTGAGATTTTGAGCCATGTGTTTTTGAACTAAACTAGTCAATGACTTCATAGATTTCCTTACTTTCTTCCCTCCTGCAAAGAATTCTGTTCTGCTGCAGCTCTCTGCAATGCCAAGCTCCTTTACATTTCCAGCCCACGGGAGAGTTCACAGCATTACTAATTTTGTTCCTCCAAGCCAGCAGGTTTTAATTTAATAAGGGCTAACAGTGTGGATTTATTCCAGGATAATCCAGCAGCTTTTCCAAATGGGAGCACAGCATTTCCACGGGGCTGGGATGTTCACTGCCCTGCTGCTGCCTGGTGAGAGGAATGACAGAATTGTCTTTAGAAACAAGCTGTGGGTCTGCTGGTAGATAAAGCCAGCACTGAGAGAGAAAAGAAACAATGGGGAAAACCCCTAAATTCCATAAGAATTAAAAATTAAAAGGGAGGGTTATACATTAGAGGGGAATCTTTGGTATCAGGGAATCTGAACCTCTCGAGTGCCTCAGAAATGGGGAAAGAGAGAAGGGAAATGAGGCTGGAAATTGGGTAAAAAGGAGGCTGCATCCTCCAAAAATGTGAGAGACCCCAGGGGAATGCCCCGTGGCCTCTCCTTGATTGGAATAAAGCCAGAAAGGGCTCCTCTGTCTCCTCTTTGGACATCAGCCTCTGGTGTTTGTGGATTCATTTTTCTGACATTGGGATCCCCCTGTGAGCTCGGGGCTGTGCCAACTCAGAGGGATTTTGGGGAGCCAGGAGAACTCAATTCCCTTCCTGCTGTTCCCTTCCCTTCCAGGTCTCCTGCACCTGAGGGGTGATTTCAGGGTGCTCCTCTGCAGCCTGGGCCAACCATTTCACCCTCAGGGGCTCTTTCAGCTGATTCCAATTCTCTTCACCCCATCCCATCAGCTGGGAACGGGGAGGAATCTCCCCCAGGTTTCTGAGGGGTGAAGCTGCTGTGGCTTCCTGGGGCTGGGCTGTCCTGGGGGGTTGGAGAGCTGCTCTGCTGGCAGGAAAGAACAACCCCTGGAGGCAGCAGCAGCAGCACAGAACTGCCCATCAGGAGGAGCAAAACAGGAGGACAGAACAATTCCCTTGGGGAGCAGACCCACCAGGAGGAGTTCAGGGAGCAAAACAGGAGGACAGAACAATTCCCTTGGGGAGCAGACCCACCAGGAGGAGTTCAGGAAAGGAAAACAGGAGGACAGAACAATTGCCTTGGGGAGCAGACCCACCAGGAGGAGCTCAGGGATGAAAACAGGAGGACAGAACAATTCCCTTGGGGAGCAGACCCACCAGGAGGGTCTGAAGGAGGTTTTGGAGGACACCACCTGAGGGAAAAGAGCTCTGAAGGCTGCCAAAATATTCCTTGAAGGCTGCCAAAATATTCCTGGAGCGAGGAGACAGCAACACCTCCGTGCTGTGTGAGCTGAGGGAAAGGAGAGCTGGAAAAAAAATCCTTTTTTCTCCTCTTCCTCACCACCCATTATTCATTTTAAACATTAACCTTTTAGGGAAGTAGAAAACAATCACACATGCTGGAAAGAAAAATTGGCTTGGTCTTTTCTGTAATGGCTTTCTCAGCTCCAAGAAAACGTGAAAGTTAATTTTAAAAACAAAGGCAGAGCAGGGAAGGGCTGGCAGTAAGAGGAACGTGAGGTGGTTTTTGTTCCTTCCTTCAGCTGCAGAAGGATCAGCTCAAACTCAGCACTTGATTAATGTGAGGAAAACAGGAAACTTTCCCCCGTGGGGAGCAGAGTAAACTAAACCTACGAGGTGACAGAAAACAGTGATTTCATTTTCAGGTTCTTTTGTAATGAGGTAAGGGTTTTACTGGGGTAAGTAATGGGCACCCTCTTTGCTCTTGGTGTTGTCAGAGCACCTCCCCAGTCATCACAGGGATCCCAGGATGAGGGGAGAGATGAGAAAGTTGACTCCATGTTCAGAAGGCTGATTTATTATTTTATGATATATATTATATTAAAACTATTCTAAAAGAATAGAAGAAAGGATTTCATCAGCAGGCTGGCTGAGAATAGAAAAGGAATGAATAACAAAGGTTCAGACTGACTGAGACAGTCTGGACAGCTGGACTGGGATTGGCCATTAATGAGAAACAACCACATGAGCCCAATCCCAGCTCCACCTGTTGCATCCCACAGCAGCAGACAATCATTGTTTGCATTTTGCTAAATATGCAGCAGAAAGGAGGAGAAAAGGGTGGGATTTGTAGCTACGATATTTTCTTAAAAACCCTTTCCTTAGGATTTTTCCTCCTGAGAAGCTGAGAGGCCTCAGGAACAAAATGCAAACAATGATTGTCTGCTGCTGTGGGATGCAGCAGGTGGAGCTGGGATTGGTCTCATGTGGTTGTTTCTCATTAATGGCCAATCCCAGTCCAGCTGTCCAGACTGTCTCAGTCAGTCTGAACCTTTGTTATTCATTCCTTTTCCATTCTCAGCCAGCCTTCTGATGAAATCCTTCCTTCTATTCTTTTAGAATAGTTTTAACATAATATATATCATAAAATAATAAATCAGCCTTTTGAACATGGAGTCAACTTTCTCATCTCTCCCCTCTTTCTGGGACCCCTGCAGTCACTGTCACAGGGGTTTTTAGGAGATGCCATTAATTGCTGCCCAGCCTTCTGTTCTGATGGCAGAAAGTGATGCATTTTTAAGAGGTGTGCACCACAGGCAACAAGCCTGCAACACTCACAGTGCTGCAAAGAAAATTGTCAGCTAAAAAAATCCCCCCACAAAGCTGTCAGGAGGAGCTTTATCAGAAGTCATATAAATTCAGTTTATGACCTTTGTTTATGTCTTTGTTCACTTCCACTGATCCGGGCAGAGATTTTTAGTTGAGTCAGGGGAAGCTGTGGCATTCCGGGGGCCCAGGAGCGTTAAATGCCATTCGAGGAGGGAGCAGGGGAGGGGAGGAAATCAGCTGAAATCTGGGCCATGTGTCTTTCAGGAGACAGAAGCTTCATTTCAAACGGGTGGCACGGTTTGAAAGGAAGCGCTGAGCACCTGGCAACGCTCCTGGGTGGTGCAGAGAAACCCTGAGACTTGGTTGGGGTTTAACTGCGGGGATTTGGGCTTGGCTTGCGAAGTCCTGGCTTGGAGGTGTGGGGGAGAGGTTCCCGTGGGAGGGAACAGAGCCAGGTCTGTGCAAATAATCCCAGAATTAGTGCATTTTCCTCCAAAAGATCTTCAATTACTCAGGTACCTCTTAGGAGCAATTTAAGAGACTCAACCTGATGCTTTTGGGATGCTCTTAGAGAGGCTCACACAGCAAACCAGCAGCCCTGGAAGAAGTTCCACTCTTGAATTTTGTGTTTGATTTCTCCTCTCTGCTTCTTCTGCCCTCAGGTTGGGCTACAACACCCAGGTGCTCCTGAAAAGGAAAAGCAGAGCAGGCTCTGGAGGGAGCCCAGGGACTCCCAAAATTCCACAAGAAAGCAGAATTTCCCACAGAGGCAAAGGGAATAAATTAAATTTTGTGTTTTATTCCTCCTCTCTGCTTCTTCTGTCCTAAGGTTGGGCTGACAACACCCAGGTGCTCTTGAAGGGGAAGCAGAGCAGGTTCTGGAGGGCCACAGCACCTCAGGGACATCAGGGACTCCCAAAATTCCACAAGAAAGCAGAATTTCCCACAGAGGCAAGGGGAACAAACTAAAATTTCTGTTTTACTTCTCTACTTCTGTCCTAAGGTTGGGCTGACAACACCCAGGTGCTCCTGAAGGGGAAAAGCAGAGCAGGTTCTGGAGGGAGCCCAGGGACTCCCAAAATTCCACAAGGAAGCAGAATTTCCATAGAGGCAAGGGGAATAAATTAAAATCTCTGTGTCAGGAGGCAGAAGGTGCTTATGGCACAGCAGGGAGTTTTCCCCAGAGCACCTGAGTTCCTTCTCAGCTTATGAAAATCTCCTTGCCCTCTCCCAGCCCCTGGCTGGACCAGGACTTTGGGCAGAGCCAGGAAAAGGCTCTGAGCAGGGAAGGCAGGTGAAATAAATGGCATTTTGTGTTTCCCTGCAGTTTTTCTCCTTGCCAATTTGCAGCACTCCCCAGCAAGCTCCTGGTGGAGCTGGCTGGGATAACCATGGCAATCTGCTGGAGAATGGGAGCATGTGTTGTGCTCAGGGCCTCAAACTCCCCATCAGCTGTGCTCTGGGACAAGCTCCACCTCTTCTTTGAGGGATAAAAATCTCTTTTGCCTAGCAGTTCAATTTTAGGAGGCTTAATTAGGAGAGTTTGCCCCGAAACTCTGGATTTGAGCAGCGCCCCATGCCAAACCTCTCTGGCAGCTGCTGTCAGTGCTCAGGCAGAGCAGAATCTCCTCAACTTTTCCCTCCTTGTCCTGTGGGAACCCCAGGGCACAGGGAATATTTTTTGTTTGCTCTGAGGGGTTCTGACCCCCAGAGGAGCTCTGCCTTTAACCTTCACCCATGGAGAGGGCTCCCAAAGCTTCCAGGTAGATTAGAATTCACCAAAGTGTGAAATAGATAATAGAGAGTAGTGTAGCACGGCACTTGGGGGAGAAATTTAAGTTTGGGGATTTTTAGTGTGGATAGGAAACAAGATGGAGGAACTTGGGTGTAGTCCCTGTCGTCGTCCTCATCCTTGTCGTCGTCATTGTCTTCTTCTTCTCCTCTTCTTCTTCTCCTCCTCTTCTTCTCCTCCTCTTCTCCTCCTCCTCCTCTTCTTTTTCTCCTTCTTCTTCTTCTCCTTCTTCTCCTCTTCTTCTTCTTCTCCTTCTTCTCCTCTTCTTCTCCTTCTTCTCCTCCTCTTCTTCTTCGTCTTCTTCTTCTTCTCTTCTCCTTCTTCTCCTCCTCCTCCTTCTCCATTTTCTGCAGTGTTGGTGGCACAGGGTGATTGGTCAAGGAAAGCACAGTGCAGAAGTTACATGGACAGTCAGGGATGTTATTTGTAGATAAATGGAAATAATGTACATTTTAAGAGTTAATTGGATAAAACAACTTTAAAAGATCTCAAAGCTGCACATTTTGGGGCCATGTTGTGGTGCTTTCCTGCACACTGAGCCTGGTGTGGACAGTGTGCAAAGCTTTGGATAAGATAACACTAAACAAGAAGCTGAAGACTGAAAAAGTCCCGTGTGTCTCCTTTCTCCTGGCACAGAACTGCTCCAGGAGGGTTCCCCCCATTTGGGGAGCCCCCAGAAGGGCCCAAGGTAGAACAAACACCAAGAACTGGTGCCCCAGTATTGTCCCATCACTCCTCCCATTCCTGGTTCTGCTCCTGTTTTACCCAGCACAGTCCTTGTGCTGGCTGGGAGCTGTTCCAGCATTAATTCCTCTCACCTTGTTAATATTTCCTCCCATTCCATGGCTCTCTGTGGCATTCACATCCTCTGGAAAAATCCCCTTGCCCAGGATTTTTCTCCTGGGAAGCTGAGGAGCCTCAGAGAAAAAGGAAAACAATTCTTATCTCATTTGCTTCTCCTGTATTGTGCTGATGTGGAATGTGTTTGGAGATTGTTCACCCACAGGTGAGTGTTTTATTGGATTTCTGTGAATTGTTTTGACTCATTGGCCAATTGGGGCCAAGCTGTGTCGGGAGTGACCTGGAGTTAATAATGTGAATATTCTTAGATTTGAACCTCTTGCATTCCCCCATCTCCATGTGGACATCAACAAGAAAAATCCATTTAACACTCTCAGCTGCAATTCACATTGAAATACACCCAAAATTACCTGATTTTTTTTTTTTTAATCAGTGTTTATTTTATTTTCAGTGTTTGTGAACCAAAAGAACAGCAGCCACAGAAGATTTGTGGCACATTAACCCCCAACTGTTGGGAATTGAGGAGCTGTTCCTTGGAGGACTCGCTCCTGTGAGCAGGCACCACCCCTCACACTTTCATTAATTAATAAATAAATAATAAATTTCCAGCAATCTCAGCAGCTGGCACTCTTTTGTCCTGCCTAACTGCTGAAGCAAGATTTTAAACTTTTTTATCAATTTCTTTTACCTAACTGCATGGAAATATTCCAACAGAGGAAAAACCCAGCACGGTGCCTTTATCTGTGGGAGCTTTTAGCCCCAGCTCCTCATCTTGTTGCTTTGTGAACACAATCCCTGAGGGGAAAGAAAACCCTCTGGAAAAATAAAATAATTTAAAAAACCAATTATTGATGCTTCCTGCTTAACCTAGGACTGATTTAGAAATGCAGAAAAACTCAGTGTGGAGAGAGTCACCAGTTTTCATTATTATTTTTTCAGCTTTCTGTCTGTATCCTTTCTGTATTCTTTAGTATAGTTTCGTATTCTTTAATATAATATCATATCATAAAATAATAAATGAGCCTTCTAAGAACCTGGAGTCAGATTCATCATTCCTTCCTTCATCAGGGCACCCCACAAACACAATGTCTCTCTCCAAGGGGATGCAAGAAATCCAGGAAAAGCCTGGAGCTCATTCCTTGAAGTGTTCCCACGTGCTGGCTAATTGAAAGAGGAGAGAAAAATCCCCCAAAGCTTTGCAGCTGCCCAGCAGAACTCTGTGAAAGAGGTGTAAGATGATGTTGAACTATTGCCTTCTCACAGCCACCACCATGCTGAGTTTCTGCATTTCTAAATCAGCCCTGGGTTAAGCAGGAAGCATCAATAATTGGGTTTTTTATTATTTTATTTTTCCAGCGTTTTTTTGGTTTTTTTTTTCCTCAGGGATTGTGTTCACAAAGCAACAAGATGAGGAGCTGGGGCTAAAAGCTCCCACAGATAAAGGCACTGTGCTGGGTTTTTCCTCTGTTGGAATATTTCCATGCAGTTAGGTAAAAGAATTTGATAAAAAAAGTTCAAAATCTTGCTTCAGCAGTTAGGCAGGACAAAAGAGTGCCAGCTGCTGAGATTGCTGGAGATTTATTATTTATTAATTAATGAAAGTGTGAGGGGTGGTGCCTGCTCACAGGAGTGAGTCCTCCAAGGAACAGCTCCTCAATTCCCAACAGTTGGGGGTTGATGTGCCACAAATCTTCTGTGGCTGCTGTTCTTTTGGTTTACAAACACTGAAAATAAAACAAACACTGGTTAAAAAAGAAAATCAGGTAATTTTGAGTGTATTTTAATGTGAATTATAGCTGAGAGTGTTAAATGGATTTTTCCTGTTGATGTCCACATGGAGATGGGGGAATGCAAGAGGTTCAAATCTAAGAATATTCACATTATTAACTCCAGGTCACTGGAGGGGTCAAAGCACCCAGAACAAATCTGTGTTGGATTATTTTCCATGCAGTAAGAGGCTGAAACATTTACCCTGGACCTTCATTTGACCCAGGTTAGCCCTTAATTAATTGATCAGAGCTGATTTGCTGTGATTTTCCCATAAAAGAAGCAACAAAACTGATTTTCCATACCTGAAACAGGTACAGGAGAAGAGATTTCAAACCAGGTCACCTAATATCAAATTTAACTTTCCCTGATGTTCCAAATTCAAAGTTTTTTTCCCCCTGCAGTGCAGCTCTGGCTGTGATATTCCATCCCCAGTGCTGCTCCTTTTTGCATTGTCAGAAATGATTTCCAGCCTCTATAAACCAGAGTGCCCCTATTTATAAACCCAAAGGGATCTCTGCAGGAAGCTCTGCAGCAAATACCTGTGTTCCCTTTAAAGTAAAAATATCTAGAAAATATAGATAAAGAAAAAATAAAAGTACATAAATAAACCCCAAAACAATAAAATAATAACATCAATATAAAGATAAATATAACTATAAATAAAAATATCTAGAAAATATAGATAAATAAAAAATATAAAAGTACCTAAATAAACCTCAAAACAATAAAATAATTATATAAATATAAACATAAATATAAGTATAATTAAAAATTATCTAGAAAATATAGATAAATAAAAAATAGAAATACCTAAAAAAATGTTTAAAAAAACCCAAAATAAAAGAATAATATAAATATAAACATTAAATATAACTATAATTAAAATTATCTAGAAAATATAGTTAAATAAAAAAAAAATACCTAAATGTTTTAAAAACCCCAAAATAAAATAATAACATCAATATAAACATAAATAGAACTAGAAATAAAAATATCTAGAAAATATAGAAAAATAGAAAATAAAAATACCTAAGCAAAATGTTTAAAAACAAAAAATAAAATAATAATATAAATATAATTATAACTGTAAATAAAAATATCTATAAAATATATTTTAAAAAATAAAAAATAAAATGTTTAAAAGATAATAAATAAAAAAAAAACAAAAATCCCCCCCCAAAACCCAAACAAACAAAACCCCCAAAACCAAAAACAAACAAAAACCAAATAACTCCCTCAAACCAAACAAAAACCCAGCAAAACCCAAAAACAAAATAAAAACCCAACCAACCCCCAAAAAAACCCAACCACCCCCCCAGAATAAAACCCAACCAACCCAAAACAAACAAAAAAACCCCAAAAAAACCCCCCAAAAACAAACAAACAAAAAAACCCAACCAAAGTCCAAACCCAACATAAAACCTGAAGGAAATCTGAGCTGCTTTATTTCCCCAAGTTTCCAATTTATGATCCAGAGCTCTCTTCTTCAGGGCCTCCTCTCCATCAAAATATGAAATCTGGATTAATTAAAAAAAACACAGAACAGCTCTGCCTTAAAAAACACCCAAAAAAAACCCTAAAAAAAAAACCCCAAACAAACTCCAAACCAACCATAAAAAGTCAACAAATAAACTCAAAGAGTCAATATTTGAAACAAACAAACAAAGACCTTCCTGCCTTCAAAAAAAAAAAAAAAAAAAAAGACTGAGTCAATAAAGGAAACCTGAGCTGTTTTATTTCCCCAAGTTTCAGAGCTCGCTTCTTCAGGGCCTCCTCTCCATCAAGATATGAAATTTGGATTAAAAAACAAAACCAAAAACCACAGAACATCTCTGCCTCAAAGAAAACCCCAAAAAACCCCAAACAAACAAAATCCAAACCAACCATAGAACCTAAACAACTAAATTCAAAGAGTCAATATTTGAAACAAATAAACAAAGACCTTCCTGCCCTATAAAAAACCCAAACCACTGAGTCAATAAAGGAAACCTGAGCTGCTTTATTTCCTCAAGTTTCCAATTTAGGATCCAGAGCTCTCTTCTTCAGGGCCTCCTCTCCATCAAAATATGAAATCTGGATTAAAAAAAAACACAGAATAGCTCTGCCTCAAAAAAAAAAAAAAACAAAACAAAAAACCCCAAAAACCAACAGCAAAAAAAACCATAAAACCCCAAACAAACTCCAAACTAACCATAAAACCTAAACAAATAAATTCAGAGTCAATATTTGAAATAAAGACCTTCCTGCCTTAAAATAAAAGGGCCTGAGTGAATAAAGGGTGGCACTTCCACACCTCACTGACTTTAGGAACAGCAAAAATGAGTTTTTCTGCCTGTAAAAGTGAACATTTCAGCCTTTTAGGAGTGCAGTTCTGCTTTTAAAAACTTCCTGGGATTTTTATTTGAGGAACCTGGGGATGACAGGAGGCAAATGTTATCCTCAGAGGTCAAGAGCACCCAAGGAATTCTTCTTTGCTCGGGAAGAGGCAGCAGAGCAGATGGTGCTTGTGAGCACAAGGTGGAAAGCAGCTGCTTCCCTGCTTATTTATTTCTTGGCTGGCACAGGCAACAGCTTTGGATTGAGGTAGAGGTGTGGAAGGGGATGTGCTGAAGTGATATTTTTGTCCTAATTCTGTTCAAAAGAGCTCCAAGGTTGCTCTAAGCTCGTTAAGGGGATTTTAGCAGGAACGTTGATGCAGTGATCAACCAGATAAGGGCACTTGGCTGTCCCTGGTCGCCTCAGGAGAGCTGGGGATGGACCTACTGTGCCTTCTTGGGGCTGCCTGAAAACAGAGGGCAGGCAAAATTAAGGGGAATAAAAAGCAGATCTATTTATTGGAGGGCCTTCAGGTACATTTAGGGCAGACAAAACCCACCCAAAATGGAGAATTGGTCATGGTTTTCACACTTTTATAAGTTTGGTCCATTTGCATTTTGGGGGTGAATCTGCCAATTCCAGCTCCAGCTGATGAAGTCATTGACCCCAAGTTTGCTCCCCCAACTCCCTTTTGTTTCCATCTCTGGAGCCTGAGGCAGTGAGGTGTCCTTGATTGCCAGGCCTGGGGAGGAATTGTTGTGTCTGCCCAGAATGGGGAAGCAGCAGCTCCCACTGTGTGTGGAGTTTGGAGTTCTGCACTAAAGAACTGCAGGGCTACAAACAGATGGAAAATATAATAATATACTATTATTAGATATAATTTATTATTATTGTTAGTAGTAGTAGTAGCATTAGTATTAAATATAATATAATCTCTTTCAAATAGATGGAAAATAGAACTGAAATAGCTGAAATCCTGGGGAGGAATTGTTGTGTCTGCCCCAAATGGGGAAGCAGCAGCTCCCACTGTGTGTGGAGTTTGGAGTTCTGCACTAAAGAACTGCAGGGTTACAAATAGAGGGAAAACAGAAAAGCTGAAATCCTAAGGCATCACTACAAGGGGAACATCAAGGGTGGAAATGAAACTGGAGCTTCTGAGGTGGAAGGAGCTGAAGGAGAAGAATGAGGAGCTTCCTACCTGTGGTCCAGCCAGGAGTGGGGTCAAAGCTGCCATCGGTGCCCCAGGGCAGGAGCTGCTCCAGGAGCTGCTCAGGCAGGGCAGGTGCAGCTCAGGCTGCTGCTCCTTATCCTCCCTTGCATTTCTCCCCCTCGCTGCTGCTCCAGGCCAGGCTGGCACCCACAATGAGCTGGCAGCTCCAGCACAGCCCTGCAGCCCCTCCATGGCTCTGCCAGCTCCTCTTGTTGCCTCCCCCCTCTCCCAGAAAGGGATTTCTGGAGAAGAATCTCAGGAGGATTTTTGCCCCCAGCTGGAATCTTTAGCAGAACAAGGCTCAGCATTCTGGGCTGTGCTTAGGTCAGCTCTGAGACACCTGGAGGGGCCACATGGATGGCACAGAGCTGCAGCCACCAAATTAAAGGCTTTTCCTGAACCAGTCTGTTCAGGAGCAGCCCCAGCAGAGCCAGAGCAGCTCTGCTGGCTGCTTGGCAGCACAGGGAGCCCTCCCAGTGCCCACTCCCCACACCTGTGGGCAGGCAGTGCCAGCCCATCCCCTCCTTCCCTCCCTTACCCCCCTTCTGCTGCAGCCAAGGCTTCATTGGAGGCAGTGAAAGTGACTTTTATTGACTTCCAGATCCAAAAGCACGCATAGCAAACACTTCCAGCAGCAAAACTGGAGCTCCTGGTCCACCAAGCCTCCCCCAGAGCACCCACCACCACCACTGTGCATCTGTAAGCAGCTACATTTTGAAATCAATTAATTCAGGTGAGGACACTGATGCTGCTCATCCTTCTCTCGTGCCACTGAGCAGAGCAAGTTGCTACAAACAGGGGAAAGGAAATCAAATAATGCTAGAAGGCCCAGGAAGATCCAAAGCTGCACCTCTCAGGGTTTCAAAAGGGAGCTTTTACAGAGCAGTCCTGAGTGAGAGCAGAGCCAGACAATCCTCACAGGTTGCTGGCTGGGGGAACAGAGCCACTTCATTCCCCTGCTCCACCCTTCCAGAGGGAAAGCTTCTGTGCTCCAAGCCAGCAATATCCAGCAGAAAAGCAGTTTAAAGATGACAAAAATAACCTCCTCTCATTGCACAGATGTATATTTACCAGTCTTGTTTTCTCTTTTTGCAGGTATCACACTGGGCACTTGCTCCTTCTCCCGTCCACAGGATCCTCACTGGTGGCTGGAGGCTGCTCCAGGCTTGGCTTTCGGTTTTTCTGCTGGGCTCCTGAGGTTCCTCAGCCACCTGCAGAGAGGGCTGGCCCTGCACTGCCGGCTGCTGGGTCTCCTGTGTGACCCTGAGCTCCTTTTCACCGTGCCCTGCTTGCTCTCCTCCTCTCCCATCTCCAGTGCAGGCTGCAGAGGGAAGTCCCCTGTTGTCACCCCTGTGTGCCCTCCAGCTGCCTCAGCTCTTCCCTGACCCGGAGCAGGAGTTTTTCCATCTGGATTTAAGGCAGGGGGATCATCCCCAGCCTCCTGCAGCTCTGGGCTCCTCAGCAGTCCCTGGGGCACAGATGAGGAGCGCAAGGCCATCGCTCTTTTCCTTCCTTGCACTGCGCCCTGCAGCCCTGCAGCAGCACCCTGGGCTTCCTCCTTCTCAGGGGGGCTCCCACTGCCCCAAAACCCTTCACCCCGGGCTGGCTGGGCTGTGGGGACATTGGGGACATCAGGCACAGCTGTTCCCTCCTCAGCTGGCAGCCTTTCAAACCTCCTGAACCTCCTGCAGTACCTCCTGTGACTGAGCTCATTCCCCATGGCCGAGGTGTGCAGGGCAAATGCTGCTCACAAAAACGCTGCTTCGGGGAGTCCGAGGGGCTTGGGCACCAACAGAGCCTTCAGGAGCACACACAGATCCTCATGCCAGCCTCACAGCACTCCTGCAAGGGGAAAAATCCAGCAGAACTCACTCCTCAGCCCTGTGCCAGGGCAGAAAGCATCCCTTGAAAATAAAGAGCAGAAAGTGCCCCTCTAAAAATCAAAATTTTATTTAATTTCTTGGCTCTGTGCCAGAGCAGCAAGTGCCCCTCTCAAATCAAAATCAAATTCCCATTTAATTTCAGAGCTCCAGGTTTTATTGTTGTTAAGTCACTCGTAGCCTTTGGATGTCACTGAGAGCATTCAGGAAGTCACTCCCTCCCCAGGACTCTCAGCCCACGCTGCACTGCAAGTTATTAGTTTATATTCCCAAAGTAAACACTATTTAGGGCTCCTCTTGTTTCCTAAACCATTTATTAATTCTACAAAGACGTTCCCATTTAGCCAGAAAAGCCATTCATAGGCCTGGTAAGATATGGAGGGGAGCAGAAAGGGAAGAAAAATAAGAATATCTCCTTATTGAGAGGAGAGAAATACTTTACTTTCAACCCTTGGGTCATTATTTCACCAGCCATTAATTCACTTTTTAGAAACCACAGCAATGAGCTGCTTCAAACTCCGACATTAAAGAGGGGCAGCACATTCTGAATGCAGAGAAACATTTCCCTCAGGTTATGTTTGCAAAGGGCCCTTTTACAACAGCAGCGCTGCCAGGAACCAGCTCAGCACTTGGCAGGGAAGGAGCAGCAGGGAGCTGAGTGGGAAAGGGACAGAGGGACCTCACCCAGCCCCGGGAATTCCCTTGGGCATCACGGCAGACGAGGTGAAAACTCAGCATTCAGCAGGATGGAAGCGCCCTGTTGCTGGCAAGGAAACCACAAAGCAAACTCGACTTAAACCATTGATCTGCAGCCCTTTAGTCCTGGCTCAGGGTGATAAATTCTGCTCTTGAGCAGGGCAGCAACTGCAGCCCATTTTCCCCAGACCCTCAGCTCCCTGCCAGCCTGTCCCACTCCAAATCCTGGGCCACTTTTGATCCCTAAATATTTCAAGTGGGGCAGAAGTGGCACACAACATGATCTGATTGCAGCTGGTGCTGCAGAGAGCTCAGCCAGCACAGTGAGTGAGAGGAGCAGCAGCAAAGCAGATCTATAATTTAGGAATTACAGTTTTTAAAGTGGAGCTAATGGATCCAGAGCAGTTTTGCTGCACTGTTTGAGCCGCTTTTATGGGTAGAATCTGTAAAAATGTGTGATTCCATGGTGGTTAGGCACTCACTTATAGGACTACATGAACTTAATCACTTAAAACTACAGAGTTGCAAGAAAGGAAAAGCAAGAAAAATGAACCCATCCACTTCTACTGGAGGAGAAAAACCAAAATAAAATAAGAGAGAGAGAGATGCTCTTTGATAGCAAAGCTGCAAAGAGGACAGGTAACAAATAAATGAATATTTTGTAAGCAATTGCTGCAGCAGGATTTTGTATAAATGAATAAAGCCAGGAAATGTTTCATGGCATTTTGGTAGGGCAGTAAGATGCCAGGAGAGGAAAGGGAAATAATAACTTTTTTCCATTACTCTTCTATTTATTTGTCATCACTGCAAAAGAAGCTCAAAATATGACAAAAGACAGAGCCTATTGCTGCTGTCTCCAAAGAAGGTTTGTTTAGAAAGATACAGATATTTATTACCTGAAGATACCAGTTCATTTTTATATGTAGGAAAATTATTTCCTCTTCCTCATTTGGCCATTTCACGCTGCCAATGTTTCATTTTTAGTCCCACCAGCAGAATTTAGTTCAAAGCCAAAGACACAAGACAGCATAATTATAATTTTGCTGAAACCCTAAAGGCAGAGCTCTCCCTCACTAGAGAAGCCAAACAAAACCCTCAAAAATGAAGTCACTTCTTCCCAAAAAAACCCCCAAATTTGTGCCCACACTCACTTGCAAAGGAAATTTCTCCACGAAGTTCCCAGCAGGGCTTAGGAAGGAGCACCTGGACCTTAAATAGGGCAGGGCAGCAACACTGAATTGCTTCCACCCAACCTTAATGATTTAATTAATTACTGATCCCTTCCACAGCTGCCTGAAGGACTGGGAGCTGTTCTTGCTCTGTTTATGGACCATCACATGAAGTTCACACCAGAGGGTTCTGTGCATTTAGATATTATTTTCCTTTTTCTCCCTGAAGTATTTACACAGTGTTGAAGGGAAATGTTGTGGGGTCTCTCTTTAAGTATTTATCCAAAATCGAAAAGAAATGTTGTGGGGTCTCAAGGTATTTACACAAAATTAAAGGGAAATGCTCTGGGGGTTTCTCTTCAGGTGTTTACACTGAGCTGAAGGGAAATGCTGTGGGGTCTCTCTTTAGGTATTTACACAAAATTGAAGGGAAATGTTGTGGGAAATGTCTCTCTCTGCACAGTGACAGCTCAGAGAGACTTCTGACATGAAGAGGACAAGGGGGAATGGCTCCAAACTGACAGAGAATGGTTTAGAGGGGGGGATTTAGGAAAAAAATCCTCTCCTGTGAGGATGGTGAAGCCCTGACACAGAGCAGCAGTGGCTGATCCATCCCTGGAAGTGCCCAAGGCCAGGTTGGACAGGGCTTGGAGCACTCTGGGGTAGTGGGGAAATGACTTTTAAGGTCCTTTTCAAGCCAAACCACCCTGGGATCCTGCAGGATGGAACTGAGGGAATTCCCTTGCAGCTGAGGTGCTGCAGGCTCAGAACATCCTCCCTGTCCTCAGGAACAGCTCTGGGGGCTTTTCATCTCCTGGGAGCTGCTGCAGGCGCTTGGCAGCAAAGGAGGCAGAGCTGGGGGAGTTTTGTGATCATGTTCTCTCTCTCTCTCTCTCTCTCTCTCTCTCTTTGTTTCAGAACTTTTTTAACTTTCACATCGTGGTTGGGTCTGGTTGTCAGGTCGCTTCAGATTTGGGGATTTTTCATCTGGGCTTAAGGAAGGAAGGAATGAAGGAAGGAAGGAAGGAAATAAATTAATTCTTGTGTTCCAGAAAGCCAGGCAGGAATCCAACAACCAAAGCAATGCAAAATTGTTTTGTATTGAACAAAACTATTGACCTCTGGATAAAGGAAGTGTTTGGGTTTTGACCAGCTGTTTTCAGAACTTTTTGTTTGTTGTGTAAGAGTTCAGTAGAAACAGATTTACTGGGATGAGGAGGGTGATTATTTATAAAGGTGCTTCAAAAGGAAGAGAAACACTGGAGATCCTAACAGCTCCAGCAGCTCCTAAACACCCCTGAGGTTTTACTTTCCCATCAGGACTTGCCTGAAAGGACAGAGCAGTCAGAGGTGGAATTTGCCTTCACTCATCAGTGACAGAGTTTGGAGCAGTCAGGGCTGTGCCCTGCTGGATGGTGCAGTGTTGTATTTGCTGGGTCCCCCAGACAGAGGAAGGGATGATGAATCTGACTCCATGTTCTCAGAAGGCTCATTTATTATTTTATGATACTATATTATATTAAAGAATGCTGTACTAAACTACACTAAAGAATACAGAAAGGATACAGACAAAAGGTTAAAAAGATAATAATGAAAACTCCTGACTCTCTCCAGAGTCTGACACAGTTTGGCCCTGATTGGCCAAAGAGTCAAAACAATTCACAGAAACCCAATGAAACAATCACCTGTGGGTGAACAATCTCCAAACACATTCCAAAGCAGCAAAACACAGGAGAAGCAAATCAATAATTATTGTTTTCCTTTTTCTCTGAGGCTTCTCAGCTTCCCAGGAGAGAAATCTTGGGCGAGGGATTTTTCAGAAAATGTGACTGTGACAAGGAAGAAGAAGCAAGAAGCTTGGGACATCACCTCCATCTTGTTCCCATCTACACTATACTAAAAATCCCAAAACCTAAATTTCTCACCCAAGTGTCAAAACTATACTACTCTCTATAATCCATTGGCACTGTGATATTTTATGAAAAACCTCTTCACCAGGATTTCTTCTCCTGGCAAGATGAGAAGCCTCAGCTTCTCCATGTTTTGCTCCTCTGGAATGTGATTTGGAGAATTTTTTACCCAGTATATGAATTGTTTTAATTTAATCACCAATCCCAGTCCAGCAGTGTTGGGACTCTGGTCAGTCACAGAGTTTGCAGCTTTGTTAATTTGATTTAAACACCAAAATTCCAGCAGAATTGAAGAGCTACACAGCCCCACTTTTATTCCTGCAGTTTGGTGATCACCTGGCAGGTTTTGGGATGGTGTCTGTGAGACTCCAGCCTGCAGAATTATTCTGCATTATGCACCTTGGGGTGGAAATTGATCCCTGTCACCCCTTTCAGTGTGGCACTAACACTGTCATGTAATTATGTATTTATTGTCACTCTTGATTAGCCCCACACCTTCAGTCACAGGGGGAAGGAGCTGCTGTGTAATTTTAACAGAATTCCATGAGCTCTGGGATGCTTTTATCAATCACAAGCACAAAACACAGTGACAGCAGTTGATCTGAACATCTAAGAGAGGGGCAGAGTGATGCACAGAGGGTTTTGTTGCTCTCTGCTTCTTTCCCCATGATTTCCTCAGGCCTCTGTGCTCTCCTGGCAAGGAGGAGCTGCCAACTCACTGATTTGTAAATCTAAATTCTAAGACATGAGGACAATCTCCAGCCTCACAGCAGAGCTTTGCCAGAGGCAGCCAACCCCAGAACCTTTGGGATCACGAGGAGCAACCAAGGAGCATCCTCTGGGTTATTTAAGGGCAGATGAGACATTTCCCTGGGCAGGCTCTCAATCAGATTGGGTCATAAGGGAAAAAAAAATAAAAATAAGCAAGTCTGGCTTAAGCAGAGAGGTTTGGAGTGTGGCAGCCTGGTCCTTGGAGCCACAGGAAATCTTTTTAAGGGTGCACCAAACTCCTGATGTGATTAAGCACTTAAAGATAGTAAAACCAATCATGTCTTAAATAGAAGGGTTGCTCTCAGCATCCCCAGCTCCTGGTTTGCCTTTAATTCAACATCCCCAGCTCCTGGCTCCCTTTAACTCACCATCCCCAGCTCCTGGCTTGCCTTTAATTCAACATCATCATCTCCTGGCTCCCTTTAACTCACCATCCCCAGCTCCTGGTTTGCCTTTAATTCAACATCATCATCTCCTGGCTCCCTTTAACTCACCATCGCCAGCTCCTGGCTTCCTTTAACCATCATTTCTTGCCTCCTGTGAGTGCTGTTAGTGAGGGTGCACACAGAACACCAGAGCTGGAAATGCTTTCCTTAGGGAGGATCTTGCTCTCCTTCACATTGGAGTTTTCCAGCTAACACAAATAACTATTTATCCTTTTTTATTTTTTTTTTTAATCCCCATGAGTTCCAGCAGAATAATGTGGTGTAAAAACCTTTTGCTTGAAAGAAAGGAGGCTGTATTATTTTCCTGATTCCCTGCAGCACCACATAATTCCTAAATTCAGTGAGGGCTGTGCCACCAGTCAGATTTGATGGGAAAACTCCCTCCTATTTAGCACTGTGTAATTAGAGAGTAGCATTGGATATGCAGGTGCCAGAAATTTATTGATTATTTGAAGCAACATGACCACAAGCAGCTTTTTTTTGTTGTTTACAGCTCCTTCCACAGGCCTCCAGTCTGAGATCCTTGACTTCCACCCAGCCAGCACAAACCCAAAAATGCCAAGTTCTATAAAGCCAAATTCTGTAAAGCAAATGCTCTAAATGAGTCACAATTGGAAGTTCAGCCTTTCATCTTTCATTTTATTGGGTCTAAGCACAGCAAGCCCAGCTGGTGTTCCAAGATTTGCAAGGAAATCACCAGGGAGGAGCAGCTTTTATTCTGAGGCCACTGGTATCAATATTCAGCATTTTACCAAACACTTCACAAGCTGAAAAGGGTAAAACCATCAGTTCTGGCACTGGAGTCAATGCAAATATCAGAAATGAGTTATCAGAACGTTATTAACCCAACATTTCATAGCAGCCAGTGTTAAAATGATTTAACATTTATTGATTCCAATTGCAACAGACATCACACAATGCATTTCCAATAGTGGTGACAGGACAAGTCCAATAGGGGTGAGAGGACAAGTGTAATTAATAAATTAGACATCACTTAACCCTGTGCAGCCCCACACACAGGGAGATACCCATGAAGTGCACAGCCCTAGGCAGGGTATAAATAATACACTTTTATAAATAAATACACTTTCTGTACCATCAAACAGCCCCAGCAGAGAAAGGAGGGCAGTGCCACTTGCAGAGCACACAGATTTTAAGTTTAGCACCTTAGTTTTCAGTTTTTCCAAGCAGGTTCTGCCACCACCACCCTGATTCTGGGTCCTTCAGGGTGGAGGCAGCAGGGTCAGCTCTGGCTGCAGACAAACCCTCAGGATGCTCCAGGTTCCACGTGCTCCTTCAGTGCTCCTCTGGCTCTCCCTCGCTGCTAACTTGGATTTTCTCCTCCTCCTGCTGGGTTTCTGGCAGGCAGGCTGGGCTCTCCTCTGCCATCTCTTCAGCTCGCCCTGCCTCACCAGCAGCTCCTTCCACACCTTCAGCAGCACCAATCTCCCCTTGGCCCAGCTGGGGATCAGGTGGGGCTCCAGTTTCCTGTGCCCCCTGCTCTTGTGCAGCTCCCTGCCCATCTCTCCAGCCCTCTCCTGGCTCTGCAGCCTTTAGGGGCAGCTCTGCCTCCTGCAGGGGACACGAAGCAGCCGTGCTGTCACCTGCCTTCTGCATGGGCACTTCCCCAAGAGCCTTCCCAACACAGGTGTCCTCTGCAGCACCAGCCTCCTGCCCTGCAGCCCTGAGCAGCTCAGATTCTGCAGCAGCCTGAGCCTGGTCAGGCTCCCCATGGTCAGCAGACACGTGGACATCAACCTCCACCGTGGTCCGAGTGAGAGGTGTCACCCCCTGCTCCCCACAGCAGGGCTCAGGGGACAAAGAGCTGCCAGGGGGACACTGAGCAGCTTCAGCATCTCTGCTGTCCTGGGGATTTGGGGATCCCTCTGTGACTTCCTGGGCTTCCAGCAGCTCTGGGTGAGGTTTGGCTTCGGGCTGCTGGGACAGCTCAGTCCCTCGTGTGTCTGTGGCAGCCACAGGGGCTGAGGCCTCACTGTGCTCTACCCTCAGAGAGGAGACTGAGTCTCCTTCCTCCTCCCCGAATTCACTCCCAGAAGTTTCCAGCACCATCGTGGCAGCAGGGGGCTCCGGGTGTCTCAGGGTCCTGCCGATGCGCGCAGAGCGGAAGCGGCTGTCCCCGGTCCAGGTGGCTGCATCGCAGCACACCCGGGCAGCCCTCCTGCCCTTGGCCCTGAAAACCACCCTGGGGAACACACAGGGCCTCCTGTTCTTCCCAAAAACACCTCCCATGGCCGCAGGGGAGCACAGACGCTCCGAGGGCTTCTCCTGTGAGGCTGCAGGGGCTGAGGAGGAGCAGGGAGCTCTGGCTCTGGAGGAGGAAGGGGCTTCACACCTGTGGAAATGGACATTTATTAGCCCACGCTCATTAGGGTGAGTTAATCACCCAGTTGTCACCCAGGGATGGCAGGAATGAGCTGAACAGGTGGAATTGCACCAGGGGACACACAGAGACCTTTTAAGAAATAACAGTCTGAAGAGACAGAAAAGAGAGAATTTGTCAGTCAAAGCACAGCACCCTGGAAAACAGTGGCAGGTCTCAGGAGCCACTCTTCACTCAGACAAGGAAATGTTTGGACTTCCAGTAATAGATGGGAGCAGGAGGGAAGAGGAGCAAGGCAGGAGGAAAGAAAATTACAGATAAATTTGAAATTCACAGGACAGAGCAGGGTTTATTCCTGAATAATAACATTAGGAGAGGAGTGCAAGATAGTAAAAGGTAAGATAACATCTCCCAGCACAAAAGTAATTCAAGAACTGAGAAGCAATGTCTGCCTTAAACATTGAAATGAGCTAAACCCAACAAAATTACTTGTGCTCAAAGAGGCCCAGACTGTAAAAACGTGCATGAATTAAAGCAAGGAACCCATCCCATAAAAACCAAGCAGCAGGAGAGCTGCCAGACCCACAGAGCTCACACAGCCCCTGCTCACCAGCACAGCTCCACACCTCACTGAAGAGCCCTCACCTGGGAGGCAAAGCCCTCACCTGGGCTTAAATAGGAGGGGGGGGTCACACTCAATCCCTTCCCCCCTTGACTCCCAACCTCAGTTCCAGCAGGTTCTGAGGTTCCCTTACTCTATTTTTATTTGCCCAGGCATTTCCAAGCCCTTGGCAACAGGATGTGGCTGTGCTCCTGTGTGCAGGTGATGGTGATTGCCATTGGATGTTTAAAATAAAGCTCAAGATTTACACAGAGCAGCCATGGACAAGAGAAACTGACCTCTGGTTGGAAGTGGTGATGCCAAGTGGCAGAAATACCAGGCTGGGTTTGTGTATAACTCACAAATGACAATACTGGCATTGTAATCTCCCATTTTATTTGATATTGAGCAGTTAGGGGTGAAAAATTACCCCCTTTCCCACTTGAGTGCTGTCTTCAGCTGGCTGAGTGGTGCAATTAGCAGTTTTACAGTGGCTGCAGATGATTTGAACCATCCCAGGCACAGATGATCAGCCTCTGCTGGCACTGACATTCCCCAGCCCTGCTCGTGTTGGCTGGTTGGGAGGGAGCTCTAACGTGGAATTGGTCACAGGGGCAAAACACAAAAGCAAATATCCATTAAAAACAAACTAATCCCAGCCAGGAGCGTGGAGGCAGAGCCTAAATATCCACTGCCAGCAGCACCAGTGCTGTGGAATGAAAAAAAAATCAAAATGAATACATTCCAGGCTTCTTTTATTTACATAAAAACCTCTCAAATCTACAATTTTGGAAACCAGAACTGGTTCAGCATCCTCAACTTTGCCAAGCTCCAGTGGCTCCCTGAGAGCAGAGAACAAAGGGGGAGCTCTTGGCAAGGTAAATCCGTGTGTGCAGCCAGAGCTGGGAGCAGAGCAGGACAATGTGCCCCTGCTGCCTTCTGATGTGCTCCAACATCTGCTCTGCCCGATAACAGGCAGGGCTCTGGGGCTCGGTGGCACTGCAGTGTCACAGTGCCATGGCTGGGAGGGCTGCACTCAGGGTCTGCTGTGCTTTCACAGCTTTTCAAAGCCTTTTTCTTTTTTAATATTTCTTTTTAGGCTTCGTTGGAGCTGAAACTCAGAGGTAGGGCAGGATTTCTTTGACTTTTGGAAACTTCTCTGAACGAATCCATGATTTTCACATGTGACAAACACAGATGACAGCACGTGCAGAGTGTCACCAGCCTGAGAGCTCTGGTGGCTTTGGGGACATTGAGGCTTTGCAAACCAACACAACTGGAAGGAAATTGCATCCCCATTGTGTGGGGGAATGTCAGGCACTGCAGCACAGGGAGCTTGGCAAGTGGATTTGCAAATCCTGCAGATGTTGCAGGGATTTATTTCAGTTCTGTGCAATGAGGAGATGCTCAGCCATCAGCTCATCATGAGGTCTTTGGGATAGTTCTGAGATTTAAAGTGTAGAACTTAAAATACAGATTTAAAGAATTTTTTTCCTTGAATTATGGTGAAATATGGAAACTGTGTCTGGTGTTCTTTCACAGCTTTTCAAAGCCTTTTTCTTTTTTAATATTTCTTTTTAGGCTTCGTTGGAGCTGAAACTCCGAGGCAGGGCAGGATTTCTTTGACTTTTGGAAACTTCTCTGAACTAATCCATGATTTTCACATGTGACAAACACAGATGACAGCACGTGCAGAGTGTCACCAAGCTGAGAGCTCTGGTGGCTTTGGGGACATTGAGGCTTTGCAAACCAACACAACTGGAAGGAAATTGCATCCCCATTGTGTGGGGGAATGTCAGGCACTGCAGCACAGGGAGCTTGGCAAGTGGATTTGCAAATCCTGCAGATGTTGCAGGGATTTATTTCAGTTCTGTGCAATGGGAAGTGCTCAGCCATCAGCTCATCATGAGGTCTTTGGGATAGTTCTGAGATTTAAAGTGTAGAACTTAAAATACAGATTTAAAGAATTTTTTTCCTTGAATCATGGTGAAATATGGAAACATATGAAATAAATATATGAAATATTCTTGTTTAGAAAGCCCAACTTTGACCCATTTGAAACAACCCAGAAAATCTCCTGCATGTGAGATACCACAAGAAATGGCAACATAACACACACAAGTGGAGGGAGGAAAATCCTCCTGTCAGAGCAATCACATCTCCTTCCTTTACCAGGCTTAGTCTTTGTTCCAAAAGCCTTTTCCAATCTCTGCTACTTTGATATATTTAAAAGGGCTGTTCTAAAAAAAACATACACTTCTTTTTTTGACAAATAAAAGGAAATAATCACAGCTCCTCCAAAGAGCCGGGCTCAGCTGTCAGCCAGGATTGTGCTGCAGGATGGAATGCTGCACACCAGCACCACTACAGAGCCTGTCCCTGGCATCACTGCTGACAAGGAGCAGGCTGCAGGCAGCTCAGGGCATCACTCTTCGTGGTTGGGGTTTTTTATTGCAAAGTTCAAGCTGTTACCTCTTTACAGAACTGTTCCTTCCAAATGGCAAAGGCTCATGGTGTGTTTGGTGTGGCATCAAACCCAGGGATGATCACCCTGGTTCAGCACAGAGCTGGCATCACAACAGGAGGACACCACAGGGCTGAAAATCTTCTTCTCAAGGAACAGGAAGGGTTTTCCACCACTGAGCTCTGCAGCTTTGCTTTTCCAGCTTGCCCTTGGAAACTCTGTCTGCCCCATGTCCCCAGGTCCAGGACTCTCAGTGGTTAATTTGGTGTGGCATCAAACCCAGGGATGATCCCCCTGGTTCAGCACAGAGCTGGCCTCACAACAGGAGGACTGGTTGTCCATTTTGTGACCATTTTTTAATTCATTTAGGGTCTACCTCTGGCTGGGCTCTTGTGCTGCCCAAGGTGGGTCTATTGAAGCCTCCTGATAAATCCCTACTTTAATCTTTAGCCCTGCCTCTAGGTCAGCCTGCACAAGGCATCAGCCACAGGGCTGAAAATCTTCTCCTCAAGGAACAGGAAGGGTTTTCCACCACTGGAGCTCTGCAGCTCTGCTTTTCCAACTTGACCTTGGAGACTCTGCCTGGCCCATGTCCCCAGGTCCAGGACTCTCAGTGGTTAATTTGGTGTGGCATCAAACCCAGGGATGATCCCCCTGGTTCAGCACAGAGCTGGCCTCACAACAGGAGGGCTGGTTGTCCATTTTGTGACCATTTCTGAATTCATCTAGGGTCTACCCCTGGCTGGGCTCTTGTGCTGCCCAAGGTGGATCTATTGAAGCCTCCTAATAAATCCCTACTTTATTCTTTAGCCCTGCCTCTGTTCTAGGTCAGCCTGCACAAGGCATCAGCCACAGGGCTGAAAATCTTCTCCTCAAGGAACAGGAAGGGTTTTCCACCACTGGAGCTCTGCAGCTTTTCTTTTCCAGCTTGACCTTGAAGACTCTGCCTGGGCGTGTCCCCAGGTCCAGGACTCTCAATGGTTAATTTGGTGTGGCATCAAACCCAGGGATGATCTGCCCTCATTCATCACAGGGCTGAAAACATTCTCCTCAAGGAACAGAGAGGGTTTTCCACCACTGAGCTCTGCAGCTTTGCTTTTCCAACTTGACCTTGGAGTCTCTGCCTAGTCTCATCCCCACAGTGAGGAGCCCCAGGCCCAGGACTCTCAATGGTTAAAGAATATTTTCTGTAGCACAGCTCCTGCTCAGAATCCTCCTCAGCAGAATTAGACAGCCAGCTCATGGTCACAAATGTGATTGAGGCTGATTTCCCTCAGGGTTACTCATCCAAGCCTTTTCCCTGCCTGAATTTGGGACAGAGTGGCAGTGAACAGACCCAGATCCCTCCTCGACAGCAGCAGGACTGGGTAACTTTGGGAGAACAAACAAAAAGTAACACAATGAGTTCAAGCAGATGAGCTTTCAGTCAGCTTTGTGTGTGTTTATTTTACACCTTCCCACCTTTCAGGGCCCAGCAGCCCATGGTTTAATAGCACTGCAGACACAGCCCACCTGAGCAATAATTGGAGTTTATTGGCTCAGAGAAGCCTTTTGATGAACAGAAAGTGTTTCAGGCACCTCCTTTCCTCCAGTAAGGGAAGAAAGATTTTACACATAGGAGGCCTCAGGGCAGGTGGAAGAACAGAAGTCAGGGTGTTAAAAACACCCATCCTTTCCCCCCAAGTGTTAAATTTCATCCCAAATATCTCTGGTCACACTCAGCTCTTCCTCCTCAGCCTTCAGCTCTGCGCAAGATATCACAGAGGCACCTGCAGAATATTTTGTCCTGCACTTTTCCCCTCAGCATCCCATTCCTCAAGCATTCTGTAATGCCTAAAACAATCTCCAATCCACCACTCTCCCTCCCCCCACATACACCTCTGGGCCCTTTGTGTGGTCAGACCTTGCTCAAAAAGCTCCTTCAAAAGAAGCCAGTCCCTATTGCTCCTTTGAAGTGTAAAGAAAAGCACTCCACAGTTTTTGCCATATTCTCTGCTCTCATTTATTCCCAGCAATTAAAACACACTCAGTTTGGGGTTTTGCCATGATCTTTAAAAGTGTATTTTATTGGTAGCACAGTGGGAGGAACATTAAAAGTCAGTTGATTTCAGCTGCATACACTGACTTCTGCATTCTGATCAAGACTACATTTTAACTTCTGCAAAAACTGCACAGGTCACACTTCCACTACTACAAGAGATACAAAGAACAAGCCAGAATTAGGATTTAATCATCTTTCTGTGAAAATATTTTGTTCAACATTGACAAGAAAGCAGGAAACATCAATACAAGAAAATTATTCAGGGAGGTGGTTCAAATATTTCATTATTCTGAGGTAGAAGGAGAAGTGGCTGCTGGCCTCACAGAAAACATCGGACTGCACACAATTAGAGGAGCAGTTTCCTATTCCCAGACTCTTCAGACCAAGGGATGAGACCTCCCATCACCAAACCTCACTGGGGGATGCAGCAGCAGCTCAGTGAGATCGTGGTTTGAGTGAATCAACGAGGCACAAGCTGAAAAACAGCGACTGAGAAAGGCAAGGAACAGATCTGTGACTGAAAAATCACTCAGGAGAACATCTGGAAAGCTCTGTAAAAACTTCACAGATCTGTCAGACAAGAGTTCCTGGAGTCTGGGACACATTCTGAAAAATCCTGAGTCTAGCAGCTGGTGCTGTTAAAGGGTTAACCCCTTCCTGAGGGCAGGTGTCTCATCCTTGTCCCTGCACAGAGGTAACCCCTGAGGGCCACATGAGGCCACCTGAGGACCAAACACCTCAAGCTTCAACTTTTTCAGCCTCTATTTCCCCACAGCTCCCAAGCACTCGAGGCAGCGAGGGCGGCACAAGAGGGAGCTCAGCTTCTCGCTGTGCAGGAACAAAACCCGCTGGTTCTTCTGGAAGCTGTGCTGCTGGCTGCATGATCCCATCCTGCAGCTCTGCCTCAGCTCCTGGGGAGCAGCCCCTGCTCCCCTCCTCTCCCATCTCACACAGGGCTCCATCCTGCTGCAAGATCTCCCCTCCCAGCTCACACAGGGCTCCATCCTGCTGCAGGATCTCCCCTCCCATCTCACACAGGGCTCCATCCTGCTGCAGGATCTCCCCTCCCATCTCACTGAGGGCTCCATCCTGCTGCAGGATCTCCTCTCCCAGCTCACACAGGGCTCCATCCTGCTGCAAGATCTCCCCTCCCAGCTCACACAGGGCTCCATCCTGCTGCAAAATCTCCTCTCCCAGCTCACACAGGGCTCCATCCTGCTGCAGGATCTCCTCTCTCAGCTCACACAGGGCTCCATCCTGCTGCAGGATCTCCCCTGGCCCAGCGCAGCACAGGCTCCCCCCGGCTTGGGCGGGCGGCACGGTGCCCTCCATGCCGTCCCTCAGCAGCTCCAGCAGCCGGCTCGGTGCCTCCGGGGATCCCCACTGCGGGCACAGGGGCTGCCAGGACACAGCAGAGGAGCAGTAGAGCTCGGCCACCCCCCTTGCCACGACCTCTGAGGGGCTCTGCAGGGTCAGCAGGGCCATGGCCTCCACCAGGCAGCTGAGCTCGGCCCTCTGGGCCGCCTGGGGCCTTGGCTCAGCGGCTTCAGCACCGTCTGTGCCATCATCGAGCTCCGGCCCTGCCACCTGCACGGCACACGGTGACAGGTTTGTGCCCACCAGAACCCCCGGGGTGTCTGCAGGAGGTTCTGTCCCAGCTTCCCTGGAGAGCTCCATGGGGATGTTTCCCTCCTGAAGGGCCAGCCCAGCACAGGGGGCTCCCTCCCTGCCAGCCTGCTCCTCCTCAGCCCCCACAGCAGCAGCCTTCACTTCCTCTTCTGCCTCACCCCCTTCCTCCTGCTGCCTCAAGCCTTCAGCTTCTCCTTCATCTTCCTCGTCAGCAGGGACCACAAAGAAGTCCATGGGGTTCCAGGCTGCCTCCCACCCTTCTGGGGCAGAGCAGGGCTCTCCATTCTCCTCCAGAGCGCCAGCTGAGGCCCGCTGCTCCTGGGGCAGCTCCTTGGAGCCCTGCTTGGGCACCTTCAGGGCTGGCGTGGAGGGCTGTGTGTCCAAGAACGTCCGTCTGTCCCCGGGGCTCTGCAGGATGGGCTTGGTCTCGCTGGGCTCTGTGTTTGCTGCCTCCTGCTCCCTGCACCTCTCGCAGAGCGCACAGCACAGCTGCTGGCTGAGGCTGCTGCCCATGCTGCCACCCCGCTGCACCTGCAGGAAAAAATGGCATTTTTAGCATGGATGCTTCCTCAAGTACCAGAGGTTTGGTGGTTTAGTTCCCACAGACACCTTCAGGCAGGAAAAATGGCATTTCATCACTTTTTAGCACCTCTCACAGAGCACACAGCACAGCTGCGGCTGCCCATGCTGCCACCCCACAGCACCTGCAGGAAAAAATGGCATTTTTAGCATGGATGTTTCCTCAAGTACCAGAGGTTTGGTGACTTAGCTCCCACAGACACCTTCAGACAGGAAAAATGGAATTTTTAGCATTGATGGTTCCTCGAGTACCAGAGGTTCGGTGGCTTAGACACCACAGTCTACCCATAGATACCTTCAGGCAGGAAAAATGGCATTTCATCACTTTTTAGCATTGATATTTCTTCAAGTACCAGAGGTTTGGTGGTTTAGCTCCCACATACACCCTCAGGTGGGGCCCTGCACGAAAGCCCAGCCAAGACCTGGCCTTTGCTTCTTCCACCAGAACCAAACTGAGCTTCCCACACCTGGGAATGTTTGCACACCTTGGGCAAGTGGGACAAAACCATCACTGCCCAACCTGAGCAGCTCAAATTCAAGAGAGTTTCAGACACCCAAAGCCCAGCACTCAGAGCAGGACTCCACCACTCCCCAGGCAGGTTTATTAATTAGCAGAGTGGCAATCAGCACCCAGGAGTGGCTGCTGTTAATTCTGACAAGGAACAGCTCAGGTGCAGCATTTTACAAGGGCAACTCCTTCAGCTGGAAGGAAAAACTGAGTTTAGACTTGCAACCCCACAAAGTAACAACAAACCCACCCAAGCAAACGCTCCTCATTAATTAGAATAAAAGACTTGAACTGCCCACAGAGGAAAATTTTTTTTCTGATTGGGCTGGGACAGAAAAAGCCATTTTCAGTCTCTGGGCTTATCAGCACCACCTCACAGCACAATCCATTAATTGTGTTGCAGACCCAGACCCAAATGTTTTGGAGCACCACATTTCCAGCTTCAGAACTGCCCTCCAGCCTCTCCCCCAGCACTGTACTTACAAGAGCTGTTAGAAACATTAAAATCTGGAGGCATTAATATAAAATATGGGCCCTTAAATATCAAAATATTGTGGAAGCCCAAGCTTATTTTGTATCACAAAATGGCTTAAGAACCAGAATTCCCAATGGTCAGGTGGCTTCTTTCAAATTTCTACTTTTATGTTTGTATTTCCTCTAAGAAAATGACAAAAAAAAGTGTTTTATGTTGTCCTCTGAACACCTGGAGGGAAATTAAACAATGAACATACTTTCATTAGAAGGAACATCAGTTTTGAGTATCAGCTTCATCAGTTGAATGAAAGCTAAAATTAAACCTACATACTATCATTTGAGGGCCCAAAGTGAGGTAAAAACCACACAGGATAATCCCAGCATTTTATAATTTACATATTTTCCCACCACCATAATTAATTATATGAAAACTGGAGAGCTGGGTTAAAAATCATGGGTAAAAGTAGACACTTACCAGCTTAGAACAAACAAAACCACCAGAACACAAGAAAAAACCTCCCAAGTGCCTTTTGGACCTGGAGCTCAACCTAAATACTGCCAAGGGGTCACACCAAACCCCTTCCCCCAGCTCCTGGAGCATCAATCCCCTGAACCTTTAGTTCCTCCCCTCTCTTTGGGAACAGCTGTTATGGGCCCATCCTTTATTTTACAGCTGAGAGTGTTCTACTGCTCCTTCTGTGCTGCTTTTTAGCAGCAAAGTAAAAATAAAAAGTAAAAATAAAAAGGCAGCTTCTGTTTATGGCCAAGGAGTGACCACCAGAGATATCCTGGAATAACACAGTGACATAAAGCAGAGGGATATTCCAGGAGCTGGATGTGGATTTGGGATTTCCCATGGGTAATTTGGGGAAAAAAATCAACAATCCAGGTCAAATCCAGCACTGGGGACAAACCCGTTGCCATGGGCAGTGAATTGATATTTTAATATTAAAATTACAGGAATAAATTCCATTAACACTAAATAATTGTTAAAACAATAGACCTGAAATGTGCTTTTTTATTTATGGTTCACCCTCAGTCTCGACTGACAGGGGAGGAAAATGATCTTTTCTAAGGAGGAATAAATATGAGGTAAGAGAAAGTATTTTTGGTAAGTTTTTTTTTTTTGCTTTTGACAGCTTCTAGCTGTTTCCACAGTTCTCACAGCCTGTGAGTCAGTCCTTGGTTTACTTCATGAATTTCCTTATGACTTTATCACCTGTAAATATGATTGATTTGAGCCAAATTTGGTGAAAATGCCCCTTCAGGCTCAGTCAGGAAAAAAAGGCTTTTCAGTCAGGGTTGGACAAACAGCACACAAAATTATTAAACCCAGAGAGGACAGAGCTGCCTGCTTTAAACCTGTTCCCCCTGTTCTCCACCTTCCCTTTATGCTTCCATATCTATAAATAAAAATTTATATATAAATATAAATGCCTTCCATATTTAATACTTGTAAATATATATTGAATAACTTCTGTATTTTTAGTAGAATAAATCACAAAACTCTGGATCACAGCATCCATCCTGCCCCTCCAGCTGCCTGCTGGAGACAACTTTGTGTATTTTAGGAACCAGCAAATGGAAGCAAAACACTTTTACAAATTATTGCTTTAATATCAGCACTGCAGTTAAAACTGAACAGCCACACAATTATGCTGTATAATTAAAAAACCCAGCATGATAAAGCTTTTCCATAGCTGGATTGAAAAAAACCCAAAACCACCAAAATGTCCTTTGGGAAGGGGACATTGTGTTGGTGCACAATGGAATTCCTTGATTCAAGGAGAAGCTCCAAGCTCCTGTTTTTCAGCAAACTGTTGGAGAGACTTGCAGAAAATTGGTTCAGAGCTCCCCATGGGGTACCCAGAGCATCCAGGGAGTGATTCCTGCCCAGGAATTACAAGCACAGCTCCCAGGATGGGCAGTTTGATAGTGAGGAGAATTTATTTTATATAAAAGTTCACGTTCCGTTGCACAAGCCTGGATTTAAAATGAAGAGAGGGCTTTCCCTTTGTGGGGTGAGGAGCAGCAGTGGTGCCTTTTTGGGGCTACCTAGATAAAATTAAGGGAATAAAAAGCAGATCTATTTATTGAAGGGCCTTCAGGTACATTTAGAACAGACAAAACCCACCCAAAATGGAGAATTGGTCATGGTTTCACACTTTTATAAGTTTGGTCCATTTGCATTTTGGGGGTGAATCTGCCAATTCCAGCTCCAGCTGATGAAGTCATTGACCCCAAGTTTGCTGCCCCCAACTCCCTTTTGTTTCCATCTCTCAGCCTGAGGCAGTGAGGTGTCCTTGATTGCCAGGCCTGGGGAGGAATTGTTGTGTCTGCCCAGAATGGGGAAGCAGCAGCTCCCACTGTGTGTGGAGTTTGGAGTTCTGCACTGAAGAACTGCAGGGCTACAAATAGAGGGGAAATATAATAATATACTATTATTAAATATAATTTATTATTATTGTTAGTAGTAGTAGCATTAGTATTAGTATTAAATATAATATCATCTTTTTCAAATAGATGGAAAATAGAAAAGCTGAAATCCTGGGGAGGAATTGTTGTGTCTGCCCAGAATGGGGAAGCAGCAGCTCCCACTGTGTGTGGAGTTTGGAGTTCTGCACTAAAGAACTGCAGGGTTACAAATAGATGGAAAATAGAAAAGCTGAAATCCTAAGGCATCAGTAGGAACTCCAACACACCAAAATTGTGTTTTGACAGGTGCTTAATGACACCAGGATTTCACCAGGCATTTCATTTCCCTTTATCATGTCCCTGGCAGGTGGCAGAGCAATGTTCACCACGTCTATCAAACACAACTGCACATCATAATCTGCTGTTAATCACAGAGCAAATTCATTAGGAATTACACACCTCCCTTATTTTAGCATCTGGACATGTGACAAACAAAGCTCAGCCCACCAATTCCATTTTCCTGAGCTTTATTTCCATCCAGTTTCTCTTCAGAGTTCAGCACATGCAAGATGACATTGATACCATTTAAAAATACATGTTTGTGACTTGAATTTAAATATTGTAACTTTATTTTATTATGTTAACAGGTCAAAAAACCAAACAAGAGAATTCTCATTTTACATTTTTAGTGTTTCCATTTACAGCTCTGGAGGAAGACATGCACTGGAGGGACAAGGAATAGAGAACAGCAGACATCAGAATCTCTTCAGAACAATGAAAATTATGGGTTAAAAATTTATTTTTCTTCTCAAACCTTGAAGCAGATCTCCCAGCTAAGCAGTGCATGCTGGACTGAGAGGAAATAGGGTTAACAAACAGCTGAAACAGGAAAAAAAATAAATTTAGCAGCACAGCAAGTGCAGTATGGAGTTTTTAAAGATGGGACTGCTTTGAACAGAAATGGAACTGGAGAGCCTGGGCTTCAAAACAGCTTTGAAGAATCCACGTGGCAAATGCCTTTTCAAGGCAGAATGTCAAAGTCTCACTGTGGAATTCTCAATTAGAGACCAAGGCCCCTTCACCTCATCACAGCCATTACCAAGGGCTTGGTGTTCAGCCCCTGCACAGAGGAAATTGCAGGAGAGCTGCATTAGCCTGGCTTTTAGGCTGGGCTTTTAGGCTGGGTTGTTAGGCTGGGCTTTTCTCTCCCTTCTCTTACCCAGTTCTTAGGTTTGGTTACAGCATCACAGAAAACAGGAAAAAAACCAGCTCTGTTGTAACTGGTGGCTGAGACAGGTGGAAAACACTCAAACCACAATTCCAGCTGCAGTTTTCCTCAGGTCCTGCACTGGTTTTCAGGCCATGAACCCACCCATGGCCTTCAGAAAACTGCATTTGCACCAAAACTCTGAAATCTGTAGAGATTGAATCTGAAAATCTATAGGGTGTCCTCATGCCTACAGCCAAGTCTTATTTGCACAAGGCCTGATGCATTAAGGAGCTTCACTAATGGTGTGGAAAGATATCTGAAGCTCTGTGTTCAGCTGTTGAGAGTTCTCCTGTTCAGTCTCCCAGAAGGCAGATACTCATTTAATACCCCAGAACAGAATCAGTTCAAACAGAAGACAGATACTCATTTAATACCCCAGAACAGAATCAGTTCAAACAGAAGGCAGATACTCATTTAATACCCCAGAACAGAATCAGTTCAAACATGCATCTGGCAGGAGCAGGCAGCTCCATCACCAAGGACAGATCCAAAGGACGCTGGGAATGTCACTTTGGAGCAGTCCCTGCCACATCCATCAGGTCCCACACGTCCCACTGCCAAGAGGAACACCCAGCTTGCAGTAAAGCCACACAAAATCCCTGTGGAACTCCCAGAATTTGGGAATTTTGTTGGGCAGCTGTGGAAATTCAGACATAGAGAGAGTGTTTGGTGACAGCTGAGGGAGAAAAAGCACCAGTCCTCCCCACTGGAAACAGAGAACAGGAAGGGTTTCAGACTGAAAGAAGGGAAATTTAGGATAGCTCTTGGGAAGAAATTCCTCTCTGGGAGGGTGGTGAGGTAGCCCAGAGCAGCAGTGTCCAAGGACAGGCTGGACAGGGTTTGGAGCAGCTTGGGACATGGAAGGTGTCCCTGCACTTGGAACAAGATGATTTTTAAGGTCCTTCCAACCCAACCCACCCAACCCAACCCAACCCAACCCATCCTCTGTTTCTGTTCCATGAGTGCAGCCTGCCAGCAGAGTGCACAGTTTTATAGAAAAATTAATTCTGCCTCTTTGACTCCCAAAGTTTTCTACTAAAAATCAGTGCAGGGACACCCTCCCCTGTGCCCAGGGCTGCTCAGGGGGTAGCACCAGGCCCACTAAACTCCATCAATTTAAGAAGCCATGTGCGGGACAGAAGACAAATGGGAGAATGTCAAATTTGCTGTGAATGCCCTGACGAAGGGAGGAGGGAATGATGCATCTGACTCCATTGATATCAGAAGGCTAATTAATGACTTTATTATGCTATATTATTATATACTATGTTACATTACATCTAAACTGAATCTGCCAAGCACTCAACTCTGCACACAACTGCCCAGAATCTCGTGACAGTCCCCACAGTCCCCACATGTCACTGTCATATTTTCTGGAAAATTCCCTTCACCAGGACTTCTTCTCCTGGGAAGCTGAGAAGCCTCAGAAAAGAATGAAAACAATAATTATCTGATTGCTTCTCCTGTGTTTTGCTGCTTTGGAGTGTGGTCTGGAGATTGTTCAGCAACAGGTCATAGTTTGATTGGTTTCATGTGAATTATTTTGACTCAATGACCAGTCACAGTCGGGGACTCTGGAAGCAGTCATGAGTTTTCATTATCATTCTTTGTAGCCTTCTGTCTGTATCCTTTCTCTATCATTTTGTATAGTTTTAGTACAGGATTCTTTAACATAATATCATAAAATAATAAATTAGCCTTCTGAGAACGTGGAGTCAGACTCAATTCCTCCTTCATCCTGGGGACCCAGCAAATACCACACTGACACACACACACCCAGAGCTGGCCCTGACAGGCCAAGGAAACAAAACCCCATCACTGTGGGTGAACAATCTCCATATTGCATTCTACTTTTGTACAAACACTGGCACAGCAAGGGATAAGAATTGTTTTTCCTTTCTCTGAGGTTCAGAGAATGTGAAACCCAAAAGTATTCCTGGGAAGTATTGTGCCTTGCTTCTCTCTGTGAAGAGAAATGTGGGGATACAGGAAAACACGCACAACAACGTGGGCATTTCATCCTGTGGACAAGTTAAAATCAGATTTCTAATATCTGGCAGCACAGTAATAATTACACTGCTCATAACAGGCTCGTTGAATGCACAGGGCTGGGCCCATCACTGCACAAGTGTCTCTGGAGGACAGTTGCAAGCCCCCATTACAATCATGCCCACAGAAGTGAGTGGTGCTGGCAGCAGCACAAATCACCTCCTGCCAGAGGAGCTCCCAGAGCTGTTAGGGGAGCACACATCACACCCTGCTGCTGACAATAAAGGAGCTGCTTGCTGCACTCAGCCTTTTTATTATTTGTTTCCCCCTAATTACACTAATTTCCAGACAACACTGATGGCAGCCCAGCAGCATTTGTTCATTCACCAAAGCAGTTCTTGATGCCAGGTCAGGCTTAAAAATAGACTCCTATGTGTTGTGGAGCTCAGTTTGGAGATGATTTCTTGTCTAGAGCGTGAGTGATTACATGGATGAATTTATCTTACAGCTCTCCAGCTTGCTTTTCCCTTCCCAACCCACTAAAACCTCATCTGTAATCACACAGTAGATTGCAGCAGGCCATTAGTTTAGAAAATAATCTGTTCATGCTGTTGAGCATCCAACTTCCGTGTACATCAGGATGTTATAAATGTTTTATCCCAACCCAAAGTTCTGCTGAGCTCCTTGACATCCAGCAGCACAGTTTGGGTTCTGGCCCTACTGCTCCTGGAGGGGCAAAACTCAAGTTTTCAGCAAGGTGGATTCTCACAGTTGGAAATTCAATGAAATTTAAGATATGAAAGCCCTTTTGTGTGGGAAATGGATTTGTAGAGAATTCAGATACACACTGTGCATCTGTATGCAAACTTTGAGATAAGAAATGCTGACTTAGAAATGCCATGGAATGGGACAGACATTGTGGAGAAAGAAATAGAGCTGGAAAAAAGTCTCAAAGGATGGCCCTGCAAATAAAACTGGATACTTTAGTGAAATAGAACCATGAAAGATGCATTGTAGTGGGTAATTTTAGATGATTGGCTTTAAAGCATCTACAGTATGGTGTGGAAAAAAAAGTTGATAGCCCAAGAAATGCTTATAGAGTAATTAAAATACAACATTGTGTATTGTAATTAGGAAATATTTGGCTTCTGATTGTGATGGCATGAATTATAACATCTGTATTGTCTCACCCTTCTCATAAGACTGAAAAGTTTTTAAAATACCTCTCAGTTACCCATCTCTGAGTCAAAAAAAAGAGTACTGTCCAACACTTTTGGGAGTGGAGAAGAGGTTAAAGTGCCTACACAGCCCCAGCCCCAGCTAAACAGCCTGTGAGGTCACTGTGCTGTGACTGAAATTTAATTAAGAGGTGCTTCCACAAGGACAAAAAGGCTTCTGAGGTAAATGCAGTGTTCAAAGGGCACAGAGCCAGGAAGTGGCAGCAGTGGTGTGACAGATAAAAGCCTTATCCCAAAGTTCAGCCTCTCCTCCTCCAAGCAGCTGTCAAGTGTCTCTTGTACACCCAGCACAGCCAGGAGGGCTCTGAAGGAGCTCTCTGGAAAGGAGTTTATGGCAAACAGCTCCGCTCTGCCAGCCTCACACAGCACAGAACATATGCACCAGCTCTCACAGGGCAATTAAACACCAGCCCAGGCCTGGGAAAAGGTGTTTGACATCTTCCAGAGAGCCCCTGCAGCAGGGCTGGCTGCTCAGAGAGCGAGGCTGTGCGACTTGGTCTGCAGGCCAAGGTTAAAATTCGTCCCTGAATGAATAGTGCCATGAAAATCCAACAGCTGCTCAGCCACAGGCAGAAAATCCCAGCCTGTTGCTTTTCCTGGGCCTGATTTGTGCCTCTCTCCACCTTTCTGTGTGCTTCCTAAAGGCAGAAAAATCCCAGCCTGTTGCTTTTCCTGGGCCTGATTTGTGCCTCTCTCTACCTTTCTCTGTGCTTCCTAAAGGCAGAAAAATCCCAGCCTGAATCTTGCCACCCAGCACATTTTTTGTGTACTTCCTAAAGACCAAAAAATCCCAGGCTGTTTCTTTTCCTGTGCCTGATTTCTGCCACCCAGAACATTTTTGTGTGTTTCCTAAAGGCTGAAAAATCCCAGCCTGTTGCTTCTCCTGTGTCTGATTCGTGCCACTCTCCACTTTTTTTTGTGCTTCCTAAAGGCTGAAGAATCTCAGCTTTTTCTGTGCCTGATTTCTGCCATTCTCCACTTTTTTTTTGTGCTTCCTAAAGGCCAAAACATCCCAGCCTGTTGCTTTTCCTCTTCCTGTTTTGTGCCACTCTTCATTTTTTTAATGTGTTTCCTAAAGGCCAAAAAATCCCAGCTTTTCCTGTTCCTGATTTCTGCCACCCAGCACATTTTTTGTGTGCTTCTTAAAGGCCAAAATATCCCAGCCTGTTGCTTTTCCTGTGCCTGATTTGTGCCAGTCTCCACTTTTTTTTTGGTGTTTCCTGAAACAGCTCTGCTCTGTGAGCAAGCATTTGAAAATTGAAACGGTACCCACGGATCAGCCCCATCTTTATGGGTTGTTGTGAAATTGTCTTTCACTCAGATATTTTATTCCAATTTCAGAGGGTAATAAAAATAAGGAAGAATCCTAAAAAAGCTTGTATATGTGATCTGGGCTCCAGTAACACATCCACCATAACATCCTGGTGTTAGATTTGAAATTTTCACTGATTTTAGGACTAAATTCAGTTGGAGGCTTTGCCATTGATGCTGAGTCAGAGCCTGCCAGCACTCCCTCCCTTCCACCCAAGTGCAGGGACGTGTACAAGAGATTATGCAGATAATTCACACCAAAATCAGGGTAGCACTTGCTTCATAAAAACTGCAGCGAGCTCTCTGGAGAGCAAAATCTGCCTTTATCTGGGCAAACAGCACTTGCAGCAACACAAACATCTTCTCAGGTAGCCCCTAATCTGACAGGGGATTACAGGAGCTGCTGATTTGCTTTGCTTTGTTTTTCCCTCTCTCTGGTTCTTACCTCTGAGTCGCTCCACAAAATGCACAGCGGTTCATGAATGATTGATGGCCACGTTAAGCTTTGCAGAGCAAAACAGCAAACTGAATTATGCTGCTGGTTTTAAAAAGAGCAAAGAAAACTCCTACAAATATCCTGATCCCTCTGAATCATTTTAATGTTGGAAATTTATTCTCAGCAGCTTGCAAAGTCTCAGATATTGATGAAAGGCAGGGATTTTTAAATACCTACACATCTCTGACTGGCTTTGTGCTGCAGGATTTCCCCTGAGTTGTGTCTTGAGATGAAAGTTCTTGTTCATAAGAAACACGTAACCAAACAGACTCTGTGTGAGCAGGTCCTGGGGATGAGGAGCAGCAGGGAACACACAGAAATAGAAATTAAATTAGAAGTGTCAATTGAACAGCACCATGAAAATGCACCATAATGTACAGCCAGCCTGGGATTCACACACCTGGAAGCAGCTTCAGGGAAGGGGTGAGAGAAAGGGGCAGCTCCTGTCACAGTGAGGGAGGAATTTTATTCAAGAATTATTTTATTTATTATATTATTTTATTTTTTTCAAGTGAAAAAAAAAAACCCAAAACACTGCAGCATGGGTGAAAACATGAGTGGTACCAAAGTTTGTGGTCAGGTGGAAAGAACATTTATTATAAAAAAAGGTTGGGCTCTGCTTCCACAGAACCAAAACCCCCAAAGTTAACAAAAGAAGCTGAGCTGGCAGTTTTAAGTCAAGACTAAGTTTACTGCTGACTAAAACTAGGCTGGAATTCTGCCACTGGAGCTGTGTGTTAATGGAATTAAATCATCAGTCAAACAAAAAGGAGAAACCTTTAACATAAAAATAAACACTAACAAAAAAGGTTCAAAGCAGAAAATTAGCATTTGAATTGAGCACAGAGATTTTACTCTGGCTATAAATGGTGTTATTTGGAGTTTTAAAGGGTTGTTGTGGGTGAGGAATGATGGAATTAAACACCACCTGCATTTCATCCACCAGCAGTTCAGATGCTGGGTCTCACATGGAAGGAAAACAGAATTTTTGTGGATTAAGGAAAGAGAAGAGCAAAAAGGAGACTCCAAGGAAGATTTGCTGACAGAGCAACACCCAGAGTTATGGGATTGGAGAGATACAGCCCTGGTGATGAAGAAGAGGGATCTCAGCCTGCTCTGAGGATTTTGAGGCAGAGGAGGCACACAGACAGGTAGAACTCTGAGTGAGCAGACATAAAGAGCTGCTTCCTGCTCAGTGAAAGCTCCTGAGGGCAGCACAGCTCTCCTGTGCTCCCAGCTGTCAAATCTCACCTTTTCCTGGTGCTTCACCTCATCTGGAGCTGCTGCCATTATTGAAATTGAGTCTGAAAATGAAGAGATTAAAGCTCTGATGGGGAATGGATGGGTAACATTTCCTGGGGCTGCCAGGGATGCTCTACAGAAAGCATCACAGGAGGAGCCCAGGCACACAAAACCTCCCAATTAATGGAGCACAGGAGTAATTGCAAGAACAAAGCCACGCAGGAGTCTGGGCCATGACTTTCCCTTTTTTTTAGCAAGCCAAATGAAAGCTGCCTCAGAAGAAACAGGGACATAAATGTTGAGTAATTTTGAAAAGAAAAGTTGGTGGAAATGAATGGAACTTCAAAAAGATAAAATAATTTTTTTTTCAAAAGCCCTCATTATTGTAGCAGAGAGAAGAAAGAGTGTTGGGTCAGTGGGAGGGCCAAGGATTGTGTGGAAGCAAAGGGAAAATAAAGGCACAGAGCTAAAAAAGGTGTGGGCTCTTATTGTTCAGGCAAGAAAATACATCCTCTAATGCACTTTTAGTTGTATCAGATAAAATTCAGGATATGTTTCCTGAGGTGAAATTCAGGATGTGTTTCTTGTTGGTGATTTTTATCTATTTCAGTGCAGCTGAGGAAAAAAAAAATAGTTTACTTGGTATAAATAAAGAAAGAGCATAACCACCAAGGAGAAAAAAATAAATAATTCTCCTATTCCCTCACTTGTAGAGTTGCTGGAGGTAAAATTTAATATAGAAAGCCAGAAAGGAGAAAGTGAAAGTTCAGCAAGATGAAATTTCATCAGGCTAAAGTGAGTTAGTCTCTTGTCTGGAAGACAATCAGTTTGGGGGCAGCTGTGGGAGCTGAGGGTGGGCACTGAAGTGTGGCTGGCCCTGGCTGAGACCTGGGGCTGGTGCTGAAATGGGCAAACACCAGGATATGAGTGCTGGGAAAAACATGTTCCAAGTGGTTTTGGGGACAGCACCTGCTCAAAACTTGATTTAAAAAGACAGGAATGAGGGATTTGCAGAGTTTGATGCTGTTGCTCACATGGACATGAAGGAAGCACAAAGAGAAGTCCTGGTGATGGAACACATCCCCTCCAAGCATTCCTGGGTCGGGGTTTTCTTTCCTCATGGCTGGCTCCAAGGATTTCTCTCCTTGTGGATTCTCCAAGGATTTCTCTCCTTGTGGATTCTCCAAGGATTTCTCTCCTTGTGAGTTCTCCAAGGATTTCTCTCCTTGTGGGTTCTCCAAGGATTTCTCTCCTCATGGATTCTCCAAGGATTTCTCTCCCCATGGATTCTCCAAGGATTTCTCTCCTCGTGGGTTCTCCAAGGATTTTTCTCCTTGTGACTTCTCCAAGGATTTCTCTCCCCATGGGTTCTCCAAGGATTTCTCTCCTTGTGGGTTCTCCAAGAATTTCTCTCCTTGTGGATTCTCCAAGTATTTCTCTCCCTGTGGGTTCTCCAAGGATTTCTCTCCTTGTGAGTTCTCCAAGGATTTCTCTCTTTGTGGGTTCTCCAAGTATTTCTCTCCTTGTGAGTTCTCCAAATATTTCTCTCCTTGTGGGTTCTCCAAGGATTTCTCTCCTCATGGATTCTCCAAGGATTTCTCTCCTCGTGGGTTCTCCGATTTTTCTCCTTGTGGGTTCTCCAAGTATTTCTCTCCTTGTGAGTTCTCCAAGGATTTCTCTCCTTGGGGATTCTCCAAGGATTTCTCTCCTTGTGAGTTCTCCAAGGATTTCTCTTCTCGTGGGTTCTCCAAGGATTTCTCCTCTCGTGGCTGGCATGTTGAGAGGGGTTTTTATGAAGTAATTAATTAGTCCTTGCTCAGAGAAAGCAGGCAGAGTGCTGGCTCTTCAGGAAGGTGGTGGCTGAAGAGCTCAGTGACTATTGCAGGTAATGAAATATCTGTATTTTCAACCAAGAAACACTGATTAAATTGCACTGAGGGTCACAGTTAGATAAGTGCTGTGCTATTGATAGAGAAATTAAACCAGATGTATACTGACTGTTCTGACCCCCAGAAATAAGCTGAACTTACCTGGATTTCTGTCTGAAATGGATTAATTTGAGAGAAAGGCTGAATGTAATTTTTGGCTCCTCTTGTGGCTGAAAATATAGTAAATATCTAAGTGTTTTTACAGACTGGAATTAAGGTTTGAGAGAGAAGGATACAGATGTTGGATCACAGCAAACACTTGGTACCCCAGAATCACCTTTCACATGGGAATATTCAATATTTGGGACTCAGCTGTGGAAGCTCCTCCTGGGAAGGGAAACACACAAAGGACACTGTCAGAAGGCTCAGAACATTATTTCAGAGGAATCTTTTAACTATTATTTTTTTCTTGACCTATCAAATGCCCCTTAAGACTCAGAACTCACTCAGGGACTTGATTTTAGAAACCAGATTTTGGTTGGAGACCTCCAAGCGACAGTGAAGAACAATCTGTTTGTATTTCAGGGCAGCTGAAAACTGCCTGCCTGAGATGGATGATGCCCACGAGTGTGGCATTTATTGACACGTTTTAATTGCCTTGTGAAGGGCAGGATTACAGGTGCAGACCAACTTTTTCTCCTTCAGGGCAGCTGAGAAGAAAATGCACGTAATTGTGGAGGCTCCCCACCTAAAGCAGCCGTGCTTTGAGTAAATGCAGAGTAAATTTTGTTCATCTGTGAATAGAAATTGAGTTCTGGGCTGCATTTGTGGTGCTGGGAGTAGCACAACCCCCGGGATGGATAATAAGAATGTTGAAGAGCTCCGGGGAGGCTCATTGAGATGAGAGTGAGGGGGATTGGGCTTGCCAGGAATGAGAATTAAGAGGTTGGTATTGTGTGAGTTACAAAGTGCTTTTCAGGTGGGAAAATCCCAGCCAGCTGAAGTTAGGGGTGTAAAAAAGGCGTTTAAAGTGATTGTTGGCTTTTATTTCTCCTCTGACTTAGAATAAGGGGAAGTCTCTTTGTTTGTAGATCCTTGAAGAGCTTTACTCATCCTTTAGAGAGCTGGGGGTTTGTTTTGCCTGTAAAGATCCTGACCAGAGCCAGCTCTCCTGAAGGGAAACCCAGGTATTTACCTCCAGTGGGAAATCCAGGCTGTTTCCAAGACTTCTAAATTCTGTGGTCAGCTGGGAAGGAGGAATTTTGCCTGATAAATTCATGCTGTATAGGCACAATTTGGGTTTGTACACGTTTATCTGTTGGGTGTCTGATTTCTTTTGCACTGCTTTGATAATATTGAGGAGTTTGAGCCTTGCCTTAGATTGGTGATTCATAATTTGGTGTCTCCACAGGCTCTGATAATTTGCAGGGCTTTTGATTGAGGTGCCTCAACTGTGTCAGGCGTGTTGTGAAAGTTGGGAGGAATATAATTCACAGAAATTCAGTGTTTGACATAAAATACAGCAGCAAATGCTCTGAGTGTCCTCCTGCTGCAGAAGGAAATCACAGCCTGAATAAACTCATCTGTTTTTTCCTGAGAAAAGGAGAAACTTGGAGAGTTGGGCTGGCAGTGAAAGCACCTCAAGGGAGGAATGATCCCTTGTAGAATAAGAGGCAGAGAGTGAAGATGGATCCATCAGTTTCTCCTGAAATGGAGGAGTTTGCTGCTTGTTACTTGATGGGGACATAAAAAAATGAAGCAGACTGATATTCCCCACTCTGCCATTGAGACTCTGTGAATTTATCACCACTTGTCACCTAAAATGCTGAATTAAGTGCAGAGGGTGAGAGGTGGTTTTTCCCCAGTGCTCCCAGGCTTCATTTAAATCAGGAATCTGAGGGTGGCTATTTACAAATGCCAATTTTCCCTGTCTAGTGAGAGAAACAAACTCCTTTAGGGAATGATTTGCATCAGCCCTGACTTAGCTCCAGCCTCTGCTGCACTTTGCAGCAATTGGCTTCCTTAGCTGAAATTAGCCCTGAGTGCTCCCAGAGGTGCCAGGTCCTTCACATTCCTGAAGCACAGCGAGATCCTGGGAAGGAAAATGAGAATTCCTCTGTCCTAAAGCTGATGCTGCAGCTGTGTCTGAGGGGAAAGCACTGGCTGAGCATAAAGTGGGTTTTCCACCCTGGGAAAATTGCAGTTCTCCTTGTTTATAAAAGATATTGATCCTGTTTATGAAAGAAATCAGTTGTCCATAATCCTGAGCTGTGCCTTGTCTCAACTGGAGCAATCCTGGGAATTAGTGGGAGTTGCCACCTGGCCTGGCAAGGGGCTGATCCTGAGGTTTATGGGGATGTGTGGGGATGAGTGAACACCACGTGCTTTCATCAGGGCCGCCTGCATTGAAGCCTTTGTGTGTATTTCACCTGGAACACCCCAATTTTTCATTATCAGCGTGGATTTGCCACTGAGGAGCAGCAATTTTTACACCTGGGAGCTGAACGCTGATGGGGCTGGAAGAAGAAAGGGTGAATGTGCCCTGCTGCAACTCTAAGGGTGTTTTTGGGGAGGGATTTGTGTTTTCATGTGCTTTGATATTACCAATGAACTTGTGAATGTCTGGCTCCTCATCTTGTTTTGCTATCTAGAAGAGCCATTTAAAGCAGGAAGGTTTCTGGGCTGATTTATCTACTTTTGGTCCTTAAAAAAGACTGGAAAAGGAGTAGTTGTTGGAGCAGGAGCTGTCAGTGGTGCTGAATTCAGAGGTCAGGCGCTAACAGGATTGCAGAGTGGGTTTGTGCAGCGTTTATCCGGAGAGCAGCGCCGGTGGCTGCTGGCCAGCTAGGACAGCCTGCCAGGAGTGCTGCCGGAATTCCTGCCTGGAACAGGAATTCCCTTTTCCCAGGGACAGCAGGGATTGGAGGGGCTGCCTGGAACACAGGCTGGACAAGGTTAAGGGAATAAAATGGGGATTTATTAAAGGCCTTCAACAGGTACACTCTCAGGACTTCTGCTGGTCAGACAGAGGCACTCTGCCTGCCCCCGGGGTGGTGTTATCTTTTTGTACTAAAAACTAGGTGTGCATTATTTACCATAACTTCCCAATACCCATCACCTGCGCTAGACAGTGAGCTTCTACTCTAAACTAACCCAAAAGTGACACCAGCACAGCAGAAGATGGAGGACAAGAAGAAGAAGAAAGGCTGGACACACCCAGATTCCTCCATCTTGAACCCCCATTCTAAAAACCCCAAAAATCTATTTTTCACCCTGTGACAAACTAACTATTATTTTACTTAAACTCTCTTGACTTGTAATTCTTCACATAAAGGTTGGTAATTGTTTTTCCATGGGTCAGGATCAAAGGCACAGGGGTCTTGGGCTCTGTGCCAAGGTCTCTGAGCCCCCTGGGCAGGGTCTTGAGCCCTCCAGGGCAGCCAGAGGAATTCCCTGGGTTCCAACAGTACAACCTGGGCAGTGCACCTTGCAGAGGCTGCACTCAAACTGGATGATGGTCACAAGTTTTTCACACAATTATAAGTTTGGTCTATTTGTATATCAGGGGTTAATTCTTCAATTACATCTTCAGGTAATGAAATAATTTACTCCCAATTTTCTTCCCTCTCAATTCAGTTTTGTTTATACTTTTGGGGACCTGAAGCAGTCAGGTGTCCTTGGGTTCCAGGCCTAGAAGAAGTGTTTTGTCTGATCAAAATGTGAAGAGTTTAATAAATATATATATATATAAAATACATATATATCTATATAGTATCTTGTATATATATCTTGTATCTTATATATATATATCTAGTATATATATATAGAGTATCTTATAATAGCTAGGTGTATCATTATATATCTCTATATATCTTAAATATATAGATATAGATAGGTAGATATAATAAACATAAATAGTATATATAATATACATAAATAGGTATATATAATATACATAAATAGTGTATATATGCACTATATATAGTATATATATATGTGTATATATATACACACAGATATATAAACATAGTTATATATACATCTATAAAAATAGTTATATATACACACTTTATGGGGAGTTTAGAGTTGGGCACCAATGCAATACAGGATTTGAAAAAGATAAGAATTCAAATCCTAAGGCATCAGCGCTCTGAGGGCATCCAGCAGAGCATCCCTGGGAGAAGGTGGGAACGGGGCAGGTCTGCCAGGCACTGCTGGTGACTCTGAGCTGGTGCTGAGGGGAAGAAAACAGCCCAGGCAATGTCAGGCAGGAATAATTTTATTTATATTGTTGAGGGAACACGTGGGATGAGATGGGGCTGCTCCCACTGCTGTGAACTGGGTGTAAATTTAATCCTGGAGGTGCTGGTGCCTCACAGATGAACAAACCTGAGCTATTGCATGCTGGCCATGCCTGCCAGCCCCTGGAGCTCTGCCCACAGGATTGGTGGGTGTTGGGAAGCTGGGTGGGACCCCAGGGCTGCTGTGGCCATCCCTGAACAGGCTCTGATGCCAGGTTGGCACTGCCCCTGTGCCTGAGGTGGGGGGAGAGGCCAAAAGGAAATATCTCTCTAGCTGGAATAAAGCAATCATTTTAAAAGTGAGCAGGAGTCCCCAGCACTGCCTTCCTCCTGCACTTTAATTGCATTGTACAAACAGCCCATAATTTGCAATGTCTGTTTTCCTGCTTGGCTTCTTTGTCTTTCAGCTCCTTTTTTGTCTCGTTTCATGGAACTGTAAATGTGCTGTGATAGTTCACATCCCTTCTCCTGACCTCAGCTCATGACAGATAAATTCTTACAAGGATTTGCACGAGATGAAACCAGACAGAAATTACATTCCTCTGTGTTAACATGGCCCTTCCGTAATTGAAATTAATTTGTGGTTAAGGCTACAAGAGAATTACAATTTTCTGGAAGTAACATGAAGGGATAGACAGCTTTGTATGAACAGAGCCTGCAATAATTATGTGTGAATGTCACAGAAGGGTTGGGGAACTTTTCTCTGTGTGGCTTCAGGTTTGTGCAGTGATTTTCACATGGCCTCTGCTGGAGGATCTCAGCAACAAGAGGGAGGGAAAAAAAGTGAGGATTTCACTGGTTTTGATGGAATGTCCTTTTTCTGCTTGCTGAAACACCTAAAATTTCTATTTGGGGCCTTGAATATATTACTTTTAGTTCTGAAAGAATTAATTGATGGATAATTACTGGGCTAGAGAGTGAAACACCTGAAAACACTGAAAGCCCTTCTCCCAGAATGTTCCCAAGAACAAACACTGTCAGTCAGTCTCCTTGTTAGCTCGGTCAAGTGGCCACAAGGAGTTTCCAGGCATGAACAAAACCCTGCAGATGCTCCACCTTCATTATTATTCACACAAACCTGCCTTTCCTTCTGCTCAGCATTTCATGGTCTGATAAGCAGGACAGCACATCCTGGAAGGGAGCAGAGCCAGCCCAGCCCTTCATCCTTTCTGCTCGGCTGGAATTCCTATAAATAGCCAGAACAAGGGCTCCTGGCTCCCTTGTTAGCATTTGGGTTTTTCACCAGAGCTGCCTGATGTGCTCCTTGGACCTTGAAGAGTTTCTTCCATGCTGGCTGTGAGGTGTGGGTGACCTAAAACTCACGGGATTGTCCCAGGAAAAAAATCAGCCGAAGGTCTGGGGGCGTCCCTGCCTTGCACAGCAGGGGGAGGCCCCTTCTCATGGTGTTTTTTGTTTTTTTTTTTTTTGCTGGGATGATTCAGTTTTCAGTGTTTGGGGTGGAATGGATGATCCCTGTCCAGCCTGGTAATAATTACATATCCTCTGAACAGAGACATGGTTCTCCCAGGAAAATCCTGGGAGAAAAATCAATAAAATAATGCCTTAGCTGAGTCCTGGCTGGAGGTGTCCAGTTGTAAGGTTTGGTTTAGGAGCTGAGGGCCTGGTGGAAAGGCAAATCCCTGCTTTCCCCTTCTCAAATGATGCACAAACTCCTTCCACAGTGATCTCTGTGCCAATCCATGCTATAAATCACAGTGTTTTAAACCTATTTACTGGAGATGATGTGACTCCAGTAAATAGCTCCAAACTTCCTCCTAGGATTGGGAAACACTCAAACCTCCCAGCTTTTAGCCAGGAAAGGATCCATTCTCAGTCTCAAGTGCCTCTGACAGGCTGACAAGTGCTCAGTGCTTTTATATCAGCTTATGGACAGCATTCTGTGCAACTCAAAAGGGCTCAGAGCTCTCTAGAACTGCTTTGATGATATTGAAGGGTTTGAGCCTTGCCTTAGTTTGGTGATACAGAATTTGGTGTCTCCACAGACTCTGATAATTTGCAGGGCTTTTTATCGAGGTGTCTCGACTGTGTCAGGTGGGTTGTGGCAGATGGGAGGAATAGAAGTCACAGAAATTCAGCATTTGACACAAAATACAGCAGAAAATGCTGCATTTTTCTGAGCTGATACAGCAATAACAACTTTAAAGGGAATAGCTGCCCACAAACAAGCAGAGAACTGTGGCATTCACATTTTCTGGAAAAATCCCTTTGTCTGGGATTTCTCTCCTGGGAAGCTGAGAAGCCTCAGAGAAAAAGGGAAACAATTCTTATTTTATTTGCTTCTCCTGTGTTGTGCTCATGTGGAATGTGTTTGGAGATTGTTCCATTGCATTCTGCTGGGAGTTGTTTTCACTCTTTGGCCAATCAGGGCCAAGCTGTGTTGGGACTCTGGAGAGAGTCAGAAGTTTTCATTATTATCTTTTTAGCATTCTGTAACTATCCTTCTGTTTTCTTTAGTACAGTATAGTTTAGTATTCTTTAATATAATATAGTATCCTAAAATAATAAATGAGCCTGCTGAGAACATGGAGTGAGATTCATCATCCCTTCCATCACCTGGGGGCAACACAAATACAATAGAGAGCCAAGTTGTTGTAGGAGCAGAGCTCTGCTGCTTTCCCCCAGGATGGACCCCTGGCAGTGTGAAAATGCTTTTCCCCCACCCCTCCAGCCTCGCTGCTTGCTGTCCAGCTGCTGCACTTGAGAGAGGAGAAAAAACACAGCTGGTTTTCTTTTGGTCCTCCCTGGGAAGTGAAACAGCTGGGAGGATGCTCCCTCTGAGCTGTTCCACACGTTCCCATGGAAACCCCCGGCTCCAGCAGCTCCTCCAAAGGGCACAAGCTGTGGGTGCCTCTGAGTAATTATGTTCACATGTTGCTGAGCTTCATCCTTGGGCACCAGCACACCCCTCCTGGCAGTGGTTGCCTTGGTGATGGCGTTTTCCACGTCGTGGGCAGGTTTGCAATGCAAAGCAGAGGTTTCTGCACCTCTTGGAGCTGAAATCTTGGGGCCACGGGTTCCTCCCTGAGCTATTTCCTGCCCAATGGAAGTGCTCAGTGCCTGCAGAACTCCTGGATGTGTTGGAAAATTCTCTTTCTGAATGATGACTCCATTTAAGGGGTCCTGAAGAATGAGGCACTTGATGGGAAATTTGGTGTGGGTTGATTGAACAGCTTCTCTGCTGTCCTAAAAAGGGTTAAGCCCTTGTTTGAGTACCTGAAACCTTATTTTGTCATTCCATGTCAAAAGTATTGACAGAGAGTCGGCTTCCCTTGATGTTCAACAAATCTCTTCTCTTTGGATTCAATAAACTGCTTTTAATCTGTTGGTTTTCCTCTGCTTGGAGTTGTGTGGCTTTATGGGGCACCATAACAACAAAAAAAGCACCAGCAAAGACTTTTGCAATTCACAGGAAATCTGATATAAACTGCTGTATTTGTAGGCTTTCTATATAAAGTGAAACATCCAGTAAAATAAAAATAAATGGATGCTTGCTATGAGTGCACTGAAGTGGAGGGGGAGAAGGGAAAAGGACATTTCTTTCCAAGGAAACTGCAGCAATAATTTAGGGAGGCACAGAGGATTGCTCAAGGTTTTTTGAGCTGGCATCTTCATTTTAATGGCTAAGGGCAGTCTGGTGTTTCTTATTCCATTTTTTTTCAGCGTGTTTGAGGGTGATTCCACTTCCTCACGAGAAGATCCTCTCGTTTTGTGCCGAGTTCTCTGGGGAAGGAAAAGTGGGAGAGAGGAAGGGTGCAAAATCCTAAATGCCAGTTGTCTTCAGAGCTTTTTGGGGCTGTTTTATTTGTAGGCATCCCCAAGTGACAGAGCTCCTGTGGCTCTCCCAACAAGGCCTGTGTCAATGCAGCCCTTGAATTCCTTGTGCAGTAGATATTCCTCCTTTTCACGGGTAAATAACCACGGGAGGAGGTGTAAAATCCAGTCCAGGGAAGGGCAGGTTTGTTGGTTTTTTACAGGACTCTCACATGGAGGGAGGACTTTCTCCCTCTGCTTTTTCCTGGCTCTGAGAAAGCTCAGCACTGGCAGGGCCCATTAATTTTTAATTTAGTCCTCTCTCTGCTGCACTGCTATTGTGGTTTATGAGGATATTATGCTGGAACAGAGGCCTGTAAAACAGGATTTTAAAGTTTGGAAAAGCCGTGGTTGTCATACATAATATGCACACTGTAGTAGAAATGCGTGGGTATTTATAGCACAGCTAATATTAATTATCTTTATTGTGATGTCAGCCCTGCAGGTCAACTGAAGAGTAAGTTGCTGTGGAAGCCAGAAATCTCCAGGCATTAAATTATATTAATATGAAATGTTGAAAAGTGGTTAATTTGTACTGCTGGTTTTGTTTAAAATGTTTTCCTGTATAAAGCCATATCTCCAGTGTGATACATTATTGTTAGAAGGGATATAATTCAGTCCCGTTACAGGGGAAGCCCATGTGCTTTATGAAAGGGAGTCCAGCTCTGCCTAAATAAAGAACTACAGCAAAATAACATTTCTGAATGAAAATTGCTGGTTTTAACTGCTAACCACATCTCTCTGTCGCCTGTGCTTTGTCAAGGTTATTGGCAATATGAAAATCTTCCTGTTGCCTCCAAACTTCCACAAATTCCTCCAAGGGATGTTTATTCCCCCTGCTTCATGAGAAAAAAACCGCTGTGAGGGGAAGCTGAGTGTAAAACACTCACTGTGATTGTGTGAAGCTTTGGGAGGAAAGCTTGGGAGGATCAGGGGAAAGCCCTGCAGTGCTTGGAGGAGCTGTTTTGTACCCATCAGGTGCTGCAGCCCTGCAGGGTGTGTGAGAGGGGGGCTTTTGAAGGTGTCTGTTATGTCTAAAATCTCCTCCTGAGCTGATGATTGTGGTGGTGTTTGAGGGTCCCCAGGACGAGGGAAGAGATGAGAATCTTGACTCCATGTTTCAGAAGGATGATTTATTATTTTATGATATATATTATAATAAAATTGCTATACTAAAACTATAATAAAGAACTGAAGAAAGGATTTCATCAGAAGGCTAGAAAACAATGCATAACAAAATCTTGTGACAGACCAGAGAGTCCAACACAGCTGGACCATGACTGGTCATCAGGTAGAAACAATCCACATGGAACCAATCCAAGATGCACTTGTTGGTGAACCACCTCCAGACCACATTCCACAGCCATCAGATAATCATTGCTTGCATTTCATTTCTGAGGCCTCTCAGCTTCTCAGGAGAAAAATCCTAGCAAAGGGATTTTTCATAAAATATGTCAGTGACAAATAATTTCCTAAAAGTTTAAATTCTGGCGTTGCCTTGCAATGGGCCCCTCTGCTGCTGTGCCCTGGCAGTTCCACCAGAGCTGTGCATGGACATGGAGACTCAACTGATCTTTAAATAATCAGGAAATGATTCAGCTTTGATCTGCTGAAGAGGAGAATGAATGGATGAGTGTTTTAAAAATATCTGTGCTCTGTGTGCCTGGAAACTCCCAAGGTGGAAGTCTCAGCTTTGGAGCCAGGGGCTTTTCCAGCCTCCTGTGCAGAACGTGCAAGGGGAGGAACCGCTCCTGGTCTGGAGAGCCTCCATTGGGATCAGAGTGAGGACAAGGTTGGGGTTGGTTTCTCTACCTCAGCCTGAGAAAACACTTGAATGTGGGAATCAGGAACATCAGAAACACTTCAGACCTGGCTGGTTTTCTTGTGGCCACAACGAAGAGCCAAGAACTTGAGGCAAGGCTTGGGCTGTGCTGTGCATTGCCTGAAGAGCTTCAGGAGCAGCTGATTGCTCTTCTTCTTGAAAAGGTTGCTGCCAGAGAGGGTGACTGATTTGAGAGGCTCATGCAGCCTGAAAATTGCAGCATCTCAAATCCCTGAAGCCTCCCTCCCTGCAAAAACACAGGAAGATAATGAAAACTTGATGAAGCGCAGGAGGAAGTTCCTCGTCAGCACACTGCAGCGGTGGGGAATCGGATTTTCACAGCTCACTAACCCCTTAAGTGTTTAATAAATCCCAGAGATCTGCTCCAAGGATAAGGTGGCCCTGGTATCTGAGCAGACAGACTCTACCTGCTGTCATCTTTCTTAAAGCTGACCCTGCTCAGCAGGACCAATTACCCAGCTAACAAAGTGGAGACAAGTGACTCCTTGTGCCACCCCGTCCCCGGAGCTGGAGGCGTTCTGGTTGCCGTGGCAACATTGCTTGAGATCCTGATAACAGCAGTGGTGGAGATAAAGTAACCAGAATAGGGATGGAGGCTTTCCTCCTGCTTTTCTGTATGGATTTTCTTGGTTATTTGTGTGCTCCTGCACTGGCAGGCTGAGGAATGGGCTGCTCCAAGCAGCTGTGGTAAATTTGGCAATTTGGAAGTGTGGTGGGGGCTGAGGCCAGGTTGGTGGATGAGTTTCTGTGCTGACCATGAATATCCAGAGGAAAAGGCTCCGTTGTGCTGGGAAACCACATCCCAGGCTTTCCCAAAATCACTTTTTAAGCTGTTGTGCCTCGTGCAGGTGACACTTGTTGTGTGTGTCAGGGTAAGAATTCTCTCCACACTCAGCTGCTCCTAGAGGAATTCCTGCTGGCCATTGAGAGGAATGAGGGATTTGTCTTTACAAACAAGCTGGTGGATAAAACCAACACTGAGAGATAAAAGAAGCAATGGGAATGGTTCCACTGATTGATGAATGGAAAAAAAAGAAGTTATTTGCTTTTACAAACTGTAGGTTTGCTGATCAATGAAACTGGATATTGAAAGATGAAAAAAACTATTGGGAAAACCCCCTAAATTCCATAAGAATTAAAAATTAAAAGGGAGGGTTATACATTAGGGGGGATCTCTGGGATCAGGTGTTCTGGGAAGTCTGACCCTCTCAAGTCCCTCAGAAATGGGGAAAGAGAGAAGGGAAATGTGGCTGGGAAATTGGGATAAAAAGGAGGCTGCATCCTCCAAAAATGTGAGAGACCCCAGGGGAATGCCCCATGGCCTCTCCTTGATTGGAATAAAGTTCCAGGACTGCTCTGTCTCCTTTTGGACATCAACCTCTGCTGTTTGTGGGTGAATTTTCCTGACATGGGTTGTAGGTCTGGGCAAATGAGGATTTCAAAGCTGAGACCCTTCCCAGGAGGGGGCAGCTGATGGGACCAGGCCATTGATGTCCCAGTCAGCTGCTGGTGGCAGGAGGCCCAGCTGGCACCTCAGAATTGATCTTGGGGATGAGCTGCTTGTCTCTCCACCCAGGAGAATCCCTCTGGAATGTGGGCACTCATGCTTTATTTTTTAGAGAATTTTCCTGTTTCTAGTTTCAAGTTCTGAGCCAGGCTTCAGCTTTTGAAATCTGGGAGACATTTTTTGGTGTTTGACAAATTTGATCAAAAAGGGCAACTCTAAAAGTTTTCCCCTTGTTTTTACAGCCTGGCTGTCTACACAGAATTATGAGAAGGCTGAACTTATCTTCTGACAGGTTGTCTGGCATCTTTGAACAATCCAGCAAAATTTGAGACAAGTGGAACCAGCTTTGATGCAGGAGGTCCAGGACTGGCAGTCAGCCTGATTTATTGATATTATTATTTAGGAATCTTAGGAAAACTGTGTCTGAACTTCTTGCTTTGGTTTTTTCAGTCAATATTAAAAGTACTGACTGACCTTGACTCATTTAAATCTGGTTAGCGTGCCTCAGCCTGGGGAGGATTAAGAATTCCCTGTCCTGATGTTGCAGATTGTCCCAAGCCAAGATGACTTTCTCTGCACAGAATGGGTGTATTTTGTGCAGTTTTATTCTTTTTTGCCCTGTCAGAGCAGTGATTGGTGACCATCCCTGCTCCAGCCTGGCTTTCCTAGGGCTCAGCTCTTGCACTGCAGTTGTGGGTCAGAGCAATCCAACCTGGCCCAAATAATTGCTGAGTAAACCAGCCAAGCTGTGGCTCAGTCCTAAAAGCAGGGTCTGGTTCTGTAGAACTGGGTTCCAAGTGGGTTTTTTTAAAACAAATTCTGTAAGAAATGCAGCATTTGTGCCCTTTGGGGACGTGAGGTGCTGCCTGTGAGGGCACAGACCTGGAATGGCAGCAGCGAGGAATGGATTTGCATACAGAAAGCAAATCCTTTACACAGTGCAGATAATGCACATTGTAAAACAGCTACAATAACATTCACCACAGCCATGAAAACAATTTTACAGCAGATTAAACACACTTAGAAAAAGGGGAAAGATGAGTGAGAAGGCAATGCTGGCACTAAATTAGACTTGAGTCAGCAGCAGTGGGAGAACTGAGGAGAAAATGAGAAAATGTTCCAACTGTCCTGCTGCGTTTTTTTTCCCCCCAGGCCAACTCCATTCTGGGCTCACCTGTTTTGTTGAGTTGGGAAGATTTGGTGCCCTCTGAACTGTGGGAATTAGTGGGAAATACTGGAACTGAGGTGAGCAGTGCCTGGAATAGGGTCAGAGGGTGTGGGTCTGCACAGAGAGGGGTTTAGTGGGTTTGGTCTCCCTTCTCTGGCATGTCAAACAGCCTGGGAGTGCTTGAGAGCACTGGAGCCATGTTCCAGTGCATCAGTGAGAGAGCACTATGTGATGTGAAAATGGGTTTTTTAATGTGAAAAATGGGGGTTTTATGATTGGCTTTTCGCAAATATTCCAGTGAATATCATATGTGTTGTGTTAGAAAGTGATGCTGTGTTAATTCCCTTGAGCAGTGTGTTAAATATAGTTTTGGGTTATAACAAAATGTTAAAATAGAAACTGTGCTATGTAGGATACTTTGTTTTAAAGAAAGGACTTGCACTGAGATAGCAGCCACAGGACACCTCAATCTTTCAGAGAAAGAGAATTTATTGCTCCATTATCAGGAGAAACGAACTTCTTCCCACCTCAAAGGCGCTGTCAGGATTCAGAGGAAGAAGCTGACACTGCCCAGAAAGAATCCTGTGTTTGAATGGAATTTATGCATCATGAGCTGTATGAATATGCAACAGGTTATTGTTTTTAAGGGTTAATCCTTTGTTAATGGGTGTCACCCATTTTTCTGGCTTGTGCTGCCCAGAAAAAGGCACCCGGACTGTCCCTAACTCTTTGTTTCTACTGTCTCATATTGTCCTAATCCAAATTGTCTAATTATTATCACTCTATTTGCATTACTATTTTTATAAACATTTTATTACTATTAAACCTTTAAAAATTTAAAAACAAGTGCTTGGCATTTTTCACATTTAAGGTGCATTATCAAGGGCGTGTTTCTCCTGCAGGGTTTGGGATGGCTGCCAGGGGAATTGTTTGAGTGAGGCACAGAATGTCAGGAAAACGCTGAATTTTGATCCACACAAAGTCTTGGAAAAATAAGATTTGTGCCATTGTGTGTAAACCACAAATCTGGATTTCTGGATGATCCTTTAAATGCTGGGCTCTGCCTCCAGGCTCTGGATCACACCAGCAGAGGGGTCCTACGATGCAGGAGGTGCTGGCACTGCTGGAGGCTCAGATTAAATTTGGGAGGTCAAACACATTTGCTGCAGCTGCTTGCCTGTGTCTATAGAATTTTCATCAATGAGCCGTTGCTTCTTGACTTTCCACGTGTGTGTGTGATGGTTGATTATGCAGGATTATCTTCTGGCAGCGCACAGACACCTGCTAAAGAGGGAGTAATCTTGTTAGGAGCCAAATCTCATCTGATCGTTAAACACGGTGCGCTTACAACCCGCTTGTCAGCTCTGCTTAATGCAGCACGCAGGGCTGTGTCACGCTGGCTATTGATTCATTGGGATTGCTGGGCATCTCTGGGGATAATGATCTCGCTGCTGACAAGCTGCTGGGTCCTTCCCAGAGCAGGCTGGGCAGAAATGGCACGGGCTGTGGTGGTTTGGGGACTTTGTGGGGTGTTCTGGCTCCTGGGAGCCCTCCTGGGAATCCAAAATTCTCAGAAATAATGGCACCTCGTGTTTTGGTTTTTATATGCTTCAGATTCTGTACTGTGTCTGTTTTTTTAAGTTCTTTGAAACTTTCTGGTGTTTACATTTTTGTGATGGGGTTTTTTATGCACTTTTACGTAAGCAATGATTGTTTTGTATTCTTTTCTAAAAGAAGAAGAATTTGATCAACTGTTAGTTTAACCAGCGTCGTTTGAGAAGTAACAATTTCGTCCTCCAATCCAGAGTTACTTTTAAAATTATATATATATATATCAAAATGGAGAAATAAACTTCCTTCTTTTCACCCTAAAAGTTTCAGAGTGTGTGTCATTCATCTCGTGTCCTGTTACAACAGTGCTGCTTCACTCTGTGGGTCTGGGCTCACATCAGGGGATGCTGAGCTCTGTGCACAGAGCAGGGAGACAAAACAATTCCTGCTCCAGCTGGGCACCAAGGACAAATGAGCCAAATCTCAGGCCAGGAGCACAAACCCCGTGGGCTGGAGAGAGAAAAACAAGCAGGGTGGGACTGCAGGGGCTAAAGCTGGGATGGGACAATGAACTGCAAGGTGCAAATGGAGCAGAGCTGATCCCAGGGAGAGACCCCATGCCCCATGTGCATTTTGGGGCCATTTTGGTTCATCTTGGGTTCATTTTGGGGCCATTTTGGTTCACCTTGGGTTCATTTTGGGGCCATTTTGGTTCATCTTGGGCTCATTTTGGGACCATTTTGGTTCATTTTGGGGCCATTTTGGTTCACCTTGGGTTCATTTTGGGACCATTTTGGTTCATCTTGAGTTCATTCTGTGACCCTTTTGGTTCACCTTGAGTGCAGCCCTGTCTGGGCTCTGGTGGTGCCCAAGGTGCATCCCTGGAGGCCTTTGAATAAATCCCTGCTTTATTCTGTAACTCCTCCAGCCTCTGTTCTAGGCCAGCCTGCACAAGGCATCAGTTTGGGTCTGGAAGCCAAAGCTTAGAATTAAACACAGGATTTGGTCTGAGACCTTGGAAAAGGCTTCCAAACTGAAGTGCTAGAAGTGAGAATGTGGATTTATAGTTTAAAGCAGAGACACGTTAAGTTAGGAAGAAGGTTTAGAGTTTTGGAGTTTAGGATATAGAAAAAATAAAAGCAGTTACAAAGGTAAAGAAGGAGTTTAGAATGCAGCACTGTAGTTTGTGTGTCATAACACGATTGGCTAAGAAATCTTGCACAGTAACATGGGTCCATAGGATGAAATATTTAAGGATTGGATCAAAAACTGATTCACTGATCAAGGTGCCTGTTCTGGTCTCTGAAAACTCTCCCTTTTTTTGCTTAAAAATGAACCATTTCTGTAGCTTTTCAACCTCTAATGCCTGTCTGGAGACTGTTGCTCTAAGCCACTGCTCAGTGAAAGGAATGCTCGGAAGGTTTGGATATATAAATGTTGCAAAAAATTCCTAAAGGAGGCCAGGAAAATAAAATTTATTTCCAAGGAGGGAAAATACCTGTGTAAAACCTTCTTGTGGAAATTTCCTTGTGATCTGAGTGAATGCCAAAGGCAGGAGGTTCTCTGAGGCACTGAAGTGCCTCCCCTGGGGACGTGGAAGGATGCCCAGGGTACAACTTGTCACTGCTCCTGTGTGCCAAGGCTCCCTGTCCTTCTGTTGGCCTCAGTTTATTCTGATGGAAGTTTGAAAAAGTTCTGCCTCCAGAAGGATGAGAGCAGGTTAAATGAAAGTCAAGAAGTTGATTCTATCAAGATCATCTGGGATTTCCCATCCTGGCAGATTCATTACTTCCAGAAATGATAACTGATTGTATCTGAAGAGGCGAGGGGAAGAGTGATTTAAATTGTGTCCATTACCTGTCAGCAAATAATGCTGTGTGCAGCTGTGAGGAGTGAAAGGAGTGCAGCTCACACTGTTGTAGCCTCTTTTATTTGAATTTTCAATGAGAGCTCCTATTTGTGCTGATTTTTTTTTTTTTTTCCCTTTTTACACATCTATGCCCCAGGGAAATTTCAATTATCACAACTGGAGGGAGAGGTACCTGTGGAATGTGTACAGTGAGTGCTCCTGGATAAGGGAGGCAAGTGGAACAATTTGTTACACATTAAATCTTGCAATCACTGAAAAACCTGGCCTGATGCAATATTCTGATCCGTTAATCACATTTCTACATGGCAAACAGCTTGCTGGAGTGTTGTTTGCTCTCTATCTCAAAGCAAATATGTATTTTTGATTTGAGAATAATTCCAGGTTTAAGTAACTTCTGCTTCCCTGTTAACAAAAGTCATTGCTTTTAATTAGTCATGGGCAGAGATGAAATATTTATTTGAGGGGGTGTTTGCTCCAATTTCACTTCTTAATCTGTTTTACGTGGGTGCTCAGGGCTGATGCTGGAGGAGAGGTGCAGCTCTTCTAATCTGTAACCAAAGCAGACAAAGCCTGGCTGAAAGAGCCACCAAACCCCTGTGGAATTCCCAGTGGAATGTGTTTGTCAGGCTGTCCAGCAGCCCTGGAATGGCTCTGGGTTGGTACCAGAAATTCGGTGCCTCCAATGAGTTGTTCAGCTGGGAATGTCCGTGCTGTTACAGCAGAGGCCACTTGACCTCCCTGCAGTTTATTTTCTTTTTTACTGTGCTCTCCTACTTCCTGTCCAGCCTTGCTGATCCCCCAGGCTTCAGGAGTTTAATTGAATGGGGATTAGACTGTTGATGTTCACCTGTTACACATGCACACAGCCCCATGTAGGAGGTGGTGAAAGCCCTCCCTGGCCTGAGTGGAGTCCCCAGGAGCTCAGATCCACCCTGAGACCTGCCTGCTATCCTGAAAATGCCATCCTGAGACCTGCCTGTTATCCTGAAAATTCCATCCTGAAAATTCCATCTTGAAAATTCCATCCTGAGACCTGCCTGCTATCCTGAAAATTCCATCCTGAGACCTGCCTGCTGTCCTGAAAATGCCATCCTGAAACCTGCCTGCCATTCTGAAAATTCCATTCTGGAAAAAAATAGAAAAGCATAGAAAATTCCATCCTGAACCTGCTTGTGTCCTGAAAATTCCATCCTGAAAATTCCATCTTGAAACCTGCCTGCCATCCTGAAAATCCCATTCTGAAAATCCCAGCCTGGAAATTCCATCCTGAGGCCTGCCTGACATCCCAAAAATGCCATTCTGAAAATTCCATTCTGAAAATCCCATCCTGGAAATTCCATCCTGAAATCTGCCTGTTATCCTGAAAATTCCATCCTGGAAATTCCAACCTGAGACCTGCCTGCCATCCTGAAAATTCCATCCTGAAAATTCCATCTTGAAACCTGCCTGCCATCCTGAAAATCCCATTCTGAAAATCCCATCCTGGAAATTCCATCCTGAAAATTCCATCTTGAAACCTGCCTGCCCTCCTGGGAATTCCATCCTGAAAGTGCCATCCTGAACCCTTCCTGCTGCCCTGCAGGACTGCTGGGACCTGCCTTGGAGCTGCTAAATCCCATTTATCCATCTGCTGCAGCTCCTGAGTGTGAACCCTGCCTCCCTGCTCTCCCAAGTTCAATCCCCCTGCTGCTGCTGGGAGGCTCATCAGGAAGGAGGACTTGGAATATGTTCCAAGACTTTTATGGGAACGGCTCTCAGCAGTGTGGAGAGGTCGTATTTTGGCTGATTTCCTTGTGAAATAAAATGCAGAGTAGCTTGTGCTCAGCATTTTGGGGGTGTAAAACTTGTTTACAATGTGTGAAGCTTATATGCAGTTTATTTTAAGGTTTTTTTGGGCTGAATATTAATAAAGAAATGGCTTTAAATTCGAGGTAGTGGAGTAAAAATAGTGTTTAATTTTTGGAGAGGGACAATTTTTTGCAGAGGGTTCTATTTTCTGCCTGCCTAAAATGCCCAGAATTTGGGGTAGAGATTCTCTCAGTGCAGTTGAGCAGAATTTCTCACTTCAGTCATAGCAGTCTCCTATAAAATGAACCCCCTGGCAAACCAGAACTTCCACTGGATTTAAATACCTGGCAGCTGTTTAATTAAATGGGACTTCTGGGAACAGAGCTGCAGATAAAATTTGTAAAACCTACAAAGCAGAAATACCAACAGACACAGCAGCAACAGCTAGGACAAAGTTTGGGTGAGGTTTTAGGAGAATCTGGCTCATTTCTTGTGGGTTGGAAGTTTCTTGGCAGGAGGGAGCAGGGAATTCTACAGCAAAGGCTCCTCTGTGGCTGCTCTGGGAGCAGAGTCGCTGTCTCTGCCGCTGTTTTGCTCTGCTGATGAAAATTCCCCTGCTGTGGCAGGTGTGTGGAGAGCTCTGCCCTGGGCTGGGGAGTGGAAGGTGCTCCATCTGTTCAGGAGAGCTGTGCTGAGCTCTGCCAGCCTCTGCCGATGTTTGTTCTACCTTGGGCCCTTCTGGGGGCTCCCCAAATTGGGGGGAACCCTCCTGGAGCAGTTCTGTGCCAGGAGAAAGGAGACACACGGGACTTTTTCACTCTTCAGCTTCTTGTTTAGTGTTATCTTATCCAAAGCTTTGCATGCTGTCCACACCAGGCTCAGTGTGCAGGAAAGCACCACAACATGGCCCCAAAATGTGCAGCTTCAAGATCTTTTAAAGTTGTTTTATCCAATTAACTCCTAAAAAGTACATTATTTCCATTTATCTACCAATAACATCCCTTGATTGTCCACAAAACCTCTGCACTGTGCTTTCCTTGTCTAATCATCCTGTGCCACCAACACTGCAGAAAATGAAGGAGGAGAGGAGAAGGAGAAGAGAAGGAGAAGAGAAGGAGAAGGAGAAGGAGAAGGAGAAGGAGAAGGAGAAGGAGAAGGAGAAGGAGAAGGAGAAGGAGAAGGAGAAGGAGAAGGAGAAGGAGAAGGAGAAGGAGAAGGAGAAGGAGAAGAGTAGAAGAAGAAGAAGAAGAAGAAGAAGAAGAAGAAGAAGAAGAAGAAGAAGAAGAAGAAGAAGAAGAAGGAGAAGGAGAAGAGGAGAAGAAGGAGAAGAAGAAGAAGAAGGAGAAGGAGAAGAAGAAGGAGAAGGAGAGGAGAAGAAGAAGACGATGACTATGACAAGGATGAGGACGAAGACAGGGATTACACCCAAGTTCCTCCATCTTGTTTCCTATCCACACTAAAAATCTCCAAACCTAAATTTCTCCCCCAAGTGCCGTGCTACACTACTCTCTATTATCTATTTCACACTTTGGTAAATTCTAACCTACCTGGAAGCCTTGGGAGTCCTCTCCATGGGTGAGGGTTAAAGGCAGTGTTCCTCTGGGGGTCAGAACCCCTCAGAGCAAACAAAAAATATTCCCTGTGCCCTGGGATTCCCACAATCCTCGTTCCAGAGCAGGGACACAAAACTCTGCTCACTCTGTGATTTATTGCCAGAGCTGGGCAGGGACAGGCACCACCAGGAGCATTTTCCAAGGAGGGGGGATAAAAAGGGGATTATCCTGCTCAGACCCTTGAGGGGCCACCCTCACCTCCTGGGGAAAGCCCCATCAGCTTTTCTAACTTGAGATGCTGAAATTTCGGCTCTGAAAAACCAGAGAATGTTCCATGGGTTTGCCAAGCAGGGAATCCTGAGTCCTGCAGCGACAAGGGGAGGGTGCTGCCAGCAGCTTGTTCCTCTGGACTCCTGAAACTGGATTTGATGTTCACTGGCCACACTCACCGGCTTCATCTGGAGCAAACTGACACACAGAGGGTGAATTAATATTTAATATTTAATCCCACCCCTGCTTTGGATGCTGTTAGCACCATGTGGGATAAGGAGAGAGTGGTGGCACAGGAGGAATAGATCAAAGCAGCTCTTCTCATGCCCTTGGGGGGCTTTTCCAAGCACAGCTGCTGAGCCCCCAGAAGTTTTGTGACAGCTGCTTTGCACTTGTTCTCTTGTAGCCTGTGTTTACAGTTCAGCAGCAGCACGGAGAACTCATTTCAAGTGGAAATCTTAAATAATATGTGAAAGCATCAGCTAACTTCACTTGTGAAGCAGGATTGCAGAGCAGGATTCCCAATCCAGAGGTAAAAATGGCATTATGGACATGAGCTGGCTGGGGAGGAGGTGGGGGCTGAGCTGGGGAAGGGGTTTCTGTGCTCTGGGGCCTCTCAGGTGGCTGTGGCTGTGTTGGGCTGGAGGAGGATGCTGTGCCTGGGGACCAAAGGTGTCTCCTGGGCACAGCTCCCCAGCAGGGCTGCTCAGACCTGCAGGGAACACAAGTTTTGAGCTGTGTCTGGTGTATATTTATGGCCTGATCAGGTGTGGTGGCAGCTGTGAAGGTGTTTTCTGTGTCACGGTTGGGTTACAGCCAGGAAAAAAAGTGTTTCTGCTGAATGCAAGAGCTGCAACCTCCAGAGCAGAGAGCAGGGGAGGCGACAGGGGCAGCAGATTATTGAAATGCACATTATTGTCCTCTCTGGCCAGCAGAACTTTCTGGAAGAACAAGAGCTTTTAAAGTCCCCCACTCAAGGCAGGGATTGGGGTGGGGCTGAGCTCAGGAGATCTCGGGCAGTGCTGGGGCATGGAAATGCAGTTTGGCAGCTCAGTGTTGATGGTGCTGCCTTTTCAACCCCACCTGCGATGGAAAAGGTGCTTTGGAGAGAAGGCTGGCTGTGAAAGATAGAACTATTCTATTTAATTAATATTACAATATTAATTAGTGCTGGATACCGAAGGGGAATAACCAGGGTGAGTGTGTGTACCTGCTTGGGGGAGTGAGGAAAGGGAAAGGGGGGAATGATGGGGAAGGAGGAGTGGGAAAGCAACAGATTTTAGTTCAGTTCTCTCGCTGAAACTTTCCAGTGGATTTTTGATGTTGTCTGCAGTGTTCATCTTTTCCAATAAGAAATAAGAATATTTGAGGGGGTATGTGTGTTTATATCTAGACAAATAACAACTTTTAAAAAACCCCAAAACACATCTGTCTTTATCCTTTCTGATGTTCTGAAGGATAATAAAGTGCAAAGGTACCAAGATGACAAATATCACATAATTGAGGCTGGAATTTTGGGTTAAGGGGGACAGAAGAAGGCAGTTTATGCATGGAAAAGGAAAAAATCATCATCCTCTGGCCACATATGGCTGGAAAACTTCTTTGCCCTCAGGAAAGCACAGCTTTGTGGTAGTTAGTGAACCTGAGATGTCTGGCAGGGCTGAGGGGGATTTATTTACGTGCGATTTTATTTTCAGACTCCTTTTGGCTGTTTTGACACCTCCTGGCAATTTTCCTAAGTGCTTAAACTGCACATTACAGTGAGGAATGTTTTTAAGCAGCTCCACATTGAAATTGGGCGAGCCTTATTTACTGTTTGACTCCTGCCTCTGACAGCATTTATTTCTCCCAACAATTTCTGCTAAATGAGTTATTTTTCAGTTGGATTGAGCAGGTTCCCACACTCGCATCTCCTTTTCCATTTGCATTTCCTTTCTTTCCTGGCAGTGCCAATCACAGAGCTCCCTGGGTAAGTGATGATTTCAGCAGCCAAATGTTGCCTGACGTGGTTTGAGCAGCAGAAGGGGCAGGAAAGCAAAGGGGGCTGAGGAGAACCTTGAAGCTTTTAGCTCTTGACTGAGAAAAACAACTTTATTTCATTTCATTCCTTCTTTTCTAACAAGAATGTATTGATGAGGCAGAGGAGACAGACACAAACACAAATAATGGTGTTTTTACAAAGAGGTTTTGTGCTGCCTGCATTAAGAGCTCTGAAGGGCTTTGGGATCTTTATTTCCCATATCCATTCCCCATTTTCCATGGGAAAAATGGACTGGACAGAGATGCTCACAGTTCCTCTGAGGGGCAGGATTTAATGGAAGTTATTTCAGAATGGTTCTCCTCTGGGACCCTAAAAACACCTGATTTGAGCTTGCTTTGCCCTAGATGTGAACTGAGCAGGAGCTGGGTGTGTTTATATCCTTGATTTAGATTCCTGCTGCTTTTGAAACTGAGAACTTAATTCTTTACCAAGCATTCAAACAAGAGGGTGATTAAAAAACCACAAATAATCCACAGTGGCCTTCCTTGTGCCTGCCAGCACTCAGGTATTGCTCTTGGGAGGAAGAGGAGGAAGACACTGGTGCTGAAATTAAGAATCTTCAATTCTTGGACAAAATTTTTGGGTTTTTTCTGCCTTGACTTTGGCTGTTGGACAAAAAATCGCTTTGGTTCTTTAGGTTTTGTTCCGTCTTTTGTTTACCTGATTTTTTTCTTTTTTTGTGGTGAGTTTGTGCTTCTGCCACAGAATTGCTGTAATTCAGATCCCACCGTGTTGACGAATCTACACCTGTAGGATTTGTTTGTCTTTGGCAAAAGGAATCTGTCTTAATTTATATTTGTGCCTGTCAATTGAAATGCAGCTGAAAAAACAAAGGATTTTGGGGCTGTTTCATCATTTGTGCTGCAGCTGTGACTCTAAAAGAGTTTCTGCCTCTTTAAGCCTGCTGTGCTTAGCAGAAGAATATTCCAAGTTTTCACCTAGGAAAATTCCGTTGGTAATTGGAAGTTTGCTTCCAAACAATCAATAACAAATGTCATAAAGCACCAATCTATTCAGGAAATTAATTGGAGATACTTAGGAGAAATTAATAATGAATGCTCAAGTGATAGTTCCTTTTTAACCTTGCAACATTATCAAGACAAAGTAAACATCAGAGGAATTATAGTAAAGCAGACAAACTGTGGGGGAAATTAAGTATGCAAACGAGAGAACTGCATAAATCTCCATGTTATTAATTGGGGGAGAGTTCCTGAAATTATCATCTGGGCTGAATATTAAGTGTCATAAATAAAAATGAAATGCAGAAGTGCTCTGTGGGGGGAAATGGGAAATGGGAGGAAGCATTGCAGGCATCCCTCAGAGGACTGCAGCTTTTCCTGGTGGTGGATAATGAACATGATGGGTGTGATGCTTTAAATGGATCCTGTTTCCTGTGCATGCAAAAAAAGGAATGATCAAAGCCTGGAATAACCACAGCGAGGAACTTTTCATTAGAAACCTCTCTAATTGCACAGCCATTGTGTTTTACCTCCGACAGCCCCGGGCTCCTCTTGAGGGATTTTAGCTCAGAAGAAAGCAGGTAATTCAAATTCTGCCTGCCTGCTGAGAATGGCTTCAGGATGTGCTCTAAATGTTCTTCGAGCTGGAGTTTCAGAAGTGCTTCAGGTACCTAAAGCACTTCGACAAAATCCTCTGAGTAAGAAAACATTTACTGAACCATCTCCCTGTTTGAGGTCATGTGGAGTGCAGATTTTACAGAGGATTTGCACCTAGAAATCACACTGAATAAAGGTCTGGAGAATGTTTTAAAGGACCCTGGTAAAGTAGTTTATTTATATTATTCACAGCCACATCTCCTCTGGTAGAATTCAGGTGCCTTAAACACAAGCTATGTTCACCTATGCAACTGTTATCTTCATCAGGTGCCCTGGAAATATGTGAGAACACAGTTTAATAGCTGCTCAAGCTCCTGAGATGGAGACTTTAGCTGAATGGCTCCAAAATGAGTCATAAAATTGCTGTCAGGCGTTACTGCAGTGAATTTTTGGTGATTTTCACCAGACCAGCTGAGGAATTTGCTAAAAAGCCACCAGTGGCAGCTCAGGAGCTGTTTCTGAATCTCCTCTTCATCTATCTCTTCCCTTTCTCCCTCTTTAAGGCACAAAAGTATTTGCTGAAATGCCCAGACTTGGATTTATTTCATTCTGTGATGGAGCTGCATTATTCATGAGGCAGCACATCCCAATTTATCACTTCAAACAACGCCCTGCAGATGCTCATTGTGAGGTGTCCAGTCATGCCCCTCCCGTGCTCAGAATTATTTCCAGCTGGTAAAAGTCTGAAATTGGTCCTACCTTAACTCATGAGGGCTGTAGTTAGGTGAGGGTTTAGTCTTAGCTCTGAAAATTCAACAGGAGGGATCTGTGCTTAAAAATCAGAGTGAGGAGGTGAGTGGAAATTTTCAGGACTGCTCTGAACTTGTATTTGAAAATACAAGAAAATCAGACGTGAAGTCTGAAATTAGAAGCTGTTTTTTTGAATATCACCCTGCAAATGCATGATGCCTGTGATGCCTCACAACTGCTCTTAAATCTCCACACAATATGCATTTTGTTTCTCTTTTCCAATTAAGATTGAAACATCACTTCCATTCTTCCCAAGCAGTTATTGAAGAACTGACGATGCCAAATGTACAGCTCAAACTGTTTGGGGACATCTTTCTGGCTTTATGCATTTCCCTGGGAAAATATTTGCTTTTGTGAGGAGCATTGTAATTGATTAAACAGGAAATTAATGTGGGGATATGCCGTCGTTAGTGTGAAGAGATGAAATTTCTGCTGTCTCACTTTTCATTGGGAGCTTGAAAAATGAGTGTGTTGAGAACACCCTTGAGGGAAGAGACAGCAGGGAGGGTGGGGATGGAGATGGGAGGGAACCCAGGAGGGACCAGCATCGCTCAGATGTGAACCTGCTCCAACGTCCCATCCTTTTTCAGAGATGTCAAACCCCCCTTGGACACAGCCCCTCATTTTCTCCCACTGCAATGAGAAATGTTCCAGACTGCAAGGCAAGATGTATTCCATTGCCATCTGTATGGCAGTTGTCTGGTGCCAAGTGGGCAATGCTCCTTATCTCTCTTCCTGAGTGATCATAATCAGGGTCCCTCAGCAGGGAACATCTGCTGATAAGAGGCTATTGGATGTCACTGCATGGCTGATAAGAACTGTAACATCCCATTGTGAGATGCTCCGCCCAGAGGGAGGAGCCAAGCATTCCTACCCAGATATAATCTGGAGATTCTAACACACCAGCACGGCTCTTCTGCACTGGACTCCCCAGAGGAACAGCAGCTGCTTCTGCTTCCAGGGATCTGCGGAGGAAGAATTCACCCCTTTCCTACAGGACCCCCTGCTCCAACAGAACCACGCCTGACACTCCAGGAGGACTGCAGCCCCTTTTCCAACTGGACTGCTACCAACACCCTGACCCACAGGGTGTCAGGTTGAGTTCTGACTCTGTCAGTGTTGTTCTGGTGTATTGCATTGTTTTATTTTATAATTTTTTTCCCCCTTCCCTATTAAAGAGCTGTCATTTCCTGCTCCCATATTTTTTGCCTGAGAGCCGCCTAATTTAAAATTCATAGCAATTTGGAGGGGTGGGGAGGGTTTGAATTCTCCATTTCAGGGGAGGCTCCTGTCTCCTTTAGCAGGCACCTGTCTTTCTAAACCAAAACAGAAAAAAGGGAAATAACTCAGCAGGTTATTGGCTAAACCTCACCCGTTGTTTTGTATCTAAAAAAATGTGTCACGATGTTGATTTGTTTCTGCTTTTGATATGAACAGTTCAGAGTGGATATTTTGTTCATTTCTCCACCTGCTTAGGGAAGTCAAACAGCTTTGGGGTGGCATTAAAGTTCAGGTTAGAAAGGGTTAAGTTTCTAACTGAGCTCCTTGCTGACAATGACTCCTCTTGAAGGAAAACACCAGGCACTGCCAGTGGAGAAATTTGGAATGCCCTTAAAAATATCCCAAAAACTTCCCCCACAGCTTCAGGGTAATCTATAAAATGTAGACTCTGTGGAATCTTCCTTTTGCTCCCAATTCCAGGCATTAAAAACGATGCAGCAGGAGTTGAGCTCTGTTGATGCTGCCAATGCCTTGGAGAAGACACCCCTTAATCTTCCTTCATGTCCATGGCCCTCCTGAGGGGATTGAGGAGTGGATATTCCTGCAGAACAAAAGCTTTTGGAGTTGAAATTAAGAGGTAGCATGCTAATTTTACTGTGTATTTAGGAATTGAACGCTGGAAGCTCAGGTGCTCTCTGTTCACGTGCCCTGATTTTTGTCCAGTGGCAGGAAAAGCAGCTGAGTGCTTTTTGGTTTGTTTGCTTTTTTCAACACTGATCATTTTCTCCAGCTCAGAGAGCTGGGTAATTAACAGTTTCAAGATTGTGCCTGAACACCTGATCCTTCTCTGCTGCACAGCCAGAACTGTACAACTGCAACTCTAAACAGTTCCTTTGGTTTCCCCCAAGAAAATCTGTTTCAGTTGTGGGAAATTATTTCCTTACTTGTTTTTATAAGGGATGAGATCCCCTGCTACCATTTTTGGGATAATTGGCTTCTCCTGTGACTCCTTTGACACTGAGTAGTTATGGCAAGGCTGAATCTTTCTGTCTCAGCTCCAAAAGTGCTGTTTCCTGCATGGTTTGTTTGCCTAATATCCTTTTTTACTCTTGATTTTAGTAGAGATGTTGAATGCCAGCTGATCCCTTCAGAGTCCAGCTCGTTTGGAATCTGGCCTCTGGTTTATGTTGGGTCTGAAGGTAGTTTTTAATGTCAAGTTGAATGGGTTTGGGGTTTTTCCTATTAAAAATCGAAACACCATCCAAAGGAGCACAAAAACACCTCAGGGAAACATGACTGAGAGATGGGAGACTTGGGGCTTTGAGACAGTTGCATTTCCTTGAATTTTTTTTTTCTGGATTTGTAGCCTGGTGTGGGGATTCCACCAGAGACTCAGGTTACAGATAAATCTGCCCTGAAAAGTGGCAGCATTTATAATCAGTGATTGCAGCTTCAGCAGGGACCAAAATCCCCCAGTGTGAGGCTGAGGCAGAGATGGCAGCCTGACTTCATCCTGAATTCTTGCCATGGGTGGATGTTGGACCTGGGAATGAGGCTCAGATCTCCAAACTCCTGAGCACTGATTCGCTCCATGCTGAGAGAGATCTTGTGCTCAGCTCTGGACTCTGCTCCATCCTTTCTTCCCCTAGAAAAACTCACAGATTTGGTAAAACTGTGTCCTATGAAAGACCCCATGGTACAGCAGAAGACACCCCCCTTTCTAAGTGGACTAAAGAGAGATTTAAGAAGTGGCAAACTGACTAAAAATCCCATATTTTGTCCCCCTGTGCTGTCAGTGGGAAGGAAGGAAGGAAGGAAGGAAGGAAGGAAGGAAGGAAGGAAGGAAGGAAGGAAGGAAGGAAGGAAGGAAGGAAGGAAGGAAGGAAGGAAGGAAGGAAGGAAGGAAGGAAGGAAGGAAGGAAGGAAGGAAGGAAGGGCGGGCTAAGGCATTCTAAAGGTTTATTTAGTTCACATTATCCTCTTTTAATTCTGTTAATTATTTTTTTCTTTATACCTCTTTTTCTTTAGACCTTTTTTCTTTAGACCTTTTTTCTTTAGACCTTTTTTCTTTTGACCTTTTTTTCTTTATACCTTTTTTAGAACTTTTTGCTTTTTTTCTTCATACCCTTGAAAGTTTTGAGCCTGTTTTGCCCTCAAAGTGTTTTCTCCTAATCCTTATCTCACCCCATGAGTTTTCTTTCCCTCTCCTCAGCTTAACTAAAAGATTAACAAATGTTTTTTGTGGGTGCACTGGAGTTTGGCCAGCACCAACCCATCACAAACTGCTCTGGAGTCGAGCTCTGCAGTGGAGAGATGCAACATGCCATAAATAACTACTCAGTTGTTGGCTTTTGCTATTATATATTGACTTTCACAAATTATTTTGATATAGTACAATTTGTAATCACTTCTAAGTGCTTTTGATACAGTATAATTGATATATTTTGATATAATTTGTCAGCTCCTGTAGCCAATAGCCTGGCCCTGTGCAGCTTGTGTATTTTAGAGTGATAAATGTATTATAGTTTAGGCTCTTGCAAAATACTGAAATAAAGGCTAGGTGCTGTGTTTTAACTGCTGCAGAAGTAATTAATGCTTTTATAACTAATTGACAATGTAACTCAGATAGTTCTGTGAAATAGATATTGGTGATTTAATGTACTTGTGGAATATCCTATCTAAATGATAAGATAACAAAGAAAAGAGAAAAGAGAAAGATTTACTTCTGACTCTCCAGTTATCAGGAAATGTCAAACAACAGAACAGAACCTCGAGAAGAAATGAAATATATTGATTTCATCTACAGGAAGACATGACAAGTCAAAGGTTAAAACCAAGCAAAAGAACTCCCTGAACATATAAACTCACAGGAATATTTGAATATGTATAATCCTCATGAATATGCATTTACCAATACAAGGAAAAAGAATATAAGAAAATTGTTTTAAGCTGACAGCGCTGGGTATTGTCCCTTTTATCACTGATTAAACTTTTAAAAATTTTGGAGAGTGAGCCTTGTTTTTCACCCAACATAACGCAGATAACTCTGGAGTGCTCCCTTCCTGCTGCACTGGAACGCCCCTATGGAACACAAACCAAAAATCCTTCCATTTCCAGAGCCTTTTCCGAGCTCTTCCCCCACTCCCTTGCCTGGAGGTGTTGCCCTGTGCCATCCATCCCTGAACTGCCTTGCCAGAGGTGAAAGAAGGGAACAAGAAGGATTTTAACTGCTCCCCTGTGAGCCAGCAGCAGCACCTCCCTGTGTCTGCCAAGACAGAGGTGACCCAGGGCCTGGAAATTAATGTCCCTGCTTGATCCCAGCCCCTGGCAGGTCGGGTAGGCTGGAAAATCAGGCACAAAGTGCTGCCTGTCTAATGAACTTTGTCAAATGAGCTCCAATTAAAGCATTAAGCTCTTCTCCCAAGGTTTTTTTTTTTTTTGGTGGTGGTGGTTGTTAATTGAAGGTTGTGACAAAAGCAGAGCCATTAGCAGGGCTTTGGCATTGCTCCTGCAAAGGGTGAGGGGGAAGGAGGGGGCTGGAGGAGCAGGGAGAGAGAGGTGTCATGATTTCACACTTCATTGGAATGCTCAGTGGTAGCTGGAATTGCTTCATAATCCTTTAAAAACAACAAATAAAAAGCTCAGTCACAGGGAGATTTTTGCTTGATTTTTGAGTGAGGGTGGAAAAAACACACTTAAAAATCAAAATGTGACAGTGTTTGAACTGCCTCAGAAACTCTCAGTTGTTGAACCCCACCAAAAAAGAGCCATCAAAAAGCCAGTAGGAACCAACTCAGCAGGCACAGATCAACCCAGTGATGAAAGTTCCCCTGAGGAGCCTTTCTGCTGCTTTATTGACCTTGCAGGTGTTCACCTGCAGCAGGGAGGCAAGGAGGGCTGTTTGTCCTTTGTCCCCAGCTGAGGTGACATCTCTGGATGAGCCATTTCCCTGGCAAGGCTCAGTCCCTGCTGCCCTTGCAGCAAAGCTGTGACAAACACAGAAACCTGTGCCAAAAACCCCCTGATGCTTGTCTGGTGTCACTTGCTTTAGGAGCTGGTTTATTCTGATTTTTTATTGCTTTCACTTGGATTAATTTCCAGCTGGAATGCTGGACAATGAGGAGGGAAAGAGGAGCTGCTTGATGCTTTCTAAGTTTTGTTGCAAGCATGATTCCTGGCTGTGTAAAATAAAATGGAAAGCGCACAGATTTTCCAGGCACTGCCTAAATCCTGGTGTGTGTGTGTGTGTGTGTGTGCTTTCTCCCTGTGCCTCTGTGGGGCTGTAAATAAATCCATGGCTCCCCTAAATATTGCTGTGTTTCTGTGTTCACCTCCAAAAATGTGGAGTTTTCAGGGATATTTCACACTCTCTTGGAAAATCAGGCAGCTGTGGCAATACACATTGCTGGAAGAAAATACTGGGGAAATCTGCTTGTGGTCAAAAGTTCAGCAGTGAGAGTGTGAAGTTGGGCTAAGGAATTCCTAATTCCAAAAAACTCTTCATTTCCAAAAAACTCATTTCCAAAAAACTCATTCATTTGTGAATGCTTGGAAAGGCTTGGCAGGGGCAGGAGTTCTAATACAGGTTTTGTTTCCCTCCCATCCATTTCTTGTGTGAGACTCATTATTTCACTGAGTTTTTTTTGGTCCTGCAGCTCTCTACCACAGTATTTATTTAGGAAAAATCCCAGCCCAACTTACAAATATTCATTTGCACAGAGCAAGTATTTGTGGATAAATAACAGACCCCAGCTTGCTTTCCCTCTGCTGACACAATCTCTCAGAAATAATGGCCTGAATAAATGCTATCAAAGCAGAGTGCTTAGCTCAGGCCTTTGCTGCTGTAGGAATTGATTATTGTAATGCTTTGTTTTGGGGATTATATTGTGTTCTGCCTCCTTTAGTCTCTCTTGGCTGGTTACTGGTTCATTTCTAGTTGGTTTTAGAAGCTGTTTAAATTTCAGCTCTGCTCTGGGTGCTTGTATTTTCTCACCTATGTTTCTGTGTTGCTCTACAAAACCATTCATTCATCAGAAAATGACCTCACTGGGGTTTTTGCAGCAGTGCTGAGAAGATATTTAGGACAGATATTTGTTCACTGTTTCCCTTGACTTCTGAGGGGTCTGGGTATTCCTGCCTGGAGTCTGATCTAGAGCCACCCTGAGCAAGGATTTATTCTGAAATAAAGGTGCTGAAAGCCCAGCAGGAGGGTTTGGACTCCTGGCTGCCACATGGAGAAGTTTAAGGGACTGGGAGGGAAGTTCTGATTAAATAATTCTGAAGAGTTATTCCCCCTCCCCAGCCAGGTTGGCCTGATATTGTCCCCCCTTCCTGTCCTGTAAATCACATTGTTGAGCCCATGGACAAGTTCCTCTGCTCTGGATCTGCATGAGGGAATATAATTTTAGACACATTCTGTCTCCCTCAGCCTCCAGGACTATCCTTGGAGTGAGCTCAGCACTGAAGTGTGCAGGTGTTGAAGTGCTGGCACTTGGAGTTGATCTGGGATTTTTCCTGTGCCTTCACACCCTGGGAGGGCAAGAATTCATCACCTTTAATTCTCCCCTTTAAAAACTGCAAGGTTAAATTTCCCTAAGTTTCACTGCTACACAACAACCTCATGTGGTTTATTCTGTACCAGCTAAAATGCAGAGCACTGCCCAAAAGCAGAATTTGAAATTCCCTTGCTGCTGTTCTTTCCCCAACCACTGTGTTCTTGTGATGATTAATATTGGATCTCATTGTCTTAAAGCCAGATGGGTTTCCACACCTGCTGTGCCATCCTGAAAATAAAGCACCTTTCTCCTGAACTTGCATTGCTCCCAGTTTGGTGGGAGCTGGAGCTGTAATTTCCCTCTTCTGAGGTTACTTGGTGCTGAAATGACTTTGGAGCTGGTGGCAAATGTCTTGATGCTCAAAAGCAGAGATTGAAGAAGGAAATGAAAGCCCAGAATGGAGAAGAAAATGAAACCCCCTGCTTGGAAAATGATTCTCTTGCACTGCTCATGAATACAACTCCTTCTCTCCAGGTCCTTTCCCTGCCAAGATTTCCCAGCCCCAGCTCTCAAACCGGTGTTTTTCTGCCTTTGTCTCTCTGAGCTGACAATTAAGCTGCCGTTCAATTTCCTGAAGGGTCCCCAGCCCTGACCTTGCCATGATTGCAGTGTCAGAAGGGAGGCAGAATATGAAATTGAGTGCTGGGATTGCCCAAGGACCAGGACAGCTCTGCAAACTGGCACTGGGAAACACTTCTCACTCGCTCAGCCTTCTAACATTTCATCCACTTCCCCTTTTACAGGTGTCTGTGGCATTGCTAATGGCAGGGCTGATAGAGCTTCTGAGAAAATAACCTGTCTCTGTGAATTACTGCAAAATTCTGATTTTCTCTTTATTTTAAGCCGCTTTTACCTTTTTTGGCATCTTTTCCTCTGAGTATCAACTGCTGGTGCAGTGACCTGATGTTGCTGGTGGCAGACTTGTGGCTCCTGGGTGTGTTTTTCTTGTTCCAGCCCTTGGGGGCTGATGGGGCTGTGCTGTGCCAGCTGGAATCCAAGGATCACACGGGGAAAATCTGGGGTCAAAGCCAAGCTCTGGTTTGGTTTCCACCACAAAAGCCACGGCAGCTGCTGGTGGTGCAGAGCATTTTGGCTCTGATCTCGTGATGTGAAATCTCTGCTGGGTTATTTGAGCAGGTTGGAGCAATGGGAAGGCTCTAAGATGGTGCCTGACCTGCTTCATTAAGTCTGGGCAAGTTTTGCTCTCCTAAATGAGGATGGAACCTGAAGCCAAGGGGTGAGGAGGCAAATCCTCTCTGCTCCTGCAGAATGACAAAAAACACATTGCAAAATTCTCCAGCTGCTGCTCAAGAAGCCCCCCTGTGTCATCCAGCCCAGCTGAGCCTTGGTTTTCATCTGTACCATCCCACCCTTCCCTGTTAAATTTGAGTTTGGATGCCCCATGGACACATCCCAGGGAGCAGCAGGGTCAGTCCCAGACCTGATTTCAGGAGTTCTGGGTGGGAATTTCTGTGGAATGAGCTGAGGAAAGAACCCCTGGGCCTTCTCCCCTGGCAGCTGCTCAGCTGGTGAGTGCAGCTGTCCCCTACGAGGGCTGCTGTCCCAAATTTCATATGCAAACAATAATTAAAGCAATAAATGCTCTGAATGCAAATTCTGTTTAGAGCTGGCTTTGAAATGATGTCTCTTTTCTGCTGCAGTGGGGATGGGAGAACAATGGAAGTGAAAACTTGTTTGCACAGAAAATTCTCTGTGAATATCTTTGTGGTTTTAAAAGAAAACAAAGCACAAAAAAACATAAATACAAAATGCTTTCATTTTGAAGTGGAATTGACATTCATTTTTTCAGATGTAAACAAAAAGGGTAAATATCAAGAGAAAACAAGTTTCAGTTCTTTTTCTCCCTACCAAAAGCTTTTCACTTGGTGACATTTCACCAAGCAATCTTATTTTTCTTCCTTGAATTTCCAGTAAGAGAATCTAACGTGTGATTGGTATTCTTGGAAATTGGTCAAACAGTCTTTCCAGGCAAGTTGCATGATTTGAAGCGAGCTCAGCTATTAGACACTGACATTTCTTCCTCTAAGAGCTCTGTGCAGAATTGCAACACTTGTAAGTCTTCCAAGAGCTCAGATTTCCAGAGAAGTTGAGGTCAAGGGATGTGTGGAGAGGAGAAGTCACATCTGTAACTTTTGGGGTTATTTTGATGAAAAATATCTTAATGTGGAGGACTTTAAGTGCTCAGTCCTGCCATTCTTGCTCATGATGAAGACTCAGTAAAATTGGGTTCCTGGCCCAGAACAGGGTGTTAAAGAAAATTTCCATGGGTAAGAAGAGCTCCAAGTGACCCTGAAGTGCAGGAAATAAATTCCTTGCTGCCTTTGTCCAGCAGAAATTATGATCAACAAATTAAAAGGCAGCTGTGTGGTCTCTTAGGAGGGAGATGGGATTCCTGTAAAGTCCTTCTCCAGACAGAAAAAAACCTCCTTAAATTTTTCCAGTTGTGGCAGCTCAGGAGGAAAATGAGAGCCAAGAGATGGTGGCTGAAAGGAGCAAGGATGAGGGGAAAAGGGGAAAAACAGGGATGGCAGAGCTGTAAAGAGGAAGGAGCTGAATGAAGATAAATGAAGATAAATGAGGAGTGAAGACAAAAAACAACAAGTGTGGGGGAAACTTCTAGATTGGAATTGCAGTGGAACAAGGGAACTAATCTCAGCTGGGGGTTGAACACTGCCCCAGCACTGAGAGGTACAAAATTAAACACAGATCCTTCACTTTATAAAAATCCCCACGTCTAGTTCACCTGATAAAAGAGATGAATTGTTCTAATTCTGGTTCTGTTTTTCTAAGGAAAAACACAGTTCAAAGTGGAAAGAAAGCAGATTAGTGAGAAGCAGCTCCTCAGTCCACACTGTCTAGCAAACCTGAAATGACAAACAGCAAAATCAAAAAGGCTTTTTGCAACAAAACCTTTTGTCTTGAGCAGTCAGGGAGCTGCCAGCCATCCCTCCATGTGAGGAGCTGTCTGTTTTGTTTAGGAGAAGTGAAAGCACTGCCTCAAATCCTCGGGGCAGGGGATGTGCAGTGCCAGGAGGTGCCACAGGGCTCGTGTGACACAGCTGTTGTGACACTGCTGATAAGGGGACGCCCTGGTTCAGCACGGGCCTCTCCAGCTCAGCAAATTACCCAACAAGGGGAGAAGCTGCTGCAGAATTAATCTCTACCTGGAAAACAATTTCATGCTAGGCTAAACAAGGATTAAAAAAAAAACCTCCCAGGGCTGCTTCACAAGCCAAGCCTTGGGTTTGTAGAAGAATAAAAGAATTATCCTCAGGTGTGACTACAAATCTGTCCTGTAAACAAGACCTGGCTTGGGAGGGCTGACCCACGTGCAGATCTACAGGACGCTTGGCTACCGATTATAAATTTATCTTTAAATTTTTTAAAGCGGTATTCTTTTGGGGATGTCTTAGGTTGGAAATGGGGGTGTGTATTCTATTTCCCATCTGTCAGAGCTGGGGCAGTTCTCTGCTGTTCATGGGGCAGTTTTCTTTGTCTCTCCCACAGCCAACCCTCTCTTCAGGAGATCTCTGCTGTTCATGGGCCATTCATTATTAATTACCTTCTGTTAATGGGTCATTGAGTGTCCCTGCAGGGCTGATCAAATTCCACCATCCCATGGGGAGATGCTCCACCCAGGGGAGGAGCCAAGCATTCCTACCTGGATACAATCTGAGATTTCACACATTCCTACCTGGATACAATCTGAGATTTCACACATTCCTACCTGGATACAATCTGGGATTTCACACATTCCTACCTGGATACAATCTGCCCTGGAACAGCACAGCAGCCTTTGCTCCCTGCATTCCCAGAGGAGCAGCTTTCTCCTGCCCTGCATTCCCAGAGGGAGAGCAGGCCCATCTCCAGCAGCCCTGGAGCTGCAGAGGAAAACTCCCCCCTTGTGCAGGATCCTGCTGCAGCAGAACCACAGCTGGCACTGCAGGAGGGCTGAGCCCCCCTGGGATGGGGCTGTGCCCCCACCCTGACACACAGGGGACAGGGACTGCTCTGACTCTGGCAGGGTTGGTTTGTATCACTGCATTTTTTTTTTCCTTTATTTTTCTTCCCCAATAAAAACCTGTTATTCCTACTCCCATATATTTGCCTGAGAGCCCCTTAATTTCAAAATTATAATAATTGAGAGGGAGACAGTTTGCATTCTCTGTTTCAGGGGAGGTTCCTGCCTTCCTCAGCAGACACCTGTCTGTTCAAACCAAGACAGGGGACATCTGCAACCTGAGTGAGTGGGATAATGAGAGAGCATCCAGAGGGGGTGAATGTGAGGATTTATCAGTCCCTTGAGATCAGGGTGTAAGCCAGAGTCCAGATGTTTTAAGCCACTTATCCTGCAGAGTGTTTGAACCTGGGGCTGGATGGTTTTCGTTATAATTTGCACTGACCTGAAGGAGCACATGGACAAGGATCTAAAATGCAGCATTTGTGTGGATTAAATGTGCACTGGGAGGGGCCACTTTGGGGCTATTCCCAGGTTTGCTGGATGGGAATAACCAACTTTATAAATCCATCCAAATTTACTGACTGGATGGGAATAACCAACTTTATAAATCCATCCAAACTTACTGACTGGATGGGAATAACCAACTTTATAAGTCCATCCAAATTTACTGACTGGATGGGAATAACCAACTTTATAAATCCATCCAAATTTACTGGCTGGATGGGAATAACCAACTTTATAAATCCATCCAAATTTACTGACTGGATGGGAATAACCAACTTTATAAATCCATCCAAACTTACTGGCTGGATGGGAATAACCAACTTTATAAATCCATCCAAATTTACTGACTGGATGGGAATAACCAACTTTATAAATCCATCCAAACTTACTGGCTGGATGGGAATAACCACAGAAGTTATAATAATGACCATGAGTTATTACCAAGAATAACCAATAATCCATGCAAATTTACTCGATAGGAGTAACCAACAATCCTTCCAAACCTTCTGGCTGAATGGGAGTAGCTTTTCCTGAAGGAGTTAATGGGGAAATATCTGCTTGAATTTTCAGGTTCTGTGGTGAAACAGCAGCTTGACCTGGGTGCTTGCAGAAAATGTTTTGTTCAGGTGGAGCAGGAGGGTTTTAAATTTGGGATTTCTGGGGCTCTGGTCCCTGCTGGGCTTTAAATTCTTTTTGGCCTTAGGCAAGGCACTAAAAGGAGGGTCTGGAAAAGCTTTTAGCACTGCATCCAAAGGCACTGCCACTTCTGGGAGGTACCTGGGCATCCAGTGGAGCAGAAACCACTCAATTCCAGGCTGCTTTTCTCTGTTTAAGCCAAATCCAGTCAAACCAGTAGAAAACTTGTTTAATTCCACAGGATATTGCACATGCCCAATGGGCGGGGTGTGTACCTTGGTTAGCACAGAATAAAACCTCCCAAAAAGCTTCTCCTTCATGGATTTCCATCAAATGTGCCTCTGTAAATGTGTAAAACACATTTGGTGCCTTTACTCATAAGGATTTTCCTGTGGGGACTACAGTGGGTGACAGGAGAGGGTTTGTAAATAAATAAAACAGCTCTGAGAATCTGCTGAAATGCCATGCCCTGCCCTCTGATCTTGATTTTTCCTTCTGTTAAACAAAGAGGGGGAAAAAAAAAGTAAGAAATGTTGAGTGAGAAGCACCAGAGCTTAGAAACTCAGATTTTGTTTCATGTCTCACTTGACAGAATTTTCCAGAGCCACTTTCTCCATTAGAAGTGCTGCCACTCAGAGATGTGCCCCCTGTTTAAATTTCTTCCTTTTCTTAAGCCTGTAAAGTGGATCTTTGAGGGGAAAAACTTAAATGAACTTTCAGGCAAAGCTTAAATGAACTTTTTAGTGCTGCTTGCTGAGCGACAGTGACTCACCAGCACAGAAAAAACCCCATTATATGGAGCATGGCCTTTGTTCCAAGGAATAGGGGATTTTAACAATAGCTTTAGAGATTTCTCTACAGCCAGGGAAGAAGTTTCATCTCTTCAGCTCCCTGGATGCAGCGCTGGTGCCTGTGCTAAAATTCCCCCTGGAAATAGGGGTGAGTTCCAGAAGCTCAGCTGACAGAAGATATTGCAGTGGAAAAAGGGATCTGAAAGGTGCTTGGAAGAATGGAGTCAGCACGACTGGGCCAATCTTTAGGTTTTTTCAAGAGCTTTTTTCATAATTGCTAAAGCATCCTGACACTCCTGGAGCAGGTAAAAGTGAGATAAAGAGGCTGTTCAAGTGTTTAAGCTTGGAAATGAGAAATAATGATTTTTGGGCACGCTGTGGAGAATAAATCAGCAATGTGGATTTAACACTTTTTTTTTCCCTCCTGCTCATATCAATTCTAGTAGATGCAAGGCCCCTCTAATTCAAACTGTATTTGTTCAGGGCTGGCTCTGTAAAACTTCCAGGGATAAATAAACATCCCAGCCCTTTGTTTGGAGCTGCAAAATAAGTCCAAGCCAGAAAACCCTGAAATTCAGATCACATTGGCTTGCAAGGCAGTGTATCCTGACAGGAATTCAGTTTTATTAAATGCCCTTTAGTTGCAGGTAGACATTGTGAGAATATTTAATATTTTCAGCTTTCAAATGAATTCCTGATGGGATCCAGCTGGCCTGAAGTTTTTCCTCCTGGATGGACACGTTGGTTTCATGTCTCCTGTCCTGTCAGAGCCACTCAGTGCTTTCATCTGGATCTGAGCATTCCACTGGAAACATTTCCTTTGTCAGGACTTTGGGAGCAAGAGAGGGAGCAATCATTAAGTGCTCTGATGGGTTATGTGAGCTCCCTCAATCTAACACTTGCAGCTTTTGATAAATTACCAGCCTGATGTTTTGAAAGCCTTTTTTTCCTCTCGTCCAGAACTCCTTTCAATCATTTCATATTCTGTTGCTGGCACTCACTCCAGGCTTTTCTTCTTTCTAAACTCTGCCTCTTAAGCTGCCAGCTTGGCCTTGGAGACTCCTGCCACAGACCAATTTCCCTGCTAAAATCTTCTGCAAGGTCTTGGCAGGGCTTAAAAAGAGTTACTTCTGCTGCTGCTGGCTGACAGAATTGATCCTGGGTTTGAGAGGATCTACGAGGCTTTAAACTTCCCCGTCCCCTGCAAGGAGAGGCTTTTTGGGAGGGGCAGTCACCACACTCCAAGCAATATTTAAATCTCTGGTGGTTATGCTGATGCCTTTGTTTTGTTACCTACTCCTGTGATTTTATTAATTAAGAAATGAGGCAAATAAATAATGTCAGTGGCGGGGGGCACTTTGAAATTAAAGTGCAATTTTGTTGGAGTCAGCAGCTACCTCTGCTTTTCTGCTGTGGCAGCAGTTTGGTTTGCCAATGAAATGCAGGGCAGGGTCTCTCAAAAGCAGATCTGGAGCCTTTAAACTTGTGGTATTTCTGCACATTTCTATTTATTTATTTTTATTTAATTTTATTTATTTATTTCTACTTTATTTTGATTTTATTATTATCTATTTTTATTTCATTCATTTATTTTTGTGCACATTCTTTCTGCATATTTTGTGCTAATTTATCAGGGTTGGGTTACCCAGGCTCCAGCTGTTGGGTGTTGAGAGGGATTTTTGTGTTTTAAGGTTGGACTCGATGCTCTCTGAGGTATATATGAGGTATATATATAATCTGATTTTTATATGCTTCTATTACAACTTCTAAACTCTTAGTTTACTCTATAAAATCACATTACTATACTAGAGATCCTTCAATACAATTTCTCACTTATTTAAGTATCTCACTACAGTTTCTTATTTATTTAAGGTATATTCTTACTTACAACTATAGAAACATAAATTCTGATTTTTCCACTTAATATCTGTGTAATTTATTTTTTCATCAACCCAAGCTCCTTCCAAGGCTGCAGATCAAACCCTCCTGCATCTGTAGGAGTTTCTGTCTTTCCATTTCCCACAGATTGGAGCCAAACAACTCCACCTGGCCACAAAGCAGGGGCTGGGAGATTTTATCCTGAAGCTGCAGGAATTCCTGGGTTGTATCTCCAGAATGTTGGCTGTGCTGCTGCTCTCATTGCAGCCTGGGCTGTCCTGGCAGACAGCAGAGCTTGGAGCCAGCTCTGTTTAACTCCATGCCCAAAAAAACCCTGTTTATCCCTCTCCATGCCCAAAAAAACCCTTTTTATCCCTCTCCATGCCCCAAAAAATGCTGTTTATCCCTCTCCATGCCCAAAAAACCCCTTTTTATTCCTCTCCACACCCAAAAAAACCCCTTTTTATCCCTGTCCATGCCCAAAAACCTCCTGTTTATCACTCTCCATGCTCAAAACCCCCCCCTGTTTATCTCTCCATGCCCAATAAATGCCTCCCTTGCTCCCTTTGGCAAACCCTCTGCACATTTCTCTTGCTTTCTCCAGCCATTTCAGCACCAGTTCTGTTTGGGAGAGAAGCACTGGCCCTGTTTCTGGCTTTTGAAGATTTTATGATCCAATCCTCCTGCTGTAGTGGTGGATTCAGCATCAGTGGTGTGGATCCAACACGAATGATCCATTTTTGCCCATTTATTCACTTTCCAGTGATGCACAAACCATATTTATGAAACCATTTTCCCCTGAGCCTTCCAGCAGTGGGAGCTGAGGGCAGCATCAGCTGCTGGGGGGATTTCAGATGTTCTTTTTGACAGCAAATCAAGGGATGTCAATCAGACTCAGGAGCTGGAAGACACCAAGAATTTTAATTGCTGCTGGCACAACTGGGTGTGAAGGGTTATAGGCAGCAGGGATCAGAAGGGACTGAGTTTCCCTGCCCTCAATATGAAGAAATATGAGATTTTTAGCAGTGTCTCAGCGTAGTTTTCATTAATTGCAGCATAATTACATGATCAGTTTAATAAATGTTGCCTGAATCTTCTCAGGGTGCAGGCAGCACCAACAGAAATACCTCCTGTGTTGAAGGGGGATTTGTAAAATTTTGGAAGTGTTGCCTGCCCTGTGACAGCACCCAGGGACAGCCCTGGGCTGTGTTTCAGCTTTAGCAGAGGAAATTCCAAAGTTCTGGGAGGCTGCACCAAGGAAGGATCAGTCTGGTCCTGCCCATCTCAAAAAGAAGGATTTTCTGCTCAGAGACAAGTGGGATGAATGCTCTGGTGTCATGACCAGCACTTGGAGTGTTTCACAGAGTTCGATTTGCAGCGGGGCAGGAGACAGAATTGATCCATCAACAGGTGTGAAGCAGACTGAGGGAGCCCTGCCTGTCTGAGGGGGATTAATGAGAGCGTTTAGCAGCGTTTGTCACTGGAGCTGGGAGCACCTGGGGCTCACTGTCCTGCTTTGAACAGCCAGGTGTCTGCTGAGGAAGGCAGGAGCCTCCCCTGAAATAGAGAATGCAAACCCCCTCCCTCTGAATTATTATAATTTTGAATTATAGGGCTCTCAGGTAAAGATATGGGAGTAGGAATAGCAGTTCTTTATTAGGAAAAAATAAAATTAAAAGAAATTTAATTTCTTCTGACTCTGCCAGAGTCAGAGCAGTCCCTGTCCCCTGTGTGTCAGGGTGGGGGCACAGCCCCATCCCAGGGGGGCTCAGCCCTCCTGCAGTGCCAGCTGTGGCTCTGCTGCAGCAGGATCCTGCACAAGGGGGGAGTTTTCCTCTGCAGCTCCAGGGCTGCTGGAGATGGGCCTGCTCTCCCTCTGGGAATGCAGGGCAGGAGAAAGCTGCTCCTCTGGGAATGCAGGGGGCAAAGGCTGCTGGGCTGTTCCAGGGCAGATTGTATCCAGGTAGGAATGTGTGAAATCTCAGATTGTATCCAGGTAGGAATGTGTGAAATCTCAGATTGTATCCAGGTAGGAATGTGTGAAATCCCAGATTGTATCCAGGTAGGAATGCTTGGCTCCTGCCCTGGGCACAGCATCTCCCCATGGGATGGTGGAATTTGATCAGCCCTGCAGGGACACTCAGTGGGCATGGACAGAAGGTAATTAATAATGAATGGCCCATGAACAGCAGAGATCTCCTGGAGGGAGGATTGGCTGTGGGAGAGATGAAGAAAACTGCCCCATGAACAGAGGATAACTGCCCAGCTCTGACAGATGGGGATAGAGCACACACCCCTGGACACATCTTGCATTTCCAACCTGAGACACTCACACAGCTCTGCCCAGCCCCACTGTCTGGCTGTGCTGCCTCTGTCTATGCTGCCTCTGCCACGCTGCATTTCAGGGCTGGGAGGGTTTGGTGGTGCAGCAATTTTTATTTGTTGTGTGTTCCACCGCTCTCTGTCAAAGCTGAGTTTCATGTAAATACATCTGACACAGGTAATGTCAGTGTTGTGTCGAGTCTTAGCCCTGTGGAAATCCAGGAATGTTTTGCTGTTGGATTCTCTGGATCTACAATTTCCCCCTTGTTTTTTGCCTCCCCTCCTGCTGCATTTCACTCCCCATTTCCATCAGCTTTCCGTGCTTTGCTGCCAGAGATGGCTGGGAAAGCTCTGCTTCATCTTCATCTAAATTTTCCTGAAGCTCAGATTTTCTGTGTTACACCATTCAATTTTTCCTCTACATCGTTTATCACCTTTGTAAATTCAGTATTTAATTGTGCAAGCTTAGTAAGGATGGAGTTTAACATGAATAATAAAGCTGTGCTGTGATTTTACACTTCTGCACTTTATTCCAGAAGGGGAGAAACTTCCAGTTACATCTTGGGTGTGTGCTGGCATCCTGCTCATGCCACCCTCAGGTCAAGGGTTTGGAACCAAATGATCTCTCAGGTCTTTTCCAACCAAAAACTTCCTTCACTTTTAATTTTTTTTTCATGGTAAATCTGCTATTTTTTGTCCTCTTTTCCCAACTCACCCCAGGACTGCCCAACAGGAAAGTGGCCTCTGTGTCACTGCAGCACCTCTCAGTAAATCTGGAGGGTTTTGCATTGGTAAGTGGTGTTATTTTGTGATATTTGCCCACCTTTTTTTCTCTCCTGGTCATTGGGATGAACATATAGGAAGCACTGGAGCTGCCCAAAATCCCACAGTGAATTATCAATGTGTTTTATAGGTGTCATTAGCATGCAGAGCTATTTTTTTAATGAGGGGGATGTGTTTTCATACAAATGATTGCAGGTAAGAGGTAGCCCTGACTTTGCAGCCTTAAAAGGGGAATTTCAATGTATTAATCCACAGAACTCTGTGTGATAAAAAAAATGAAAAAAGGAGGAAAAGGGAGAAGGAAGCACAGAGGCTCCACCCTCACCCATCACTTCCATTCCTGTAATTTTACCAAACAAAGCTGAAATTCCTTCCTGCTGCTGTACAGTGAGTTTGGATTCCAAATCACAGATTTTCCCTTTTGTTTTGAAACCTCTGTGAGCTGTTGGTGCTACAGAAATTTCAATCTATACAAATAAGTAACAAATAATTCCCAGTGTGATCTCCAGCTCCTGCTTTTCCCCAGCTTTGAGCTCTGTCCTTTCCCCACTTTCCCTTTTCACCTCCTCACTCACTGTGGGTGAAATGAGATGTGCAATTTGGGGCATTTGCATATTTTTCATTTAGGAAAAGGGATATTTTATCAGGTTTGATGGCTGAGGAAAATTGCCTGTGTGGAAATGGAAACCAATTTCAGGATGAGTGATTGGAGCTCCCTGCGAGGTTCCAGGTCATTCCTGTCCCTTCCAGTGTGCTCACACCCAAAATTCTTGCTCTGAGGAGCTCCTGCCCTTGCAGTGCTGCTGATTCCACACCTGGGAGGTGCCACTGAGCTGAGCAGAATGAGTTTTTGGGGGGTCAGATCAAGAAAAATGGTGAAGGACTCCAAATATTTCAGGGCTGAGTGGTTTCTTTAGGATTGACCAAAGAGTTAGGAGAAGTCAGAGCTTTCCAGACACAGCCAGAGGAGAGATGAGTGTGTCAGTGCTGGAAGCTGAGCTATTTGTATCCCAGAGGGATGAATATGCTGAATCTTGGTCATCCTCCAACACCTGCATGGAGAAGAAGACATTCCCATTTATTTTCCTTGCTGGAGCCATGCTGCCATGCCTGTGGATTGATTCATAATTCCATCCATGTCCATTTGTTTGCTGACAGAAGAAGATGAAATCAGAGCAGCTTTTCTTTATAGCCAGGAAAAAGAAGCTCAGTGTGGAGTGGAGGGGTTTGGGGATGTTTGGGATGAGTGATGCTCCGTGTGGAAGCAAATCCCAAAATCCTGGAGTGAGCTCAGTGTGGAGTGGAGGGGTTTGGGGATGTTTGGGATGAGTGATGCTCTGTGTGGAAGCAAATCCCAAATTCCTGGAGTGAGCTCAGTGTAGAGTGGAGGGGTTTGGGGATGTTTGGGATGAGTGATGCTCTGTGTGGAAGCAAATCCCAAAATCCTGGAGTGAGTCCCAGGTGGCTGCTGGCTCACAGGGCTTGGATTCTGTGCCTGAGGAGAAGCAATCAGGGCAGGTTTTCCTTGCTGCTGACTGCAGAAGAAGTGGGGAGGTTCCAAATGGGTGTGGATGAAGCAGACCAGGACCTGCTTGGAGAGGTTTTGTGCTGGGAATTGGGAATTTGGGAATTCTCAGGGGTGCTGGCCCAGCCAAGGGTGTGACATCCAGCGAGTCAGAGCTCCAGTGGCTGATCAGAGGAAGGGCAAATCAGCTTTTCATCCCTCAAATGAGACCACAATTAAACAGCTGACCCTTCCCCATGCTCCAGGATGTGCACAGGAGGGAATTTGACCTGTGAATTATCTCTGCATAAATCTGAGAATTCTGCAGTGCAACAGGAGGGAATTTGACCCCTGAGCTATCTCTGCATAAATCTGAGTATTCTGTGGCTAATTGGGGAACTGGAAACCAGACAGAGTGAATCAAAGCCTTCCTCTTATCTCTTCTGCCTCCTATTGCATCTTCCATCTTTTCTGAACTTTCTGAAGTACGAGGGACAAGCAGGTCGAAAATGAGAAGAAAATTAGAAGCACTTGGCCTGGTGCCTGCCTTTACACTGTGTTGATTAGGTTTTAATTGGCAATTCTTGCCTGTAATATAAGATAATTGCAGAGATTTTCAGGAATAGTTGTACAATAGGAAGAAAAGACACATCTGAGTTCTACTGGAGGAGTTTAATTGAAGATTTTAGAAGTGCAGAAGCGCTTTGCTGGGTGGGAAGAGAGGTGTGAGGCCTCTCTGTGGACTTGACATGATGGTCAGAGCTTCTCCTCTCTCCTGCCTGGAAATGTTCTCCATCACCTGCATGAGGGGACGTGGACAATTCAAGGATAATGCACAATTCATGTTTTGGTCCAAATCCAAGAAGTGAATTCAGGCAGCCCTGGAGGGAAATTCCTTCTGTGCTTGGGCAGGGCTGCCCTTCCCAGCTCTTTGCTGTCACTGAAGTTGTCTCAGCTCCCTCCCAGAAGTCACCAGACAAGGCGGGAATGGCTTCAGACTGGAAGGGAGAAGGCTGAGATGGGATACTGGGAAGAAATTCCTCCTGTGAGTGTGGTGAAGGGCTGGGATGGAACTCACAGAGAAGATATGGATCCCTGGAAGTGTCCAAGGCCAGGCTGGACAGGAGCAGCTGGGATAGTGGGAGATCATGGCAGGGGGTGGAAGTGATCTTTGATTTCCCTTCCAACCCAAACCATTCTGGGATTCCATGAAATTGGAAGAGCTTCTTCCTCCCCAGTGCCCAGCATCATCAAGGAGTTACCTCGGAAAGGGAAAAATGAGTGGATAGTGAGCACTGCAAGGGAGAATCCTGCTCTGACAGGGGCTCACCCAGGCCTTCAGCTTCCAGCAAAAACCTCAAACTGCAGAACAAACAACTGGCAAACAGGGAATGCTGGAATGTGCAACCTGGAATGTGCAACCTGGAATGTGCAACCTGGAATGTGCAACCTGGGATGTGTCACCTGGAATGTTTCACCTTGAATTCTCCACCTGGAATGTTTTACCTGGAATGCTTCACCTGGAATGTCTCACCCAGAATATTTCACCTGGAATGCTTCACCCTGAAATGCTTCACCTGGAGTATTTCACCTGGAATATTTCATCTGGAATATTTCACCCAGAATGCTTCACCTGCAATATTTCACCTGCAATATTTGACCTGGAATGCTTCACCTGGAATATTTAATCTGGAATATTTCACCTGGAATGCTTCACCCTGCAATGTTTCACCTGGAATGCTTCACCTGGAATGTTTCACCCAGAATATTTCACCTGGAATGTTTCACCCAGAATATCTCACCTGGAATGCTTCACCCTGCAATGTTTCACCTGGAATGCTTCACCTGGAATGTTTCACCCAGAATATTTCACCTGGAATGTTTCACCCAGAATGCTTCACTGGGAATATTTCACCTGGAATGTTTCACCTGGGTGTTGAAGGAAAAGAAGACATTTGTGACCCTGCAGGGCCCTTTCCTCGGGGTGATTGTGGGCAGCCACACAGACCTGTGAGATGATGACAAGTGTGCTTCCAATTTCCCCTGTGATACCCCAGGGGTGTTGGTTATCTCCCATTTAAAGGAGTTTTCTCACATTTCAGCCCCAGCAGGGCTGCAGGGAGCTCCCCTGGGATGAACTCTTTGTCCAGCTCCTCTTTCTGCAGATCAGTTTCCATTTCTCTCGTGCTGGGCTGGGGAGTGATTGCCTGGAAGGGCTTGGGTTACCCTGAGCCTCAACAAAGGCAGCACCAGCTGCTCAAGGAACACTTGGATCAGAAGCTCTGAGCTTTTCTCCTTGCTGAGAACTGCTCCCAAGCTCCCATGGCTCAGGCTTTGCGTTGGCTGGTTCTGTTCTGCAGCTTGGAGACCTTCCTCAGAGGTGAGTGGGTGACTTTTCTACAGGCAAACTCAATTTTGGATCTATTTATCTTCTTTTTTTTTTTTTTTTGGTGGGGAGTTGTTTGTTTGTTTTTGTGTGCGTGAGTGGGGGTTTTTTGTTTGTTTTGCTTGGTATTTTTGGTTTTCCTTTTTCTTTGTTTTTAATTGCTGCTGATGCTGTTTCCTTCTCAAAGCTAGACAGAATTAAAGATGGCAGCTTTTAGCTCATTTTGCTCACAAAGTGTGGCTGCACAGTCTCTTTAGGAATTCACTCAGGAGAGAAGACAGATCAGCTTTCACCAAGGAGCTTCAATTTTCTAAACAGAGGAAAAAAAACCCCATGAAAATGTCAGTGTGCTGACAAGAATCCCAAGGTGATTTTTTTTCAGTATGAGACAAAGGGGCAAAACTCCTGGAGCTTTCCTCCCCACCCTGCACACTCAGGTTTGGTTCCTTGTGAGGAACTTCCTCTGAAATCCTCATGGTGAAACTCACTTTTAAAATCCAAAGTAATTCATTGGGATAGAGGCATGAGAAAATCTAAATCTGATCGTAAGAAATGCAAAAAGGGAGATATTCAAATTAGTTTTTTATTATTTAAATGATAATAAATTGATAATATAAATATAATAAGGATGATGATTTGAATAATATTATTTAAATAATAATATTAATTAGATAGGTATTCAAATTAGATTGTCCAAATTTTTAAGTTCAGCTTTCAGGTGTCTTCCTCTTTGTGAAGGATTTATCCCCTTCCTCTCACAGGATGTGATGTCAGGAGATTTCTTGAAGAGAGATGGGTAAATTTGTATTTACTGTGTAACCTGAACAGCTGAAATAGAGAAGAAAAAGCAACATTTGGTTGAACTTATAAAAATCTCAAATTACAAAACACACAGAACCTCCTGAATGCCTTGGCTCTTTCCATGCGAAAACTGAGGGTTTCAACTTCCTGGCAAACAAAACAAGACCTTTCCTAAAGCTGAGAAAGGCCTGGAAAAGGTTCCCTGCTGCCTTTTCCAGAGGTGAATGGTTTGGTTTGATAAACCATCTGAAATTGGACTTTTTCCCCAGGATTTTGTGCTTAGAAAATTTACTTAGAAATCCTAAAGGAGCAGATTTGAAACTTTTCTTAATTTTAGCCATCAACACTTCAGGCTGAGTGTGATGGCAGGCAGTGATATTGCATCGTGCTGTAATAATAAGTGGCTGTTTAGCTTGGAATCTTGAATATTTGTTAATTGCACCTTAAATTTTTTTTTTTTTTTTTTTTTTTTTCCAGGGGTCTCTTCCCTCTCAGCTGACTGCAGCCTGGACTGCCTGAGCCACTGCCTCATAGACTGCAGGCAGGGCCATTATTACACTGCTGGCAACTGCCTGGAGTGCCCAGCAGGGTTCTAGTAAGTCCCCTCAAAAAAGAGAGTTTAACACTCAGGGCATGTGACATTCTGAATATTCTGAGGGTTAGAATGCAGGGTTGGAGGTGAGGCACAAAGAAACCCCTCCAAATAATGTCATTTTTTAATGTGTGAATAATCAGCTGAGTAGGAAAACCACTATATTTGGGTTAAAATCAATGGTTCTGTGGCCAAAAACGATGTTTTTGAGCAATGAACAGGGGATGTTCCTGTATTTACACACTAGCTGATTGGGGATGGAATTCCAAAGGAATTAAAGAATTTAATTTTATAACTTCATTATTTTTGATCCAGCTGCCCTGGAGGCCGAGCAGCTCCAAGGAAATGCCCACTGGGAACTGCCAATGAGCTGACTGCTCAGGGAAACCTCTCAGCCTGCCAGGTGAGCTGAAGAGAGCAAGCAAGTCAAGGTCTTTTTGCCTCTACACCCATGAATTTTGAACCATCCCCTCTCAGGCTTCTCCTCAGAGTTTTGCAGCCTGCTTTGAAGTTTTTCAGGAAGTCCCTGCAATTTTGGGCTCAGAAGAAGCAGGTTGTCCTTCCAGGTACACAGCAAGGTAGAGATGGAAAAAGCTCCTGTGGAGCACTCAGGAATGTACAGAGGGTGAGAATGATCCAGGATCCTTTCTGGCACCAGGGGTGTCTGGAGCTGCTGGTTTGCATTATTTGTGTGTCTGGGTTTGAACAGCCAGGTGTCTGCTAAGGAAGGCAGGAACCTCCCTTGAAATGGAAAATGCAAACCCCCTCCCTCTGAATTATTATAATTTTGAAATTAAGGGGCTCTCAGGCAAAGATGTGGGAGTAGGAATAACAGTTCTTTATAAGGAAAAAATAAAATAAAATTAAAAAGATATAAAATTTAAAATGCAGTAATACAAAACCCCACTGCCAGAGTGAGAGCAGTCCCTGTCCCCTGTGTGTCAGGGTGGGGGCACAGCCCCATCCCAGGGGGGCTCAGCCCTCCTGCAGTGCCAGCTGTGGCTCTGCTGCAGCAGGATCCTGCACAAGGGGGGAGTTTTCCTCTGCAGCTCCAGGGCTGCTGGAGATGGGCCTGCTCTCCCTCTGGGAATGCAGGGCAGGAAAAAGCTGCTCCTCTGGGAATGCAGGGGGCAAAGGCTGCTGGGCTGTTCCAGGGCAGATTGTATCCAGGTAGGAATGTGTGAAATCCCAGATTGTATCCAGGTAGGAATGTGTGAAATCCCAGATTGTATCCAGGTAGGAATGTGTGAAATCCCAGATTGTATCCAGGTAGGAATGCTTGGCTCCTCCCCTGGGCAGAGCATCTCCCCATGGGATGGTGGAATTTGATCAGCCCTGCAGGGACACTCACTGGCCATGGACAGAAGATAATTAATAATGAATGGTCCATGAACAGCAGAGATCTCCTGGAGGGAGGATTGGGTGTGGGAGAGATAAAAACTGCCCCATGAACAGAGGATAACTGCCCAGCTCTGAGAGATGGGGATAGAGCACACACCCCTGGACACATCTTTCTGAGGCATTGTGTAAGAACTCTGTGTTTCTGTGGCTGTGCTGTGTCCCTGCAGGTTTGTCCCCAGGGCTACCTCAGCCTGGAGAGCAGGGCTGGCTGCCGGCCGTGTCCCCAGGGCCACTCGTGTGACCCAGGCACGGGCACCCAGCGGAGCTGTGGGCCTGGCCAGCACTCGCCCGAGGGCCAGCTGGGCTGCAGGGAGTGCCCCGAGGGCCTGGTCTGCCCCGACGGACGGAGCACGCAGGTACGGCAGGACAGACTGCCCCGCCAGGGGCACGCCGCCTGCCTCTGCACACACAGGGAGGGCCCTGGGTTCACAGTGGGATGTGGGTCTTGATTCAGCAAAGAAAAGTATTCAGAGCACTCTGTGATGGAAGTCAGAGTCACAGGATACCCTGAGCTGGAATAGACCCATCAGGATCATCAGTTCAACCACTGGCCCTTCTTGCAGACACCCAAATCCCAGCCTGAGCATCCCTGGAGCGGTGTCCAACCCCTCCTGCAGCTCTGGGACCCACAGGGAACATCAATCCAGCTCCTGGCCCTTGCAGACACCCCAAATCCCAGCCTGAGCATCCCTGGAGCGGTGTCCAGCCCTTCCCAGAGCTCTGGGATCCATCAGGATCATTAAAGCTCCTGGCCCTGCACAGACAGCCCCAGATCCCACCCTGAGCATCCCTGGAGCGGTGTCCAGCCCCTCCTGGAGCTCTGGGATCCATCAGGATCATCAAAGCGCCTGGCCCTGCACAGACAGCCCCAAATCCCAGCCTGAGCATCCCTGGAGCAGTGTCCAACCCCTCCTGCAGCTCTGGGACCCACAGGGATCATCAATCCAGCTCCTGGCCCTTGCAGACACCCCAAATCCCATCCCTAGAGCAGTGTCCAACCTCTCCTGGAGCTCTGGCAGCCTCAGGGCAGGGCCCAGCACCCTCTGGAAGAGCCTTTTCCTGACACAAATATCCCTCTATTAAAATAAATAAGTACTTTCATCTAAATTCTGGCAGAGTTAGAGCTCAGCTTTTCTGCCACCGTGAAAACCCTCAGATGAGCACTCAGACTTGGAGGTTGAGGTCCCATTTTTGCATCTGGAAATTATTGTCATCAGAGAATAGAACTGAAGCAGTGCAGGGCAGAGAAGAAAAAAGGCATTAATGGGGTTTTTCCCGACTCAGGCCTCTCTGGGACTCTGCTTTTGGGCCCAAATTAGCCCTTTTTCTGCTGTGAATTTATGTTTTTTTCCCCTCAGCACTGCTCGGCGGGTCAACAGCCCAACCCCACTCACACCCTCTGTGTCCCCAGCACTCCTGCTTCCCTCCCAGCTGAGGACACCAGGCCCTGCCAGCCCTGCCCAGCAGGTAAATACACCTCACAGGGTTCTTCTGTGCTCATGAAAACACAGAATTTAAGGAGGCTGGAGTGGCATTTTGCTCTGGTAACGCTTCTGACGTAGTGGAACAGAGAGAGGCTCCCTGTGTTATGGTAAAACTGGAGGTTAAAATTACATAAGAATTTAAAATAATATAAAATAATAACTAATAATATGAAGAATTATAAAATCATTTTATTCAATTAAAAATATTGTATTAAATAATAAAATAATAATTCCTGAGACAAAGCAGTTTCTGCTGCAAAGAACTCAAGAAAGGCAGAAATGAAAGTGAGAGGACACCAAGGATCTCAGCTGGGTTTGGGAGTTTATGGGAGAAGTGCAGCTGAGGCAGCCCCAGGATGGAAACCAGAGTGTGCAAATGTTGCTGAGCAATGAGGGAAGCCTTTGGGTTCTCTTCTCACACAGAAAGCAGAGCTGTGCCTCTCTGATTCTTAACTGATCATCTGTAAAATTGATTTAGGTACAGTCAGAGCTGCCTCCACTCCAGGCCCTGATTCACTGGCTATCACAAGTGCCATTTACTGTGAGAGCTGTAGGCATTAGGAACCAAAGAGGGGAACACTGATTTTCTTACCTAATTTCCCTTTCTGCTTGACACTCTCAAAGAAACCCAAACAAGCCGTGTTTAGGAAATTGCTGTGTGCTGTTGAGGGTGTCACTGAGATGCAGAATGAGGCAGCAGGAGAATAGGCTGAGAAGGTTTTGTTACAAAACATTGTCTTGTGAAATCCTGACTCTTCAGTGAGAGGGAGGGAAGTTTTCCTCCTTCTGACCTTTCTGCCTTTCCAATGCAGATGTGACAAACGAACCCTTGGTAGAACTCCCATTGCCATCTTCAGTTGGTTTCAGGACAGAGGAGGCCACAATTGTCTGATGTTCCTAAAAACAATTGTCTGATGTTCCTAAAAACAATTGTCTGATGTTCCTAAAAACAATTGTCTGATGTTCCTAAAAATAATTTATCACTTTCTATATTCTTCATTACAAACCCAGCTAACCAAACATTGTGCTGACAAGCAAGCAATGATTAGTTAACAACCAACTCTTAACTTCATCAAGGCCTACCCATTGATTTTGATTAACTCTAATAAAGCTTATCTCTAACTAAAACTTCAGCTCCTCTAAAATCTCTAAATTCCTTAAAGTTTATGTCTCATTAGTATAGACTACATAATATAATATATAATATATAATATATAATATAATAATTGTTCAGCCTTCTGAATCATGGAGTCATTACTTGTTATTTTCTGGTTGGGGTCATCCTGCATCAATACCACAGTTTCCCTATAAAAAGAGGATTAAACTCCTGGCATGTCCCAGACAATGGGCATAAGGCAGAGAGGATTTGCTAGTCCAAGGTGAGATTATTCTTTGTGCTTGTTTCCTGTGAATTATCCCCCCAAGCCCCCACATTAGCCCTGTCCTATCCTTCAGCACAGCCCTTGGCAAGGGCAGCAGGGGCTAAAGGGAGCAGCAGCATCCCCAGCCATCCTCTCCACACACCCTCAGCTTCAATCCCATTTCCCAGCCCGCCTGAACCCTCAGGGATAAGGCCTGGTGGGCTGTGGGGTGCAGCTGGCAGCTTGTGGAAGGATCAGCAGCTGGTAATCCAAGACCCTTCCATGGTTTTCCCTCTTCTCCAAGCCCTGGCTTGATTCCACCAGCAGCTCCAGGTGCCTCCTGCAGAGAAAACAAGCTCAGTAACTCAATTCTGATATCTGTAATTAGAACCCCTCCTATTAAATAATGAATTCCTGTGCTCTGGGTGCCTCCCCTGCTGTCCAGGAGAAGGGTGAATGGGAGAGCTAGAGATCAGGATCTCAGTAGTTCAGCTATAAAACACGGGGGAGGGAATAAAAGCAGGAATTCTGTTATTTCCAGTGCCTGGGGTTCAGTACAAACACAGACTATCCCATGCTGGAATTCAGTGTCCTCAAATCCAAGCTCTCCAGAGCAACCCCAAAGCCCTGGGGTGATCAGGAGTTGGGATTCCGTCAGCATCCTGAGATTCCCACGGTCTTTTCTGTGCATTGACTGATTTTAATGACACATAATCTGTGTATTTAGTGTGCGTGAGAGAAGTGCACAGCAATGGATTTCAGCATAGCAGTGCCTCAGTTAATCCTACTTTCCTCTTCTTTCTACTCTTCCAAATATCTATCTGGAGTTCAGGAAACCATCTCATGACCAGGTTCTGCAAAACCTTAATTGGGAAGAGCAGTTAATTCTAGGGGGGTGTCAGCTTTTGGTCTCAGTGTACAGCTGTCAGCAGGATTTTAAGTGAAAGATCATGTATGGAACTGGGGAGAGAACGTGGTGCTCAGGAAAATATTAGGAACAGCTCAGCTGATCTTTAATCTCCATCATCTTGGAGACAGCAGGAGAATTGGAGTAGAAAGAGACAACAATTAACTCTAACCATGCTAATAAAACTAATTTAGCCAGGAATGTCACTGTATGTTTTGAATTTCAAAACACCATTTTGTGTTAGATGTTTGAATTTCCTCTGCCAGCACAGGGAGAGAAACATTTTTAAGCAGGTGGAGGCAGAGCAGCCCAGAATGTTGGGATTTTATTTTTTTTTTTTTAATTCTCCCCAGGTCACTTCTGTCCTGATGGCCTCGAGGTCCCTCCATGCCCAGCTGGGAGCTTCAAGCCCAAGGAGGGAATTCCCAGTGCCAGCAGCAGCTCCTCGTTCTTGCCAGGTCCGTGTCCTCAAATTTTAATTTTGGGCCTGCTGAGCTCACCCAGCAGGTCAGTTGTGAGGAAAAACTCAGAAACTTTCTGGTTTTAAACTAATTTAACAGCAGCTTTGCACAGGAGGTGTTTTTTTTAAGACTCCTAGTGAACTTTTCCAGCACAGCCTCCTCACTCAAACTCCTTTCTGAGCTCTCTCCTGAGTGGGATCAGAGGAGGGACACAATGGAAGCTGAACATCCCCTTGTCCTTTGGGAAAGGTTTCTAAATTTCTGTTTGAATCACTCACAACAGTCCTCATCCCATTCTTGCATCCAAGGGAAATGAGGTTACAGATCAGGGAAAAATTTATATTGTAACAGCCAAAAAAGCACAGGAATTTCTGCCTTCAGAAGCCACTGCCCTTAAATTTAAAATTGCCAAGCAGATGAAGGAGTTTGTCACGTTTGTAATGTTCTAAGTGCTGCGAGGCAGCAGCACAAGGCTTCCCCAGATTTCCAGCTGTGCTGCTTCCTTCTAAATATTTTTGTTTGGCTTTGGTTTTCTAAGCCAGTAGAACTTTGTTTTGTACACACAGCACTGAGTCACCCTAATGACTGGGAAACGTGGGGAAAGCAATGAGATTTTAGTTTAGTTCTGGTGAAATTAGGTTTAAAAGGCAGAATAATAGAGGTTTGTTGGTCTTTTCTGGTGTCAAATCTTTGCTTAGGCGTGGAAAGGGAATTGTGGCTTTATAATCACACAGGGCTGAGGCTCTCTCTGCCTGGGTTTGAGCATTTCAGAGCATCTCAGTGCCTCTCACAAAGGTATAAAAATCCCTTTCTGTCCTTAAAAACGCTGTACAAATAGGAAAATAGAGGGAGATTCGGGGAATGAGCTCAATCCACCAAAGCAAACCTTGGCCCAAGCCCAGAATGTTTTATCCAGGGTCACAAATCCCAGCCAGGAGCACAAACCTGGAGTTCAGGTCTCCCTTTGCATCTCTTGGGTTCTTCCCCTCTTTGTGTGCTAAGAAAATAATTATCTCCCTCAGATGAAGGCATATCTTTGTCTATCTGAGCATTTCTTTTCCAGCAAATGACTCAGCTGCTAAAGTGTCTTGACTGCTGAATGATTTTTCTTTGCTCAAAAGGCAAGTCCAGGAAATTGCTGCCTACTACCCACTCCTGGAATTAAAACCAGGAGTGCATTTCCTTGGTGCAGCAAAGAGCAAACCTCACATCTCATCAGGACAGCCAAATTCAACAGACAGGGCCGGTGGCATCTGAAAACAAAATCATTGTAGGAGCTGCAGAGTAAATTAGAGTTTAAAAACTCTTTGGGTTTAATAATGTAAGCTGTTGTGCTGTGCTTTATATAATGATGTTGTCATCTCTCCTAAGGAACACTTGGAAAGGCAGGAGAATTCCTGATGCCACAGGAGACAGGAATAAGCTCTGAGAAGCCTCAGGATATTCCAAATCCTGCCCTGATGGTCTCGCTGTGCTCACCCCCTGCACTGCTGCGTGCCAAGCGTGACAAACTTCAACTTTAAATGTTTCATGTCACATTTATTGCACAGCAGCAGGTCCAGCCTGGTCCTGCAGACAGATAACAGCTGAGATAGAGAGAGATAACAGGGCTGGATTGGCCAGAGGAGCTGTGGCTGCCCTGGCAGTGTCCAGGGTCAGGCTGGAGCAGCCTGGGGTGGTGGAAATGTCCCTGCCCATGGCAGGGTGGGCTGGGCTGGGCTTTAGGATCACAGAATCACAGAATGACCAGGTTGGAGGAGACCCTAAAGATCACAGAGTCCAACCCAGCCCCAGGCTTTGTTAAACACACCCAGGGATGGGGACTCCACCACCTCCCTGGACAGCCATTCCAGAACTTTATCATCCTTTCTGGAAAAAACTTTTTCCTGCTCTCCAGCCTGTATTTCCCTTGGTGCAGCTTGGTCCTTTCCAGCCCAAACCATGCTGGGATTCTCTGCTGTAAATCTGCTCCCTCACTGATCTCACATGAAATGTCCAGGCAGCCACACTGTTCAATCTGAACTCCATCATCTCCAGAAAGTCAGGCAAGAATTGGGGATTTTCTGCCCCTATACCCATGTGGTTCTGTAAATCCCTGTCCTGCTGAATTTGCTGGGGGTGCAGATCCACATCAGGAAGCTTCTGTCAGCCTAAGGCTGAGTTTTGAGCGGGTCCCACAGCCCCATGGGTTTGCAGCCCCCTCGGGTGTGTTGGTTCAGCTGTGCTCAGTGCTGGGGAGTTTCACAGTCTGGATAAATTCAGATTTCATCTTGCTGAGGTGTTCCCACCTGTGTGGTGTAAATGTAAGGAGGAAATAATGAGATTTCTCTGAGGGGTGACAGGGTGGAAGGCAGAGGGGGGAGATGATCCCAAAACTCACTTTGCACCCTGAGGAATCCCAGCCTGGCCCTGTGCCTTCAATCTGTGGAGGGGGAATTTAATGAACCCTGATATTTTTGGGGGGCTGTAAGGCTCTATTGCAGCTTGCAGAGGCACACACACACACCAGGGCATGACTGAGCCTTGACAAACTCAGGTTTGGAGTGGTGTCTACCCCAGCAGTTCTCCATCCTCAGGCAGCATTTTCCCTTCCCTGGAATTGCTGTTTGCTCTAGAAAGGCCTGGCTCAGGGGGAGAGCAGCCACTCCTGGGCTGAATTTGTGTTTCCTTTATTTTGGGAAGGTTTTGTAATGAAATGCACTTTCTAAACACGCTAACAGCAGCCAGGGATCGTTGTTTTATTACGTATTGATCTTGCTTTAGGTTGCAACACGAGCATCTTTTGTTTAACACGTGGGATTTTAGGGATGATCACAGCTCAGGCTGCTCCTCATCCCAGCAGCTTTGCACTGAGTTTATCTCCAGCCTACAAAACCCCTGAAGTCAGACTGGAATCAGGCTGGTTTTCCTGGAAAGCCCAGGCTCTCCCCCAGGCACGGTGATTATTATCTGTACCTGCAGCAGGGGCTGTGTGCAGGCTGCTGGGTCTGTGTGTGCTTTAACACCTCTGTTCTTATCAGCAGAGCACAGTGCTTCCAGGACTGAATTCAGCTAATCCAACACCACCACCTCCTGGCTTTGCAGGAACTTTATTCCCAGCGTGGATGAACCTCCATCAAATTTCCCTGCTGGGGGTGGAAGCAGAGGTGAAATATTTAGCCCTCAGCAGGTCATACTCCCTTTCTGACCTCAAACACCTCTCTCTTTAGGAGCTGGCTTGTGTTTGAAGTGCCCTGCTGGTTATTTCTGCCCTGCTGGAGCCACTTTCCCCGTGCCCTGCCAGCCAGGGACACACAACCCTCTGCCAGGACAGGATGATGCTGCTGACTGCAGAGCCTGCCCCGCAGGGAGGGCTTGCACCCAGGCTGGCCTGGCCCAGCCTGACACCCAGTGCTCAGCAGGGTAAGCCTGGATTATGTCCTGCCCACTTCACGTCTGTGCAGGCATTTCACCTCTGCAGCTTTTGCTTTCAGCAGTTCTTTCTGCTTTTTCCTGCTCTCCTTTCCCTCAGCTCGCACAGCACGGAGGTGTTGCTGTCTCCTCGCTCCAGGAATATTTTGGCAGCCTTCAGAGCTCTTTTCCCTCGGGTGGTGGCCTCCAGAACCTCCTTCAGACCCTGTTGGTGGGTCTGCTCCCCGAGGGAATTGTTCTGTCCTCCTGTTTTCACACCTGAGCTCCTCCTGGTGGGTCAGCTCACCAAGGGAATTGTTCTGTCCTCCTGTTTTCATCCCTGAACTCCTCCTGGTGGGTCTGCTCCCCAAGGGAATTGTTCTGTCCTCCTGTTTTCATCCCTGAGCTCCTCCTGGTGGGTCAGCTCACCAAGAGAATTGTTCTGTCCTCCTGTTTTGCTCCCTGAGCTCATCCTGGTGGGTCTGCTCCCCAAGGGAATTGTTCTGTCCTCCTGTTTGGCTCCCTGAACTCCTCCTGATGGGCAGTTCTGTGCTGCTGCTGCTGCCTCCAGGGGTTGTTCTTTCCTGCCAGCAGAGCAGCTCTCCAACCCCCCAGGACAGTCCAGCCCCAGGAAGCCACAGCAGCTTCACCCCTCAGAAACCTGGGGAGATTCCTCCCCGTTCCCAGCTGATGGGATGGGGTGAAGAGAATTGGAATCAGCTGAAGGAGCCCCTGAGGGTGGAATGGTTGGCCCAGGCTGCAGAGGAGCACCCTGAAATCACCCCTCAGGTGCAGGTGGCTTCATGCCCTGTGCCGAGGTTTCTGCAGTTTCAGTGTGACACAGACTGTCCTGGTGGAAGGTTCCACAAATTAGGTAAAAACAGCCAAGAATGAAGCCAGGCCACACACCCCATGGCTGAATAACCCACTTTTGGTGTGAAATGTCCCACACAACCTCTCCACTCACAGAGTTCCATTTTAATTGTGCATTATTGCTGCTCAGTCATGCTGCTCTCAGCCACATCAGCTTTTCCCCAGCTGCTCCACCCCAATATTTTTGTAGGGCACAGAGTTTGCCTTCCCCTGGCACCCACACCCCTGTGCCAGGTGTTCCCCTGTTCTTCTAAAGTTCTTCTGAGCCTTCTGATGTTTACAGTTTTGTAATGGAGTTTCTCACACACTTTTCATGTAATTAATGATTGGTTTGCATTCCTTTTTGGAGGAGGAGAGAATTGATGGGCTGCTGGTTTGACCAGTGTGGTTGGAGAGGTGGCAATTTCATCCTCCAACCCATGGTCACTTTTAGAATTCTATAAATATCGAAGTCCAGAAACAAACCTACCCTTTTTTGCCTTGGACATCTCAAGTGTTGTTAATTTCATGTCATATCACGACACCAGGTGTGTCACCATGGTATTTTCTGGAAAAATCCCTTTGCCCAGGATTTTTCTCCTGGAAGGTGAGAAGCCTCAGAGAAAAAGGAAAACAATAATTATCTGATTTGCTTCTCCTGTGTTTTGCTGCTTTGGAATGTGGTTGGAGATTGTTTATCCAACATGTGAATTGTTTTGATTTAATGACCAATCCCGGTCAGGCTGTGTTGGGACTCTGGAAGGAGTCATGAGTTTTCATTATTATATTTTACCCTCCTGTAAGTATCCTTCCTGTATTCTTTAGTATGTTTTAGTTTAGCAGAATAGAATAGAATAATAAATTTGCCTTCTAAGAACATAGAGTCAGATTCATCATTTCTCCCTTCATTGGGGGACCCCAAAAATACCACCCAGGTGCTGTGCTGTGTTTCAGGTACGTGTGCCCCACGGGCTCTGCCAGCCCCCACGCCCCCAGCAATGCCTGTCCTCCAGGAACTGTTGGCAACCACTTGGACCTCTTTGACAAGTCCCAGTGCGAGCCCTGCCCTGCAGGGTTTGTGTGTGCCAGAGGTACGTGGCTGGGAGGAAAACTCACTTCTGTCACCACCATATTTTCTAGAAAAATCCTCTTTGCACAGGATTTCTGTCCTGGGAAGCTGAGAAACCTCAGAGGAAAAAGAAAACAATATTATTGATTTGCTTGAGAATTGGCTGCTGTGAAGCCACCACGCCTCCCTTTACTGCTCTTACATTTCCCTTGCTGTTTCCACAGGAACTGGGGGGCAGCAGAAGCCTCCCAGCCCGTGCCCAGTTGGACACTACTGCCCAGCTGGCACCAGGCCCCCGGCCCAGCTCAGGTGTGCCCCGGGCACCTGGAGCAACAGGAGCAGCCTGGCCTCGGCCCGGGAGTGCTCCCCGTGCCCCGCGGGCTGGTTCTGCCTGGGAGGAGCCCCCGCACCCAGCGGGAGGTGCAGCTCAGGGCACTACTGCCCCCCAGGTAGGCAGCCCCTCGTGGCAGCCAGGGAGAGCTTGTTCATTTTTGGGAGGTTTTGGGAATTTTTGGGGAGGTTTCGGGAATTTTTTGGGAGGTTTCAGGAATTTTGGGGAGATTCCATCCATTTTTGGGAGGTTTCGGGAATTTTTGGGAGGCCTCAATAATTTTTGGGAGATTCTATTCATTTTTGGGGAGGTTTCAGTAATTTTTGGGGAGGTTTCAGCAAATTTTTGGGGAGGTTTCAGTAATTTTGGGGAGGTTTCAGTAATTTTGGGGAGGTTTCAGTAATTTTTGGCAGATTCCATTCATTTTTGGGAAGTTTCAGTAATTTTTGGGAGATTCTATTCATTTTTGGGAGGTTTCGGGAATTTTTGGGAGGTTTCGGGAATTTTTGGGAGGTTTCATCCATTTTTGGGAGGTTTCGGGAATTTTTGGGAGGTTTCATCCATTTTTGAGAGATTTCATCCATTTTTGGGAGGTTTCATCCATTTTTGGGAGGTTTTGGTAATTTTGGGGAGATTCCATTCATTTCAGGGAGATTCCATTCATTTCAGGGAGATTCCATTCATTTCAGGGAGATTCCATTCATTTCAGGGAGATTTAATTCATTTTTGGGAGATTTTGATAATTTTGGGGAGAATTCACTTATTTTTGGAAGATTTTGTTAAATTTTTAACTTTGTGAATTCTGATAAAGCCCCGCATTTGATTTATCAGTTTATTTTTTTGCAGATTGTCCCTTCTGTGTAGTCCCTATTTTATATTCTTTGAACAGAGCATGTTTGTCCCATTTTGGTTTTTTCCCCCTCTCCCATTTATTTCCAAAGAATTAAAATGCCCAATCCAGCCCCTGCTGCGAGCGACCATTCTAAATTTGAATTTTCCTGCAAAATTGCTGCTAAATGCTGAATTTTTTTTTTTTTGTTGTTATCACACAAGTGGAACAGACAATCAGAAATGCTGATTTCATTTGTTATCAGACAAACAACACTGTCAGAAATGCTGATTTTTTTTGTTGCCATCATCACAAGCAGTGATTTTTTTTTAATATTTACAAGCAAACAATTAATAGCCACAAAATAACCTTCCTGCTGTTGTTGTTTGAGGCTGTGCTAAGATGTGGGTGGTTCTCGGCTCTCTTGGACAGGCAGCTGGAGGAGCACACAGTTCCCCTGCCCTGCAGGAACCTTCAGCACCAGGCTGGGCAGGGTTGGGGTGCAGGATTGCTCTGCCTGCCCTGCTGGAGCCTTCTGCCCCCCTGGCACCTCCAAACCAGTGCTGTGCCCACTGTAAGTGCAGGGCAAGGGGAAATTGTGGCATTTCATGGCTCTTCTGGGCTGAATTGTTATCTTGCTGCTCTTGGAGTGTTAGAGGTGCCTTTTGCCTCGTGTGTTATTGAGGTGCAGGTGAGTTTTGTCAGAATTGGGTGGGGTTTGCTGCGGGAAGGGAACATTTCCTCTAATCAGAACAGCAGGAATTCAGGATAGAGGTGCACTGCTGATGCCTTGGGATTTTAGCTTTTATATTTTCCTTCTTTAGTGCAGAACTCCAAACTCCACACACAGTGGGAGCTGCTGCTTCCCCATTTGGGGCAGACACAACAATTCCTCTCCAGGATTTCAGCTTTTCTATTTTCCATCTATTTGAAAGAGATGATATAATATTTAACACTAATACTAATGATGCTACTACTACTACCACCACCAATAATAATAAATTATATTTAATAATAGTATATTATTATATTTTCCATCTGTTTGTAGCCCTGCAGTTCTTTAGTGCAGAACTCCAAACTCCACACACAGTGGGAGCTGCTGCTTCCCCATTCTGGGCAGACACAACAATTCCTCTCCAGGCCTGGCAATCAAGGACACCTCACTGCCTCAGGCTGAGAGATGGAAACAAAAGGGAGTTGGGGCAGCAAACTTGGGGTCAATGACTTCATTAGCTGAAACTGTAATTGGAAGACCCCCCCAAAAATAATTGTAATTGGAATAACCCCCAAAATGCAAATGGACTTATAAAAGTGTGAAATCCATGACCCATTGTCCATTTTTAGGTGCAGCCCCTGGGTGGGTTTTGTCTGCCCTAAATGTCCCTAAAGCCCTTCAATAAATAGAACTGCTTTTTATTTTCTTAATTTTGCCTGACCTCTGATTTTTAGGTAGCCCAGAAAGGCATGGCAGTATTTCCTTTTCTTGCCTGGCTGCTGTCTGGAGTCTGTCTCTGTTGTTTTCTCCCCAGAGGATCCTTTCGCTCGGCCCCTGGGGCGGAGCTGGCTGCAGACTGCACCCCCTGTCCCGGGGGCCAGCACTGCCCCGAGCTGGGCACGGTCACCCCCCGAGCTTGTGGGGCTGGCAGCTTCTCCGTGAGTAGAATCCTTCTGGCCTTCCCTTCACACAAGGCTGGGCTTGGGGACAAGGGGAGCTCCCAGGTGTGACGGTGATCACGGGGGTCCCAGGGTGAGGGAAGAGATGAGAAAGTTGACTCCATGTTCAGAAGGCTGATTTATTATTTTATGATATATATTATATTAAAAACTATACTAAAAGAATAGAAGGAAGGATTCCATCAGAAGGCAGCTGAGAATAGAAAAGGAATGAATAACAAAGGTTCAGACTGACTGAGAGAGTCTGGACAGCCGGACTGTGATTGGCCATTAATTAGAAACAACCACATGAGACCAATCCCAGCTCCACCTGTTGCATCCCACAGCAGCAGACAATCATTGTTTGCATTTTTTTCCTGAGGCCTCTCAGCTTCTCAGCAGGAAAAATCCCAAAGAAAGGATTTTTCATCAAACACGTCTGTGACACCCAGGGGAGGCTGAGGCTGGGAGTGCCCCCAGGGCGGCGCTGGGATGATGAGTTTGGGAATCTGGGGTGGCTGTGTGCACAGTTAAACACCACTGGCCACCTGTGCTGCCTCTACAAGGGGTTAAACTGCTATTCCAGAGATTGGGAATGTTCCAACAGCAGGTTTGGGGCTGTTCCAGGCACAAAAAGCATCTCCCAGGGGCGCAGTCCTGCTCCTGCTGCTGTTCCCACCCCAGAGGCCATTCCACTTCACCTGTCCTGGGTTGGCTGGGTGCAGACCTCAGGGACATTGGCATTGCCATTTTCATGGCACATTTGGCCCTGGCAGGGAGCAGACAGCTCCAAAGGAGGTGTTGGGTGGACTGGGATTAAACTCTCAGCTGGTCTGGGGAGGGAAAGCAGCAGGGTGGAGTCACAGAAGGGGACAGTGATGGCACAACTATTCCCACAAACAGGTGCTAAGGTTTGACTCATATTTATCTGCCCCAAACCTTGAATTAATTGTTGTATTGATAATTGCCACTGTTGGTGACAAGCTCCTGTTGAATGACCTCTGTCCTGACCAGTTTTCATGCCTGCAAAAATGTGGGAGCTCCCACTGGAACCCTCCACTGAGACTGGAGAGGAGATAAATTACAAATGCAGATTTATATGTGGCAAATTGAGGTTACTCCTCATTTGCACTTGGAGTTGGGTATGACAAGGAAAGATGAGGGAATATTTCTGTATTTCCTCTGCTCCTGCAGGCAGAGGTGTTGGACTCCCTGTTCTGAGTGTGTGGATAATCCACAGGTGTGGCAGGGCAGATTTTGCAGCACAGGCTCCTTTTTGCAGGGCGGGGGCTCTGATTTTCACCTGCCTGCTGTCAGATCTGGGGGCAGGCTGGAAACAGGAGGGGTTTTGTTGCCCGTGGCTCTGCTGAGCACAGCAGGGGAGGTTTGATCGATCTGGCTGCACTCCCAGCCTTGGTTTGGGGCTCCCACGGGCGCAGAGGGGTGTTCAGTGCCCCAGCAAGGTCCTTTCTGTTCCAGGAGCCGGGCTCAGCCTCCTGCCTGCCCTGCAGAGTCGGGCACTTCTGTGCCAGGGAGAACACCAGCCTGGAGGGGATGCTGGCCACGGTGTGCCCGGCGGGGCTCCTGTGCCTGCCGGGACTGGCACAGGTCCCAGATGCCACTGCCAACGCCTGCCCGCGGGGACACTTCTGTCCCCAGGGAGAAGCGGTGAGTGACCCCGCTCCCTTCTCTCTGGCTGGCATCCCTGCTCGGGGAAAGCCTTGCTGATGATATTTTGTTACTGATTTCTGCCCTCTTGGTGTGTTCACTGACCTTAGCAGTATTTGCCCCATGTAAAACTGTTAATAATATAACAATATCAATTAATATAATATAATAATATAGAATAATATATTCTCTAATAAACCTCTTAATAATATATTGATATAATATGACACCATATGATATATGATACTATATATATAATATGATATGACATGCTATAATATGATATGACATGATAATATAATATGATATAATATAATGTTATATTATATTATGTTATATTATGTAACATTATATTATAACATTATATTATAACATTATATTATAACATTATATTATAACAAGCATAGAAACCTGATACAACATATCACTTAATATAACCTATTAATATATAATAATATAATAGATTATATAATAATCCATGTTAACAAAATAATAACTCTTTTATTAATAGAAAATAATAAAATACTTATATATCTATTATTTTATATCTTTATTTTTATATATTCTATATATATAATAATAGGATGTGCATATTCTATATATAATGATATAGAATGTAATATTATATAATAACATAATGCTTATTATATCATAACATAATAATAATGTCAATAATATAAGAATAAATAATAATACTAATATCCCTGGGATAACACTCTCTGAGAAGCTGTACACAATTATTCTGAGCTGATTTCACAGCTTTAACTGCTGCACCTTGTCCCTGTGGGTTGCAGGACTCGCTTTAGGGTGTCCCAACCCCTTTTTGTGTTCCACTTCCAGGCTCAGCCTTGCCCCAACGGCACCTACAGCGAGCAGAGGGGGCTGAGCAGCGCTGCTGGATGCTCCCCCTGCCCTGCAGGGAAGTTCTGCTACACTGATGGGACAGAGAATGCCTCAGGAATTCCTCACCCTGTAAGTACAGCCCAGCTTCTCCCACATTTTTATCCCAAAATGCTTACCCTATGTTGCATTTTTTAATGGAGCCAACTTTGTGCTTTGTGCATCTTTTCTGTCTTTATTTTGCCTTCTGCCTGTCAGTGCAGGCTGGGGAAGAGGGTTCAAAGGTGAGGAATTGCTGCTGCTCCTCATCTAATGAGTTTTGGGGTTTTTCATTGCATTGTTTTGTCTCAGGGAAGAATGAACCTGTCAAATATTAATAGATGTTAAAAAAAAAAAAAGAAAAGGGATAAAAAAAATGCAGATGGATTCTCTTCCACATGGATGAATCCATGGATTTATTGAAGAGAAAGGTGATAATTCTGTCCCAGTTACAGCTTTTCTCCAAGTGTGGAAGAGCATCTTCCCCACAACAGGCAAAACTTGCAGGCTTGCCTCAATGCCAAGATTTTACCCTAAACCCACCTTGCCTACAGTAATTGTCCCACATGGCCAGAGTTTTACTGGTAAGAGTGTAAATTCCCTTTCTTCCTTTCTTCCCTGAAGGGTGAGGGTGAGGAAACACCAGGTTGTTCAAATTGCAGGGGGAGCTGAGCAGACTCCTCTCCTCTGGGCAGAAGCAGCCCAGCCTGAGCGTGTGCTTTGTTCCCAGACAGGGGATTGCCCAGCTGGCTACCTGTGCCCTCCAGGGACTGGATTCCCCTTCTCCTTCCCCTGCAAGCCAGGCAGCTTCTGGGACAACTCCAGCACAGAGGGACAAGGGGTTTGCAAGCCAAGCCCAGCTGGGCACTTCTGTGACTCCCCTGCCATGACAGAGCCCAAGCTCTGCCCAGCAGTGAGTGGTTTTCCTTGCTTTTGAGGGGAAAGAGGGATTGTCTCACAATGGGAAAGATTCCACTGAGTGATGAATGGAATAAAATATTTGCTTTTACAAATCAAATGTAGGTTTGCTAGTAAATGAAATTGGACATTGAAAGGTGAAAGGAACCATGGGGAAAAACCCCTAAATTCCGTAAGAATTAAAAATTAAAAGGCAGGGTTATACATTAGCGGGGAATCTCTGGTATCAGGCATTCCAGGAAGTCTGAACCTCTCAAGTGCCTCAGAAGTGGGGAAAGAGAGAAGGGAAATGTGGCTGGGAAATTGGGATAAAAAGGAGGCTGCACCTCCAGAAACTGGGGAGACCCCAGGGGAATGCCCCATGGCCTCTCCTTTATTGGAATAAAGCCAGAAATTGCTCCTCTGTCTCCTTTTGGACATCAACCTCTGGTGTCTGTGGATGAATTTTCATGGAAGAAGCTGCTCTGGGGGATTTATTTCATAGAAAAGCCTTGCTTGTAGAAACCTGGCTTTGTTTTGTAGGGTTTTTACTGTGCTGAAGGCAGCTCCAAGCCTGAGCCCTGCCCGGAGGGGACATTTGGTGAGAGGCAGGGGCTGTCCGGACCCTCGGGGTGCAGCCCCTGTGTTCGGGGTTCCTTCTGTGCTGCCCCAGGACAGACTGGCCCAAGTGGGCCCTGTGAGGCTGGATTTTACTGCCAGGGCAGGGCTCTGACTCCAGTAAGTCCCACTGATGAGTTTTGCTCCTCTTCTTCCTCTTTTTCGCGTCGCTTTATTTTCCCCACTGCGGTGCCTGTTTTGAACGCAGTGATTTGGGCAGTCACAACTTTGTGCTGCTCACACTCAAGTTCATGGCATGAGGACCCTCAAAGGGAATGTGGCCTTGTCATATTTTCCCCTCTCTACACTGACACCTTCTTAACTAAAAGCTCACCAGGTAAAAAGTCCAGTGAGTGTGAATCAGTGTCAAATTTCATCTCTGTTTATTCTCTTTGAATTTCTTTCAGTCAGTGTTTTCTGTTCTCTGCCCAAGAGCATGTGTCTAATTTTTTCCTTATTGCCTACATCAGTTTAATGCCTTAAATACTTAGCCTTATTTTCTCCCCCTTTTTAATGATCCTTTTCCCAATTTCAGTGGCCCACAGATGGTGTGACAGGAGCTGTGTGTCCTGCTGGCTCCTACTGCCCACCTGGCTCTGCCTTCCCCATCCCCTGCCCTCCAGGGACTTTCAGCAACACCAGTGGGCTGAGGAGCCTCCAGGAGTGCTTGGATTGCCCACCTGGGTGAGTGTCCTCCAGTTCTGGAAGCAAACAGGAATCAGGTCTCTAAAATATTCAGGGACTCTTTTTTGTATTGGGATTGTGCTATCCAGTGGGGGGAAAAAACCCACCAAAAAAAGTATTATTGATACCTAAGTTTGCTTTTTTTCCCCAAACTTAGCTTATATTGTGCTGGGACAAACAACCAAGCCCCCTCAGGACCTTGTGAACCTGGTTACTTCTGCACAGGAGGAGCCAAAAGTGCTCTCCAGCACGTGGTGATGGAGGGACATTATTCCTTAGCAGGAGCTTTCAAAGCAGAGCCGTGTCCCCTCGGCACCTTCCAGCCTGTGAGTACTCAGGGCTCCAGCCTGGGGGGTGAGCAGAGCCCTTGGAAACTGTAAAGATGTGTGAGTAGAAATTCCTGAGGTGTTTGGAAGTGGTCAGCTTGAAAAAAAAGGGGGTGTGGGGGATTTCTGCTAATTTGGGTTATGGTAATCACCACCTGCTTTGCTTTTACCCTGCAACAGAAGAAGAACCAAAAGCCTTTGGGTGAAGACACCACATCCACCAGTCCAGGGCTGTTGCCTGCACCTTGTTTGGCCCTTTTTGTTAAGTTTTCTTGCACAGTACAAATTGGGAAGGGCTGCTGAGTCTTTGTCCTGGCAGGGATGAGTTACCTTGTGCATTTCCCTCACTTCTGTGATGATCAGGGCTGTGTCTGCCACTGCTTTAGTGCTGCAGGCACCCCAGATTTGTTGCTTTTGGACTGCAGGTCATTCCCTTCAGTGTTTATTTGGCAGCAGGGACTCCCTGGGAGTTGGTAGAACACACAAAATGTATTTGTTCTCGTGGTAGCAGCAATAACCCACCCATGGGTGACAGCAATAACCCACCCCAGGGTAACAGCAATAACCCCCCCCCCCCCCACGGTGACAGCAATAACCCCTCCCAGGGTGACAGCAATAACCCACCCATGGGTGACAGCAATGCCCCACCCCCCGGGTGACAGCAATAACCCACCCCAGGGTAACAGCAATAACCCCCCCCCCGGGTGACAGCAATAACCCCTCCCAGGGTGACAGCAATAACCCCTCCCGGGTGACAGCAATGCCCCACCCCCCGGGTGACAGCAATAACCCACCCCAGGGTAAACAGCAATAACCCACCCGTGGATAACAGCAATAACCCACTCCAGGGTGACAGCAATGCCCCACCCCCCGGGTGACAGCAATAACCCACCCTGCCAGGCTCTGTGCTCTCTTTCAGGGCCCTGCTCAGTCTCTCTGTAGGAGCTGCCCTGAGGGGACTTTCTGCCCTGAGCCAGGCTTGGCTGCCCCCCAGGACTGTCCCAAAGGCCATTTCTGCCTGGCTGGCAGCTCCGTGCCTCTCCCATGTCCCATGGTAAGAGTCAAGCACAGATTTGTTTCCCAAGCAGTGATTTCCAGGGGGTTCCCTCCCTGGGCAGGTGTCCCCAGGACAGAGGGGAAGGCTATGGTACAAGAGGGACTCCTCTCTTCTTGATGAACTGAGAGTTGATTATCTGAGAGGTGGTGATGAACTGAGAGTCAATTATCTGAGGGGTGGATTGAGAATCCAAGGTTCTATTTTGTGGAAAATGGGGGGAGGAGGAGGAATGTTTTTGGGAGGTTTTCATTCTGAGTTCTGTGTGTTCCTTTTTCGTATTGTAAGTTATAAAGTTCTTTCCTTTATTCCTAAGCTGGAGCCTGCTTTGCTCCATTTCTGGTCCCATCTCACAGCAGACACTAGGGAGAATTTATTTTCATGGGGGCACTGGCATTGTGCCAGGCTCAAACCATGACAGCAGGGCACAGTGGCTGTCTCTGTGCAGGGAAGTTACTCGGATGTGGAGAGGGCAGGTTCCTGCAAGCCCTGCCCTGCAGGGATGTTCTGCAGCAGGGTTGGGCTGCCTGAGCCAGAGGGGCACTGCCAGCCTGGCCATTACTGCACTCAAGGCTCCAGCACCTCCTCACCCGTGAGTGATGAACATTCCACATTTCTCAGCACCTTCCAGTTCTACCAAAGCTCTCATGAGCCGTAATAAATTTAATTTCAATTCCCTTCAGGTGGGGCTGCCATTTGGAGATCTTTGCCCACGAGGACATTACTGCCCAGCTGGCACCGGGCACCCCAAAGCGATGCCGTGTCCTGCTGGCACCTGGAATGGCCAGAGAGGAGCCCAGGATGTCACCTGGTGCCTGCCCTGTGCCCCTGGGTTCTTCTGCAACGGGTCTGGCCAAGATGCTCCCGGGGGACTTTGTGCTCGAGGTGAGACAAGGACAGAACTCAGGGAATCACAGAATGACCAGGTTGGAAGAGACCCTAAAGATCATCGAGTCAGCCCAGCCCCAACATCTCAACTCAACCCTGGCACCCAGTGCCACATCCAGGCTTTGTTAAACACACCCAGGGATGGGGACTGCACCACCTCCCTGGGCAGAACATTCCAGAACTTTATCATTTTTTCTGTAAAAACCTTTTCCTGATGTCCAACCTGTATTTCCCTTGGCACAGCTTGAGACTGAGAACTTGTGCCGTTCTTAGAAATGGGTTTTGATTTGGGGGAAGAGCTCCACTGTTTTCTGTTTTTAGGCTACTACTGCACGGGGAGGACAAAGACTGCAAAGCCGGAGGATGGTGTCACTGGAGATCTCTGTCCTCGAGGACATTTCTGCCCTGCAGGCTCAGCAGCACCTTCCCCCTGCCCCAGTGGGGAATACAGCAATGCCACAGGTCAGGAACTGCAAAAATTCAGCAGGTCAGGAGCTGCAGAAATTCAACAGGTCAGGAACTATAAAAATGCAGAGGTCAGGAGCTGCAGCAGTGGAACAGATCAGAGCTGCAGCAGTGCCATGGGTCAGGAACTACAGAAATGCAGCAGGTCAGGAGCTGCAGCTTTGCAACAGGAGCTGCAGCAGTGCCACGGGTCAGGAACTGCAGAAATGCCCCAGGTCAGGAGCTGCAGCTTTGCAACTCCAATGTTAAGGGATGGAAACACTGCTTGTAGCTTTTGTTGGTATCCAAGAAGGTCCTGGAAGCTGCTGGCCTCTGGGAATATTCAGTATTTCAGGGGGTGGGGTAGAGAAGGGGCCGAGTAGGGATGTTTTGTTATTTTTTTCCCCTGGTGTCACATGAGGAATGTGTTTTCCCCTGCAGCAGCTGTGGTTTTAGGTTTGTGGCAGCAGCTCTCAGTGCACCAGGGCTGGCAGCAGTTTCCAGCTTTCCCTCTGTTCTTCCTGCCACCTAATGGGGACACGTGGAGGTGACTCAGGCTGCTAGAGTGGAGGTTGCTGAGCTAAATGCTCCTGGGAGAAATCCATATTTGAAGCCAGTTACAGAGGGAGAGCATATAAAATAGCTTTATTTCGATTTCTGCTTCTTTAATTGCACAGCCAGGCAGAGGGAAGCTGTGCACGTGGTATTTTCCTTCCATTTCATTCCATGCTTCCTTTTAATTCCTATTTTTCCCTCACAGGTCAGGACAAATGCCTTCCTTGCCCTGCTGGGTTTCACTGTTCAAAGGGGCTCCGGCGCCGCTGCCCTCCCGGGTTCTACTGCCCCCAGAAAACTGGGATCAGTTTTTACCCTTGTCCTCCTGGCACTTACAACCCCTCCTACGGCCTGAGCCATGCTGAGAGGTGCCAGCAGTGCCCTGCAGGTGAGGGAAGGCTCTCCTGGGACCTGTCTGGGAGGGTGGTGATCTCTCTGCAGCTCTCTCTTCCCCATCCTCTGATGGGTTTTGGCCTCCAGGAAATGCAAACATAAAAATCCACAGTCAAAGGAGCATCCTGGTCCCACTGGTAGTGTCCCCACAGCTTTTTGGAGGCTCTGCAGTGTCATTGTCATATTTTCTGGAAAATCCTCTTCACCAGGATTCTTCTGGGAAGCTGAGAAGCCTCAGAAGAAAAAGGAAAAACAATAATTATCTGATTGCTTCTCCTGTGTTTTGCTGCTTTGGAATGCAGCTGGAGATTGTTTATCCAACGGGTGATTGTTTGATTGGCTTCATGTAAATTGTTTTTATTTAATGACCAATCCCAGTCCAGCTGTGTCAAGACTCTGGAGAAAGTCATGAATTTTCATTATCATTCTTCTTTAGCCTTCTGTCTGTATCCTTTCTCTATTCTTTAGTATAGCATAACATAACACAACACAACACCATAAAATAATAATAAATTAGCCTTCTAAGAACATGGAGACATATTCATCAATTCCTCCTTCATCCTGGAGACCCCACAAACACCACACTGCAGAAGGGCTTGGCTCACACTCAGGGCTGCCCAGAGGAGCATGAGCTGAATTAGGATGGGGTTCTGTCCCAGATGTGCTGATACTGGGGGATTTGAGTTCTCAAAGTCTTCCCTTTGCCTTCCAAAAGTGCAGCCAGCACAGCAGCTCTCCTGGGTTTTTTTGTTGTTGTTTTTTATTCTCCCAGTTTGCTGATTCTGTTTTCCCTCTGTGTTCTTCCAGGAATGTTCTGTGGAGAATGGGGATTATCCTCTCCCAGTGGTCCCTGCTGGCCAGGATTCTTCTGCACAGCAGGTACAGAATTTAGGCTTCAGAGGGCAGAGAGAGTGAAAAGGTGGGGAGCTCTGGCCCTTATGGCCCTTGCTGTTATTTATTCCATTCCACCTTGGAATTTCCCCCTTTATTGTCATGAGCTCCCACCAGCTCCTCTCTTCTCTCACCCCTGGAAATGGCTCTTTAGCCATGGGGAGCAAACTTTCCTATGAGAAACAGCCCAAATAATTCAGGATACTTTTGCTTTATCTTCCTCGTGCAGGAGCAAGTGTCCCAAACCCCAGTGGAGCCACAAACACGAGCAGTGGTGGCCCCTGCCCACCTGGACACTTCTGCCCAGCTGGCACCAGCATCCCCCAGCCGTGCCCTGTGGGCACTTACTCAGACAGGTGAAGCTCTGTGGATCTGCTGATGCTCATTTTTACTTTCTTTTCATTTTTGTCCATCCATCACTCTTCTAAGCAGCGAAGTGCAGCTCAGTGAGGCTCATTAGACACATCACGGATCAGAACAGTTTTGTGGTGGCTTTCCCTTCAGGTCTGTGACCCCTGTGCTGAGTTTGCCACTCTCCAGGTAAAACCCTGTTCTGTCCCTCTCAGGCTCCACAACGGGCAGGATTCCAGCTGCACAGAGTGCCCACCTGGCCACTTCTGTGGCTCCCCTGGCCTCACAGCCCCCTCAGGACCCTGCTCACCTGGATACTTCTGCCAGCCTGGCGCTTCCTCGCCGTCACCTCCTGGTGAGTGGCACCGGGTGATGCGGGCTTCTGGCAACAGGCAGCTTTAAAAATGACACCTTGCCTCCCAGTGTCCCCACCTTTCCTCCCAGTGTCCCCACCTTTCCTCCCAGTGTCCCCACCTTTCCTCCCAGTGTGCCCACCTTGCCTCCCAGTGTCCCCGGCCCTGCCTCCTGTCAGTCATCCAGATCCCTGTGTGAATTTTCTTTGAGGGGTTTGTGCCAAATGATGCCTCAGGTTTTGGGTTTTCTGTTTTTCACACTCTGTGCTGCTCTAGTGTGCAGTTTTGAGCTTCATATTATGGGATGGTGAGCTCTGTGCACAGAGCAGGGAGACAAAACAATTCCTGCTCCAGCTGGGCACCAAGGACAAATGAGCCAAATCTCAGCCAGGAGCACAAACCCCGTGGGCTGGAGAGAGAAAAACAAGCAGGGTGGGACTGCAGGGGCTAAAGCTGGGATGGGACAATGAACTGCAAGGTGCAAATGGAGCAGAGCTGATCCCAGGGAGAGACCCCGTGCCCGGCCGGGCATTTTGGGGCCATTTGGGTTCATCTTGGGCTCATTTTGGGGCCATTTGGGTTCACCTTGGGTTCATTTTGGGGCCATTTGGGTTCATCTTGGGCTCATTTTGGGACCATTTTGGTTCATCTTGGGCTCATTATGGGGCCATTTGGGTTCATCTTGGGCTCATTTTGGGGCCATTTTGGTTCATCTTGGGCTCATTTTGGGACCATTTTGGGTTCACCTTGGGTGCATTTTGTGACCATTTTGGTTCATTTTAGGACCCTTTTGGTTCATCTTGGGTGCAGCCCTGGCTGGGCTGCCCAAGGTGCATCCATGGAGGCCTTTAATAAATCCCTGCTTTATTCTGTAACTCTGTCCAGCCTCTGCTCTGGGCCAGCCTGCACAAGTCACCACTTAGGTGCCAGTGTTACCGAAGGAAATGCCTGCACTGGGCACTGGGGCAGTCATGGGGTCTGCCTGTAATCAAATTGCCATTTCATTGTCTCAAATAATCATTTCCAGAGGAGATTCCCCACCCTGCTTCTCCTGTCTGTGTCCCAGGTGTGTGGCAGAGAGGAGGTCCTTGCCCTGTGAGCCACTTCTGCCCAGAAGGGACCAGCTCTCCCTTGCCCTGCCGTGCAGGGACTTACAACAACCTCTCCAGACAAGCTGCCTGCTTCCCCTGTGCTGCAGGCTACTTCTGCCCAGAAAACACCACCAGCTACAGCACAAACCCCTGCCCAGCTGGATTTTATTGCCCCAAAGGTGAGAGGAGAGCCTCAGAGAACCCAGCAGTCCTTTGGCCAGGCTGAAACCTCCTCCTTAAAGACAAGAAATTCTCTTTGTGAACAAAATGGTAAAGTGTCAGCCTGGTTCTTCACAGAAAAATACCCCAAAAAATATTTTTTATGTGTTTGACTGTGTTTTTTTGTTTTAGTGTATTTTTGGACATGTTTAAGTGGTTGTTCACAGGAGGAAAAAAAAAAAACCAAAAAAAAATCAACACAATATTTTAAGTTGCTTAACAGCTTCAGAAATTAAACAGCACCCAAACACAGTTTTGGCCATGGAGGGCTGTGGGGATCAGCAGTGGGATAAACTGGCAAAGAGGACATGAAATGATGCAGCAGAACTCAGAGCCAGGATCGTGTTCCCATTCCATTAATGACTCCTGCTCTCTTTATCCCTCAGGCACCAGGTTTGCCACAGAGTTTCCCTGTCCCAGGGGCTACTACAACCCTGACCCCATGAGCCAGAGCTTGGACAGCTGCCTGCCCTGCCCACCTGGGCACTACTGCGGGCAGGAGGGGCTGACAGCAGCCTCAGGCAGGTGTGACCCAGGTGAGTGTGGGGCTGCTGGGGTCCAGGTGTGAGGATTGAGTTTGTAACCTTTGTTATGTTGGGGTTTTCATAAGTAATGCTTTCCTTTCACCCTGGAGCCTTCAGCACAGCCCTTCCAGTTTGTTTGCTGGGTTCTCTGGAGGCACCCAGTAGGATTGAGCACTCCTCTGCTAGGCAGGAGCATCTCTGCCCTCTGAGCCTGCTCAGGCAGCTGGGCTGAGCCCCGTCACCATACAGCAAAAATGCTGAACTTATTGTTGCAAGATCTCTTTGTTAACATGATATTTATGGTATTAAACTGGATTTACTGCTGCATGGGAGATTCTGGCCTGGTGGAGTTGGGATGAACCTGTCCCACACCCTGTGCTGTGCCCACATCACACCAAAGCCACCCCATCTGGTTCATTTGTGATGTTTTTTGGGTCTCTGTCACTGCCAGAGCTCCTCAGCCCCGTTTCCTGTTGCCAGGCTGGTTCTGCATCTCAGCAGCCTGGACCTCGCAGCCCTTTGACCTGGACAACTACACCAGTGCCAACTGCCTGTGCCCAGCCACTGCCACGGGGGGCAAGTGCACAGCTGGCTTCTACTGCCCCCAGGGCAGCCCAGAGCCTCTGCCTTGTCCCCCTGGGCTCTTCTGCAACGCCTCAGGTGGGTGTCAGTGGGGAAAAGCAGTTTTAAGGGGAAATCCTGGCATTTCCATGGGATGTAGCAGACGCCATGGTGTTTCCCAGAGGGAGGCTGTGAGGATTGGTTTTCCCTGCTTTTCCCTCTTTGTCTCAGTGCTCTGAGTGCCACCACCCTCTCTGTCTTGCAGGGCTGCCTGTGCCCAGTGGGGAATGTGCTGCTGGCTTTTACTGTGCAGGGGGAGCTGCTGGCCCCAGACCCACGGATGGTGTCACTGGGAACATCTGCCCCACGGGCTCCTACTGCAGTGGGTATCCAGCACTGAGCATTCCATGGCACACAACTCCTGAAACGCTCACAGCCAACTGGCTGGGCTCTGACCACGCTGCCAAAGCCCCAGATTCTTCCCATAATTCTTCCCCTTCCATTCAGAGTGGGAGGTGACATCTTTGTTTCAATATTTTAATTGGCTTCACCTGTGGGTAAAATAAAGCCAATAGTTTGTCCCACCCCGTTGTATTTGTGGGATGGAAGGAATGATGAATTTGACTTTATGTTCTTAGAAGGTTAATTTATTATTTTATGATACTATATTATATAAAAGAATATTAAGCTAAACTATACTAAAGAATACAGAAAGGATACTTACAGAAGGTTAAAAAGATAATAATGAAAACTCGTGACTCTCTCCAGAGCCTCCACACAGCTTGGCACTGATTGGCCAAAGAGTCAAAACAATTCACAGAAAACCAATTAAATAACCACCTGTTGGTAAACAATCTCCAAACACATTCCAAAGGAGCAAGGCACAGGAGAAGCAAATCAGATCATTATTGTTTTCCTTTTTCTCTGAGGCTTCTTAGCAAGGCACAGGAGAAGCAATCAGATCATTATTGTTTTCCTTTTTCTCTGAGGCTTCTCAGCTTCCCAGGAGAAAAACCCTGAGCAAAGGGATTTTTCAGAAAATATGAATGTAATGCCACCCCACACAACACTGTTGGATCTCTGAGAGAAAAAGACTTTCCTGCTGCTCTTTTGTGCTCATCCAACCCCTGAGTGCAGCCATCTCACCCATCCTTTCCTTTTCCATTTCCCTCTTGCTCCTCCTGCAGCTGCAGCGTCCGCATTGCCCCAGCCCTGCCCAGCGGGCACCTTCTCCAGCCTGCCGGGGAGGAGAGCCCTGCCGGAGTGCCAGCCCTGCCCCTCTGGCTTCTACTGCGAGCAGCCCGGCCTCAGTGCCCCCTCTGGGGAGTGCTGGGAAGGTGAGAGGGGAGCAGAGTGTCCTGCAGGCTGTCACACACCCTGGGGAGGTGCTCCAAGGACTGTGGGTGACAAATCCAAAATCAATGTCTTGCTGTGAGTCACTGGAGTGGAAATGCCATTTCCCTGCTGGGAGGTCTGACAGAGGTGCTGCACATCCAGCAAACAGGAGTTTGTTTTACAGGATCCAAATGTTGTTCTGTGCTTCCCTCAGACAAGAGGTGACAGCTTGTTGTTGTCTTTTGAGCCTTCCCGTGATCAGAGATCTGCTGTCCACACGGTTTCTTCTCTGTACTGGAGGAGAACATTTTCTGTCTCTCTGAAGAGCCCATTAGAGGTTGAAGCAGCTCAGATGTGAAAGCAGAAGCAGCAACATCTCTGTATTCTGAGCAATTTGAACACTGACAGGGGAAAAACTCTGATGTTCAGAGGGAAAACTTGACTTGAAGTGTTTCAGTGACTGCAGGGAAACAGAGAGATCAATGCTGGGTCATTAAGTGCTTTCCTGTGTCACCTGTAAGTCTTGTCCTGCTTTTTGGGCACCACTGGGTTTTACATTTCCTGCTGGAAATTAAATTTCCTGTGAAGGCTGCAGAGTGTTTGTGCAGCAGCAGAGGCTCACATCGATAGATCTTTAAGGACAGCAGCCAGGGAGATGTTTGTGTGCCTGGAGAAGCTGTTCCTCCCTAACGAGCAGCTAAATTCAGCTCTTCCCTCTGTCCCTGCAGGGTTTTACTGTGACAGCCAGCAAGGGCCACTCATCGATGTCACCCTGTACCCCTGCCCACGGGGCTTTTACTGCCCAGCAGGGACCAGCAGCAGCTCTCAGCACAGCTGCCCTGCAGGGACCTTCGGGGCCAGGCAGAAACTGAAATCCCTGCAGGAATGCCAGAGGTGCCCAGCAGGAAAATACTGTGAACAGCCTGGCCTGGCTGCCCCAACAGGTAAATTGCTGCTCTGCTGAGCTCCCTCCTTCCTGCTGAGATCATCAGTGTTCTGATGATCTCCAGGGTTCTCACTTCATCTAAGGTAAAATATTCCGTGTTGCCTGTCTAGAACTTCTTAAGGACAGAAAAAAACCCTTATTTTTCTAAGCAAGGAGTGAGAGAAGGTCTGCAAAACCAGAATTCTGTGTGTGATATTTCTTTTTAAAATAATTCAGTGTTAAGTTTTTTCTGCGTAGGAATTAGTTTGGGTTTCTAGCCTGGTCCCCAAAGAACTAATCCTTCCATGAAATTGATGTGCACATGATTAGGTTTAGCAGAGAAACACAGGGCAAAATGCTCAGCAATGACATCTCTCCATTTTTTTCAATATTTTTTTCCCCACATCTGTTGATTTTTCATAGATCCTTATCCTGAAAGGCCCTATTTCAGCAAAACACTCGGACAGAGTTCTTAATATTTCAGTCTCCTCTCAAGGATGTGGGGAATATGATTCTGAAGGGAAATGTGAGCTGGGATATTTATTGGAGTGTGGGATATTTATTGGAATATGGGGGGTATTTATTGGGGTGTGGGATATTTATTGGAATATGGGGTATTTATTGGAGTGTGGGGTATTTATTGGAATATGGGGTATTTATTGGAATATGGGGTATTTATTGGGGTGTGGGATATTTATTGGAATATGGGGTATTTATTGGAATATGGGGTATTTATTGGGGTGTGGGATATTTATTGGAATATGGGGTATTTATTGGAATATGGGGTATTTATTGGGGTGTGGGATATTTATTGGCATGGGGGGTATTTATTGGGGTGTGGGATATTTATTGGAATGTGGAGGCAGTGCCCAGGCCTTGAAGGGCTTCTCTGTCTCTGTCACCTCCTGGCAGGTGCAGCAGCTCCTCTGCTGACTGTTCCATCAGGGATTCCCAGGTGGCAAATGGCTGGATGTGAAATCTGTATCGATCTGGTTTTATTTCCCCATTTTTCTGTTTTTCCAGGAGATTGTGCTGAGGGGTTTTGGTGCAGAAGTGGTGCCCGAGTGAGGAACCCCCGGGATGGAGAGTCAGGGCTGCCCTGTCCTGCCGGTCACTACTGCCCTGAAGGTGGGGGACCTTGGAGCAGCCCTTTCCTCCGTTCCTAAAATCCTGGGAGGAATTTCCTCACCCTGCTGTGACCTCACCAGGTGCCCCAGCGCCACTGCAGTGCCCTCCTGGCACGTGGTCTGACCAGGAGGGCAGGAGGAGCGTGCAGGAGTGCCAGCCCTGTCCTGGGGGACATTTCTGCAATGGCTCTGGGCAGAGGGCACCCTCGGGGCAGTGCAGCCCGGGGTGAGTAGCAGAACAACCCCATTTCCACAGTCCTAAAAAGCCTGGGTGTGGCACTGGGTGCCAGGGTTTAGCTGAGGGGTTGGATTGGCTTGGACTTGAGAGGAACAGCAGATTTGTCTTTGCAAACCAGCTGTGGGGCTGCTGGTGGATAAAACCAGCACTGGGAGAGAAAAGTAACAATGGGAAGGATTCCACTGAGTGATGAATGGAAAAAGATATTTGCTTTTACAAATAAACTTTAGGTTTGCTGGTAAATGAAATTGGATATTGAAAGATGAAAGAAACAATGGGGAAGAAAAACCCCTAAATTCTGTAAGAATTAAAACTTAAAAGGGAGGGTTATACATTAGAGGGGAATCTCTGGTATCAGGCACATCAGGGAGTCTGTATTTCTCAAGTACCTCAGCCAGTGGAGAAAAACCCCTAAATTCCATAAGAATTAAGAATTAAAAGGGAGGGTTGTACATTAGAGGGGACTCTTTGGGATCAGGTGTTTTGGGAAGTCTGGACCTCTCCAGTACCTCAGATATGGGGAAAGAGAGAAGGGAAATGGGGCTGGAAATTGGGATAAAAAGGAGGCTGTGTATTCTAAAAATGTGAGAGATCCCAGGGGAATGCCCCACGGGCTTTATTGGAATAAAGCCAAAAAGGACTGCTCTGTCTCCTTTTGGACATCAGTCTCTGCTGTTTGTGGATGAATTTTCCTAACAAACTCAATGATCTTTAGGGTCTGTTCTGTGAGTTCCGTGGGTTCCATGCCCTGCCATGCGCAGGGATGGTCTCCTGGTTGGTTTTTTTCCTGTCTGAATCCCAGAGGTGTGTCCTGGCTGCAGGTTCTACTGTGCCAGCGGTGCCCAGACCCCGACGCCCAGCGATGGCCTCTCAGGAGCTCCGTGTCCCCTGGGTCACTTCTGTCCCCAGGGCTCCAGCAGCCCAGTGCCGTGCCCCCCTGGCTCCCACGTGCCCCATTCCCAGGGAGAGCAGTGCCAGGCTTGCCCAGAGGGTCACTACTGTGTCTCTGGAGAGGAGCCCCAGCCGTGTCCCCCGGGTGAGTTAAAGTCACACAGAAATGCCTGGTTTGACTTTGACTCTCCAAACTCTGCTGATTCTGAGCTGCTCTGTCTTTTCCAGGGTATTTCTGTCCCCAGGGCACAGCTCTTCCCGTTGCCTGTCCAGCAGGATCCTATAACCCCTCGCTGAGCCAAAGCAGCTGCCTGCTCTGTCCTGAAGGGTGAGACACAGGGAGCTTAGAAATGCTGAAATTATTGTTTATCCAGGCATCCTGGAGCAGTGGGAGCGGGGAGAATTGGAGTGGCATAGAATATAAGAAAATAAAGATAGTGTGGAAAGTAATCTTACCCCTAAGGAGGGGCAGCTGGGCCAATTATCAAAGATTGTGACCTGTGAGAAGAAGAGTGCTGTGGAAGAGTGGGGTGGTGTTGAGAAGGGAACTGCAGTCAGGGCTCTGAGGAGCTGCCCACGAGAAACACCAAAAAGGAATTAAACTTTTGTGATGAGGAGCCACCAGCATGGAGCCCCTGCAATGAGATGACAACAGAAAATGAGATATTTTACCACTGAGAAGCGCTTGAGGAAGTGCTGTGAGGCAGCAGAGCAGCTGCTGAGCTGTTTCACACCACCACAAAGTGATTTTGGGACTAGGAAAAGCCCCAACCCCACACACAGCCCCACTGGAAGGGAATTTAGGCTGTTCAGAGCACAGAAACCATTGGCTCCATCAACTTATTCCATGTCTGGAGTAAGAGCTGGTTCCCTTGGCAACAGTCTGGCACCAGCCTGCTGAAGTGGAAGAGGATCTTGAAAATCACCTGATGCTGAGCCTGGCTTTTCCTTGGGGGATTTATCTCCAATTACTGCCTGGGTTTGAACTTGATTAACTTTTACAAGTTGATGAATCACAGCTTGGATGTGTTGTGATTCAAGTTAAGAAAATTATGTCTCTGTGGCTTTTGCAATTATGCCATCAATTTGGCATCTGAGGAATCAACTCAGAGTGCAGTAAAATGCACTTTTAGGTCCCTTTTCTGCACAACCCAGCACAGGAGCCAACATCCTCATTTTTTTAATCCTCTCTTTTCCCCAGGTTCTTTTGCCCCAAGAATTCCTCTTCCATTTTGGAGAATGAGTGTCCCCCTGGCCACTTCTGCCCTGCAGGCACTGCCTCTGCAGCTCAGTTCCCATGTCCCAGAGGGACTTACAACCCCCAGCCTGGCAGCAGCCTGAGCTCCCACTGCAGCCCCTGTGAGCCAGGTGAGGCACTGGAGCCTCTCTCAGCACGGTGACAGAGTGTCCTTGATGTTCACAGGGTGTTCTTCTCCCTGAAATGTCTCCTCTGGTGCAAAGCAGGTTGGGGGGAAGCACTGACCGGGGCTGGTTTTCAGGAGAGTTTTGTGTATCCCTGATTTCCCAATCCCAGCCCTGTTTCCCCCGTTCCAGCCCCATTTTCCCCATTTTTTTTCCCATTCTGACCCATTTTTTCCCACATTCCCCCCACCCCCAGCCTCTTTTATTGCCATTTTCCTCATCCCATTCCATTTCCCCCCATTCCAACCCTGTTTTTCCCCATTTGTCCCAGTTTTTCACCCCTCCCAGACCCTTTTTATCCCATTTCCCTGATCCCATTTTCCCAATCCCATTTTCCCCCCCATTCCAGCCCCATTTTCCCAAATTTTCCCCCATTCTGACCCATTTTCCCACATTTCCCCCCTCTCAGCCCCTTTCTCTCCCATTTTTCCCAATTCCATCCCATTTCCCCCCATCCTTGCCCTGATTTTCCCAATTTGTCCCAGTTTTTCACCCCTCCCAGACCCTTTCTCTCAATTTTTACTAATTCTAGCCCCATTTTCCCCCATTCCAGCCCTTGTTTCCCCACTTTTTCCTCAGTTTTCACCCATCCCATTCCCTTTTTATCCCATTTTCTTGATCCCAGCCCCATTTCCCCCTATTCCAACCCTGGTTTCCCCATTCTTCCCAGTTTTTCACCCCTTTTTTCCCAATTTTCCCCAATTTTCCCAGTTTTTCACCCCTTTTTTTCCCATTTTCCCCCATTCCAGCCCTGTTTTTCCTCATTTTCCCAGTTTTTCACCCCTTTTTATCCCATTTTCCCCATTCCAGCCCTGTTTCCCCCATTCCAGCCCTCGTTTCCCCATCCCATTCCCTTTTTATCCCATTTTCCTGGTCCCAGCCCCGTTTTCCCCTATTCCAGCCCTTTTTTCCCCCATTTTCCCAGTTTTCACCCCTTTTTTCCTCAATTTTCCCAGGTTTTCACCCTTTTTATCCCATTTTCCCCATTCCAGCCCTGTTTTTCCTCATTTTCCCAGTTTTCACCCCTTTTTTCCCCATCCCCCCATTCCAGCCCTGTTTTCCCCCATTTTCCCAGTTTTTCACCCCTTTTTTCCTCAATTTTCCCAGGTTTTCACCCCTTTTTTCCCCATTTCCCCCCATTTCCCCAGTTTTTCACCCCTCTTTATCCCATTTTCCCCCATTCCAGCCCTATTTTTCCTCATTTTCCCAGTTTTTCACCCCTTTTTATCCCATTTTCCCCATTCCAGCCCTGTTTTCCCCCATTTTCCCAGTTTTTCACCCATTTTTTCCCCATTTTCCCCCATTCCAGCCCTGTTTTCCCCATTCCAGCCCCTTTTCCTGCCTGTGCTGATGGCACTGTTTGCTCTCCCAGGGCACTTCTGTGCTCTCCCCGGGCAGTCCCAGGTGACAGGACCCTGCCTGGCCGGGTTTTACTGCTCTGGAGGAGCTGCCAGCCCCACGCCCAGGGATGCTGTGGTGGGGAACACGTGTCCCCAGGGCTCCTACTGCCCTCTGGGCTCTGCCTCCCCGCTGCCCTGCCCTCCTGGCCGGTACAGCAGCTCAGCTGGGAACACTGGGATCCAGGACTGCCTCCCATGTGATGCAGGTAAAACACTGGGAAATGCTGATTAATGTGATTCCAGCCATTTCTGGAGCAGGAAATCCTGAGCAGCTGCAGGGAGGTGTTAGGTGGAGCTTTCCTGGGCAGAGGATGGAGACTAAATCTGCCATTTTCCACCTCAGAGGGTGCTCACAATAAAGTGTAGATGGAGAGGTTCCCTTTCCTTTCCACCCTTTCTCTGGAAGTTTCCATGTGTGTTGTGTTTGTGGGGTTCCCAGATGAAGGAAGGAATGATGAATCTGACTCTGTGCTCTCAGAAGGTTAATTTATTATTTTATGATAGAATATTATATTTAAAAAATACTATACTGGACTACACTAAAGAATACAGAAGGATACAGACAGAAGGCTAAAAAAAAAATAATGAAAATTCATCACTCTCTCCAGAGCTTGACCCTGCTTGGCCAATAAGTCAAAACAATTCACAAAACCAATGGAACAATCACCTGTTGGTGGACAATCTCCAAACACATTCCAAAGCAGCAAAACACAGGAGAAGCAAATCAGATAATTATTGTTTTCCTTTTTCTCTGAAGCTTCTCAGCTTCCCAGGAGAGAAATCCTGGGCAAAGGGAATTTTCCAGAAAATATGACTGCCCCACAAGTGCTTGTTTTTCTCTGCAGCTGTAGCTGAATCAAACAGAATGAATATTTTGAATATTATTATGAACATTTCCCCATCCCAAATTTGCTGTTTTCTGTCTGGGATGACCAACATCATTCTCTTCTTTTATTTTCAGGGTATTTCTGCAATGGGACTGGACTCGTGTCCCCCACTGGGCTGTGTGAGGCTGGCTTCTACTGCACTGCAGGAAGCCTTTCCCCCAGGCCTCCCAGGGTAAGCTGTGCTGGGAATAGTGTAAAATAGACAAAATATTTATTTTATCTATTTTTTATTGTGGAGCTGGGAGCCACAAGGTCACCTGAGTTCTCCTGCCCTGGATTAAACTCTCCCTTTCAACATTTCCTCCTTTGTCAGGTGCATCTGGTTGATTGATAGTGAAAGGGGAACAGAGATAACAAAACACATCTGGCTTTGCTGGAGCTTTACATTTAAAATCTGAGCAAAAGCAGCTCTGTCTTTGCATTTGATGCTGCAAAGCAGCCTGGAATGCCACATCACATTAGAATTCCAGAGGTTAATAGTTCATGAGTTTGATTAGAGTGCTGCATCTGCCAGCCCTCCTCTGAGGCAGAATTCAGCAGGAATTTTTAAAGATGATGGCAAGAGTCAGCCCTGGCTTTGTGCAGCCTTCAGGAGCGAGGGTGAGAGCAGGATTTCACAGTGAATTTCTGCTTCTCTTCAGCTTCACCATCTGACTCAGACCTTTTAGCACACGAGGAATTTTTATCTGGTAATCACATATCCTCTGAACAGAGAGAGACATAGCTGTCCCAGGAAGATCCTGGGAAGTTGTGAGAAGCTGTGGGAAACCTAGAGAAAATAATTAAAACCATTATTATCTCTTTTTCTGTAGCTGTGGTTGATAGATATGATTCTCCAGAGTGTGCTATCCATAGTTCACCAGTAGGTGAGAGAAAATTCCTAAAGGCCAGTCAAGTCTTATATTGTATTTGCAGGGACCCTCGTGGCAGGGAGGAATGAAGGATCTGACTCCATGTTCTCAGAAGGCTCATTTATTACTTTATAATATTGTATTATCTTAAAGAAAACTATACTAAAGAATACAGAAAAGATATTTACTCCATGCTAAAAAGATAATAATGAAAACTCGTGACTCTTTTCAGAGTTCTGACACATTCTGACTGTGATTGGCCAAAGAGTGAAAACAACTCCCAGCAGAATGCAATGGAACAATCACCTGTGGGTGAACAATCTCCAAACACATTCCACATGAGCACAACACAGGAGAAGCAAATGAGACAATAATTGTTTTCCTTTTCTCTGAGGCTTCTCAGCTTCCCTGGAGAAAAATCCTGGGAGAAGGGATTTTCCAGAGAATGTGAATGCCCCAGTCTGAGCTCCACCACTGTTTCCATAAGAACTGTAGATTTCTAAAGAAAGTGCCTTTTCATGCCTGCTGCTGGTGGAGCCTCTGTATCACCTTTGGCTGTCCCCAATACCCCTTCAGTGATATTTTTAGGCTGTAATTGTGGTGTTTTCCTTCCAAGCCAACTGCCAGTGGAGGTCCCTGCCCCCCTGGGCACTTCTGTGAGGAGGGGAGCAGCCGAGCCCAGCCGTGCCCCGCAGGGACCTACAGCCCCTCCTGGAGTGGGACGCGGTGCCTGGAGTGCCCAGAGGGCTTTTACTGCACCTCTGCCTCCAGCAACGGCACAGCCTGTGCCCAAGGTGGGTCTGCCTGCCCCCACCCAGGGCACTGGACACACCTGGTGGTCTGTACCTGTCAGAGCAGGGACAAACAGCAGGGTGGGCTCACACTCGTGCCTTGGGATCAGTCCTTCTGATGCCTTGGGAGTTCAGCTTTTCTATTTTCCCTCTATTTGTAGCCCTGCAGTTCTTTAGTGCAGAACTCCAAACTCCACACACAGTGGGAGCTGCTGCTTCCCCATTCTGGGCAGACACAACAATTCCTCTCCAGGATTTCAGCTTTCCTATTTTCCCTCTATTTGAAAGAGATGATATAATATTTAACACTAATACTAATGCTGCTACTACTACTACTAACAATAATAATAAATTATAATTAATAATACTATATTATTATATTTCCCCTCTATTTGTAGCCCTGCAGTTCTTTAGTGCAGAACTCCAAACTCCACGCACAGTGGGAGCTGCTGCTTCCCCATTTGGGGCAGACACAACAATTCCTCCCCAGGCCTGGCAATCAAGGACACCTCACTGCCTCAGGCTGAGAGATGGAAACAAAAGGGAGTTGGGGCAGCAAACTTGGGGTTAATTCCAGCTGGGGCTGGAATTGGGAGATTCACCCCCAAAATGCAAATGGACCAAACTTATAAAAGTGTGAAACCTGTGACCCATTGTCCATTTTTGGGTGGGTTTTGTCTGCCCTAAATGTACCTGAAGGCCCTTCAATAAATAGATCTGCTGAGGTTTTTCATGGGAAGCCTTTGTTTTCCCCTGGCATTTAATTCAGGGCTGACTCACCTGTGTGGTAAAATGCTCTTTTCCTGAGGCTGAACTTGAGAGAATTGGCACTTTCTGATGCTTGGTAGAGGGGTATGAGGAAGAAGATCATTATTTTGGTTTCCATTGTCTCTGACCTGGGCTAGAGCACTTCTGGACCATGTTCTGTCTCATCACCTGCCAGCCCCCAGTGCTGTCCATGGGGATCCTCCTGCCCCATGGGATCTGCTGTCCCTGTGCCCTGGCTCGGCTGGACAGGCAGGGCAGCGAGGCTGGTGCTGCTGATGGATGATGCCATCACCTGTCCCCACCCTCCTGAGCAAGCTTCTTCTCCTGTATCCCAGGTCCTGGAGCACAAACTCCTGAGCTGTGCCCTGCTGGCCACTTCTGTCTGCCAGGGACCACCTTCAGCACGGAGCACCCGTGTCCCAAGGGCACCTTTGGCCCCAGGCCTGGTGCCACCAGTGAGTCTGACTGTGAGCCCTGCCCAGCAGGTGAGAGGGGACTGGGCACAGAAAATGTGCAAATTTCTCTTTTCACATGATTGAAAAGAGATCGTGTGCTGGTCTGTGCGGCCTCTCCCCTTGCCTGTTCTCTGTTTGTTTCAGGGATGTATTGCTCAGCTCCAGGGCTGTCCCAGCCCTCTGGATTTTGTTACCCAGGTTATCACTGTGCCAAGGGAGCCACCAGCCCAGCACCCTTCAAGCACAGGGTGAGTGCCAGGCAGAGCAGCGCAGTGAGCTGGGCACCAGCACTGCCCTGTGACAACCTCCTGGCTGCTGGTGCCACCAGCACTGCCCTGTGACAACCTCCTGGCTGCTGGTGGCACCAGCACTGCCCTGTCACATCTCCTGGCTGCTGGTGCCACCAGCACTGCCCTGTGACAACCTCCTGGCTGCTGATGCCACCAGCACTGCCCTGTGACAACCTCCTGGCTGCTGGTGCCACCAGCACTGCCCTGTGACAACCTCCTGGCTGCTGGTGCCACCAGCACTGCCCTGGGACATCTCCTGGCTGCTGGTGCCATCAGCACTGCCCTGTGACAACCTCCTGGCTGCTGGTGCCACCAGCACTGCCCTGTGACAACCTCCTCACTGCTGGTGCCACCAGCACTGCCCTCTAACAACCTCCTCACTGCTGGTGCCATCAGCACTGCCCTGTGACAACCTCCTGGCTGCTGGTGCCACCAGCACTGCCCTCTAACAACCTCCTCGCTGCTGGTGCCACCAGCACTGCCCTGTCACATCTCCTGGCTGCTGGTGGGATGTTTTCCAAGCATTTCTGCTCCCTCAGCTGCAGGGACACGCTGCTCCTGATGCCTGCTGGAATACCTGGCTGCCCATGGATAAATTCTGGCCAGGCTTTCATTTCTGTATTGCACTGGAGCATGGGCTCTGACATCTCCTCCAAGATATGCACCTGGGCCCTGTCTTTTGAAGTAAAAACATTTTCATATTTTCCTATTTTCAGGGACAGGATAACCCCCTTCAGGAGCCAGGACCCTTTTTATGCCAGTGGTCTTTGTTTAGTTTCAAATCTGCAGCGCTCAGCCCCCGTGTGCCCTGCCCAGCACCTCTCTCTGTGCCCACAGTGCCAAATCCCCCCCTGATAACCCTTTTCCCCTGTATTTTCCTCACCCAGGTGGACTCCTCCAGCCCTGCCCTGCCTGGCAATGACATCTGCCCCGTGGGCCACTTCTGTCCCCGTGGCACCGGGCACCCCGTGCCGTGTCCCCCCGGCTCCCTGTCCAGCGCCCTGGGGCTGGGGGCAGAGGAGCAGTGCCAGCCCTGCCCAGCTGGGAGGGTCTGCAGTGGCCCAGGGCTGGCTGAGCTGGCCCAGACGTCGCTGTGTGACCCGGGGTGAGTGGCACTGTCACTGAGCAGTGCCCAAACGCAGCCTTGCTGTGTGTTAAAATCAATTTAATCCAAATTTCCAGCTCCTTGTTCTCAGCCCTTTGGCTGGGAGGTGCTGTGGTATTTTCTGGGCTGAAAGAGGAATTGAGAATTTGGCTCTATGTTCTTAGAAGGATAACTTATTATTTTATGTTATTATTATATGTTAAAGAATACTATACTAAACTTATATTAAAGAATAGAGAAAGGATATTTACAGAAGGTTTAAGAAGATACTAATGAAAAACCCGTGACTCTTTCTTCCAGAGTCTCAACACAGCCTGACCATGATTAGTCATTAAATAAAAACAATTCCCATGTTGGAAAAACAATCTTCAAACCTCATTCTAAAGCAGCAAAACGCAGGAGAAGCAAATGAGATAATTATTGTTTTCATTTTTCTCTGAGACTTCTCAGCTTCCCAGGAGAGAAATCCCGGGCAAAGGGATTTTTCAGAAAATATGACAGTGACAATGTGGCATCTCCTTGTAGGTGTTTCAGAGACATTCCTGTTCCCTTCACATTTGCCTGGCATTCTTATCCATCTTTTTTCTCTGTTTTCAGTGAAAAAAAATCATTATTATACAGAAATTGCTGCTGCAAATCCCTTATTTAGCCCCATAATCACACTTGCTGGGAATTTAACCTTATTTTTTTTCTTTTTCTGAGCCCTCTTCTCCCACAAGGTGGTGCAAGAACCAGGGACAATGCACAATCCCAGCCTGTACAGAGTGCCCTGAGCAGTGTCTGTCCATCTCATGAGCCTCAGAGCAAGAAGCTACAGAAATTTGATTGATTTTATAAGTGTAAGAGAGTCTTGGAAGCTATTTCAGTGCAGTGTAATGAGATTTCTGACAGCAGCTGGCTCTTGAATGGAGCAGAGAAAATCACAAATTTGTTTAGAAGTTGAAGCTAAAATGGGAATACAATGAGAGCTACATTGAGAAGGACTGAAAATAATTATTTTTGGGAATGTGAGGGATTTGATCTGTAGTAGTTGAACTTTTCCAAAATTTCCTTTAACCCTTAAAGTTGTTACAGCCTAGCTGCAACAGGAATGATGAGGATTTTGTGAGCTGGACGGTAATGAAATGTAAATTATCAATCATAAATGACCCTTGATTTCCAAAATCTGTGTCCCTCAACAGGGAGCAGTTTGATGCTTTTCAGCACCTTTATCACACAGCATCCATCACTCCTCAGAACCTGCTGCTCAGCTGGAATTGCTCTTGTTTCCAGGCAAAGAAAGAAAAAGCTGCTTTTCTGGTTTTCATCCAGTGCTCTTCCTTTCACACTCAGTTGTTTGCCTTCAGGAGTGGGAATTTTTTCTTCTCCAGAAACTCCATTGCTTGAATCCTTATTTGTGATGGGATCACAGCTCTCATTTCCTTGTTGCTCAGCTCTTAGAACCATCATGGTTTCTGAATTTCTTCGTCTCTGCTCGTGGTGAGGGGCTGGAAGTGGTGGAGGGAAGAGAGCACTGGGGATAAAAGGAGACTCAGCAAAGGCACCAGGGACTGAACACCTGCACCCTGTGTTTTGAAATAAAAATATTTTCATTTTTCAAAGGCTTTTTTTTTTCCCCAGAATGAGAACACTTTCTGGGCAGCCTGGTGTAAAAAACCTTTTCCCAGGGTTTTCAGGGCATGGAGGGAGGGAAGCTGCTGGCACAGTTGAACCAAGCTGCATTTTCCAGGGCTGGCTCTTTGTGTGCCTCCCCCAGCACCACCCATGAGCAGGGCTCTGTCACTGTCATATTTTCTGAAAAATCCCTTTGCCCAGGATTTTTTCTCCTGGGAAGCTGAGAAGCCTCAGAGAAAAATGAAAAAAAAATGATCTCATTTGCTTCTCCCTGTTTTGCTGCTTTGGAATCCGTTTAGAGATTGTTTATCCAACAGGTGAATTGTTTTAACTCCATGACCAATCTCTGTCCAGCTGTGTCAGGACTCTGGAAGAAGTCACGAGTTTGTCATTAGTATCTTTTTAAGCCTTCTGTAAGTATCCTTTCTCTATTCTTTAGCATAGTTTAAGTACAGCATAATTAAAATATAATATCATATAATGCGATATAATGCGATATAATACATTAGCCTTCTAAGAACATGGACTCAGATTCATCATTCCCTTCCTGCCATGGAGGACCCTGAAAATACCCCCGGGCTCCTTGTTCCAGGTGGATTTTCTCTCTCTGTTTCCAGCTATGTTTGCCTGGAAGGGAACTCTGCTCCCTGCCCTTCGGACGGCATCCATGGATACAGATGTCCCAGAGGCTCCTACTGCCCGGCGGGCTCGGGGCTGGAGCTGCCCTGCGAGCCCGGCACCTTCAGCCCCATGCCCGGGGCCAGCTCCTGCCTGCCCTGCCCGCCTGGCATGGCCTGTGGCAGTGCTGGCACCGTGCAGCCCCTCACCTGCCCCAGAGGTGAGCACGGTGTGGGGGCACTGGGGGATTCCTCTCTCTGCTCAGGGAATGGGGGATTTGCTGCTGGTTGGAGCAGCCCAGCATTTCCCTTCGCCCCTGGCTGTGAGCAGCATCTCCTTGTTGCTGTAAGGATGGACAGGATAATTATTTCTTTATGCACAATAGCCCCTTTTTATTCCCAGCTCATATTTCTAAAGGCATCGTGTTTCATTGGTTAGGAACTTACTGAGCTCATTGGTTAGTAGTTGCTAGAGTAGGTGTCTGTCAAAAGCTTTCCTCTCTAACCATGTTTACGTTCTTGTCTCCTAAACAGATGTTTCACACAGGTAGAGTCTTTCTTGACACAGGTGTAGATTCTTTTCTAACAGGAACTTACCGGGCTAGCTGTTAGCTGTACTTAGCCAAAATAGCAGGCCTGAGCCATGATTTAATGGCTGGATGTTTGGGCAGTGTTCAGTAAGACGGAGTTTAACAAGTCCAAGTGCCCAGTCCTGCATTTTGGCCACAGCAGCCCCCTGCAGTGCCAGAGGCTGGGATGGTGTGGCTGGGCAGTGCCAGGCACAAAGGGACTGACGGACAGCAGGATGGACAGGAGCCAGCAGAGTGCCCTGGGGGCCAAGGAGGCCAATGGCCCCTGGCCTGGGCCAGGAATGGAGCGGCAGCAGGAGCAGGGAGGGCACTGAGCCCTGCCCTGGGCACTGGCAGGGCACACCCTGAGTGCTGTGCCCAGCTCTGCCCCTCAGTCTGGGAAGGACCTTGGGACACTGAGCACACCCAGAGGGGACAGCGGGGCTGGAGAGGGGCTGGGAACACAAACCCTGAGAGGAGCCCTGAGGGAGCTGGGGGTGCCCAGCCTGGAGAAAAGGAGACTCAGGGCTGCCCTCATCACTCTCACAGCTCCTGAAAGGTGCCTGTGCTCAGCTGGGCTGGGCTCTGTCTGCAGCAGCACTGACACAGCCAGAGCACACAGCCTCCACTGCACCAAGGGAAATACAGGCTGGAGAGCAGGAAAAGGTTTTTCATAGAAAGGGTGATAAAGTTCTGGATTGTTCTGCCTGGGGAGGTGGTGCAGTCCCCATCCCTGGGTGTGTTTAACAAAGCCTGGATGTGGCACTGGGTGCCAGGGTTTGGGTGAGGTGCTGGGGCTGGGCTGGACTCGATGATCTTTAGGGTCTCTTCCAACCCTGTGGTTCTGTGATTCTCTGTGATTTACAAGAGTAACAAGGCTGATGTTTTATAAGGCTGTACCTCAATGCACCATCTCCTGGCCCTCTCCATCCCAGGGTACTTCTGTCCAGGCCGCACTGCTGTCCCTGTGCCCTGTCCCGAGGGGACCCTCAGCCCCTTGGAGGGGGCACTGGCACCCACAGCCTGCAGGCAGTGCCCCGTGGGCAGGTTCTGCAGGGGAGAGGCCAACTGGGAGCCTGATGGTGAGTCTGTCCTGTGGGCACCTCAGTGCTGACCACGCTGCTTTGGGTGCTGCCAGACCTGCCCCGGCTTGGGAGGGATGCTGGGGCTGGAGATGTGGGGGAATGGGAAACATCTCCATGAACGGGGGGGAGGCTATTGCAGGACACCCTGTGGCTGTGCTTATCAGCCTCCTCTTTTTCTCTGTTTCATTCTTCTCACTGAGCATTTCATTTCATTATCATTTTATTTTGTTTATTGCTATTATTTATTGTTATTTAATTATAATATTTATAGTTATATTATTTATTATGATATAATTATATTGTAATGTTTTATTGTTTTATTATCATACATTATTACTTGTAATTTTATTTTGGTTTTGTTACTATTATAAAATTCTATATTATAATAAATTTAATATATTTATTATTATATTATATATATAATTAATATATTATTAATAATATTGTGTATGTTTTATATATTATATATTATTATACTATATATAATACATAATAATTAGTATAATGTATATACTATATAATAATTAGTATAATGTATTGTATTAATTCTTATATGTATGATGATTATTAGTTGTGTATTATTTATTATTATTATTATTATTATTATTATTATTATTACTACTACTACTACTATTACTATTACTATATTATAATTTTTATTTAACAGTTATTTCTATTACTGCATTGTTTTTCCTTCCCTCCCTTAGTTTTTTGCTACTTTTTCCTTTCCTTTAACATTTGATCTCTTCTCTTTCTGTCCTCCAAAATCCTTCTCCTCCCGCTTGTGCCCTGAGTAATTGTCCCTGGGCCAGAACTCCAGGCTGGATACCTGGAAAGAGGAGAGGCAGAATTCTTCCCACAGGAGCCAGAGTGCAGGCCAGCAGTTAGAGAGGAGATAAGAGAGCAAACAGCAGGTGAGGTCAGTGCCAGGAAGGAAAGGGATGGAGGCCAAGGGTTTCTGCAGAAGGAAGGCGACCAGCCCAGGCTATCAGCAGAGATAACCCGGGACAAGGACGGGCTCTGGCCCCTCTTGGGAGCTCTGTGCTGTTGGTGACATGGAGCAGTGCTGTGGGTGGTGGCTGCCCCCTCCCTGTGTGCCCTCAGGGCTGTGCTCGGCCGGGTACTTCTGTCACGGAGGAGCCACCGACGCCACCCCCCGAGGGACAGCCGGCATCCCCTGCCCTCCGGGCCACTACTGCCCACAGGGAACGCCCTTCCCTGTGCCCTGCCCCGCTGGGACCCTCAACAACGCCACGGGTGAGTGGGACCTCCCCACGGGTTTGTCCTCTGGGGACTTCATGGTGACCCCACTGCTGAGTGTGACCTCCCCAAGGGTCTGTCCCCTTCAGTGGTGACCCCACTGCTGAGTGTGACCTCCCCAAGGGTTTGTCCCTTTCAGTGGTGACCACACTGGTGAGTGGGACCTCTACCTGGGTTTGTCCCCTTCAGTGGTGACCCCACTGCTGAGTGTGACCTCCCCATGGATTTGTCCCCTTCAGTGGTGACCAGCTGCCCCTGAGGTCAGTAGCCACGTGTTACCAGTGATGGTGGCCACGTGTTACCGGTGATGGTGGCCACGTGTTACCGGTGATGGTGGCCACGTGTTACCAGTGATGGTGGCCACGTGTTACCGGTGATGGTGGCCACGTGTTACCGGTGATGGTGGCCACGTGTTACCGGTGATGGTGGCCACGTGTTACCAGTGATGGTTGCCATGTTACCAGTGATGGTAGCCATGTTACCAGCGATGGTGGCCACGTGTTATCAGTGATGGTTGCCATGTTACCAGTGATGGTGGCCAAGTGTTACGAGTGGTGGTGGCCACATGTTAAAGTAATGGTGGCCACATGTCACCGGTGATGGTGGCCACGTGTTACCGGTGATGGTGGCCACGTGTTACCAGTGATGGTTGCCACATGTTACCGGTGATGGTAGCCATGTTACCAGCGATGGTGGCCACGTGTTATCAGTGATGGTTGCCATGTTACCAGTGATGGTGGCCAAGTGTTACGAGTGGTGGTGGCCAGATGTTAAAGTAATGGTGGCCACATGTCACCGGTGATGGTGGCCACGTGTTAAAGTAATGGTGGCCACGTGTTACCAGTGATGGTGGCCACGTGTTACCATTGATGGTTGCTATGTTACCAGTGATGGTGGCCACCTTACCAGTTCAAACCAGCGCTGCTGAAGCTGGGAGTGCTCTGGGTGCTGTCCCAGCTGCCCTTTTGTGTCCCCTCAGGAGGTGGCTCCCAGGACAGCTGTGTGCCCTGCTCCCCTGGCGCATTCTGTGCCAGCGTGGGGCTGAGCTCTCCCACTGGACCCTGTTCCGAGGGCTTCTACTGCCCAGCCAACTTCAGCTCCATCAGCCCCACGGCGTTCCTGTGCCCCAAGGTAGGCTCAGGGCTGGCACGGGGGCTGCTCGGGTCTGGGCAGGGCTCATTGGAATCCAAAAGGAGGGAATTCTCAGAACTTTGGGCCTCTAGGCCAAAGCTTAGTATTAAATACAGGATTTGATCTGAAACCTTAGGAAAGGAATCCAAACTTAGGTGTTAGAAGTGAGAATGTGGATTTATAGTTTAAAGCAGAGACATGTTAAACTAGGTAAAAGTAAATGAGGAGTTTAGAATTATAGGTTTGCGTATCATAACATGATTGACTAAGAAAGCTTACGCTGTAGTATGAGTCCATAAGTCGAAATTTTTAAGGAACGGGTCCAAAACATAAATATCCTTGTTGGCAGAGTCTTATTGGTCAGGAAATCCTTAAAAGGTCTTGTAACTAGGGGTCTTGTGACCTTCTGAGCCATGCAGTGAGGATGTGAGCCAAACTCACCCTTCCTGCCTATGTAGCAGATAAGAAAAATAAATCACATCATCTAAAAACTCAGAGGTCCCAGCTCTAACTCATTCACAACTCCTTCAAAAATCGCCATACTGAGTGTTCCTCAGTGGCAAAGGGTCACCCACAGCTGACTCCAACGTTGGTCACATCCCCACAGAGGTTTGGGTGATCCTGGGGTTTACACAGCCCCAACTTTGGCAGATATTTATTGTTGTTAGATATTTAGTGCAGTTAGACACACACTGTTAGTAGATATCTCAGACAGAGACTCAATAATGTAGAGGCTTTGTCAGGGGAAATGATGCCTCAGGATTTCAGCTTTTCTATTTTCCATCTATTTGTAGCCCTGCAGTTCTTTAGTGCAGAACTCCAAACTCCACACACAGTGGGAGCTGCTGCTTCCCCATTCTGGGCAGACACAACAATTCCTCCCCAGGCCTGGCAATCAAGGACACCTCACTGCCTCAGGGATGGAAACAAAAGGGAGTTGGGGGAGCAAACTTGGGGTCAATGACTTCATCAGCTGGAGCTGGAATTGGCAGATTCACCCCCAAAATGCAAATGGACCAAACTTATAAAAGTGTAAAAACCGTGACCCATTCTCCATTTTTGGGTGGGTTTTGTCTGCCCAAAATGTACCTGAAGTCCCTTCAATAAATAGAACTGGTTTATATTCTCATAATTTTGCCTGGCCTCTGTTTTTAGGTAGCCCAAGAAGGCATCACCCTCTCCATGAAATGCTCTCCCCTCTCTGTCCTGCCAGGGTCACTTCTGTGGCTCAGGGTCCGCCCTGCCCCGGCCGTGCCCTGCGGGGCAGTACCAGCCAGCCGCGGGCTCTGCCTCCTGCATCCCGTGCCACAGAGGATTCTACTGCCAGGAGAAGGTGGCAGGGGACCCCAGGCGCTGCCCACCTCATTCCTACTGTCCCCCAGGTACTCTGGCACTTGCTCAGGTGTGCTGTGCCTGCCTGTGGCCCCAGAGATGTGCAATCCTGAGTGACTCCCCCCAGCCAGGTGGTGAGGAGGGGGCATTGAGCCAGTGTGGCACAGTGGCCACATGAGAGTCCCTTGCTACAGCTCAGCAGCCTTGTCACACATCAACACTCTTACTGAGGTTTGGTTTGGTCTCTGTGCTCCCCCTTTTAGGGACAGGAGTTCCTCTCACCTGTCCTGAGGGCACCTTCACTCCTGAAAACCTGACTGGCCTCTGGAATGAGAAGGAATGCCTGCCTTGCCTCCCTGGCCACTACTGCAGGTTAGGAGTCAGGTCGCCCTGGCATTTTTTCTCTTCCTCTGGAGCAGTTTGACATCCTTGTTTCGTGCTGGGAAAGTTCTTCCCGGCTTCTCTTCTGCATTTCTCTCACTCAAAGAAAAATATAAGCTTAAGCACAGATTTGGGTACAGAGGCATTGGATCTGGGAATCCTGGGAGGCAAAAGCACTCTGGCATTGTTGTTGTGCAGAGAAGCACCTGAAAGAGGTGTGGGTGGCATTTATTATCTCAGCTTTGTCTGTTTTCAAATTTATAAACTCATGGGGAGTAATGCAGAAAGTCCAGGCCAGTGGAAAGTCACCCCCAATTCCATCTGCAGCAGTGTGCCATGTTCATGGAGTTTGAACTGGCTCAGTTTAGTCATCTGTGGAACCCTGCTTATTGAGAATACTGAGAATTCAACTGGCTTGCTTTAGTCATCTGTTGGAACCCTGGTTATTGAGAATACTGAGAATTGAACTGGCTCACTTTAGTCATCTGTTGGAACCCTAGTTATTGAGAATACTGAGAGTTTTGTGCTAACCCTCAAGAGAACACTACATTTAACCTGAAGCCATAGACAGAGCTTCCAGAATTGAATAATAGAACTAAAATGATGAGAGTATGGTTTCAATAGAAGTGTGTAATGTCACATAGGAGAAAACTTAGAATTTAAAGTTTTAGAATATAGTAATATATATAAAGCAAAATAGAAGTTTTAAAACAGAAGCTAGTCCATCTACACATTTTTAAGTGGAAAAATGTGTCTATATTCTCTCTCATATCAGAAGTTATTTTTCACTGCGAATCTCCCAGAGTTCCCAGTCAATACTCTGCTTCTGCACCAAACCAGCAGCAGCTCAGAATGCACAAATTATTGTTTTCCTCTCTGCTCCAGGCACGGCAAGCTGGAAGGGAGATGTGCTGCAGGATATTTCTGCCTGGCTGGGAGCTCTCAGGCTGCTCCCCAGGGCCTCCCCTTCTCCTGGCGCTTCCTGGCCGGGTGCCGCTGGGGCCAGGTGTGTGCAGGGCTGTGTCCTGCAGGTAGGTGAGGGTCTGGCTTTGGCTCCTGCTGAGGAAGGCAGGAGCCTCCCCTGAAAAGGAAAATGAAAACCCCCTCCCTCTGAATTATTGTCATTTTGAAATTAAGAGGCTCTCAGGCAACGATGTGGGAGCAGGAATAGCAGTTCTCTATTAGGGAAAAAAATAATAATAATCATAAAAACTAAATAAACAGGTGTGTACAGGGCTGTGTCCTGCAGGTGGGTGAGGGTCTTGGTTTGAACAGCCAGGTGTCTGCTAAGGAAGGCAGGAGCCCCCCATGAAATGGAAAATGCAAACCCCCTCCCTCTGAATTATTATAATTTTGAAATTAGGGAGCTCTCGGGCAAAGATATGGGAATAGGAATAACAGTTCTTTATTAGGGAAACTAAAAAAATACAAATGTAATAGTACAAGCAAAAAACCACCACAGCCAGGGTCAGAGCAGCCCTGTCCCCTGTGTGTCAGGGTGGGGGCACAGCCCCATCCCACGGGGGCTCAGCCCTCCTGCAGTGCCAGCTGTGGCTCTGCTGCAGCAGGATCCTGCACAAGGGGGGAGTTTTCCTCTGCAGCTCCAGGGCTGCTGGAGATGGGCCTGCTCTCCCTCTGGGAATGCAGGGCAGGAGAAAGCCAAAAGGCCACCTGGAATTTGCTGCCAATCCAGAAGAGTTTGAAGGCTCCTGGCTTCCCAACAGTTGGAAAAATTCATTCAACAGCAACAGCAGACTCTGGCTCGGTTGTTTTTGCCACTGGAGGATTTGCATGCTTTACTTTTCTCTCTTTTCCACCCATTTTTGTAGGTCACTATTGCCTGGAGGGCTCTGAGGTGCCCACCCCGTGTCCTGCCAACACTCTCAGGGCTCTCCCCGGGGCTGGCAGGAGCGAGGATTGCCTGCCCTGCCCTCCAGGCCGATGGTGCAAAGCAGGTTTGGGTGATGGCAGCTGCTTTTCGGGAGGGTTTTGTGTATCCCTGATTTCTCAGCCCCATTTTCCTCCATTCTGATGCCTCAGGTTTAGATTTTCTATTTTTCAGATTCTGAGTTGCTTTAGTGTGTGGGGCTGGGCTCACATCAGGGGATGCTGAGCTCTGTGCACAGAGCAGGGAGACAAAACAATTCCTGCTCCAGCTGGGCACCAAGGACAAATGAGCCAAATCTCAGCCCAGGAGCACAAACCCCGTGGGCTGGAGAGAGAAAAACAAGCAGGGTGGGACTGCAGGGGCTAAAGCTGGGATGGGACAATGAACTGCAAGGTGCAAATGGAGCAGAGCTGATCCCAGGGAGAGACCCCGTGCCCGGCCGGGCATTTTGGGGCCATTTTGGTTCATCTTGGGCTCATTTTGGGACCATTTTGGTTCATCTTGGGCTCATTTTGGGACCATTTTGGTTCATCTTGCGCTCATTTTGGGGCCATTTTGGTTCACCTTGGGTTCATTTTGGGGCCATTTTGGTTCATCTTGGGACCATTTTGGTTCATCTTGGGTTCATTTTGGGGCCATTTTGGTTCATCTTGGGTTCATTTTGGGGCCATTTTGGTTCACCTTGGATGCAGCCCTGTCTGGGCTCTGGTGCTGCCCAAGGTGCATCCACAGAGGCCTTTTAATAAATCCCTGCTTTATTCTGTAACTCTGTCCAGCCTCTGTTCTAGGGCAACCTGTACAAGGCATCAATTCCAGTCCCTTTTTTTGTCTTTTTCCCAGTTTTTCACCCATCCCAGACCCTTTTTATCCAATTTTTCCCAATCCCATCCCATTTCCCTCCATTCCAGCCCCATTTTCCCAAATTTTCCCCCATTCTGACTCATTTTTCCCACATTTCCCCTCATCCCATCCCCTTTTTTTCTCATTTTTCCCAATCCCATTCCATTTTCCACCCATTTCTCCCCATCCCAGAGCATGGCTTGGATGTCAGACGTGGAATTGTGAAACAAAAGAGGCAGTGACCTGTTCATGCAGTGACATCCCTGGGTGCCACCTGGCAGAGGAAGGGCTGGAAGGACACAGGGCAGTGTTCCAATGGTGTTGGGAACACTCCTTAAATCCTCTTCTTTCTGTTTTTAGGGGATTCTGAGGCCCATCCGTGCCCTTTGGGCCACTACTGCTTCGGGAGCAATGGCAGTGCCCAGGGCAGTGTCCTGGCCCCTCAGGAGTGCCCTCCACACACCTTCCGTGGGCACCTGGGGGCACGGAGCCTGGCAGAGTGCCAGCCCTGCCCTCCGGGCTTCCACTGTCCCCTGCCAGGTCAGTGTCCCCTGCTTCCACTGTCCCCTGCCAGGTGAGTATCCCCTGCTTCCACTGTCCCCTGCCAGCTCAGTGTCCCCAGGGTACCACAGTCCCCTGCCAGCTCAGTGTCCCCAGGGTATCACTTTCCCTTGCCAGGTGAGTGTCCCCTGGTTCCACTGTCCCCTGCCAGGTCAGTGTCCCCTGGGTACCACTGTCCCCTGCCAGGTGAGTGTCCCCTGGTTCCACTGTCCCCTGCCAGGTCAGTATCTGCCAGGTACCACTGTCTCCTGGCAGGTGAGTGTCCCCAGGGTACCACTGTCACCTGCCAGGTGAGTGTCCCCTGGTTCCACTGTCCCCTGGCAGGTGAGTGTCCCCAGGGTATCATTGTCCCTTGCCAGGTGAGTGTCCCCTGGTTCCACTGTCCCCTGCCAGCTCAGTGTCCCCAGGGTACCACAGTCCCCTGCCAGCACAGTGTCCCCAGGGTATCACTTTCCCTTGCCAGGTGAGTGTCCCCTGGTTCCACTGTCCCCTGCCAGGTGAGTGTCCCCTGGTTCCACTGTCCCCTGGCAGGTGAGTGTCCCCAGGGTATCATTGTCCCTTGCCAGGTGAGTGTCCCCTGGTTCCACTGTCCCCTGCCAGCTCAGTGTCCCCAGGGTACCACAGTCCCCTGCCAGCACAGTGTCCCCAGGGTACCACAGTCCCCTGCCAGCTCAGTGTCCCCAGGGTATCACTTTCCCTTGCCAGGTGAGTGTCCCCTGGTTCCACTGTCCCCTGCCAGCTCAGTGTCCCCTGGTTCCACTGTCCCCTGCCAGGTCAGTATCTGCCAGGTACCACTGTCCCCTGCCAGGTCAGTGTCCCCAGGGTACCACTGTCACCTGCCAGGTGAGTGTCCCCTGGTTCCACTGTCCCCTGGCAGGTGAGTGTCCCCAGGGTATCATTGTCCCTTGCCAGGTGAGTGTCCCCTGGTTCCACTGTCCCCTGCCAGGTCAGTGTCCCCTGGCTCCACTGTCCCCTGCCAGGTGAGTGTCCCCAGGGTACCACTGTCCCCTGCCAGGTGAGTACAGGGCAAAGCCAGCCCTTTTCCCTCCTCTGGGTGACAGAATTCCCTCCCTTTCCCACTCCTCTGTGAAAAAATTCCCTCCCTTTCCCAGGGTGGCAAAATTCTTTTCCTTTCCCACCTCTGGGTTACAAAATCCCTCCTCTGGGTGACAAAATTCCCTCCTTTTCCCACCTCTGGGTGACAAACTTCCCCCTGATGAGCTGGGGGAAGGGAGGGAGAATTCCTGCTCACAGCCACCTAAGAGCCTCTCTCCAAATTTCCCCCTGGCCACCCAGCCTCTTTTGTCCTTTCTCCTTTCTCATTCTTCTCACTCCCTTCTCTTTCCCCACAGGCCTGACCAGCTTTGAGGATTATCCCTGTCCCCCTGGGTACTGGTGCCCTGGCAAAGGGGACACTTTCCTCTGCCCAGCTGGCACTTCCAGGACCCAGCCTGGAGCCAAATCCTTGGAAGAGTGTGATCCCTGCTCTCCTGGATATCACTGCCCGGACCCAGCCCAGACAGGGCTCCCCAACACCCAGGGAATACCTTGCAAACCTGGCTATGAGTGCCCAGCAGGTGACACCACCTTTGTTTTCCTTCTTTCCTTATTTCCTGAGCCTAAATGATGGACCAGCAGGGAATTTGTGGTATTTGCTGGGTCTTCAGGACAAAGGAGGAATTGAGAATCTGGCTCCGTGTTCTTAGAAGGCTAATTTATTATTTTATGTACTTATATTATATTAAAGAATGCTAAACTAAATCTATACTAAAGAATAGAGAAAGGATACAGACAGAGAATGATGATGAAAACTCATGACTCCTTCCAGAGTCTGACACAGCTGGACTGGGATTGGTCATTAAGTCAAAACAATTCACATGTAAACCAATCAAACAACCAAATGTTGGATAAACAATCTCCAGGCCACATTCCAAAGCAGCAAAACACAGGAGAGAAAAATGAGATAATATTGTTTTTCCTTTTTCTCTGAGGCTTCTCAGCTTCCCAGGAGAGGAAACCTGGCAAAGGGATTTTTCCAGAAAATGTGGCAGTGACAGGAATTGGAGTGACTCTTATCCCATTCTCCCAGGCCGTGATCCCTCCCAGCCCTCCCTGCTTTTGTTTAGCTGAGGCTGCCAAGGAAGTGGTCTGGGCTTGGAAAAGGAGGAGATATTTTCATGCAGGGCTGGGCACTGAGGTGCCAGCATGCCATGCTAAACAATAAACTGGTTCCCAACACTTCTGTGCCCTCTTGGGAGCTGTAGAAAACACAGAGAGTTTATGGAAAAGCCTTCTTGCCTCCCAAACACAGATCCCCCTGTCTGGGGAATGTCCCACCAAGGCTGTTCCCTGTTTCTCCCCCAGGGTCAGTAGATCCCAAGCCCTGCAGGCCTGGCTCTTACTGTGCTGCAGTGACAGGAGAGCCTCCCCTGTGTCCTGCTGGCTACCACTGTCCTGAGGGCTCCTGGACTTACAGCAGCCCCGAGCAGCTGTGAGTACCTGGGGCTCAGGTAGCCTGGAATCCACCTAAACACATTGTTTGTGCATGCTGCAAAAGCAAAGGGATTTTGTGGCTGCAGTCAGGGATTTGGTGACTGGGACTGGGATTTTGGGGACTGGGATTTGTATTTTCTGCTCAGCTTGGAATCAGCTGTGTTTTTGCTGATCATTGAATCCTGGGATAATTTTCAGAGATTTTCCTTCCCTTTCCCTGCCCTGTTTTGCCTGCCAGGTGTGTGTTCCCCTACTACTGCCCCGTGGGCAGTGCCCACCCAGTGCCCTGTGCAGGAGGGCACATGGCCCTCAGCCTGCCTGGCCTGAGGGGCTCAGCTGAGAGATTCTGCAGAGTTTGTGCTGCAGGCACCTTCCGCAGCGAGCCCCTGATCTCTGAGCCCTGCCAGCCCTGCCCGGCCGGCTTCACCTGCCCACCAGGTAAATTCAGCTGCCACGGGGGAGTGGGGAAAAAATTATCAGCTTAAATTGGGAGCAGGGAGTTTTGAGTTCTGTGTGGGCAAAGCTCTCAATCCTCTGCGGTTAAAAAAGCCTGGTGTGGGCTGTCACATGGGTTTGCCACTGGATTTAGCTGGTGGAAGAAAAAACTGAGATTTCTATTTAAATATGAATTAGACTGAAAAAAGCTGCTCTGCACATGTGTGTATTTCTATAGACTCGTGTCTATATATAGAGAGACGTGTGTAGATGGATCACTGGGACCAGCAAGTGCTCTCTGCCTCTCTCCCAGCACCTGCTGGGGTCCCTAATGCCACCCCTTTCTCCAGGCAGTGACAGCTACCACCAGCAGCCTTGTCCCCGTGGCCACTACTGCCCTGCCCTGTCCCCTGCCCCGCTGCCCTGTCCCCCGGGCACCCACGGGAGCAGCAGCTCTGCCAAGCACCCAGGGGACTGCCAGGCCTGTCCTGCTGGCACCTTCAACCACCTCCCTGCCCAGGCTGCCTGCTTCCCCTGCGGCAGCTCCTCTTCCTCTCAGCCAGGTGAGTTTTTGGGCGGGAGTGGAGTTTTCCCCTCTGGTGTTCCCTGATGTTCCACAAGCTCCTCCTGGAGCTGGGGGTGCTGCCCATGCCCAGCTGCTCTTCCCCTGTGCCAGCCAGGAGCAGGATTCCAAATCCAAAGCTGTCTTTTTCCCACTCTTACACCCTTACCCAAGGGGATTTATCTCCTTAAAGGAAAGGAGAGCTGAGCAGCTCTGCTAATTCTTGCTCTATCATTGCTTTGAAAGCAGTGGAGTTTCACTTTAGCCAGGATTTGGGGGGATTGTGTTAAATCTAGGGGTGCTTTTGATCCAAAATTGGACATTGAGGGCATGATAAAGTGGGATAAGGCTGGATGGAAGCTGGAAAAGTGAGGAGTGCTTATTCCTCACTTAGTGTATGTGCAGCACTGCCCAGGGTTTCAAATCAGGTGGATTTGAGGCTGTTGAGGCACCAGAGAGGGGCTTGGCAGCCCTGCCTGGCCAGGTCCTTACCCCATCCAGGGTTTTAATCTACAAATCAGTGGAGGGCTTGTCAGAACCCTGCTGCCAACGAGCAGCTGGGCCTGTCTGCATCTCTGGTGCTGCAGGAGATGCTCTCATGCTGTGTGGGTGCAGGCTGGCCCCAGCTGGCTGTCCTGTGGCTCAGCTCTGCCCTGGAGGAGGGGCACAGACTCCAGCAGCACCGCTGGAATGAGCAGTGGGATTTGATAAAGAGTTGTGAGCACAGGAGCTGCTCCCTTCCAGCCAGCACGGCTGTTCCAGGCTGCATTCCCTCTCTAAATCCAACCTCCTCTCCCAGGTGCCACCAGCTGTACCTGCCACGGGCTGAACAGGGCTTTCCAGCAGTCAGATGCCTCCTGCATCTGCCAGGCAGGTTATGTTTATTATGATGAGAGAGGCAAGAAAGACCCCGACAGCAACAGCGACCAGGATTGCCGACCTCAGGTAAAATGGGGCTCCAAACCAAAACTGATGAGTGACATGCAGGAGAGGGGATGTTCAGGCCTTAAGCTAAGCCAAAAAATGTTTCAGATGTTTCCTTGGCCCTCTGTTGTAGGAGGTTTTCTTTACCAGGACCTTGTGAGGGTAAATTTAAATTCACAAGGGATGGAAGTAAAGGATCCTTCCACGCCAGGGCAGTGGGAGCAGCACAGTGTCTCATGTGGATGACAGATCCAGGAATTTAAACCTCCTTTAATATTCTTTATTAAGAATAAGAAGAACTTTAAAGAAGTTCTTTAGAGCTGCCACGGGCAGGGAGACACTAAACCCAGTTCTTGTTTGTATCTTGCATGATGCCACTTTTTTCCTCTTTTTGAATGAACTTCTGTAGTCCAAACCCCGCTCCTGGCGTGGCTTCCACAGCAATCCAGAGTGTGAAAATTATACCCTAGTTCTTTCAAATATTTTCTTACAGCTGAAAAAAACTAGAACCTCATGAGGGGTTGGGAGGTGAAATTGTTGTGTGCTGTTGGAACCCGAAATGCAGGGAATTCTCAAAACTCAAAGCTTAGAATTAAACCCAGGATTTGATCTGAGGCCTTGGAAAAGGCTTCCAAACTTGATAGCTAGAAGTGAGAATGTGGATTTATAGTTTAAAGCAGAGACATGTTAAGTTAAGAAGAAGAAAATTTAGAATTTTGGAGTTTGGGATGTAGGAAAAATAAAAGTAGTTACAAAGGTAAACAAGGAGTTTAGAATGCAGCACTGTAGGTTTGTGTGCCATAACATGATTGGCTAAGAAAGCTTACACTGTAGCATGAGTCCATAAGTTGAAATATTTAAGGATTGGGCCCAAAACACAAATATCCTTGTTGGCAGTGTCTTATTGGTCAAGAAATCCTTAAAAGGTCTTGTGACCTTCTGAGCCATGCAGTGAGAATGTGAGCCAAACTCGCCCTTCCTGCCTCTGTAGCAAATAAGAAAAATAAATCACATCATCTAAAAACTCAGAGGTCCCAGCACTAACTCATTCAAAACTCCTTCAAAAATCCCCATAGTGTGCTTTTTTAATGCTTTCCCGGTTGGATTGCCTTGATGTGGAATGTTGGGTTGCCTTGATGTGGAATGCTGGATTGTCTTTATGCGGAATGTTGGGTTGCCTCAATGTGGAATGTTGGGTTGCCTTTACATGGAGTGTTGGGTTGCCTTGATGTGGAATGTTGGATTTCCTTTACGTGGAAAGTGGGATTGCCTTTACATGGAATTTTGGGTTGCCTTTGTGTGGAATGTTGGGTTGCCTTTGTGGGGAATGCTGGGTTGCCTTTGTGTGGAATGTTGGGTTGCCTTTGTGTGGAATGCTGGATTGCCTTTGTGTGGAATGCTGGATTGCCTTTGTGTGGAATGCTGGATTGCCTTTGTGGGGAATGCTGGATTGCCTTTGTGGGGAATGCTGGGTTGCCTTGATGTGGAATGTGGGATTTCCTTTATGTGGAATGTGGGATTTCCTTTATGTAGAATGTGGGATTGCCTTCACATGGAGTGTTGGATTGCCTTTGTGTGGAATGCTGGATTGCCTTTGTGTGGAATGCTGGATTGTCTTTGTGATGAATGTTGGATTGCCTTTGTGTGGAATGGTGGGTTGCCTTTGTGTGGAATGGTGGGTTGCCTTTGTGTGGAGTGCTGGGTTGCCTTTATGTGAAGTGTTGGATTGCCTTAGAATGTTGGGTTGCCTTCCCGTGGAATGTTGGATTGCCTTCCCGTGGAATGTTGGATTGCCTTGATGTGGAATGTTGGATTGCCTTCCCGTGGAATGTCTGAAGCGCAGCAGTGGGCGCGAGGAGAACTTTAGGGATGCTGCAGCTCAGCTGAAGCCTGGAAGCTGCAGCCCTGGAGCCTGTCTGGGTGTGTTTTCCTGCAGGTGGACGAGCTGTGTGCCCCCGGGCAGGTCCGGCTGGCATCCACGCGCCGCTGCGCCGTCCCCGAGCGCCACGACTGCGCTCCCGCCTGCGGGCCGGCCGGAGGGGAGCTCCACGCACAGCTGGGCATGTGAGTCACACAACACCACACCAGGCTGGAAGGGACCTGCATGGTGACCCAGCCCAGCACTCTGTCTTGGTTTAGGCAAATCTGGGAGAAAATTTTTAAAGGGTTTTTTTAATCTAGAAAGCAAATGTAAGGAAAAGAAGAACCACAGACTAGGGAATTTCTCTGGTTTGGTGTCGTAGTTTGATATGGGAGGAATTTAGGGAAGTGATGCAAAAGCTTTTTCTGTAACTAACAGTCTGTTGAGCCACTGAGAAGCTGGACATGCCTTGTTGAGTGATGTGCAGGAGAGGGGACTGTTCAGGCCTTAAGCTAAGCCAAGAAATATTTCAGATGTTTCCCCTTGGTAGTGGGGGGAAGAGAAGTGTTCGGAAGGGTTTGTTTCAATTCTTACTACATTTTTTTTTCCTTTTTGTTACCATTAATAAAATTCTCTTTATACCCTTTTAAAGTTTTGAGCCTGCTTTGCCTTTCTCCTAATCCTATCTTCCTATCTCACAGCAGGAAGTGAGTGCATGGGTGATTGGCCAGCACTGAAACCCACCACGTTCATCAGCACATTGGTTGGGAAAATCTCAAAATTGGGAAAATCTCAAATTGGTGAACCAAAATCACTACACAAAATTGGTGGTTCTGCCCGGTTTCAAACTGAAACCACCACATCAGCTAGCTAAAAACTAAGAGCAAAGGAGAGCTCTGTCCCGCTGTCTGTCCATCTGCAAACAACACATTCCAGCAGCAGGAATGTGGAGGAATGAGTGCAGTTCGTGAAAACAAGCTGTGCACTTCTTCCTCCCCTTCTCTTCTCTCTCAGAACCAGTCTTAGAGGTGAAAAACTTCTTTCTGGGCTAAGCAGACAAATGAGGATGCAAGCATCATCAAGTCATCCTCAACCAAACCCTGGCACCCAGAGCCACATCCAGGCTTTGTTAAACACACCCAGGGATGGGGACTCCACCACCTCCCCGGGCAGAACATTCCAGAACTTTATCACTTTTTCTATGAAAAACTTTTTCCTGCTCTCCAGCCTGTATTTCCCTGGGTGCAGCTGGAGGCTGTGTGCTCTGGCTGTGTCAGTGCTGCTGCAGACAGAGCCCAGCCCAGCTGAGCACAGGCACCTTTCAGGAGCTGTGCAGTGATGAGGGCAGCCCTGAGTCTCCTTTTCTCCAGGCTAAATCATCCTCTGATTTTTTCAAGCATTTTCCTGGAGCTGAGCTTTGGGGAGGGGTGTAGTGCTCTGTCACAGGACTGGAGGTGGTCTCTGCTAACCAAGCCCTGCTGGTGGGGTGTCCCATTTTGGCCCTGAAGGGCAGGCACGGAGCTGATGATGTGGACGGGGAGTTTGCTCCATCCTTTTCCCCGTGGATACAGAGTAGGATCATCCACCCTGCGGGCTGTGACACTCTGGGGCCCTGTGGTGGCTCTTTGCTGAGGGGTCAGGACTGACCAAGGATTTGTCCCTCTTTCAGATGTCACTGCAAGCAGTACATCTCTGCTGAGGAGCTCTGTGACCAGCTGTGCCTGCTGAGAGCCCCTCGGATCTCCCTGGGCTTTGGCACCCACAGGGAGCTGCTGCTGAGGCTCCACGAGGGCCAAGTGAGGGTAGGTGTGGAGGGAGGGAGTGCTGTCGAAATGTGCAGGTCTGGGAGAGCCCAGAAATCACAGTGGGGTGAAGGAACTCCTCCAGGGGAGGTTAAGGGTTGCTGCATTACAGAGAAACAATAATTCCTGAATTATAGGGGGATAACTCCTAGAGCAGCCTCTTAGAGCTGCCCTGAAGGTTGACCACAAACCAGGGTTGATTGGATCTGAGTTCTCTCTGCTTCCCACAGGAGCTTTCAAACGTTCTGGGCCCTGATGAGCACGTGCAGAGCAGCCAGAGGGTGCATTTGGTTCTGTTCAGTCCCCAAGGAGTGCTGGGTTTCATTGTCTCCAGCACAGAAGTTCTGGATGCATTTCTCATGGGTAAGGCTTGAGAGGGAACCCAAATTCCAGCCACACCAAGCCATCCATTTCCTCCCATGCTGGCACAGAGGAAATTCACTATTAGATGCTCCAAACTATTTAGAAAACAGGGAAATTCTTGCTCTGTCTGGGAGTGAACAGTGGGGAATTCTCTGGCTGCATGGGTAACTCCCTGGGAAGGGATCAGATAGAGATTGCAGGATTTTGGATTTCCAAGGAACTAGAAGGAAACTCTGGAGACAAATTTGTTGGCAGGTGCATGGATTTGGCTTTGTGAGCTGAAACTGCCCACAGATAGAAAATAAATAATTTTTCCTTGCTGAGGGTCGGGTGTTGTCACGTGCTGCTCACTTTGCAGGGTTCATTCTGGTTTCTCCTCTTGCCTGTGGCAGGAGATTTTTCCTCGGATCAGCTGCTGCAGAAAGGGCGCAGAGCCCAGAGGAGTTCCCCCAGAGAGAGCCAGGCCTTGCCCCTCATCCCTAACCCAGTGGTGTGTCTGGAGGCAGGGGACACGATCCTTTTCCAGCTCAGCATCAATTCCCAGGGTGAGTGTGGCTGGGGCTGAGCCCTTTTGTGTGTCCTGACCCGTTCAGAGCAGTGGCTCCATGCTGGGCACCTGCATTGATCCATCCCTTCTCCTCCTGGCTCCCTGAACTGCATTCTGGGCTCTGCCAGGGCCTTACCTGCAGGTTTTCACTTATTTATTGGATTTCTATAGGTGAGATAAATTTGGTCCTGTGTTAGACAGCATTAATCTTTGTGGGGCAGTAATTAAACTCAGTTAAATGAGCTGACTATAGAAATGAGCTGCTCTAAAAGCAGTTCCACAGCTCTCTGCCAGCCCAGCTGAGCTGGCTCAGAGCTGCTGACCCTGTGCTGCCCCATCCCAGAGCGTGCCTCCAGCCACTACCCCGTGTACCAGAAGCAGCATCTCTACAACAACAACCCAGGCTGGGATTTCGGACCCTTCCGAAGGCTGGACCACCTGATCCAGGAGACTCAGCTCAACATCTCCTGGTAATCCCTGCTGTGGGCAGGACCTGAGAGTGAGCTTTTGACAGAATCAGCAAGTCCTCAGGGGTGAAAATGCCAAATTTTGCTGTGTTGAACCATCCTCAAAGATGGAGCCTGAAGGAAGGCAGGATCAGCTGGCACTTTCCTTGTGGCAGCAGCTCCCTGGTCAGACAGAGAAGATAGAGAAGTTTTCCCAGAATCAGCCTGGGAAATCAGCCTGGGAATCAGCTTTAGGGAGCTGGAGAGAAAGAATTCTAAACAATCTGCACCTGGTGTTTTGTAATAAGCTGCTTTGCCCATAAGGTTGTTTACCAAAGGGTGGTTTCTTAATTAGCCAGTGGTGATGGTGTTTTAATTAAAGGACCAATCAGGTCTACCTGTAGTGGAGTAGAGTATAAAAAGCAATGGGTTTATTAATAAAGGGGAATTAGCCTTATGTGAATGCCTGGAGAGTCTGTGTCACTTGTTGCCAGGTCTGGCCCGTTACAGCAACACTTCCTCACTCCTCTCTTGCAGGTTTGCCCACGTGTTCCTGGAGCCTGGCACATTTGTGTTCAGGGACAGCTCCGTCCAGGAGCGCTTCCTGATTGTGACAGTGCAGGAAGCCAGCGTGAGCTGTGACCCCAGCCACGGCTCCTTCCAGCCCTCCTCCCTGTTCCAGCTGGCCAGACACGGCATTTGGAAGCAGCAGGATCTGAACTTGGCTCCCAACTGGGCTGCTATCACAGGTCCAGCCAAAGCTGAGATACCCACCTTCAACCTCCATTCTCACCCACGACCTCTCCTGTCCTCTTTAAGTGTGTTTAAACAAGCATTTCCTTTGGAAATGCCACCCAAGCACTGCTCTGTCAGCTTTAATTCCTTGCTGCTGTGGAGCTTCCCAAATCCCATTGCTGTCTGGCCAAGGAGCTGAGCTGGGGACAGAGGGAAGGAGCAGCCCTGCTTCTCCCCACGCCCTGTTTGAAGAGTTCAGGTAACCCAGGATTTGTTTTCCTTGGCTGGAAAGCAGAAAATGACAGTGTATTTCCATGATAAACCCAGCTGAAATGAAATCCATCATTCCCAAGTTGACTAAAAGCTGAACATGAGGTCAGGTAAGGTCTGTGCTCCAAGGCAGGTGTGGATGTGAGAGCTGTGCACGCACCAATCCTTCAGTGGGAGGCCAGGAAACAACAGAATTGAAAGTGTGGTGTGCAAGCATGATCCTGACTCTATAAAATAGATATAATATATTTTTATATTTACATTTATACTCATCATATTTATAAATATAACTATTACTATAAATATGACTATATCATCTATCATCTATTATATTTCTATTTCTATTTCTGTTATTTATATTTATACTCACATTTCTATTTCTGTTATTTTTATTTATACTCACATTTCTATTTCTATTTCTATGTTTATAATATATTTATATACAAAAATAGATATGCATATAAGTATAAATATGAAATATTTCTATGAATATATAAGATATATTCTTAATATTTAATTATGCATTATCTATTGTTTGTATAATATATGATATATAGAGAGCATTTTATATGATAATATATATCGATTTTATATATTTATATCTATTTTATCTATACAATATATAGAATAACAATATATAATAATATATATTTTATCTATAGAATGTATAAACAGGATCCTTCAGTCCTGAAAACACTTTGCTCCTCATCCACCTGCCCCAGCTGCTCCCAGAAGAAGCAGAAGTGAAATGAGTAGGAGTGGTGCTGAATATTTCTTTGTGTTTCTCACTTCTTGCCCTCCCTCCTGTCTTCCCCAGCAATCCTCTTCATCCTGGCCTTCCTCGTGCTGGTGCTGACCACCCTGGCCATCGTGTTCCAGCCTGCTGGCCCCAAAATCAGCCCCCTGAAGAGCTGGAAGCCACGCTGGAGGAGCCTGGGGGAGCCACACATCCCACCAGAGTACATCCTCCTTAAGGACAGGTAAAGGCCAGCCTCTGCAGGCTCCTACAGAAAAATCTGCCCAAGAAATCCATCCTCTGCTTGAGCTGGGGTCAGAATTTCCTGAGAAAAATGAGCTGCTCTTCACGCTCTTTGCCACTCCCTCCAGCCTCAAGTTCTATGAGATGCTTGGTCCTCATGGCTCTGGAGAAGATGCTGGCTCTGGAGAGAAGGGAGCAGTGCCCAGTGCAGGTGAAGTGCTGCAGGTGTTCTCCCATTGGTTTTTTTTCCCCACCTCCTCCCCATTTTCTTCTCTCAGCTGCAATATTTTGACACCTGCTCACCCGGAATTTCCTGCACTCTCAGGGGGCCACACAGGCACTTTGCTGTGTGCATTTCCACAGGCTTCCACCTGGGTTTATTCCAGGGAAGTTAAGCCCTGTCATGGGGATGGGTTGGAGATTTTTCCCTGAAGAGTTGAGAGAGTGAATTCTCAGCTTTGACAAACCCTTTAAAACAGCAGCGAGTTCAGGTGGCAGGTGAAGAAAATAAAGATTTACAAGTGTTTTCCTTGGCTTTGTCTGCTGGTTATTCCGTTTCCTGAAGGCACGGGACTCTTTGCTTTCTGGGAACGAGCCGGGCTCGGGAATTTCGGGATGCTGACAGGGAACCGAGCCCGAGCCCAGCAGATGGCAGCAGGCGGTGATGCTGGGAACAGCTCAGGAGCCGCTCTGCGAGCATCCCGGCAGATTCCTGCACAATTTGGGAGCTGATAGTAACGCTCTGTCATCCTCCCCCTCGCTAGGGAACGAGACCTCCTCTCACATCTCCTGCCTCATCCGTTTTCCTTCCTCACAGAACACAAAATTCCCCTGGCCAGGCAGCATCCTGTGGGGGAAATAAACTGAAATAACCCCGTGGGGATGTTTGAGTGTGAGCCTTCCCCTGGTGTTTCAGAGCACGGCTTCACCCCCAGGCTCCTGGAGGATTTCAGTGTCCGGACCCTGTACGACAAGCTGGAGGATCAGAATTTGCATTTGGCCTCTCAGCTGGCAAAGCACAGGATGGAGGTGCTGGTGTTCCACAAGGGGATCAGCCAGAGGATCCAGAGCCTCATGGTCAGTGGGGGAGGCATTGGAGGGAAGGGAGCTTGGAACCATAAAAATATTGAGATAAATTGTTGTCCTGGAGGGAAAGTTCGTCAAAGGATGGGTGTTACTCCATTCCATGGTTTATTTTGGCATAAAATAAATTTTTATATGGTTTTATTGATGCCTCAAGCTTTAGCTTTTCTACTTTCAGATTCTGTGCTACTTTAGTGTGTGGGTCTGGGCTCACATCAGGGGATGGGAGCTCTGTGCACAGAGCAGGGAGACAAAACAATTCCTGCTCCAGCTGGGCACCAAGGACAAATGAGCCAAATCTCAGCCCAGGAGCACAAACCCCGTGGGCTGGAGAGAGAAAAACAAGCAGGGTGGGACTGCAGGGGCTAAAGCTGGGATGGGACAATGAACTGCAAGGTGCAAATGGAGCAGAGCTGATCCCAGGGAGAGACCCCGTGCCCGGCCGGGCATTTTGGGGCCATTTGGGTTCATCCTGGGTTCATTTTGGGACCATTTTGGTTCATCTTGGGTTCATTTTAGGACCATTTTGGTTCATCTTGGGACCATTTTGGTTCATCTTGGGTGCAGCCCTGTCTGGGCTCTGGTGCTGCCCAAGGTGCATCCACGGAGGCCTTTTAATAAATCCCTGCTTTATTCTGTAACTCCTCCAGCCTCTGCTCTAGGCCAGCCTGCACAAGGCATCATTATATGAGGGGCTGAGTGTGGATTTTGGGGTTTACAGAACATAACACTGCTGCTTTCTGTGAACAGGACATGGTGCAAGCTCTGGACTGGGAAGCCCTGAAAGCCTCCAGGCAAGGGATTTTTGGGCAGGAAGCTGCAGAGCAGAGCTGGGCAGCAGTGGGTGCTGAGCTGAGGGATGGACAGTGGGACAACAGCTTCCAGCCAGGTGAGAGGAGCAGGGTGCAGAGCCAGGGACAGGTGCAGTGTAAGGGCAGCAGCAGCACGGAAAAGGCTAAAAAAGATCTGACTCATCCACATGAGAGAGCCCAAAAATTGGTTCTGTAGGAGCTGACAGCCTGTCTACACCTGAGCTCAGTGAGAGGAGAGGTCTGGCAGCTCAGGGAGGGGTGCAATGCCTCAGGTTTAGCTTTTCTGTTTTTTCAGGTTCTGTGCTGCTTTAGTGTGTGGGTCTGGGCTCACATCAGGGGATGCTGAGCTCTGCACAGAGCAGGGAGACAAAACAATTCCTGCTCCAGCTGGGCACCAAGGACAAATGAGCCAAATCTCAGCCCAGGAGCACAAACCCCGTGGGCTGGAGAGAGAAAAACAAGCAGGGTGGGACTGCAGGGGCTAAAGCTGGGATGGGACAATGAACTGCAAGGTGCAAATGGAGCAGAGCTGATCCCAGGGAGAGACCCCGTGCCCCATGTGCATTTTGGGGCCATTTGGGTTCATCTTGGGCTCATTTTGGGACCATTTTGGTTCATCTTGGGTTCATTTTGGGGCCATTTTGGTTCACCTTGGGTTCATTTTGGGACCATTTTGGTTCATCTTGGGCTCATTTTGGGGCCATTTGGGTTCATCTTGGGTTCATTTTGGGACCATTTTGGTTCACCTTGGGTTCATTTTGGGACCATTTTGGTTCACCTTGGGTTCATTTTGGGACCATTTTGGTTCATCTTAGGTTCATCTTGGGTTCATTTTGGTTCATCTTGGGTTCATTTTGGGGCCATTTGGGTTCACCTTGGGTGCAGCCCTGGCTGGGCTCTTGTGCTGCCCAAGGTGCATCCATGGAGGCCTTTTAATCAATCCCTGCTTTATTCTGTAACTCTGTTTGGCCTCTGTTCTAGGGCAGCCTGCATAAGGCATCAGGTGAGCACGGAGTAATTTGGAAATGTTGTACAAAATGAGGCATCCTGAGAAATTTCCAAAGAAAGGCTCCTGCTCTTGGTGCTGTTCTGGATTTAATCATGGTTTTCCCAGTGTTTCTGGGGAATCCCATTGAAATGGTTTGGGTTCCTCAGGTGCCCTGTGGCAAGAGGTGACAGAGTTAGTGAGAGCTCTGGAAGTGCTGCTTGGGAACCCTCCTGAGAGGAGCAGAGCTGCAAATCCAGAGCAGGAGCTCAAGATCCAAGCAGGGGCTGCAGTGGGAGCTGTGCCCTCCCTGCACAGCCTGCCCAGTGAGAGGAAACCAGAAGGGCAGGTGAGCTGCAGGTGTCTGGTTCTGGGCCATCTCTCACCTTCCTGGGAGTTTTTTCATTTCTTTAACTTCTCATCCCTTTTTATCCCCCAGGATCCTGAGCTGACTCAGCTTTGGGAGCTGTTCAGCAGGAAAGATGCTTTTTCCAGCCTGCCTGGGCATGAAGAGCGTGGTAAGGGCAGTGCCCCAGCTGTGAGGTGCTTTCAGGAGGCTGATTCTGTGCTCAGAGGGTAAAAGGGGGTGTCTGTGTTTCCTATCTCAGCAAATGCAGAATTACTTTTCCCTATTTATTCTCTTTTTTGCTTTCATGTAATTTCTTTTCGCCGAGGTGCCAGCTCAGGGCAGCCACTTCTGCCTCCTCTATCCCTCTGTAGAGAGAGGTCAAGGAGTTTCCATCCCTTTGCCTCCTTCTCTGCAGGAGATAAATCAAGGAATTTCCATCCCTACAGACCCTTCACACCTTTATATTAAGTGACCACTTGTAGGCAAGAGCCTGCCTGTCATTATAACAATTAAATGCTAATTTGGGGAGGACAGGCAGGTCCTACACCATCATTCTGTGATCCTCACAGCATTCCCTCTGCCCAGGACAATATTTCCTTCTTGCAACCATGAGGAGCCTCTTCCTTTGGGCTTAAAAATGCCCCAATTTGTTGCAGGTTTAGATCTCCAGTTGGTTTATCTGACTGAGCTGGGGGGTCTGGTGGCACCTTCCCCCCATGCCAAGACCCTGTGTGAGATCAAGGAAGCTTTGGTGAACCTGCAGCAACCCTCAGCCCTTGGCAATTGAGGTAATTCAGCTGGTTGTACTTCTTGTGGGCTGGTTTAGAGCAGTAAATAAAGCAGGAGTTAAAATAAGCAGGATTTCTTCTGAGCTGAACATTTTCCTCCAGCAGCTGCTGAATTTTTTAGGCTGTGACACTCAGAGTTTGCAATTAATAACAGTGTGGGGTTGGTGTCATTATGGGAGGATCATTTGCATTATTTTGAAATTCAGAGAGTTTGCAAAGGCCTGAAGCTGCCTGGGTCCTGCAGGGTTACTCCCCTTGGGTTTGGCTGTAGTGGTGGCTCTGAGTGTCCACTGAATCTCCACTCTGCTTTTATTCTGAATTTCTCTCTCAGGCAGCAAACATCAAGCCAGCCTGGGGAGCTCAGGCCTCTTCTGACTGCTGGATTCCTGGGATGAAGCCCTGCAGCTGGAATAAAGAGGAGCTGCACTCTCAGAGCATTGAGGGACAGGAGCAGGAGGATTTCACGTTCTGCACAGTAAAACAGCCACCAGCTCCTTTCCTGGAGGAGCTGAGCTAATCCTGGGCAGTGGGTGAGGTTGGACTGGGGAGGGAGGGGGTGTCTGGGACAGAGCAGCCTTACCTGAAGTATCAGAACAGACACAAGTTTAATTAAGCATGTGTTTGCTCAAATATGTGATGAGGAATCCATATTCTTTTTGCTTAACCTTGAAATATTTTCACATTTGCTGTGGATTATCAGTAATTTGGGAGCTGGAAAAAGAGGCTGAAGTCCTTGGTGTTGCTGATTTTGTTTGTTGTTAAGTCAATAAAGCAATAAAGAGAAGAGCACATGTGGCATCAGAACTTCATTTTGCCAACATGTTCTGTGCAGCCTTTCTGATCTCTGATGTGAAGGATATTTGTGAGTTTTCCAGGCATTTTAGAGCCATCCTTTTAAGCCTTGCCCAGCACCCCTAGGTGGGTTCCCTGGGGAGGGAGCTCTGGGGTGTCAGATGAGCTGCTGCTGGTTTTATCCCTTAGTCTGAAGCTGTTGTCCCACCTGCCAGATGCTCACAGACACAGGGCCTGGCTGGTGAATCACCCTCTGGCACAAGGACGAGCTGCAGCCCCGAGCTGACTCATCTTTCACACAGTAACTCCATTTCTGGCACTGTTGAAGTGTTCAATTAACAGGTTCATAGTGTTTTTATCTTTTACTCCACCTGCTTCTCTAATTCACTTTATAACCCCTGAGATAGCTCCTATCTTCACATGATGGACCCTGGCCCAGTACTCACAGACCTGTTGATTCATCAGTCCTGCAGATTTGCTGTGCTGAGCACTTGGATGTCTACCATGATTAGAAACGTGTGCAGAACTGTAAAACCTATAGATAAACCTTTCTTCCTCAAGGCTTCTCCTGAAAAAATAAAACAGGCTATAAAACCTAATTATCAAGGGCAGAGATTTTCTCTCTACACCACCCAGGGGTTCACTGATCTCAGAAATACTCACAAGCAATTTTAAAGTTGCAGCACTTGGTTTTATGCAGCTTTTTTGTTGCTGTAAATATATTGAATTGAGCAAAAACATATCCAAAATATCTTTTTTTCACTGTGGTACCCAAAGGGCTGTTGGAATTTCCCAGTAAGGTTCACATGCTGGTTGTCATGGAGTGAGAATTCCCTGTGTTTATAAGAAAATTATGTGACAGCCTTGGATGTTATTAGCTCTTCATGTCCTGGGAAAGTGGTGTCCATATTTTGTACAAGGAGAAGACATAAAGCAGGAAAAATATCTTGTCTTAAAATAAATCAGGTTTCCAGTCCAGTCATTAAAAGGACTGGAAGAAACACAAACTAAGGAAGGAGAAACTTGGTTTTCTTATTGCCTTGTGCTGTTTGGGAGCATTAGACCCTGTAAAAGATAGACCTGAAAATTCTGCTTTATCCACCACAAGCAACAGGCCTTGACTCCCAATCTCCCCCTCACCCATCTGCCAGCCAGTGCAAGTTCTGACAAACCAAAGCCCAAAAATTCCTCGCAGTCTGCCCTGCTCCCTGGGAGGAATCTGCCGCAGCCATCGCTCCTCCAGAGCCGCAGAGCAGGCAGCCCTTCCTGCCATCCTTCCCAACCCACTCCTGCGGGAGCCAGACGGGCAGAAAAGCTGCCAATAAACCCATTTCTTGGCAAGGCAAACACAGATAAGGCTCAGGAGGTTCTCCTTGTGCCCAGCTCTTCCTGAATTCCCCTGCAGAGCCCGAAGCGTTGCGCTGCCTTCGCCAGCGGCGCCAGGGAGGTGCGAGCTGATATCGGGGCGGTGGTCAACAAGGACGTCAACGTGTGGTGTGTGGGTCAAAGGCCTCCAGGAACCCGGGTCAGGCCCTTTGTTTGCCCAAATCTTGGAGCACCACACTGTCCAGGATGGATTTCTTGGGCAGATTTTTCTGTAGGAGCCTGCAGAGGCTGGCCTTTACCTGTCCTTAAGGCGGACGTACTCTGGTGGGATGTGTGGCTCCCCCAGGCTCCTCCAGCGTGGCTTCCAGCTCTTCAGGGGGCTGATTTTGGGGCCAGCAGGCTGGAACACGATGGCCAGGGTGGTCAGCACCAGCACGAGGAAGGCCAGGATGAAGAGGATTGCTGGGGAAGACAGGAGGGAGGGCAAGAAGTGAGAAACACAAAGAAATATTCAGCACCACTCCTACTCATTTCATTTCTGCTTCTTCTGGGAGCAGCTGGGGCAGGTGGATGAGGAGCAAAGTGTTTTCAGGACTGAAGGTTCCAGTTTATACATTCTATAGATAAAATATATATTATTATAGATTACTATTATATATTTGATAGATAAAATAGATATAAATACATATAAAAATCAGTCCAGGATGCAGGTGTGAGGTGAAGAGCAGGAAGGGTGAGTGGCCACAGCCCTCGATAGCCTGTGCTGACAGAGGGGAATGTGCTCAGCAAAGATGCCAAGGGAGGGGCCAGAGTCACAGGGAAAAGGGGCAGAAGGTGGGAATTGGAGCTAAAAATAGACATGGCTCTCTCTTGGTGGTTATGTTGAGGTTAGGGTTACAGTAAGGATTAGGGCTAGGTTTGGGTCAGGGTTAGGTTTGGGTTAGGGTTAAGTTTGTTTTGGGGTTAAGATTAGGGTTAGGGATTAGATGCCAGAGAGGGATCATAGGGAAAAGGGGCTGAAATTGGGAATTCAAGCTAAAAGTAGACATGGCTCTCTCTTAGGCTTGGGTTTAGGATTAGATGTCCATAGGAGATCACTGGGAAAAACGATAGAATTTGGAAATTTGTGCTAAAAGGCCACGGTTCTCTCTTATTAATTGCTGCTGGGAAGGTGGGTTTGCTCCACCTGTGTGATATTTTGATTTATTTTCCTATAAATGAGGTCCTGACCAGTGGGGTTTTTGCATCTTGTAGGAGTAAGGTTGGTGCTCAGGGGCCTGAGGCGCTGAGTGGCAGGGTGTCTGCCAGGGTTCTGAAAACCACAAAGCCCAGAGCTCCAGGCACACTGCAGCTGTGAAAGGAATCCCAAGGAGAACACAAAAGTGCCACAAGCTGGCTGCCTCCACAGCTCCTTCCTTGGAACCAGCCCTAGCCCAGGGCTGCTTTTACTGCCTAGGGTTAGGGTTACACCTAGGGTTAGGGTTAGGGCGTTTTAAACCCCAAAACCCAGAGCTCCAGGCACACTGCAGCTGTGAAAGGCATCCCAAGGAGAACACAAAAGTGCCACAAGCTGGCTGCCTCCACAGCTCCTTCCTTGGAACCAGCCCTAGCCTTAGGCCGCTATTGCTGCCTAGGGTCAGGGTTAGGGTTACGCCTAGGGTTAGGTTAGGGTTAGGGCGTTTTAAACCCCAAAGCCCAGAGCTCCAGGCACACTGCAGCTGCACAAGGCATCCCAAGGAGAACACACAAGTGCCACAAGCTGGCTGCCTCCACAGCTCCTTCCTTGGAACCAGCCTTAGCCCAGGGCTGCTTTTACTGCCTAGGGTTAGGCTCTCAAACCCAAGCTGCCACTCCCACCAGCTTGGGCTGCTTTGAGAGTCCCACGTTCCTCCTGCAAAGTTTCATCAGGACCCTGGAATGGTGAGTTTTGGTTCCCAGGGAAAAGGGCCATCATTTGTGTTCAGGGACCCGTGGCCCTGAGAGGGCGGCCGCCTCCTGAATTTCAGAATGGCACAGGCTGCCTCTCAGACCCAGCCTGCCTCTCAGACCCAGCCTGCCTCTCAGACCCAGCCTGCCTCTCAGACCCAGCCTGCCTCTCAGACCCAGCCTGCCTCCTCCTCCAACTTGGCTGCTGTCTCCCAGCTGGGGACTTGGGAGGGAAGTGTGGGCTTAGCTCCCAGGGCAGCTCTGCCTGTCCTGGGTCAGGGATGAAGCCATCAGCAGATCAGCACATGGATCTCCACCACCCTCCTGGATGCTCTGGTGGTTGGCAGGAGCACTCTCAGCCCTGCAAGGTTTGCATCCCTCATCACCACAGCAGGAGGTTCTCCAGCTTTGTGGATAGGAGAATTGGGACCTGCAGGAATTATTCAACTGACATACAGGCAGCCTGTGGCAGATCTCAGGGTTTTATTCCAGCCCCTCCTAGGACTCACAAGTTGAATTGTGCCTGCATCCTTTCAGAGTTTATTTTTTGTCCTTTAGCCAAAGGAGGGTTGCGTGCTCATTAAACAGTCCTTGACCTCTTTCCTGGGCTAATAATTTTAAATTTCTGATGTAAACGTTATTGGATCCAGATTTAGTCCATCAGCACATGTCTCCCATCAATGATTTACCACCCTAAGGAGCTTTCCTGCAGTGTATTTACCTGTGTTGTGTAGGTCAACAGTAAGTAAGAATGAGGAAAACTTTGGAGCGTCATAAATCCTTTGCTTACCTTGGCTTCTTCACCTGCTCTTAGCAAACTGCAGCTTCAAACCCCACAGAAATAAAGTGTTTGGGCAGGGAATCACCTCTCCTGGGTTTTATTCTCTTGTGGTCCTTTTTTTTTATTTTAACTTTCTACCTTCTGCCCTGGGACGAAATTTGAGGCAGGCTTGAGGAGATCCTGCACTCAAGGAGAGATTCACCTTGTGGAGGGGGTTTAATTTCAGAACAAGCTGGACCCAGCAGCTCCTTCCCCTCTGAGTTATTCTTCAACCTCCCTGGGTGGTGCTGGGGGGAGGAAAGAACACTGACAAGAAATCCCAGTTGCAGCTGGGCACTGGGAGGTTGTGCTTGGGAACGTTCTGTGTGCTCAGGAGGGAATGAACTTTCCTCCAAAGCAGCTCAGACCTGACAGAAACTCGGGGTCATTCAAACCTAACCTGGAAGAGCTGGTTTGGACCCTTGGGAATTTAGTGCAAGATTCCTTTCAGCCACCATGAAGGGACTGGTTTTGGCCAGGGCTGTGCTGCTCCCAGCTTGGCAAAGATTTAAAGCACAGAGAGTTCCACAACTTTAGCCTAATGACTGAGCTGGACACAGAAAATGCAATAATAATTTAACATCATTGCACTTCTGACCTTACCCCTGTACCTGAGAGGAGGGAAGCTGCTCCAAGCTGCTGCTCTCCCTGGTTCTGTCCATGTTTGTGCCATGGGAGCATCTGGAACTGCTGAAAACTGGTGATGCCTTTTTAGGCTACCTAAAAACAGAAGCCAGACAAGCTTACGATAGGGGCTGGAATAAATTACCTGCTGGAATTAATCAGGGCAGCAAATCCTGCTCCCTGCTCCTGTCAGGCAGTTTGGGGTCAAATTTTGGTAAAAGGTGTGAGGAATGTGGAGCACAGATCCCTCAGACCTTGCCAGCTTCTTTGGACCAGCTGATGTCTTTTTTGGGGCTACTTAAAACAGTGGCCAGGCAAAATTAAGGGAATAAAAAGCACTTCTATTTATTGAAGGGCTTCAGGTACATTTAGGACAGACAAAACCCACCCAAAAATGGACAACGGGTCACAGGTTTCACACTTTTATAAGTTTGGTCCATTTGCATTTTGGGGGTGAATCTGCCAATTCCAGCTCCAGCTGATGAAGTCATTGACCCCAAGTTTGCTGCCCCCAACTCCCTTTTGTTTCCATCCCTGGGGCCTGAGGCAGTGAGGTGTCCTTGATTGCCAGGCCTGGGGAGGAATTGTTGTGTCTGCCCAGAATGGGGAAGCAGCAGCTCCCACTGTGTGTGGAGTTTGGAGTTCTGCACTAAAGAACTGCAGGGTTACAAACAGATGGAAAATATAACAATATACTATTATTAGATATAATTTATTATTTCTGGTAGTAGTAGTAGTAGAAGTATTAACATCAGTATTAGTATTAAATATCATCTCTTTCAAATAGATGGAAAATAGGAAAACTGAAATCCTGGGGAGGAATTGTTGTGTCTGCCCAGAATGGGGAAGCAGCAGCTCCCACTGTGTGTGGAGTTTGGAGTTCTGCACTAAAGAGCTGCAGGGTTAGAAATAGATGGAAAATAGAAAAACTACAATCCTAAGGCACCAGCCTCACTTCAGAACCTGCACCTGGGAGCAGGGAAGCTGCTCCTGGTCGCTGCTCTCTCTGGTTCTGCTGACAAAGCTGTCCCTGTTTGTGCTTTGGAAGCATCTGGAACTGGTGGGAAATCAGAGCTGAGGTTGTTTGGGCTGTTGGCACAGGTTCACACCTGGTTTTGAGGTGAATGGAGCCAGGTTTGCAGCATTACATCACTGTTCCTCCAAAGCTGGCAGGGATTCAGTGCTGGAGCTGCTCAGATGAAAGGCTCCGTGCAGGAGGATCCCTGTCACCAGTGTCCCTGCCAGCACACCCAGTGACCTCTGTCTTTGTGTGACAGCATTGTCACTCATAAAAAAAAAAGCTGGTTTAGCCCTTTCAGATCACAGGTAACTCCTTTATCTACCAGGCAGACACAGATCAATTTTCCTGCCATAAAATCCCTGTCTGGACTTCAGTTGTCACCTGTTACAATCCCACAGGAAATGACATTTAAAGAGTACTCTGCCCTTAAATCTCTCATTCAGGATGATTTTATTTGTGGGGGAAAAATAAAACACTCCATGGGGGAAAAGATAGTTTTACTGGATGGATTTGGGTTGCTAGGGACTGTGAAAATGGTGGAAGTGATCAAATTAGATCTAAGGAAAGCTCCCAAATGGCTGAAATTTAGGAATTGGCAGTTTTAGACTGGAATAATCTGCAAGGATGCCACTGCACTGTCATGTTTGTGCTTTTTGGTCAAAGCAGTGACCTGGCTCTCGTGCTCCTTGTGACCAGGGGAGTTTGCAGAAGCTTTTGCTGTCTCCAGTGTTCTTTCTGCAAGGCTCTGATGTGATTTCTGTGTTCTGATGCCCTGCCCCTCCCGGCCCTGGTCAGTGTTGAGCTCTCATTTCTCCTCTCACTCACTGAAATTCTCACTGAGCAGCCTTTTCTACAAAACAAAAAGAGAAGGCTGCAAGGATCCAGCGCTGCAGGCATCCTCAAAAATAGCACTGTGTGCTTTTCCTCCTCGTTCTGCCACAGAAGCAGTGCTGCTGCCAGCCCTCCCTGCAGGCAGAGCAGAACCCAGCTCAGGCTCAGCTGCAAAGCTCTGCTGGAGTTAAACTCAGCTTTAACTCTCCCCTTCCCCTCCTTGGGCTGCGCTTTTCCCTCCTAGGAAAAGGAAGGGCAGCTTCTGGAGATTATTGGAATTTCTGCTTTGGGGGAATTCCCTGCTGTGGATCTGAGTTACTCCCTCAAAATATTCTGGGTTTTATTTGTGCAGCACTCCTGCTGAGCTGTTCCACAAGCATTTGCTCCCACCCCTCTGGAATCCTCCCCCTGTCCCTCTTTCTCCCATCCCTACAGCTGCCAGGACCCTGCTAAATGCATTTCAGACTTTATTCAGGATTCACTGCTGCTGTTTAGGTGCTCACTCTGATTTACAAACCTCTCAGAAAATCATTGAAATGTTGAATTTCCACCTGGATAGGTTTCACTGCTCCACCAGAAATCCTGCTCTGGGAGAGGGGAGCAGCCTCACAGGGCTTCAGGCCTGGCCAGGGTAGGAATTTCTGCTTTAGAAGCAAGACTTGCACAGAACAATGTGGTTTTTCCTGTCATTTCTCAGTTGCACAGCCCCAAAAGTTGTCCTTTTTTTCCAGTTTTACAAGAGTGCTGGCGGGACAAGCATGGAGAATATGCAGGGTTGGAATGGCTGAAGAAATCAGAGCTTGGAAAAATAAATAATGCAATCACTTCCAATATTTTTATTGTCAAGATAAGGAGATTAGGATGTTTCTTGCCTGCTGGCAGCAGGTGACTGATAAAATGCTTTGTATTTTATCCCCCTGAGCCTGGAATGAGACTGGTTTATTGAGCTAACAGTGGGGTTCCACCATAATGTATAAAAGGGCACTTATGGATTTTTTTGGGGTGCCATTTGTAGGCCAAGGCTCAGCAATAAACTGAGCTGTGTGAGGAGCTGAAGGCCCTGCTATTTCTGTCAGAGCTGTTTCCAAATCTGTTTTTCTTGGTGCTATAAAAGGCCCAGTTCAGCTGCACTGACCCCACCGTGGTACCAGCACCTGGGTTTAGTGCCTGGCAGGGCAGAGATGCCACAGCTGCCCAAGCCACTTCCTTTGGCAGAGAAATCTGTTAAATTTTTATAACTTTTTATCTTTTCTGCCTATTTTGCACCTCACTACTCATTCCTTTTCCTGTAGAATATTTAATTCAATTAATATTTATTCCATTCCCCTTGGCATTAGGAAAAGCTTCTCCTTTAGGGCTGGTGACTCTTGCTGCTGCAAGAATTCTGATTTTGGCCTTGCAGGCAGCTCCAGGGGGTTGTGTTCCTGCAGGGAATTTAAATTAGAGGTGAATTTGCTCATTGTCCTTCTCTTTGCTGCTTTTTGGGGATGGCTCTGGTGTCCTGCCCTCTCCCCCTGGGAAGGTTTTTATATCTTTTATAAAATTCCCAGTTAACCTGGAGGGTTTAGGAGGATAAATACTGAAATATATCTGTTCCAAAGGGTGTTGATTTAGGGAAACAAGGCACAGGAGCCTTCAGGGTGAGGGGGTGGGAGACACAGGCACGTCCTGGCTGGGATGGGCAGGCCACCCAAACTGGACCCAGCCTCAAACCTTCAGCAATTGTGCTCCTGAACTCCCTCTCATAGATGGCTGGCTGTTGAATTTCAAGATCCTTCTGGTTTTTTTTAGGAGAAAAAAAAAAAAACAAATAACAACCAAACCCCCCCCCCAAAAAAAAAACCCAACCAAAACCAAACCCAATTATTTTTATTGCTCATTTTAGATTTTTGCTTGGAGTTTCCCTGAAGCAGAAGAAATCAGTCTTCCAAATCTTTACCAAAAAAAAAGTCATCACCTGCTGCAATTCATTTTCCAATGGAAAGAGTGTTAGTCAAAAACCATGATGGTGTTTTAGAGTAGGCTGTTAAATAAAACCACACCGTTCTAAACTGGTTTTTCCTATGGGTATTCTAGAAAGTACCATGTTTTTCCTTAAGTGCAACATGTTGTATTGCTTTCCTGGGCATTCTCCTTGAAAGTCCTAGGAAAACATCCCAAGGGGATTTTAGCAGCACCAAACCAGCTGAGGTTGATTCCAGCTGAGCTCTAGTTCCTAAACAGCATTTGAGAAATGTGAGCATTTAAATGAGCTTTGAAGATAGCATCTCTCAGCTTACAGGGGGAAACTGCTGGGGTGGGGTTGGGGTTCATCCAGGGAATCTGCTGGGGGTGAATATCTGGAATTTCTGAGCTCTTTTGGGCTTCTTTCATATTTTGCACCTTCAGACTGAAATTCATTTTCAAGCTGAAAGAAGAGTTTTGTGCTGTGGGGGTTGAAGGAATTGAGTGTTATCACAAATGCAAACTTGGAATTTGATGGGTTGGGTGATTAGGGGTGTGCAGAGCTGCCAGAAAATACCTGTTCCTGGGGAGGTCCTTCCTGCTGGTGGGTCTGGGCCAGTTTTTCACTCATTGCAAAAGAATATTCTGGAAAAAGTTCATGAAGGGACCTAGCTTAAACAGGTGAAAAGACTTCTTAATTATAAACAAAGACAGCAACAGGATTTTTAGACTTTCATTTCAGGCTTCAAGTCCTTCCAGCTGTTGTTTCAGTGAAGTGGAGCAGTGAGTTAGGAATTTTAACTCTTACATTCAGTATTCCTGTAGGAATTCAGCCAAACCCTCCTATCTTGGCCAAGCCTAAAACTCCAGCTGCTGTTTCATGTCTTTGCTTGCTGTCCTATTGTGACTTTTTCTACCTTCAGACTTTGCAGCAGATTCTATTTTCTCTGCTCTTTCTGTTTCCAAAGCCTGCTTTTCCAGCTTTCTGAAAATCTTCTTACCTTCACTATATCCCACAAGATAGGGCATGACTGAGGAGAGGGGTTTTCCCTCTGGAGTCGGGAGAAATTAATGGAGCCAGAGTGGGGGGACAGGGCTGGAACTGTGGGGTCAGAGCTCACTGGGGTCTCTGTAAAGCAGGATGTGATCCTAAAGAAATTCCTGACAAGGTGTGAAGGCCCAAGAGTGGCAAAATAATCCTGTTTTTTTTTCCCATGGAATGTTGTCTCTCATCTCACAGTTTGGTGTGAGCTGGCTTTGCTGCACCACAGCCACTCAGAAAAGGAGCTGCCCTCAGGAGTGGCCATCCCAGTGACCTCTTGAATTGCAGGAATAAATCCAAGCTGATTTATTATTTATTTATTATTTATTATCCAAGAGAGCTGGGGGTGACTTTTCAGCATCCCTGTGACCAGCTCTATTTCCAGTGGCTGTAGTGAGAGCAGCTGTCTGCAGATGTTTTGCATGAGAATGTGAATTTCTGGCTTTTCCATCCTCTCCTGGCAGAGATAAACACGGGTCAGGAGTGCCCTGGTGTCTGCCAAAGAGATTTCTTGCACTGGAGGTGATGCATCAGAAAAAAAAGGAAAGTTTTCAATGTGTAATTTGGCTGCAGTTTTTATTTGGAAAGCTGAACTCCTCCCCACAAGCTCTTGACAACTGAAGACACTCTCACTTCACAGAACACAAACCCTCCCTGTGCTCCTGCAGCCCTTGCTGAAATCTCAACATGACAAATTCTGCCAGTTCTCCATCTCTTGACTCCTGTCCCAGGGAATTCCCAGTGTTCAGGATGTTCAGTGTCCCACAGGAGGATGATTCCCAGGGAGGGGAATCTGCTCTGCAGATGCCACTGGAGAGTCCCCACAGCACACTGAGATTCCTCACATGGCTCTGCTGCTGCTGCCAAACTCGGGCTGGGGTTTGATCACAGGGGGCACACGCAGGAATTCAACCTCACACAGCTCTGATAGAGAGCAGGAATTATTAGAATTATTCTGTTGGAGCTTGTTTCACTCAGGATAAACAGCTCAACAGCTCTGCCTCATTCAGAACCTCTGTGTTAGGGAGGAGGACCTAAAATCCCCCTAACTCCAGCATGAAGTCTTGTCATGAACAGATTTTTGAGGGTCAAGAGACAGAGAAACCAGCACAATTCATCACCCTACACAGAATTTTACAGCTGTGCTGCACAAAGTTTGGCCTCAAATCCTCCCCCTCCCTGTCGTAGCTGAGATGGCCCTGGTTGAGATGGAGACAACACAAAGCAACACTCCACCTTCAGAAGGTTTCAAACCTGTTTTTATTACAGCACTGATGCTTTTTATACACTCTTAAAAGACTCTTCAGTTTACACTTTAGTCATTGGTCATAAGACAAAGGGCTAATGGAACAGAGAGCTGCAGGTTTCTCTTATTTCTCCTTCTTTCTTTCTTGGTTTCTATGTCAGTGACCTTGGTAGGAAATTCTTTCAGGGGTAAACGTGGATCCTCTTATCCACCTCCTCTCTGGCTCACAGAAATCCCTGCAAAGCTCTCCCACATTTCCCCTTCTATCCGAGCTGCTCTCCCTTTTCTCCTGCCTGCAGGAATTGCCAGTGACACCGGGGTGAAAGGGCAAAGTGCTGGGATTTTTGTGGAGCTGGGAGGGTGAGAGCTGGTTCAGACCGGAGGAAACTGTGCCAGGAAAATGTTATTGAGCAAAAGGAGGTGGAGGGAAGCTGTGGAGCTCAGGGCAATCAGCAGGGACACCAGACCTGCCCAGTCTGGCTGAGGCTGGAGCGAGGAAGGCTTTTGTGCTCAGCAGAGATTTCTCAGTTTATGAGGCAGGGAGTTAACTCTTGCTTTGCTTGGAGTGCAGTTGGAGCAGGGAAAAAACCCTCCACCCTGCTTGGAGGGTCCAGAATCTGCTGCACTCCATTGCACATCTCAATAAAATCAATTATTGCTTTTGCCTGGCTGAGAGCAATGCCTGCTCCTGCTGAGGCTGCAGAGCTGACCTGAGGGATTCACAAGTAAGAGATGAGTGGGGAAATTGCATTTTCTGTTTGTGATTTAGCACAGAAGTATCTCTCATGATTCATTTGTTCATATGTTTCCCCACCCTTCAAATTATGATACTAATAGTAATAATAATAATAAAATGTAGTAGTAAAAAAAAGTAGTAAAAAACTCATCTAAGGTTGAATGTTCTGTGTGAGGATGAATGAAAAAGCCAAACATAAACCTGACCTGGAAAAAAAATTCTCTTCCTTCCCAGCTATCATATAAGGAGCTTGCCAGCTCAGTTATATTGCAATGTGTTTATTCTGCCCAGATTTGGAATTTAACTAAACCTCTCTAAGGTTCCTGATCTGGGAGCCACCAGGACGTGAGGATGCCACACTGAGCATCTTTAACCTCCTCACAAAGGGGAGGCAAAGCAGATTAAAGGGAATAAATGATTCAGCACTAAGTGAGAGGATTGATTTGTGATGCTGCTACTTAAAAACCCATCCTGAGACTGGGGGGAAGGCGCCTTTGTACCTTCCCTTTTTATTTGTATTTCAGTTTGCAGTGGGTTTTATCATTTTCTTTGCACTTCTCCTCGTGATTAACCCGAACATTGCAGTGCTCCCTGAGTTTATGGGGTTAAAATTGCCTTCTTGCATCAGGTCCCACAGCCTGCTGCCCTAATCAGGTGTCAACACCGGGCAGGGAGGTCCTGCTGCTGTTCCCTGTTTGTGCTGTCACGCAGTGACCTGTCCTGTCCTGGGCAGCAATTCCCAGCCCTGCTGGTTCCAGCAGCCCCATGGGCGAGTGCAGGGTTCATTCTTCCCCTGCCTCTGGCCTGGTTTGCTTTTGTATTTCTGGAAAGTTCCTTCCTGCCCATTTTCCTTCTGTAATTCTGGAAAGTTCCTTTTTGTCCATTTTCCTTCTGTAACTCTGGAAAGTTCCTTCCTGCCCATTTTCCTTCTGTAACACTGGAAAGTTCCTTTTTGCCCATTTTCCTTCTGTAATTCTGGAAATTTCCTTTCTGTCCATTTCCCCTTTGTAACTCTAGAAAGTTCCTTTCTGTCCATTTTCCCTCTGTAACTCTAGAAATTTCCTTTCTGTCCATTTTCCTTCTGTAACACTGAAAAGTTCCTTTCTGTCCATTTTCCTTCTGTAATTCTGGAAAGTTCCTTTTTGTCCACTTTCCTTCTGTAATTCTGGAAAGTTCCTTTCTGTCCATTTCCCTTTTGGAACTCTAGAAATTTCCTTTCTGTCCATTTTCCCTCTGTAACTCTGGAAAGTTCCTTCCTGCCCATTTTCCTTCTGTAATTCTGTAAAGTTCCTTTTTGCCCATTTTCCTTCTGTAATTCTGGAAAGTTCCTTTTTGTCCATTTTCCCTCTGTAACTCTAGAAATTTCCTTTCTGTCCATTTTCCCTCTGTAACTCTGGAAAGTTCCTTCCTGCCCATTTTCCTTTTTTAATTCTGGAAAGTTCCTTTTTGTCCGTTTCCCTTTTGTAACTCTGGAAAGTTCCTTCCTGCCCATTTTCCTTCTGTAATTCTGGAAAGTTCCTTTCTGTCCATTTTCCTTCTGTAACTCTGGAAAGTTCCTTTTTGTCCACTTTCTTTTCCTAACTCTGGAAATTTCCTTTTTTAACATTTTCCTTCTGTAACACTGGAAATTTCCTTTTTTAACATTTTCCTTCTGTAACACTGGAAATTTCCTTTTTGTCCATTTTCCTTCTGTAACTCTAGAAATTTCCTTTCTGTCCATTTTCCCTCTGTAACTCTGGAAAGTTCCTTCCTGCCCATTTTCCTTTTTTAATTCTGGAAAGTTGCTTTTTGTCCATTTTCCCTCTGTAATTCTGGAAAGTTCCTTCCTGCCCATTTTCCTTCTGTAACACTGGAAAGTTCCTTTCTGTCCAGCCTCCTTTTGCAACTCTGGAAAGTCTCTGAGATTTAGAAACACCCAATCTGTCTTTAGGCGTTCACGGGCTCTGCCCTTGTTGGAAATGATGTAAATATTCCTGATTTCTTTGCAAACCTCTGATCAGAGCTGTCTGCTCAGGCGTGGATGGGGTAAAACAGATGGCAAAGAACATTTTGTCATCTCGGGGAGATGTTTGTGTGATTGAGGCACGGGCAGCTCACAGGGTGAATAAAGACCTCTTCAGCCTTTGAAGAGAGCTGTGACAAATGAACTTTTGAAACACAAAGGAGCTTCTGTTGTCAATCCCTGATAAAAACAAAACTGACCCCACAGGTACAAACTATTTCAGAAGCATTTGCTGGGTTGGAGGTGTTTGCTCCAGATAAATCAGCTGCCTTTTATTACTATATTTTAATTTTTTTTTCCTTGCTGTTACTGATCTTCTAAGTGGCTTTTTCCCCCTGGCACGATTACAGACATGGGAAATGTGAGTTCCTCCCCATCAGCCTTGCACAGAGGGGACATGAGACACTCACTTGGCAGCTCCCAGTTGCCATCATTTATTCCCTTTAATCTGCTTTGCCTCCTGTTTGTGAGCAGGTTAAAGATGCTCAGCGTGGCATCCTCACGTCCTGGTGGCTCCCAGATCAGGAACCTTAGAGAGGTTTAGTTAAATTCCAAATCTGGGCAGAATAAACACATTATAATCCAAAATCTGAATAACTGAGCTGGCAAGCTCCTTATATAGCTGGGAAGGAAGAAAATTTGTTTCCCAGGTCAGGTTTATGTTTGGCTTTTTCATTCAGCCTCACACAGAACATTCAACCTTAGATGAGTTTTTTACTACCAGATACATTTTTTTATTACTATTATTACTATTATTAAAATAATTTGAAGGGTGGGAAAATACATATGAACAAATGAATCTTCTGTGCTAAATCACAAACAGAAAATACAATTCCTCCACTCATCTCTTCTGACAGGAGACAGAATCCCTTTGCTCTCCTCTCAGGAACAAATGTTGGTGTTTTAATGGATGGATCTCATCTGGCTTTTAAGTTTTCCTCTCAAAATTTCCTTTTTTCCTGCTGCTGAGTTTTTTCCAGCTTGCATTGCTTTGTTTCTTCCTGTTTCTTTATTTCATTTTTCTTCAAGCAGAGCAGCCAAAGTTCCCTCTGTTGTTGCCTTTCCCAGGGATTTAATGGTTTTTAAATGGTATTTAAAAGAATTTTGCTGGAAATACAACCATGAAGCCAGATTATTTCCAGAGTTACAGCTCTGTCCCTTGGCCCTGAAATCCTGGGAAATCCCTTTGCTGTGGCTCTGTGCTTTGGTCCTGCTGTGTTGGGAGATCCTGAGGACAGAACCTCCTGAATTTGTTGGGTTTTTTTAGTTTTGGCAGCAGAATCTGTTGGTGCAGCCAGCAGTGCTGGGGTTTAATCCAGGTGACAACGGGAGAGGAAGGAAGAAAACCAGGAGCCAAACCCCTCCTGTCCTGGCCCAGGGATGAGTTTATGGGGTGAGAACTGCCAGGAGCCAGAGCACAGCACCAGAAAGTCCTTTCTGTAAAAATTCTTTGTAGATTTGGTCCTCAGCCAGGAGGAAAAAACCAGATTTTTACTCTAGAAATGATTTTGCAGAGCAGCCACTGTGCTTTTAATCTTGGACCTTCCACAAAACATCTCCAGGGCTATTCCACAGAACCTTTCCAAGAGTATCCCACAAAACCTCTCCAGGCATCTTTCCCACGGGTTGTTTCAAGAAAATATTTTTTTTGGTTTAGAAATAAATAATAGAAATAAATAATATATAAATAATAGAAATAAATAATATATAAGTCATAGACATATCATATATAATAACTTATAATTTAAATAAATAATGTAAATAAATAATATACAATGTATTGCACTATTTTATATATTATATATTACATATTATATATTACATATTATATATTACATATTATGTATAATATATAATATATAATATGTAATATATAATATATAATATATAATATGTAATATATAATATGTAATATATGATATATAATATATAATATGTAATATATAATATTATATTATATATTATATGATATATGATATATGATATATGATATATGATATATTGTATATTGTATATTGTATATTGTATATTGTATATTGTATATTGTATATTATATATTGCTTTTAATCTTGGATATTCCACAAAACCTCTTCAGGCATCTTTCCCAGAGGTTGTTTCAAGTAAATATTTTTTTGTTGTTTTCGAAATAAATAATAGAAATAAATAATATATAAATAATAGAAATAAATAACATATAATAATACATAATATTATAAATAAATAATATGCAATATATCACACTATATTGTATATTATAGCTTCTTCATAATAAATAATATAAATAAACAATATGCAATATATCACACTATATTGTATATTATAGCTTCTTCTTATTTTCTTCTTCTCCTTCTTGTCCTTATTCTCATTATTATTATTATGATATTTATTTATTTATTTATTTATTTATTTATTTATTCATTTTGTCTTGAAAATAAACCAAAAGCAGCTGCATTCTCTCCCAGCTCTGCCCAGCAAATTCTCCCCTCACTGAATTTCCTCTTCTCCTTTCCTCTTCCTGCCTCTGTTGGAGCAGGAATTTTGGCCCAGCCACAAGTGCTGGGAATCAGGTCGTGCTGCAGCTTCTCCCCTATCTCTGCTATCACTGAATCAAGATAAAATAAATCAAAATAAATCAGTGCTGGCCGCTGGCGGCTGCCAAGGTGTGAAATGAGTCAGGCTGGCACCTGCGCCCGCTCCGGGATTGCATCACCGGCGATAAAAGCTCGTTTGTCAGGAATTCATTTGTCAGGAATTCATTTGTCAGGAATTCATTTGTCAGGAATCTGGGCCCGCCCGGTGTTTGCAGGTTCGTTTTCTGCCGCTCTTCCTCCTCCCTTGGCAATTCCTCTTCCTCCTGTCTCTCTGGGAAAAGCACTGATACCCGGGGTAATTAACACTGGGGGTAATTAATGCCCAGCCAGGCATTAATGTGAGGGAAAGAAGGCCACAAAATGCAAAGTGTCTCCTAGCAGGGAAGGGTGTAGGAATTCAGCACATCGCTCCAGATGTCCAGAGAGAACCTTTGAGAGGCTCAGAAGTCTCAGAATGTTGCCAAAAGCACTTGGTGGCTTGACTTTGATCCCTCTAGAGATGTGCCACCTGCATATGAAAATATAAGAATTACAGAAATTTGAAGGATGTAGAAACAGTACATTTGCAAAATGAAACACAAGTTTTAAAGTTTTAGTACAAGAGAGTTATGGAGAGAAGATAGAAGAATTTAGGCCTGTCTCGTGGTTCTTCTTTCTTCTTCTTGTCATCCATTTTCTGTGTGATGCAGGCACTTTTGGATAAGTTCTTGGTGAAAGTACACTTGCCAACAAGAGTGAAAAGTATTGAAGATAAAAAATATGATTTCCGTAAGTTTTTGTTATAAAAAGACACGACTGCCCCGTGGGTGATCAGAGTGCCTTTGGGTGCCTTGCTGGTCAGATCCCAGCTAAGCAGAGAGAAACCTTTGTAGATAAGAAATAATAAACAACCTTGAAAACCAAAAATCTGAAAGTCCAGCCTCGTCTTTTGAAGCCCGATCTTAACGAACCCTCCTACACCTGTCTGGGCAGAGACAGACAACAGCCAACCCAGAGAGAAGGGAACATTTAGACTGGAAATTTACATTTAAAATTTCAATTTTATCTAAATTTAAATGTATTAAATTTTAGATTTTATTTTAAATCCCATAAATTTAAATTTGGGTTTATGGGAACATCTTTCCTCATTTTCCCTTCCCTTGGTTTTTCTCTCTCTTTGCTGCAGCAGGAGTTCTCCTTCTGCCCCATTTCTTTTGTAAAACTGGTCAAAACTTGTATTTAAAAGTGAAAAAGCAACATAATTTTGGGGGTTATTTTTGCTTTAAAATTGGGAAATAGTTTGTCTAAACAAGAAGTGGCACCTACTGCTTCTTGCTGAAGGGACCTTTTGAAAAGAACTTTGCCAGTAACTAACTGATTCTAAATTCTAATATCTATTTTGCCCTGGAGATCGGCACCTTTGGGAAGTGAGAACTGAATTTGGGGTCTCAAAGTGCTCCAATCTGCTTGTGGCTTTGTCACCATCATATTTTCTGGAAAAATCCCTTTGCCCAGGGTTTTTCTCCTGGGAAGCTGAGAAGCCTCAGAAAAAAAGGAAAACAATAATTATCTGATTTGCTTCTCCTGTGTTTTGCTCATGTGGAATGTGTTTGGAGATTGTTTATCCAACATGTGAATTGTTTGATTGGTTTCACGTGAATTATTTTCACTCTTTGGCCAATTACAGCCCATCTGTGTTGAGTCTCTGGAGGAGAGAGTCACGAGTTTTTCTTTAGTATTTTTCAGCCTTCTGTCTGTATCCTTTCTGTATTCTTTAGTATAGTTAAGTACAGTATTCTTTAATATCATATAAATCATAAAATAATAAATTAGCCTTCTAAGAACATGGAGTCAGACTCATCATTTCCTTCCTTTGTCAGGGGACTCAGAAAATACAGCATGGCTTGATTTTCAAGACTCCTTTATCAGAATGGGGTCAAGTGTTTGGTCTGTTAATGGGGTAAAAAAGCAGGGCTGCACTTCTTTCCTCTGTGACCCCATTCCACTCAGATTCTCTCAGTCTTTATTAAAAAAATAATAAGATAGAGAACAGTTTTCTGGAAAAAAAAAAGTTTTATTATCAAATTATTCCTATACAGCACAATTACCCGTGGTAAGGTAAAACAGATCTAGGTGTGCAGTCACTTGGAATTCAGTTCTACCAGCACAAAAATCAACAAACAACTCCTTCAGTGCAAATTAATGCCTTGGATTGTGTGGAATTCCTGTCTTTGGACTGTTTTCCTCTCAGAGTTCTCTCCAGCTCCATCTTTGAACGAGGGAAAATCGTAGTAGTTACAAAAATAGGTAGTATTTCAATTTCTAGGCTTTACAGTACAGTGGGAGGTAATTTCTCAGCCTCTAAAGTCCTTATTTCTTCATTGAATCCATGAAATCTCTTCACCCCAGCACGGGGTGGATCCATGCTCGATATTGCACAGACAGGACTTGAAAGCAGCAGAGGCTGGGCCAGGTGGGGAAGGAGCTCTCCTGTGTCAGACTCTTCAGTAATACATGTTCTTGTCCCACCAACCTGCAGGAGAAGGGAGGGGATAATAAGTTTTTTAAAATTGGCTATTTTTCCTCAAAAAGGAAAAGTGATCATTGGAGAAAAATGGTTCATTTTTCAGCAGTCACCCATGAGTGGCAGCTGAGGTGGGGGTGGGAGGGAAAGGATGGGAAAAGGCACATGAAAAATGAAAATATTCAATTAAAATTCACTTGGAACAGCACACTCACTTCCTGGGTGTCTCCTGATGAGCAGCTTCCGGATTTCATCGTAGACCCAAATCAGGATGGCAAAAGGCACAGCCACAAACCAGTACTGGAACCTGGGAGTGGGGCAAAAGGACTCACTCAGAAACACCTGAGCACAGCTCAGCTCCAGTTCTGGGGTGTCTGTGCTGTTCAATGTCACTAAAACCAATCTGCCCCCTTGGGCATCTTCCCTTTCTCCTAATTAATCCCTCAAATTGATGATGTGCATGTAAAGCCTCCCAGTCTTAAATTAAGGCTCAAGGATTAATTAATTCTAGGTCCTATTCAAGAGGAAATGTTTCCTGGTGTTATCACAGCAATAAATCACCTGACTGATCTATTTAAAATAAAAGTTACATGCTGGCTGTGTTCACAAAAATCTTGGAAATGCTGGAAGAAATATTTAAATGTTGGTCTTGCACAGGTGGCTTTTTGGATCCTCAGTAGGAAATCCAGTAGGAGAATGTGGAAATTATGGTAACAGTCACCTTTTTGGCCAAGAAATAGTGATGAATACATGAATTTTTAAAAATATTTATCCTGCAGTGGTGCTGCACAGGCTCTTGCTCCTGTTTGGTGCCCACAAGGAGGGCAGGGGAAGCTCAGAGCTCACCTGAGTGGAGTGAAGTTCAGGGCTGTAACATGTCCAAGGCCGTAGGTGAGAATCAAAGCAATTCCTATCTGGGAAAATATCCCCACCCAGATGACTTTGTTCCTGCAGGAAAAGCAGAGAGGAAGAGTTAACCCTCTGTGAGAGAGTTAAACTAACCCCAGAGTTAAATTCCTGTGAGAGAGTTAATCCCAGAGTTAACCCTCTGTGAGAGAGTTAAACTAACCCCAGAGTTAAATTCCTGTGAGAGAGTTAATCCCAGAGTTAACCCTCTGTGAGAGAGTTAAACTAACCCCAGAGTTAAATTCCTGTGAGAGAGTTAATCCCAGAGTTAACCCTCTGTGAGAGAGTTAAACTAACCCCAGAGTTAAACTCCTGTGAGAGTTAAATTAACCCCAGAATTAAATCCCTGTGAGAGAATTAAATTAACCCCAAGTTAATTCTCTGTGAGAGAGTTAACCCCCTGTGAGAGTTAAATAAAGTCCAGAGTTAACCCCCTGTGAGAGAATTAACCCCTTGTGAGAGGGTTAAGTTAAACCCAGAGTTAAACCCCTGTGAGAGGGTTAACCCCAGAGCTAAACCCCTGTGAGAGGGTTAAATTAACCCAAGTTATCCCCCTGTGACAGAGTTGAGTTAACCCCCTATGAGATGGTTAAATTAACCCAAGTTAACCCCCTGTGGCAGAGCTGAGTTAACCCTCTGTGGGACGGTTAAATTAACCCAAGTTAACCCACAGTGAGAGAATTAACCCCCTGTGAGAGGGTTAAGTTAAACCCAGAGTTAAACCCCTGTGAGAGAGTTAACCCCAGAGCTAAACCCCTGTGAGAGGGTTAAATTAACCCAAGTTAACCCCCTGTGAGAGGGTTAAATTAACCCCAGAGTTAACCCCCTGTGGCAGAGCTGAGTTAACCCCCTGTGAGAGAGTTAAATCAACCCCGGAGTTAACCCTGTGTGTGCCTTCTGGATCCCTGCAATCCCTGCTCTGCAGGCACAGGGCTGGGTGGGCAGCTCTGTCCTGTACCCCAAGTGCTCCTGCCTGTCCTGGCAGCATTCCCAGCCCAAATCCAGCTGTGGGAGACACCCAGAGCAGCTCCTCCAGGCTCCTGCAGCGCTGGGAATGTGCTCAGGTGACTCAGGTGCTAACACAAGGAGGAAGCACACAGAGGTGTAGGCTGCAGATAAAGGATGGAAAATCAATGGCTCTGCTATCAGAAAGCCTGGGAGGGAATGCCAGCTCTGCTGCTGGCCCCTGGCCCAGCTGATATTTGGAATTCTACCCGGACTGGAGGTTTGCAGAGGGAGGCCAGCACTGTCTGGGGGAGTTTGGCTAGCTGGTATCTCCCTTCCCAGAGCCTCAAGTTATCTCAGGGAAGTCCAGACTTGCTATCTCGTGATAAGGAGTTCAGAAAGTAATCTGGAAGAGAAACTCCCATTTTTTTTTTCCTAGTAAACATTTTAATGAATGGAAAGTTGGTTTTAAGCTGGTGCATTTTCAGAATAACCAGCACAATGTCTTTAAAGAAAATCCCTACCCTGAAGCAGAAAAGAGGCTGAGGGGAGGTGCAATAAAATATTTGCCTGAGATTTGTGATTGTTTAAGGCCAGGCTTAATCTCTGTGCAAAGACTGAAAGTGAGAGGGCCAAATCACTGAGCTCACCTGCTTCTGAAGGGAGCAGGAGGCTAACTGGAACTGCAGGTTTCGATTAGATAGGAAAAAATCCTTCCCTCAGAGGGAAATTCTTCCCAGGTGAGGCCCTGGCGCAGGGTGCCCAGAACAGCTGTGGCTGCCCCTGCATCCCTGGCAGTGCCCAAGGCCAGGCTGGAGCAGCCTGGGATGGTGGAAGGGGGATGAGATGAGCTTTAAGGTCTCTTCCAACCCAAACCATCCTGGGATTGTGCATCTACCAAACTCACCTGAAGAGGCCCTGGCGGAAAATGGAATTTCTGCGCGTTTTCCTGATGATCAGATCAGCCACCTGCTGGATGGTGATGCTGACAAAGAAGGCTGTGTAGCCAGTCCACTGCAGGTACATGCGCTGGTAGTGGGTCTGCAGAGCCAAACAAACACCAAAACCTTTTAAATTCACACCCTCCCACCTCCCCCAGGCTGCTGCAAACCCCCAGGGGAGGCTTCATTGCAGTGCCCGAGGTGTGAACGCAGGGTTCCTCCAGATTTGGGCACAGAATGCTCAGATCTGGGCCCAGCTTCATTCCAGGGCTGAGTCACGAGGCTGCAGCACGAGCTGGGGCTGAGGGGTGTTTGTGTGGATTCATCAATGCCTCCTGAGCCTTGTGATTCTGCAGGGGAGGGAGGGAGGGAGAGGGGGAGGCTGCAGAGGACTTGGCAGAGGTGCTGCTCACCAGCAGGGCTGGGAGAGGATGGTGAGGATGGATTTTGGGGGGTTCAACCATCCAGACCAGAGAAGAAGGTGCAAGGGGCTGTGAGAGGATTGATTTTGGGGGGTTTAGCCATCCAGACCAGAGAGGAAGGTGCAAGGGGCTGGGAGAGGATTGATTTTGGGGGTTTAACCATCCAGACCAGAGAGGAAGATGCAAGGCGCTGTGAGAGGATGGTGAGGATTGATTTTGGGGGGTTTGACCACCCAGACCAGAGAGGAAGGTGCATCTGCAGGGGCTGTGAGAGGATGGTGAGGATTGATTTTGGGAGGTTTGACCACCCAGACCAGAGAGAAAGGTGCAAGGGGCTGGGAGAAGATGGTGAAGATTGATTTTGGGGGCTTTAAGCACCCAGACCAGAGAGGGAGGTGCAAGGGGCTGGGAGAGGATGGTGAGGATTGATTTTGGGAGGTTTAACCATCCAGACCAGAGAGGAAAGTGCAAGGGGCTGGGAGAGGATGGTGAGGATTGATTTTGGGGGGTTTAACCATTCAGACCATAGAGGGAGCTGAAAGGGGCTGTAAGAGGATGGTGAGGATTGATTTTGGGGGTTTAACCATCCAGAGAGGGAGGTGCAAGGGTCTGGGAGAGGATGGTGAGGATTGATTTTGGGGGGTTTGACCACCCAGACCAGAGAGGAAGGTGCAAGGGGCTGTGAGAGGATGGTGAGGATTGATTTTGGGGGGTTTATGCACCCAGACCAGAGAGGAAGGTGCATCTGCAGAGGCTGTGAGTGAGGAGGTGAATTGTCAAAGAATGAATGAAAAAGCAGAGGCTGAATGAAGGAGCTGTGTGACAGGAAGCCCTAAAGAGTCTCTCCTGCAGGAACACGAGATGAAAACTAATTCTATTTGCATTGAAGCCTCGTTTGCATTCCCTACACCTTTATCCTGAGGGAATTTTGAAGCAGGCAGGTGGGCAGGGAATTTTCAGGGCTGCTTTACCCATTGCTGCCCGTAGGAATCCTCGAAGTCGTTGATGGCATTGCTCTCCCAGTTCACCCTCACTCCCAGCAGCGTGGAGGGCAGGAAGCCTTGCTCAGCATAGACTGTGAAATAGGTGACAAAAGCCCCCACCGACTGCATGATTCCTGCAGAAACAATGAGGAAAAACCGAAATTAAGGAGCACTGAGGGATGTGCTGGATGCATGAAACAAGCTAAAGGTAGTTTGAGAGTTTTGGTGCTGTGAATTTCTTGCCCTCTGTTGATAAAACCTCATTTTATTGCTGAATAATGAGCAACAGGAGGGAGCTGCAGAGGAAGGGGTTGAGTTTCAGCTCCTAAATTTAAGGTTTTTTTAATTAATCAGCTGGAGTCTTGCTCTGCTGACACAAGAGAGAGTTTGGGGGGCCAACCCACCGATCTGCAGGTAGGAGTAGACAGCCAGCTGCTGGTTCACCAGCCGGTCTCTCCTCTTGTTCCGGGGCCTCCTGTTCATGATGTCACTCTCAGCTTTCTCGTAAGCCAGAGCCACCGAGGGGATCTGCAAGAGAAACAAACCCTCAGCGCCTGGGGGGCAGCATTTGCCTGATTCCCAGGGGTTTAGCAGCAATTTGCTGTTGCCAAGTGGTTCTGCTGAATGTTGGCAGAACAGAGGAGAGGAGGATCTGTGTGGATCCCTAATAATTAATTAATTAATTCCTATTCATTGTAAAGGGCTTGGGAAAATCTGAAATATGCATGGATCTGGTGATCAATGCAGAAGGCTAGAGGAATTTAACATGAATTTAACATGAATTTAAAATTAAAGGGTCTTCCAGGTCCCTTGGGCTGGGCTGGATGGAATATGAGGGGTAACTGCAGAAATCCCTCTGATCTCTTGATTAAAACACAAGATATTATATATAATAATAGATATGTTTATTGTATTATATTGTATTATATTGTATTGTATTGTATTGTATTATATTGTATTGTATTATATTGTATTATATTGTATTGTATTATATTGTATTATATTGTATTGTATTATATTGTATTGTATTATATTGTATTATATTGTATTGTATTATATTGTTTTGTATTATATTGTATTGTATTATATTGTATTATATTATATTATATTATATTATATTATATTATATTATATTATATTATATTGTATTGTATTGTATTGTATTATATTGTATTGTATTATATTGTATTATATTGTATTGTATTATATTGTATTATATTGTATTGTATTATATTGTATTGTATTATATTGTATTATATTGTATTGTATTATATTGTTTTGTATTATATTGTATTGTATTATATTGTATTATATTATATTATATTATATTATATTATATTATATTATATTATATTATATTATATTATATTATATTATATTATATTATATTATATTATATTATATTATATTATATTATATTATATTATATTATATTATATTATATTATATTATATTATATTATATTATATTATATTATATTATATTATATTATATTATATTATATATTTATTTTTTTAAATACATAATTGTTCACTGCTGATTTTAGCCTGCATCAACATCTTTGCTTTCTGCTCCCTCCCCTGCAGGTTGTTGTTGTTTTTCTACTCTTCTTTCCCTCTACCTGGCTGCTTTTAATCCCTTTTTTCAGTGCCTTTCTCATCTGTAGGACAAATCCCCTGTTCAGGATGTGCCTCCACCCCCAGCCCCTGTCCTGGCAGGACATTCCAGCAGGAAATGGCTTTGGAGCCCCCAACTCACAATGTCGGTGCCCAGGTCGATGAAGAGGATGGTGATGGTGCCAATGGGCATGGGGATGCTGGCAATGATGTAGATGAGGAAGGGGCAGAGCTCTGCAATGTTCTTGGTCAGGGTGTAGGCAATGGTTTTCTTCAGGTTGTCAAAGATCAGGCGGCCTGGGGGAAGAGAAAATTCTTCTGTCAAAGGGAATTTTTATCAGGGAAAAAAAGTTCAGTTTAACTAAATGAGGTGGAAGCATTTACTGCTCATTTCTGCTTTCCTCATGTGTTTCCTCATGCATTTTGTAATTTGGCTTTGTTGGGTTTTTTAAGCTCCCCTCCCTTGAAGGCTTCTGAAAACTCAAGTGTGATAAAACATTTCTTCTGATGAGGCAGTTTGAGGGGAAAAACCTCATTCCCCAAAATGCTGTGGCTGTGATGGGAACCACAAGCTCTTTACAGTGAAAGACGAGTGGGATGAGTGCTCCTGTCTTAGGTGGAGCACAGTGAAGGTGATGTGTGAGAAAATAATAGAGGGAAAAGGTGGAGAAAATAATTTATATCTTTGTGAGGCTTCAGACTGCATTGGAACAAGTCAGGAAATGCTTTTATCTGAAGCTTGATCAAACAGAGACAGCAAATCTTTATTATGTGTGGGAGAGGGAGATGATTTCCTTATTCTCTGATTGTCATGTGTAGAAATGGAATTCATTCCCAGCTTCCCCAAAAAGCAAATCCACAAATCCAGAAAGAGAAGAGAGGAAGATCAGAAGGCCCTGCCAGCAGCTTCCAGCTCAAAAAGTGGGAAACAACATCATCTTTACCTTCCTCCACTCCTGTGACAATGGAAGCAAAGTTGTCATCCAGCAGGACCATATCAGCTGCATTTTTGGCTGCGTCAGAGCCAGCAATCCCCATAGCAATCCCAATATCTGCTTTTTTTAGGGCAGGAGAATCATTGACTCCATCTCCAGTCACGGCAACCACAGCTCCCTGGAACACACAAAAGCATCCAGATGTGGGTTTGGGAGGAGAGGGTGGATCCTGTCAGCATCAATCCTTAAATTTCCAACAGAAAAATGCTGGTAGGAAGTTCTGAATCCTCCCTGTACCCACATCAAACACAGCCAGGGGTCAGGAGGGTGGTGGGCAAGCTCAGAGTTATGTGTGGTTCCCTTTAGAGTAGAGGCCTGGAAAATTCAGGGATGTGGTTCACTGCTTCCTAAAGGGTGGACATCTCAATTTGATCCATTTCAAATGCAATCAATCTGATAGTTTGGTATAAAGAGGATTTAAGGTTTGCATGTCTGCTCTATGTGCATGGTCCATCTCTGTCTGAGCAGAGCCAGGTTCACCTCTGACATCTGGGGGAGGTTTGATTAACACAAAATATCCTGGTTTGTTTTTTTTTTTAAATGAAGTGGCGATTTGATTAACACAAAATATCCTGGTTTGTTTTCTTTTTTTAATGAAGTGCTACAGAAAGAGCCAGGCTTCATCTGATTCACAAATTATGTAACTGTTGAGTTAGAGCCCATCCTCATTCTATCCCAACAGCTCCTGGCCATCCTCAGTCTGTGCTGGAGTTTCTCCACTAATCCAAAAGATGGAAAACTCTGATTATCCAACTCAGCTTCTTTGTTATCTTCCTGAGCATCTCCTGCAGCTCCAGGCTCTGCTCTGGCTGATGCTGAAGTTTCTGGCTTGGTTCAAGGCAGGGTGTTCAGAGTGGGGACAAAGCCTGGCAAACTGATTAATAAAATGCTGAATTTCCTGTCCCTGGGGGGATTGAGCACAGTGTCACTACCTATAAATAATGCCATGTACAGAAAGGCTTATAAGCTCTAAGTGCTAAACATAGCTGGAGACTGGCTGGGGGAGGGTGTTCCTTTTCATCCCTAAAGAGCCAAATCTGCCAGGAGTGTGGGAGTCTGAGCAGGGCAGAACACGTTTACCCACCGTGTGCCTCGCAGAGATCATTCAAAAAATAAAAACCACATCAAATTGAAGTTTTATCTCTTATTTTTACTCTCTGGAGAGCCCTCCAGGCTTAAACCTAAAGAGCTGATAATGCTGATTGGGAAGCTCAGTGCTGGCACAAATACAAAAATAAAATAATATTTTATGCCACATCTTCTCTACAAAATCCAGGCACAGCTCTAGTGTAGCTTTAATTCACAAAATCTACTTGGAAGATGTCATTTTTGAGTAGAGAGTCTTTTGATGGCAATTTTCATCTTTTACAGAGCTGTATAATTTTTTTTTTAATTTTTTTTTCCTCCTGTGCTGGCAGCCCTCCAGGCTGCTTTACATAATATTGCCCATGGATGGGACAAACCCTCTTTAAATCCTGCTGCCTGATTTACAGCCCTGGGAAGTAACACAGATAAGACTTGGTGGTACATAAATCATACTCCGGCGTTCTGTGGGGCTCATACCTCAGAATCACAAATAATCTAGGCTGGAAAAGAGCTGTGAGTTCACCTGTTCACCCAGCACTGCCACTAACCAGCTCCACTCCCAAACATTCCTGTGGGCAGGAGGACATGGCTCCGAGCAGCCACACGAGATAAGAGGAGAGGATGTGGCAGCAGCATTGCTTTTATCTGTGTTTAAAGAATTCCCGAGGGAATTCTCCTTCCTAGCCAGGGCACAGGAGGCTTTTTGTGCTTCTCAGAGTGCCAGGGACAATCCATGCTCTGGCTACAGCTCCAAACCCAGGGAAAGCTCATTTTGTCACCAGGAGCTGTGTCTGCAGCAGGAATTGGAGCGGCTTGGACTGAGTCCAGGCAGCGTTTGTGGCAATCTGTTAGATAATGTTCTGGCACGGGGAAAAGACGATAAACAGAGCTTAGGGAGCACTGGGAATTGGCTCCCAGCCTCTCAGCCCTGCTGTGTGTGTGTGTGTGACCTCTGCCACGCCTGCCTCACCTGCCTCTGGCAGCCCTCCACGATGATCAGCTTCTGCTGGGGCGACGTGCGCGCGAAGACGATCTCAGCGTGCTCGCGCAGGATGGCGTCCAGCTGCTCCGAGCTCATGTCCTTCAGCTCCATCCCGTTCACCACGGCTGCCGTGGCTTCCCTGCAAGAGCCACGGGCAGGGCAGGGTGAATTTTCAGATTAGAAGGGTGGAAATCGTGCTCTTGAGGGATGGGCGTGCAGCTGGATGGCGGGAAAGCGGCAAATTGAGTTAATTGCAGAGGCGTTTGTTGTTAATCAGCTGGAGTTGAATGAAAGGCTCTGCAGAAATCCAGAGTGGATCACAGTCACTTCTGGATACAGAGGGGTCTCATTGAAGCTTCAGAAAATGTATTTTAAAGAGGCCTCTCACTGGGAGGAGCAGAGGAAGACATCACTTCTGCAAAGAGCTTTTATCCTTCCCTTGTGATGCTATTTTTTCCCCATTTAAGGGGTGAAGGAGGCATTTGGGCTGATGGTCCAAACTGGGTCGTGTGATGCTGAATTTTGCTCTGTGTGTGTGTGTGTTTAGTCAAACAGGCAGTGACAGTGACTTCCCCACGATGTGCAAAGAATAATTCACCAGATTTTCTTCACGGGCAGCAGAGATGAAAACCACCGAGTGGACACATTTAGGAGGAGATGACTCAAGAGTGGGAATGTGTCATAAAAAAAGCAGAAAGCAGCGGGGATGCAGCATAAAAGCACCGTGGAGGGAGCAGGGAAATGAAGCCCTGGGTGCTGCCAGGCTGTGCTGGCTCTCACCTCCTGTTGACCTGCTCCACAGGGATGTTGAGGCGCTTGGCAATGTCCTCCACGGTCTCGCTGGTGGCTGAAATGATGCCCACGCTCTTGGCGATGGCCTTGGCCGTGATGGGATGGTCGCCAGTGACCATAATGACCTGAGCAAGGGACAAGAGAGCACTCAATGGCCAAAGGTGGAGGGAGATAAGGGGGAATGTCTGGTTTTGAGGAGCAGGAAGCGATTGGGGATCAGAGCAGCGCTGTGTACACAGCAGAGGGAGATTAGGGGCGGTAATTGCCCAGCTCTGGATCAACATCTGGGCTCTGCCTCTCTTGCTGAGGTGCTTTATCAGGGCTCTGGGGGAAGAACTCGTCACAGGCAGCCAGATTAGAATAATGCAGAATAAAGGAGCCCTTATATAAGGGTCTATATTAGGCATCTTCAGTGGGGAGGGTTTGTTAGGATATTGCATCTTAAAATGGATCCTTGTGACTGAGGTGTCCTGACAGATAAGGCACAGCCTTTTCTTGCTTTTCTCAAAGAAAAGTAGCCAGATCTGTCTTCAGGCTACAGAAAATTTCATCAGGGTTGGGGTTTGGGATTCTTCTCATCTAGATGTGTAATTCCAAATACGATTTTCCTAGATTTAGAGAGATTTCACCTCTGCTTAGTTTACTTGTGTGTCCCCAGGGAGGGAAATTAGGGGAATTACTGCTTCAGGTTTCACTTGAATAGTGTTAAGATTAGCGATTCCTTTGGATAAATGTCCAGAGCAGTGTCCTGATGCCATCTCTAGAACTGTTTCTATCAATCACCTTATTCTGTTTACAAGCAATTCCTTCCAGCTGTTGTGGGTTCTGTATTCTAGAGATGGATCTGATGAGAGATGATCTGAGCTTTTGCAAATTCAGATTTCCAGGTTTGAGGGTTTTGTGCAGTTCCTATAGTCTGATTCCCACTTAAATGAAAATGTTTTTTCTCTGGGGGCTTTCTAAATTGAAATTATACAATGCTCTTAACTAAGGTTAAGATTTTTGATAATCGTTGCCAGAAAGATAATTAGTGACGATGAGGTGGAAGATCTTAAATTTTAAATACTTTAAATAATACCTAAAATAATCATAAGGAGTCTTTCTGTAGTGAACCCACTGTGTTTTTCTCTGTAAAATCCTCACCTTGATGCCAGCACTGCGGCACTTGGAGACAGCGTCAGGCACCGTGGAGCGAGGTGGGTCAATCATGGACAGGAGCCCCACAAAGCACAGGCTGGAGGTTGGGAAGTTCATGGAATCTGTGTCAAACTGGAAGGTCTCTGGAAACTCGTTCTCAGGCAGGTACAAGTGGCAGAAACCTGAAAAGATATTTAGGTTGGTGAGATGGCAGGAAAATGTGGGAGAAAGAGGAGAGGCTTTGCTCTTGCCCATGGAGCTCCAGCATTTAACAATTCTTCCAGGCATGCTGGATGTGCCCACACTTTAAACGCCATTTCACAGGTTTTACAGCTGGATTTTACCCCATTTTCATGTTTTCCCCCCTTTTCCCAGGCACTCACCCAGCACTCTCTCCCCCATGCCCCCCAGCTCCATGTAGGCTGTCTGGAAAGCTTCTGCCTTCTCACTGTCCAGAGGCTCTTCCTTGCCATTGATCATGATGGTGCTGCACCTCTCCAAAATCCTCTCTGGGGCCCCTTTCATCACCAGCAGGAAGCGTTTGTCGTGGGGGTCGTCGGTCTCGTGGATGGAGAGCTGTGCCACAAAGAGGAGAGGGGTTGGAAGAGCTCAAATTGTCCTCATTTCCTTCTGGTTTCCCATGGGATTAATGTTCTTTTCCATGAAGAAATCATGATTGCCATCAAGTGGAATGAACTGTATCTATTATAACTTGAATTTCCTCTGCTGTTGAATTACCCCATTAAGGCCTCCAGGTCACCCCTTTGCTGCATCAGGCCCAGTGATAGAAACAATCTGGCATGATTTCCAAAAAAAAAAAAAAACAGAAACACACCTGGAATTTGTTGGTAGAGTTGAAAGGGATTTCAGCCACTTTCCTGTTCTGTGCTCTGATGCTCATCACATCCCCCAGAATGACCTCAGAGAATTTCAGCAGAGCTGTCTCAGAGGCATCTCCAACCACGACCCTCTGTGGGCACAAAGGAGGAAAACATTTTACTTTTACATTTCCACAATTCCATGGCATGCTGCACACTTCAGCAACAAGGATCCCCATTTTTATGTTCAAGCTATCCTAGAAAAAATATTAAAGTAGAATTTGGGAATGTCAGCTTTGCTCTTGGAGTTAGAACTGAGCCACAGCAGACTGTAAAGCAGATTTGGGGTCACACTCAGGGCACTACAGGTGAGCTGAGGCACAAACCCAAATTAATTTGAGGATGGCACTGATGAGTAAACAGCAGGTTTGTCCTGGTAGCCCAGTCAGTAGAATTTACTACCTTCGAGCAGTCATGTGGAAAGACATCAATTAAGGCATGTTTACCTTTGCTATAATAAATTAACAGTGCAGTAATTGCTGTTCCTGCTAGCTGTCTTGCCTTTTTCCTGGCAGGCACAGTTGGGTTTGGACAATGCACAGGTGCTCTTGGGGCTGTCCTGTGCAAGGCCAGGAGTTGGGATTGTGGATCTCCTCCAATTCAGGATAATCTGAAATTCTACGCTTTTGACTCTGTGTTTTTTTTTATCCCGTGTTAAATTTTTTGTGTACAGCAGTTAAGCCGCTGTCAGTAGGAAGTTACTGGTAAAATGGAGATTGTTAAAACCAAACAGAGAAAATTGTTTTTTCAGAGGAGGGGAAATAAGCTGGTGTGAAGTCAGCAGTACCTTCATGATGGGGAGATTTTCCTGTCCTGGCCGGAATTCCGCCCGGTTGCAGAGAGTGACAATTTTTGATAACGCCGTCCATGAGGGGGAACTTTGATCAAAGGGCTGGGCTGAGAGAAGCAAAACACACATTGCATCTTTTAGCATGTTGCATGACACAAGTAAAATCTTAACAGTGAAAAAACAGAACTGACTTATTTGCAGAAAAAATTTATTCATTTGACAGCTTCTTTTACGGAAAAAAAAAAATTGATATAAATTTTCCCTCCAGCAGTGCTGGCAAAGGGGCTTGGATGATGCTTGTTTGCTTAATTCCCCACTAAATGTACTCTTGGCAAAAGGTTCTGGAGTAGAACCTCCTTCAGGTTTACTTCCTGTGAGTGGAATCCAATATTAATTCTTTTTTTCACATCTCCACATGGCTAAGGAGGGATTTCCACGTGTAGAAGGAAGATATGCCTGATTTAGCCAGCAAAACTGAGGATGGATCCAGGTATGTGCCCCTTCCCACGGCCCCATTTCCCCATTTACTTGTTTGATCTTCACTGGTGTCAGCTGAGTAGATCTGGTTGTCAAACCAGAGGTGGGCAACAGTCATCCTGTTCTGGGTGAGGGTGCCTGTCTTGTCGGAGCAGATGATGGAGGTGGAGCCCAGGGTTTCCACCGCCTCCAGGTTCTTCACCAAGCAGTTCTTCTTGGCCATGCGCTTGGCCGTGAGGGACAGGCTCACCTGGCAGGAGGGAAGGGGTCCAGCTGTCACCAAGGTGTGGCTACACACAGGTGTAACGAGATTGCATTCTCCTGGTAGATCTTTTGTGGGGTTTGCAAGAGAATATTTTAAATTTTTCATTTTTTGTTGGCGGCAGTGCATTTTTTTTCTCCCCTTTTAAATTTTTAATTTAGAATCTGAGGTTTGGCTGTAACGAGCACAGGTAGATTTGCTGCTGACAAGAACCTGCTGCCTGCTGATAGGAATAAGGATGCCTTATCAGTCAAGAGGTTGCTTGGGATGGAAGAACCTGTGAGGGGCAGGGAGCTGCTGGTCACCAGCTCCATGAATCCTGCAATGATTGCCTTCATTATTTGCTGCTGGGGTGTTTGGAGCCAGCAGTGCTTAGCATGTGTGCTGCTTCTCAGGCAGGGATTTTAGTGCTGGACAACTGGTAATAAAGTGGAGTTTTCATGTGACTTTCAGAGTACAATGTCCCCACTCCCAAGTGGGAGCAGGTGGTGGGGAAATGAGTCACGTCATTGTACTCGGCAGCCATCGGGACAGAGCAGCAATTGAACTTAAACCCCAGCTGGGTTTAGGATGAATGACTCAGTTACACCAGAATCACCAAATGAATTGAACCCCCACCCCTCTCCAGCCCCAACCCAGCCCAGAGCAGAGAACCCCAGCGCAGACTCACCGTCACCGTGGCCAGCAGCCCCTCGGGCACGTTCGCCACGATGATGCCGATGAGGAAGATGATGGAGTCCAGGATCTTGTAGCGCATGGAAACGGAGATGATGAAGAAGAGGACCCCGATGGAGATGGCCACCCCTGCCACCAGGTACACGAAGTGCTCGATCTCGATGGCGATGGGCGTCTTCTCGTTGCCCACGCCCGAGGCCAGGGAGGCGATGCGGCCGATGATGGTGCGGTCCCCGGTGTTGATGACAATACCCGTGGCAGTGCCTGCAGGGACAGAAAACTGTCACCTCCAGGGCACACAAACACTCTGCAGCCTGACATTCCAGCAGGTATTGATGGAAAAACTGAGGAAACCATGGTCGGTTCCAATCCAAATCGATCCGTTGGTTGGTGCAGCCGTAACCATGCTGCGTGTTGGAACAAATGTTTAGTGTGACCACCCCCAAGGTCACACTTTAATCTGCTCAGGTCAAAATTCATGTGGGCAATTAAACCTCTCTCAAGTTCCTCAAAGAATTGCTCAATGAGTTAGCAGGACTAAGCAGTCCCTGTGCAGGTGCCTTTTTGGGGGCCCTGCTCTCTGTATGCTGATAAATAATAAAAATTAGAAATGTTCAGCTCCCCTGAAGCTGCTGAATAGAGGTCAAAGACTAACTAGAATAAAAAAGAAAAGGATGTAAAGGTGTGCACACAGGATGATAATCGTGGCTGGAGCTAGTGGAGATAAGAGATAAGGAAGATAAAATGGGATTTCCATGCCCAGTTTCAGGATCAGCTCACCTTCCACACAGGTGGTGGAGTAGAAGGCGATGTTCCTGGTCTCCAGGGGGTTCTCGTGGGTGAAGTCACAGGAGCGGGACTGTGGCTCTGATTCCCCTGTGAGTGAAGAATTGTCCACCTTTAATGAAAGGGAGACATGCCCAGATTAAAGTCAGCAGTACACAGATGTGTCCAGCCCAGGAGGTGAGGTGGCAGCTTCATCCATAATCAGTGACATCAACAACTCTCAGTGCCCCTTCTCTGAGCTGCTGCTGTCCCTGACAGGACCTATCTCTGTGGGAATTCAGGTCAGCCAATGCTGTGTGTCTGTCAGTGGGATTTTCAGCAGCAGCCTGAGAAAACCCCACAGTTTTGAGGATCTGCCTCCAGTGGAAACTCTCAGTTTTGTATTGGTGCATCTGCCCTGTCCTGGCAAAGAGCAGAGCCAGAACATGGCATGGACTTCTTGGATGTTCAGGGAGGGAGGTGTCAGTCCTAGAGGAGCTCAGCATCACATTCAGGCTTCTGCTCTCTGACTTCATTAACTATGTCCAGTCAAAGCTCTAACAACCCATAATGGCTATGGAGAAATTCTTCCTATGTAATAAATCACTCCAAACTCTGTTTTCCCTCTTTCCTTTGCTCTTCCAAGCCCTGTTTACCTTGCAACCCTGAGTGAAGATGAGGCGAATGTCTGCAGGGATCCTGTCCCCACCCTTGATCTCCACAATGTCCCCAACCACCAGCTGGTCTGCTGGCAGCTCCTTCTTCTCGGCATCCCTGAGGACCAGAGCTTGCTGGAAGAGAGAAATGGGACAAAAATGAGCTTTGTGCCACCCTCTGCACTGAGATCCTCCCCTCTGTTCTGGGAAAGAGCCAGAGCAGGGTGATGGAGAGGAAATGTGAGAATGTTTGACAGCCAGCTGGACTGCTCAGCCTGGAATTTGGGGGATATGAGATGGGAAGTGGCCTTGGGGATGGGGAAATGCCTTCCAGGGATGTGCTCACATGCCATCAGATCTGTGGGCTGCAGAATGTGAACCCAGCACATTTCTCCCCTTTGCAGGACTGAACTGGGCACTGAGTTCTCTAACCCAGTGCTGGATGAAAACAAGGATGTGCATCCCACAGCTCACAGACCCGTGAGAGCAACCACGTGTGCTTTTTAGCAATGGTTTGTGATTCAGGACGTTTATCTGGGTCATTTGCCAAGAGATAAATTCAAGTTGGGCTTGCTGTGCTTCCCTCATCCTTTTCTGGGATGAATTTTGGCCTCAGTTGAAAGGCACTGTGGTTCTCACCTGTGGGATCATCTTGCTGAAGCTGGCCATGATGTTTGTGCTTTTGGCTTCTTGATAATAAGCAAAGATACCAGTGAGGATGACAACCAGAGCCAGGACTACTCCGAGGTAGAGCTGATCAATAAAAGATATAATTTGGTTAATTTAAGACAAGTTCTCAGCTATTTCTCTGTTAGAATGACTCAGTTCTGTGTTGTTTTAAAATGAGATTTTAAAAGGTTAAAAGACAGGTTAAGAGAGGAACTTTCAGGTGTTGGCCTGCAAACAATCAATTAAAGCTTTTTTTATGTGTGTATAAAAAAGTTTTTAATAGTTTTAATAATCAAAAATCCTTCTCTAAACTGACACAATCCTGAAAAAATTAGTATTAAAAATTTAAAATAAAAAAAAAAAGCAGAGTATAACTCAAAGGGCAATTAGTCAGAGACTCTTAATCTCTGACTGAAGTCAGAGTCTAAAGTCTTTAGACATTTTTACCGCTCTCAGAATTCTCAAGAATTGTGACTATGCCCAGTGGCCATCAAACCTTTGCCCAGGCACTCTTTAGGCGAGTGCTGTGGCGGTGTTTGAGCTTTTATCAGAAGTGTTTGGCAGCGGGAGAGCCTGGTGAGAACAAGAGGCCTCCTTGTAGTTACTGAGTAACTGTGGAGTATTCCAACCACCCTGCCCGTGGTGGGCACTCATCCACTCACGTTGTCAAAGGCTGAATCCACCCCCTGAGCCAGCTGGATGCCAAAGGAGATCCAGGAGAAGCCAGCCCCGATCCACAGGAGGATGGAGAAGCCCCCGATCATCTGCTTGAGGAACTTCACGATTTCGGGGGTGGCTTTGGGAGGAGTGAGCGCGTTGGGGCCGTCCCGAGCCAAAATCTCTGCTGCTCTTGCGCTGGAGAGACCCTGCAGAAGGAGGTGGCATGGTCACAATGAAGTGACAAACTGATTTTTAACCCCAGCTCAGAGCAAAATGCCCATGCTGCTGTTTTTACACACTTACTATGAAATCACAGATTTCTAAACCCACTCGGAGCAAAATGCACGTGCTGCTGTTTTTACACATGTTTACTATGAAATCACAGATTTTTTACCCCAGCTCAGAGCAAAATGCACGTGCTGCTCTTTTTTCCTCATGCTTACAATGAAATCACAAACAGATTTTTACCCCAGCTCAGAGCAAAATGCCCATGCTGCTGTTTTTACACGTTTACTATGAAATCACAGATTTTTCAACCCAGCTCAGGGCAAAACGCACGTGCTGCTGTTTTTACACATGTTTACTATGAAATCACAGATTTTTAGCCCAGCTCAGAACAAAATGCCCACAGTGCTGTATTTTCACATATCCACAATGAAATCACAGATTTTTACCCCAGCTCGGAGTAAAATGCCCATGCTGCTGTTTTTTCACGTTTACTATGAAATCACAGATTTTTACCCCAGCTCGGAGCAAAATGCACGTGCTGCTATATTTTCACACATTCACAATGAAATCACAAACAGATTTTTACCCCAGCTCAGAACAAAATGCCCACGGTGCTGTATTTCCACACGTCCACAATGAAATCACAGATTTTTACCCCAGCTCAGAACAAAATACCCATACTGTTTCTTTCAAGGTTGTTTGTGTCACACACCAGCTGCAACTCTGATTTCCAAACCTCCTGATTTCAGAGTGGCTGCTATTAATTATCTGCTGTGGAGAAACAGCCATTTCTTATTTCTTCTGGAGCACTGAATTTGGGGCCACATCCATCAGGAGTTTCCATTCTGTTGGTTATCAATCAAATAACCAACACTGGACTAAGTGTTTGGAAATCCAGGGGAAAACTGACATTCTTTAGCTTCTGCATTTCCACAAGGTCTTTGCAGCTCAGGAGGTTTTTGAAATTCTTGTCTGGGCTCTGGTTCAGTGCTTTGATATTCAAATGTCAGGTGTCAAAGGGACTCGAGTGTCATTTCTCAAATCTAGATTTTCCTTCAAAATCAGCTCAATCCATGCAGTCTTTGGCTGTAAACTGTTACAGTGGAAAGTGAATTGTGTGAAATCAAAAGATCAGATAGCAGCTTTAGAAAAAATGAGGTCCTGGTGCAAAGCCCTGGGGTGCCATTTTTGATTTCAAAGCTGTAGCTCAGCTCTCTTCAGACTCGAGAGAAACTCCACTTTAAATCCAGGGCCGTGCTCGTTGGCTTGATGGTTTGGGCTTTACTGGGAGCATCAGTGCAGGCACCCACACACATCTAATAATGAAATTCCTGCTCCTGGGAGCTCTGGGGAGGACAGAGGCACTGAGTGAGGCAGTTCCTTCAGGAAGCCCTGTGCACTTACTTTGTCAATGCTGGTGCCATACTTCATCTCCAGCTCCGAGGTGCTGAGCCTGTGGTCATCCTGCATCCCAAGAGAGACAGAAATTGACAGTGAGCAGAGCATCAGAATGCTGAAACTTTTATTTCCAAACTGCCTGGATCTGGGAACGTGGATGAAGTTGCTTGTATGACACCTCACTTTCATTAATTGGACAAATCTGCATTGATAAGCAAAATATCTTCCCCTGGAAGATGAGAATTTTTTTTCCTTTTGATTTGCAGAGTGCTTTTGTAAATAGCTCCCTCCTCCAGCAAATCTGTCACAAGAACAGGGTGGTGTGCTCATGTTTCTGCTGCTTGCCACGAGGGGCTGTGCTTCTTTTGGATAAATCATTTCAGTCTGCTCGCTGCAGGGCTCAGAGTGTGTCTGACAGCAACCTCTGCCCTTGATTGCCAGGGTAGGGAATGTGAATTATCCTCCTCAGTCTGGTGGAAAGAGGCAACAGGTTCTAAGCACAGGTAAAAAGGGTGTGGGAGAGGGAAATCTCAAAGCTCTTGTCCTTGGCCTGCAGTGACACCTCTGTGGTATCATTGGCCTAATTATATCTTGTACTGAACTGGGATTTAGAAGCCAAGAATTTGAGAGATCTCCCAATTGTTTTCTCAGAGTGATTCATGGGTACTTGGGTGAGTCAATTCTCCTGTCTGTGCTTTGGTTTCTCTTTAGAAACACGGGAGTGGAGTTACATGCCCCCGTGGCAAAGAACACAGAAATATTTACCTGCTGCTGGGCAGATCTTGGAAACGTGCTGGGTGAATGGGTGAGAGAACCATGGAATCAAGACCTTATTTTGGTGTTCTTTGAGCTTTGAAATGCCATCCAGCCCGTAAATAGCCTCTCCTCTGAGCTGCTCTCACAGCAATCCCAAAAAGAGGTCAGCATAATTACCCTCATGTTCCAGATTGGGAAACTGGAATGTGTGGAGAGGAAGCAACATTTCCAAGAGCAGCCAGCAGGTCGGTGGAGAGCCAGGAGGAAAGCACAGATTTCTTGAAGGCCAGAGCAGTTGGTTTGGGTAAAACCCCCTGTGTTTAAGGCTGAGACCTGTGCTCAGCTCTGGGATCTCTCAGTGAGAGGTTCTGCCTCTCCCCTGACTCCTGGCTGGCTGTGCAAGCTGTCAGGAAATACTGATGGCAGTGATTCCATCTGGGGAATGGCTCCTTTTTGGGCAGATAATGTGCTGTACCATTGGTGCCTTAATTAGACCAGATTCATCCTCTCCTTTTGGGCATTAATCTTGCACAGGGTTTTTCTGGCACGCTCCAGGAGGGTGAGGAAGCAAATCCTTCCCTGTGCCAGGATTTTCAGTGCAGGACACTCCCTGGATTTCATGGAATGTGTAATGGAGGCTCAGCAACACTCACCAGGTCCAGTTCTTTCTTAAGATCTTCTGCCTTCTTCTTCTTCTTGTTGCCTTTTTGGTCTTTGTGCTTCTCCTCTTCATCTTCGATCTCTGTTTTATGCAGATCTTTTGTCCCATAGATCTCAACCGAGTAAACATCAGACCTTTTCTGTAAAAGACCACAAAAAAGTCAAAATTTTGCAGATCTACTTTTTTAGACAGCTTGCAAATTTCTGTTGTCACTTTCTCCTAACTACTTGAGGTGTTTTTTCCTGTCTTATCCAGAAATTCATGAAGTTTGTGTTACTGTGTGTGTGATTGTGACCAGGACTTCATCAGGTGCAAATTACCAGGATTGCTTTAGGGATGTACAACACTTCCTGCAGTTCATGATCTAAAACAAGCATAGGAAAATACTGCCCAGGACCTCAGTAGTGAAAATTATTAATTTATTTATCAGCTCCAAGGAGAGATCAGTGGAAAAGCAAAGAATTTGTGAAAGGAAAGGGGGAAATTATCCATTGAGAGCTTGCTTGATCCTGGAGCTTTTCAGATCCCTAACTTCAAGATTCAGATTTTAATTACAAATAACACTTTTAGAAATAGATATTTGCACTGAATCAAAGTGAGGGATGGAGGCAAACCCCAGACTGAATGGCAAGGAGGAGCTGCTCTGTTTCTGCCCACACAGAGCTCAGACCTGGCAGGGATTTAGCCAACAATTCACTTCTCTTTGGCACTGGAATACTGGGCACAGGGAGCTGTTGACCCAGGGAGGCTGCTGCACCTCAGGGAATGTTTTGCTTTCAGTGATAACTCGGGAGTTGTGCTGTTTCCAAACCCTGGGTTAACTCTGCAGTGTGCAGGGCAAACTTCCCTCCCGTGCCACTGATTAATGATAACGTTCCAGCTCCCAAATGATCCTGGAAACGACACCCAGGCCCTGGGAGAGCCATTGGGTGACCCCATTCCAGAGGTTTCCTCATGGATTAAACCCCAGGAGCTCAGGAGAGCCCCCCTGGATGTTCCCCCTGGTGGGACAAAGCACAGAGGGGCTCTGCCAGTGCTTGGCTTCCTGAGAGGTCTCACAGCAATGAAGGAAGAGCTCTCCATAACACAAAGAAAGCTCAAATAATGGAAACAGCGAGGAAAAAACAATAATAATTAGGGTGTCTTATCATTTAACACTATTCTGAACTCAAATCTGGCATCTTATCCTCAGCTGTCCTGTAACCAAAGGAGTATTTAAATCTTGGCATTGTCTCTTGATGAAGGGGAAACCAAAGAGCTGCTGAGCAGTTTGAGGAGTTTAAAGACTAAAATATTATTCCTAAACACTTGATTTTGCTTGGTGATGCACATCCCAGAGATAGGGAATGCCTGTTATAAGTTCTGGGGTTTTTTCTGCCATGCTGAAGATTCACAATCTGTTTTATCTATTGGGAATTTTTCTCTTCACCTTCCTCCTCCTCCTCCTCTTCCTCCTCCTCTCTTTAACTCTCCAGCCCAAAAAATCTGTTCAGCTTTTCAAATCCCTATAGGAAACAGAAACCAGGAAAGGCAGCAGCTCTCTGCTGGGAGAACTTAGCAGGTGGAAGAGAAAAAAATAAAGAAAATTGATTAAGTTAGTAAAATCTCTTGCTCACTTTTAAGCATGACCTATATTAACCTTTAATCTTCAGAGTTTTATAAATTGTCAGATTTTGGCTCAGATTTTTGGCTCAGCCAGTCCAAGAATTCTTCCCAATGCAAATGTTAATGCCCAAGAGTGTCTGGTATTAATTCCAGTTTTCACTTAGCCTGTACTTATAGCATAGATTCCCAAAATTAATCTTAAGAAGAAGCACAAGGGGCATTGTACCCACCTTGACCATCTTGGTGAGTTTATTCCTTTCCTGATGGAGGGAAGCAGCCAAGCCAAAGCCTCTGGATCAGAAGCCAAAAAATCTCTGGATGAAAAGCCCAAGCCCAGCTGGGGACTGTGGTGGCTCAGAGCAGTCCTGGAGTGCAGAAGCTCCCTGAGGTGGTGGGTCCCTCTCCTGTTCCAGCAGGTGTTAGCTGGAATGCTGCTCCCACCTCGGCATCCTTCAGGCAGGGCCAGCTCCCTGTCCCAAGGCTGTGGAGAAAGAGCTCTGCTTGCTGCAGCTTTATAAATCAGCATCTTGGGCTGCCACTCCACCCCTCCCCTTCCAGGTCCAGCCCATCTTCTGTTTCACCTGGAGTAGGTGGAAAAATACCACAGTAATGGGCATGTGGGTTTCAGGTCAGATAGGTTCTAATTATTCCCTTGTAGTGTTTGCTCACAAGTAGGGAACAGGTGTATTATTCATCTTGCTGGAAGCAAGGAGTTTCCTCCAGAGACTTTCCAGCTCCGGGCTCCCCTGGGGATCCTGGGCTGAAGGAGGGCTCTGCACATTCTGCCTCACCTGCCCAGGTGATGTTCTCTTCGCCTGAGGCCCCTGCAAGTCGAATTCCTGCCTCATTTGGGTGCTGGCAGGGATTTAGTGGAGTGGTGCTCTCGGAAGGTGCAGAGCTTGGACTTCACTCTGAATCCTTGCCTTGTATTTCGTGTGTTTTCCACCTTCATGCTGAGCTGGGAGAAGTGAATGAACTTCCTGGTGCTTGTCCAGCAGGGCACTTACCTGAACAGTTCTTGGTTTGTCTTGTACCAATTGCCAGCTCCCAGGTAGGAGTGATAATGACATTTGTGACACTTCTGGTGCCTGGCTGGTCTCATCACTTGGGAGTAAAGCTGCTTCTTCACCTCTGAGGCTGAAGTGATGAAAAGCTGAGTGAAACACAGGAATGCTCTTCTGTAGTTTAATGTTATTTGGGGAAAATTTTGCTGTCATCCATCTAAATGGTCTTTAATCCATCCATTTGGTCTTTAATATGATAACCTTTAATCTTTGCTGTTATAGTCTCGAATTCTATGTAATCCATAAACTTTAAATCCATTGGAGATCCTGAGTGGTGCCACCAGTGAATGACTCAAATTGTGGTCAGAGATATGACGTGTGGATGGAGTTAATCAATCAACTTTATCAAATCACAGACAGAAGCTGTTAGCGGAGGGGAAAATCCAAGGACACCTTCTATTACCTCAACAAAGCAGGAATAATTTATATTCAAATCAAGTTCACAGGAATTTGAGCATCAGACCTCCTCAAGCTGCTCCCACTCCAAGGTTTGTGTGTGTTGGTCTTTTTCCACGGCATTCTTTGACCCTGGAGCGTTGCGCAAGGTGCAGGAGTGGGTCTGGAAAGGTTTCGTGTTCAGTTTCTGCTCCTTGATGTACTCAGAGCTGCTTTTGTCCAGGAATATCAACCTTTCCCTGAAGGTTTCCCAGCGTGAGCAAAGCAGGGGTGAGTTGGCTGGATGCAGGGAACCCGTGTTGTGTGATGCCCAGCACTGAGATCCTCCCCTCTCTTCTGGGAAAGAGCCAGAGCAGGGTGATGGAGAGGAAATGTGAGAATGTTTGACAGCCAGCTGGACTGCTCAGCCTGGAATTTGGGGGATATGAGATGGGAAGTGGCCTTGGGGATGGGGAAATGCCTTCCAGGGATGTGCTCACATGCCATCAGGTCTGTGGGCTGCAAAATGTGAAACCCAGAGCATTTCCCCCCTTTGCAGGACTGAACTGGGCACTGAGATCTCTAACCCAGTGCTGGATGAAAACAAGGATGTGCATCCCACAGCTCACAGACCCGTGAGAGCAACCATGTGTGCTTTTTGGCAATGGTTTGTGATTCAGGACGTTTATCTGGGTCATTTGGGCCGTTTTTGCATTTGCCTTCTGTAAACCGTGATGGCTTTTGCCTGGGGAGGAACGTTAGAAATGCAAATGGGAGAAGCGTTTGGCAACAAAGCACCGGGTAACCCTGCTCCTCACGGGGTGTTTATCCTGACACATCTGCCTGCCCAAGGATGTGCTCTGAGGCCAAGGAGCTGGGCTGGGAAAGTCTCTGTGGACGCTTCTGTGGCTCAGGATTGACAGAGGATTTGCTGCTGGCAAACCACGCCTGTGGAGCTGCCAAGTTCAAAGGGCAAATTTGAACTTAAAGCTCTGCGGCCAAAATTCCATTGAGTCTGCCAGCTGAAGGGGTTTTTTTGGCCAGTTACAAAGCGAGGATGAGGAGCACTGTAAAAAAGACAAATTTCTTGTTTTTCATGAGCCAACAGGAGGTGGTTGGACATCTGGAATCCTCCTTGTTAGCTGGGCTCACTTGTCACAACAAAATTTGTGTTTTGTCACTTGGCTGTGCTGCAAAGGTCCCGGGAACAGAGCCCAGATGTGAACCCAGGCTGAATTTCTGGCAAGAACTGCTCCAACACCAAATCCTGCTCTGTGCCCTGCAAGACATGGCATGTCCCGAGAGGAACATACCTGAGGGTTGGGATTGTCACGTGTGCTCCTGGTGTGTCACAACAGCCACAGATGAGGGGGGAGAATGAGTGAGTGTTGTGCTGGTTCCTAAAGATCAGCCTGGAAGAATAATGTGGCCCTTCTGGATTATGATGTCACATTTATTCGCCGGAACTGAGACCAATTTGGATCCTCTGTGAAGAAAGACAGCCAGGAGAATGTTTGGATGTTATTTAGCACAGGGAGGCCACTTTTCTTAATTCGTAGGGGCTGATCCCAGTGCTCAGATTGTCAAATTCCTCCAGGTTTCGAAGTAAAAATGTGAATGTTTGTAAAGCGTTTTGGGGTAAGGAGAATGCACTGCCTCTGCCTGATGAGCTTTGCTGTGCTCTTTACATGTCTTGGATGAAGCAGGACGAGCATGAGCGGTGGAAGGACTGAAATCCGCATGTAGGGAGGTAAATCGATGCCAAATTTTGCTTAAATTTGCAAAAAATTGTTGAAATTTGCTTTAATTCGCTTTTCTGGGGGTGGAGCGCGCTGGCTGCACTTCCCTGGCAGGCCGGGAGAGGGCGCACGCCTCTCTGCGCTCAGCGGCTCCTGCGCTAATTCCTGAAAAAATCCCCAAATTCCCCCAAAATGAGCCCGAATCTGCCTCGATGTCCCGGCACATCCCTGTCACCTCCCCTGCAGTGTCACCTCAGCACGGGAGGGACGTGGAGCTGTGGCAGCGAGGCCAGAGGAGGCTCCAGAATGATGAGAAAATGAGGATTATTCAGCTTTTTTCTGCAGAAGAGACCAGGGGTGACCTCATTGTGACCTTCCTGTGCACGAAGTGAGCCCAGCAAGAGAATTTCTGCAATGACCTGCGGTGACAGGACAAGGGGGAGTGGCTTCAAACTGAAAGAAAGAAGGTTTAGATGGGATATTGGGAAGAAATTCTTCTCTGGGAGGGTGACACAGAGAAGCTGTGGCTGCCCCTGGATCCCTGGAAGTGTCCAAGGCCAGGCTGGATGGGTTTTGGAGCACCCTGGGAAGGTGTCCCTGCCATGGCTGGGGTGGCACTGGATGGGATTTAAGGTTCCTTCCAAGCCAAGCCATGCTGGGCTCCTGTGGTTCTACAGAGAAAAGATTTGTTTGGTTTTTTGGGGGGTTTGTTTGTTTGTTTGTTTGTTTTCCCTACCTCAAGGCCAAGGGTAAAACCGACCCTGAACTCTCCAGAGTCAGACAAGTGGAAGGAGCTGAGAATTTATTCTGGTCCACCCAGGAGAGGAGTTCTGTTCTTTCCTTGCTCTGCTGAGTGGAGAGCAGAAACCCTCCCTTCCCTCTGAGTGCCAAGTGCTAAATCTTCCCCATTTTTCTCCTTAATTTAACCCAAAGATGTTCAACCATAACTCAGAGGCCACAAGTAACGAGCCAAGCACCTGTAAAAACCTCCCAGGAGCCAAATGAAGCCAAAGCTCAATTGGTATTTGGACAGTGGTAATTTGGGCATTGGCTGGAAACCACTCCTTGTCTGAGCATTCACCTCCTGACAGGGGGAATTTTACCTGGTGCTCATGAAAACCTAAATTTCTCTGCTTTTTTTGCCCTCCTGCAGACCTGGCACAGCTCCAGGGCATTTCAGGGCAAGGTTTGGGTTTTCCAGGAGGATTTGGCTTCTCCTTCAGCCTCTCGAGGCTGAGCTGGGCTCTGAGCCCCACAGAGAGATGGCACAGGTGGAATTCAGCATTTCATCTCTGATTTCCTTCATTTCTCCCCATCCCCTGGTGAATCCTGGGGGCACTGACTGGTTTTTCACCTCTGCCCTGGTTTGCTGAGGGGTTTTGGGTTTCTACAGCAATATTTCCACTTTTTTGGTGTTGAAAGCTGCTCATTCCAAACATTTTCATGTGGGCCATCAAAAAGCCTTTAATTTATAGATCAGCTCGCTGCTGCATGCCCAAAGAGAGTTCAAAAATCAGAGTTTGCACATTTCTCCTCACAGGGAATCTACTGAGAATCAATTTTCTGTCGATGTTTTCTGCCTGTGAGGAAGAAAAACAAATCACAAGCGAGTCACAGCATCCAGGACTGTTTTACTCTTCTTAATATTTTATCTTCCTGCTTCCTCATGCTCCTAAATATGAACCATTACTGGATTCATAGGGCTTTAAAAAACAGTAAAGAAAATTGATTTCCCCCTTTGTAACTTCCTGGAGCTGTCAGGAGCAGCCAGGACTGGAAATTGGTGCAGAACCACAGAACTTCTTTCTTTAAATGTGATGATATTCCCAATATTTCATGATTTATAGGAGGTTGTAAATTCCAGTCTTTCAAGCAGCTGCTGTCTTGATGCTTTCATCATTCTCATGTTAAAAAAATTTCTATATTTTTAATATATATATATGTGTATATATATATATGTGTGTGTATATGTATATATTTAAATTATATATATATTTGATATATAATATATAAAAGAAAACATTATATGTAATATATTTCATAGAAATTATATTTTATATGTGTATATATATGTATGTGTATATATATAAATTATATATATCTTTGATATATAACATATAAAATAAAACATTGTATATAATATATTTCATAGAAAATATATTTTATATGTGTATATATATGTATATGTATGTGTATATATTTAAATTATATATATCTTTGATATATAATATATAAGATGAAACATTATATAAATTTCATAGAAAATATATTTTATGAGTATATATATGTATATATATAAATTATATATATCTTTGATATATAACATATAAAATAAAACATTATATATACTATATTTCATAGAAAATATATTTTATATGTGTGTATGTATATGTATATGTATATGTATATATTTAAATTATATATATCTTTAATAGATAATATATAAAATAAAAATTATATATAATGTATTTCATAGAAAATATACTTTTATATGTGTATATATATAAAAATTATATATAATATGTTTGATATAAAATATATATGATATAAAATACATATAATAGATAAAATGTATACTGTAATATAGAATATATCATGTATAATATATGATATATGAAATATAAGATACAATATAATGTGTATATTTATATTACATATAATAGATGTTTAATAGATAATTAATATTTAATTTAATATATTAAATAATGTATAATCTATATAATGATATCTAATATAATATATTAATAAAGATTTAATTTTTTTTCCTTTTAAAATATTTTCTGATGTGCAGGTGAAGTTTGCAGTCAGAATCTGCTGCTCCAGAACAGAGCCTGCCTCATTCCTGACAGGCATCACAGCCTGGAAATGGGCAGAGGCAGGAATTTTTAGGGATGCAACCAGGAAAATGGGATGGTGGAAGCAGGGATGTGAGTTTGGCCTCCTGTGCAGCTGAAGCTGGGCACACAGGAAGAGAAAATGTTTGTTTTTTTCCAGGGGTGTGCTGACCCCAAAGCACCTCAGCAAAGGCAGGGGAGGAAGTGGCCAGGCTTGTAAAAGCCCTGGAATGTGTGAGGTGTCCTGAGCCGTGCCAGCACCACGGAATCCTGGAATCCTTGGGGTCAGAGGAGCCTTAAAGCTCATCCCACCCCCTGCCATGTGCAGGGACACCTCCCCTGGCCCAGGCTGCTCCCAGCCCCTGCTGCTGTCCAGAAACAACTGACAGTGCTCAGCAAATTGTCCCTCTCCAGACTCTGCAACAGCCAGATCCATTTTTCACCAAAAAAATCACTTTGAGTGGGCAAGGATTGCTTGCTGATTTCATGTGGAACCAAACTGAGCTCTGTTTGTCAAAGATTTACTATAAAATCTCAGTTCTGTGGATTTCTGGAGCTGTTTTTGGGATGGAAAGCAGGTCAGTGTATCAATGTCACTGCACAAACAATTGACAAAGCAGTTTAACCAAACCAAGCATTATTTGGCAAAGATTTCCTTAGGAAATCTCAGTTCTGTGGCCTTTTTGGGGGTGTTTTTGAGATGGAAAGCAGGTCAGTGTATCAATGTCACTGCACAAACAATTAACAAAACAGTTTAACCAAACCAAGCAAGGATTTGCTATAAAATCTCAGTTCTGTGGATTTTTGGGGGTGTTTATGGGATGGAAAGCAGACCAGTCCAGCAGTGTGACTGCACAAACAATTGACAAAGCAATTGAACCAAACCAAGCAAGGATTTGCTATAAAATCTCCATTCTCTGGCCTTTTTGGGGGTGTTTTTGGGATGGAAAGCAGGTCAGTGTATCAAAGTCACTGCACAAACATTTGACAAAACAGTTTAACCAAACCAAGCATTATTTGGCAAAGCTTTCCTTAGGAAATCTCAGTTCTGTGGTTTTTGGGGGTGTTTTTGTATGAAAAACAAATCAACAAAGCAGCGTGACTGCACAAACAATTTCCAAAACCAATCAAACCAAACCAAACAATATTTGGCAAAGCTTTCCTTAGGAAATCTCAGTTGTGTGGCTTTTTTGGGGCTGTTTTTGGGATGGAAAGCAGGTCAGTGCATCAATGTCACTGCACAAACAATTGACAAAACAATTGAACCAAACCAAGCAAAGTTTTACTATAAAATCTCAGTTCTGTGGCTTTTTTGGGGGTGTTTTTGGGATGGAAAGCAGGTCAGTGCATCAGTGTCACTGCACAAACAATTGACAAAGCAGTTTAACCAAACCAAGCATTATTTGGCAAATATTTCCTTAAGAAATCTCAGTTCTGTGGCTTTTTTGGGGGTGTTTTTTGGGATGGAAAGCAGGTCAGTGCATCAATGTCACTGCACAAACAATGGCCAGCTGCTTCAGCAGGACGAGACTGGCAGGATAATTCCCCCTGGAAGGTGGCTGAGGTGCCACAGCCAGATGTTTACCAGCTGCATGACCTGGAAAAGGATTAAACCTGACTCAGCTGGATGTGGGTCACCCCAGCCCCGTCCCCATCCATGTCCTGCCGTGTCACCCTGCTGAACTTGTCACTTTGTCAGGCCCAGGGTTTCAGCTGGGAATGCCAAAATCCTGGCTCACAGCTTGCAACAGCCCCTGCAGAGCCAGGCAGGGCTTCAGTCACGGGACTGGCCCAGGGGTGGCTGGTGGCTCCCAGGAGCTGCCAGGCTGGCACAGCCTCACCCCTGCCAGCCCAGCCCTGGCACTGCAGAGGGACAGTGCCAGCAGCTGAGCAGGGTGTTGGAAGTGTGGCTTTCAGGGGCTCTGTGGCAGAAGGAAGCAAGCCTCGTTGAGGGATGAGTGGTTTTCAAGCTGTTTTTGTGGTTTTGCATTGCCAGGAAAGTGTGTGGATTCTGTGGAGCAAAGAATGGAAGCATTTTAACAAAATGCTGTTTCCCCCTTTTCTTTCCTATTTTTCTATTTTCTATTTCCTATTTTTCTATTTTCTATTTTCTCAATTTCTATTTCCTATTTTCTATTTTCTTTCCTATTTTCCTATTTTTTATTTGATTTTTCTCATTCCCATGCATTATCATCTATGGAAGCGTTTTAAGAACAGGCTATGGAAGAAGCATTTTAAGAAAAGGCTGTTCCCCCTTTTCTTTCCTATTTTTCTATTTTCTATTTTTTTATTTTCTATTTTCTCAATTTCTATTTCCTATTTTCTATTTTCTTTCCTATTTTCCTATTTTTTATTTGATTTTTCTCATTCCCATGCATTATCACCTATGGAAGCATTTTAAAAAAATGCTCTTTCCCCCTTTTCTTTCCTATTTTTCTATTTTCTATTTTTTTTATTTTCTATTTTCTCAATTTCTATTTCCTATTTTCTATTTTCCTATTTTTTTATTTGATTTTTCTCATTCCCGTGCATTATCATCGCAGTGGAATTCTGTTGGCTGCTTCCAAGGAATTGAAGGAAAACATTCTCTCACTCTCCTCATCCCTTCTGAGAAGGTATTTCAGACACTCTGCATTTTGTTTTTCATCTGTATTTCCTCCTGAAATCCCACCCTCTAGAAATTCTATCCTCTAGAAATTGCATTATCACCGCAACGGTCACGTTTGTGCTCTTGAGCAAAATTCAGAGGAAGGCTCCTGGGGTCAGAGAAAATGGCCTTGAAATAGTTCAAGGTGTTGCACAACTGGGCTGTGATGTGAGCTTGCAAACAGCATTTTCCCTGTGGAATTTGAGGATCACATGGGTTTGTTGCACAGCCCAGTGTGAAATCCTGCCTGCACTTGCACTTGGCCTGCTGCAGAAAATACTTGGGGGTCAAGAAAAACTTGTTTCATGTTTGTCAGAGCTGTGGAGGGGCTGGGGGCTGCCAGGGCACCCAGAGGTGCCACAGCATCCTTTCACCCACAGGTGCCACACTCTGGGCTGGGACATCAGCAGCTAAAGGGAAAATGAGGATGTGGAGAAAGGATTGCTGCCATGAGAGGGAGAAATTCACAGGGAAATTCCCCCCTGCCTGTGGAAGGCCAAACATTGACACCATGGAACAGCCCCCGGGAGCTTTTGGTGCTGTGGGTCTCCAGGCAGAGCTGAAGGGATCCAGGCTGCCATTCCCTGGAGTGCCAGCTCCTTCCCAGTGCCACCTCCTTGGAGTGCCATTCCCTTGGAGTGCCATCCCCTCCCCAGTGCCATTCCCTTGGAATGCCAGCTGCTTCCCAGTGCCATCCCCTCCCCAGTGCCATCCCCTTGGAGTGCCATCCCCTTCCCAGTGCCATTCCCTTGGAGTGCCATTCCCTTCCCAGTGCCATCCCTTTCCCAGTGCCATTCCCTTCCCAGTGCCATTCCCTTGAAGTGCCATCCCTTTCCCAGTGCCATCCACTTCCCAGTGCCATCCCCTTTCCAGAGCCATCCCCTTCCCAGTGCCATCCCCTTCCCAGTGCCATCCCCTTGGAGTGCCATCCCCTAGGAGTGCCATCCCCTTCCCAGTGCCATCCCCTTGGAGTGCCATCCCCTTCCCAGTGCCATCCCCTTCCCAGTGCCATCCCCTTGGAGTGCCATCCCCTTCCCAGTGCCATCCCCTTCCCAGTGCCATCCCCTTCCCAGTGCCATCCCCTTGGAGTGCCATCCCCTTCCCAGTGCCCTGGGAGGTGGCAGAGGTGCCCCATCCAGGTGTTTGCTGTGGCTGGGAAAAGAGGAGGATCCTCCAGCCGTGCCCAGCTGTGCCAACCTGAACTGGCCCCATCCACGGGCAGTTTTCCCCTCCCATTTTCTATCTCGAGGCCCCTCGTGCTGCAGGAGAACCCAAGCTCACCTTTCCCCTCCTTTCCTGCTGGGAAAACGGCCTGGGCTGGGATTTCCAGCAGGCATTGTTCGAGGGCTGTGAGAACCAGTCCAACCACCTGCCCCGAGCGCTCTGGAATAAAGTCAGTTCAGTCACAAACACCTGAAGCTGCAGGCTGGGGGCTTGGCCAGCAATGAATTCCCAGATTTTCAGCCTGCCTGGCTTTGGAAGTAGCTCAGGATAGTGTGGATAATGTTTTGTAAAGCTCTTCTAGCCACAAAGAGTGCAAAATTTTTAGCTGTAGTATGTGCCTCAGCGTTTCCTAGCCTTATTTTAGTGAAGCATTTTGTGCTGAGCAGCCCTGAAATGTGAAAGAGAAAAGGTTAGCTGGGTTTAGATTTCCTCCCTGCAGCTCTTTGTTTTATATGTCACATCTGTGGGATCTGTTTTTACTGTGCTCAGCTGGGGAAGGTCAGAAGTTTTTATTATAATGGTTAAAAACCAGCATTTTAATATGGCCAGAGTGAGTGAGAAGTAACATCTGTGTTAGGATTGGGGTTCTTTCCATCAGTGAATCCAAGAGGAACTGGCAGAGGAGGTTGGGAGCATCATCTCCACTCTGCAGACAGAGAAAAGGGTCCTGGAGAGGCAGTGAAATCAGGCTGGGAATTGTGTCCTCTCCCTGTGTGACCCTCAGCCAAGGGTCCCAGTGCAAGGATGAGCCCTGACTCCTCCTTGCCTGATTTCTGTGTCCTTTGCCAGCTCGATTTGCAGAAGAGCTGCAGGACACGGGTGCAGAACTGCCTGGGGTGGGATGCAGCTCACCTAATTTAACTCTGCACTCATCACTCAGTTGCCTTTTAGCCAAGGGGAGGAAAGCAGCCAGCGTGGCAGGCAGAGAGGATGTGGAAATCACCCCGTGGAGTGTCCTGTCCTCTGCCTGGGGAAGGGGAGAGCCCTGCAGAGGAAGGAGCTGCTCCCAGGACAGGCAGGCTCCTGTCCTGAGGAACAAATGCATGGGATGGGCCCAGGTGACACCATTTCAATATTAAAACGAGCTTTGGTTTGGTTTTTGTGTTCAGACGTGTCTGAGCCTGCCCCAGGCAGGAGCAGGAGTGCTGATCTGGGAATTGAGCTCGTGCTGCTCACGCTGCTTTGCTGCAGGAATTCTTGCAGTTAATGCTGGCTTTTCACTGGAAGAGGATCTGGCAAATCCCATCAAGTTTTGCTCCAAGAGTCAAATATTTTGAGTGCATCTGGAGTGAGATGATTTGTGGAAAAGCTAAGGATGAATGAAAGGCTCCGTGTGTGTCACCAAATCCGTCTTGTGTGCGAAGTTTTGTGATGAGTAAGTGACTCTGTTGGGAGCTGGGAGCCAAAATAGAATCCCAGGCTGGTTTGGGATGGAAAGGACCTTAAAAATAATCTCATCCCACCCCCTTCCACTATCCCATGCTGCTCCATCCTGGCCTTGGACACTTCCAGGGATGGGGCAGCCACAGCTTCTCTGGCCTCACCACCCTCACAGGGAGGAGTTTCTCCTGAATATCCAATCTAAACCCGCTCTCTTTTGACAAGAGGGAAACAAGCAGAGTCCTTTTGGTGCTGGGTCTGACCTGAGTGGTTCCCAGTGTGCAGGAGGCTGTTCCTCCCCTGGGATAAATGCCCCATGGCTTTGGAGGTGGGAGAGAGGAGTCAAAAGAGAACCAAATTACAGGAGATGCTCTGAGCTTAATAAGGTGAAGGACTGAGGTGTGAAAGATATTTATGCCCTTGATATTTATTTATGGTTTTGGAGGTGGAAAAGAGGAGTCAAAAGAGAACCAAATTACAGGGGATGCTCTTGTGCTGTGAGGGTTGCACTGTTTGGGTTTTCACCCCTGCTGATAAAATCCTTTTAATTTTGGGTGCATGCACAGCTCAGTCACTGACCCAGGGATTTCCTGGACGTGAACCATGAGCTTCTCAGCAATAACAAACTCCTTCTGTAGCTCCTTGGGATTGTTTGAAATTACAGAGCAGCACAGAGAGTGCAGTGGGATGACTAAAAAAGATCCAAAATGTTTTTTTATTATTATTATTATTATTATTATTATTATTATTATTCCTCTCTCCTATGAAAACTGCAACCACAGCAAATTAAAATTTGCTAATTCCTGTGAGCTCTTGTGCCGTGAGGGTTGCACTGTTTGGGTTTTCACCCCTGCTGCTGACATCCTTTAATTTTGGGTGCATGCACAGCTCAGTCACTGACCCAGGGATTTCCTGGACATGAACCATGAGCTTCTCAGCAATAACAAACTCCATCCTCAGCTCCTTGGGATTGCTTGAAACTACAGAGCAGCACAGAGAGTGCAGTGGGATGACTAAAAATGATCCAAAATGTCTATTACTATTATTTTTATTCCTCTCTCCTATGAAAACTGCAACCACAGCAAATTAAAATTTGCTAATTCCTGTGAGCTCTTGTGCCATGAGGGTTGCAGTGTTTGGGTTTTCACCCCTGCTGCTGACATCCTTTTAATTTTGCACAGCTCAGTCACTGACCCAGGGATTTCCTGGACATGAACCATGAGCTTCTCAGCAATAACAAACTCCATCCTCAGCTCCTTGGGATTTTTTGTAACTACAGAGCAGCACAGAGTGCAGTGGGATGACTAAAAAATATCCAAAATTTGTATATTATTATTGTTATTCCTTTCTCCTCTGAAAACTGTAATCACAGGGAATTAAAAAACATGAGGTAGTGTTCTCCCCCTTGGAAAGGAAGTCAGATACTTTGATATTTCATGGCACAGAATAATACTTTCAATTTAGCTGTTGCAGAACCCTGAAAATTTACACTGCTTGCCACTGGCTTCCCAACATGTAGGAGTTTGGGCTGCTGCATCATTTGGAAGCAGATTACTCTTTAACATAATGTATTTTAAGATTAATAATTTCAGAAGTTCCTGGGCATCCATTCAAGAGAACAGCTCCTTGGAACAATGTCTGGTTTTATTAGGTTATTGCACAAAATCAGCATTGCATTCAGATATTGCTGTCTCGCAGCATCACCCTGAAGGATTTTATTCAGCTACTGAAGTGATACTACAAAATGAGCACAATTTTACCACCACGTGAAACCAACCAGCAGAAAGGAGGAATTAAATGCAATGCTAGCAGGAAACAAAGGCTGGAACACAGCAGTGAAACAGTTCTGCAAAGTTCAGAAAAGGAAAATTGCATCATAAAGAAAACCGGGCTTAATAAATTACCAGTCCTGTGGGAATTGTCTTGTTCTCTGAGAAGTAATTCTGGGTATTTCTTCTCATCAGGATGATGAATGGGCTGGTTCTGCCTAAGGGAGCGTGCTTAAGCACAAGGTAAGCACTAAAAATGAAAGCTCTGTGTTTCTGCAGCTGCCCTGAGTGCAATCGGCTTCTCTGAGGAAGAAGCAGAAATTAGGGTGGTTCCAAAGGAAGCTGGGCCAGTGAAACGCAGCAGTTTCATTTTGTCCCATCAGAGAGAGAGAGATTATCCCTGGAGAAGTCCCTGCCTTATGCCAAATCATCTCAGCTACCTCAGGCACTTGATTGTGGGCTCAAATTTGGAGCCAGGAGCTTCCCAGCTCTCCAGAACCCTCCAGCCAGGGAGAAGGAGCTGCACATCACTTCCTGGACACCATTTTATTTATTTTTTTAATTTATTTATTTTTGATTTCTGATTGCTGAGTCTCTTTCCTGCAGGACCAGGTGGCTCTTGAAGGTCTGTCAGGTCCAGGGTTCTGGATCAGCAGGTGATTTACACCCGCCTGGCTTCCTCTGGGGGTGACTCAGAGGCTGGAGAGTTTCAGTCCAGTTTCTATTTTAAGTTGCTACACCTTGCAGGTTCCTCCTGAGAGGGGCTGGATCTCGTAGCTGATATCACTGACATCTCCAGGGATAATCTGTGGGTGCAGGGTGTCAGCAGGGTAAAAACCCCAAGCTTGGGCTGCAGCAAATGGATAAAGGCTGAGCAGGGCCCAGTTCCTGGGGGACAATGACTCCATCTCCCCAATTCCCATCTTTTTTGGGGTGTTCTCATGCTGCACTCCTGACGTGATTTATTTTTAATTTTAAACAGTTAAATATTTTCAATTTTAACTAGACTGTTAAGACTTTTGAGCTAGAAGAGAAATCACATGCAGGTGCTGTGACCCTACAAATGCTGCTGTGACTTCAGGGATACATTTGCAGCCACAGCAAGCCTGATACATGGATTTAATTTTGTGATACATGGATTTAATTTTGTGCATTTTCCCTGGATTTTTGCTCTGGTAAAAGCCTGGCTGTGGCTCTGGGTGTGCTGTGCAGGAGAGGGAGCTTTCACTTTTGGCTGTCACATCCCTGGTTGTGATGGATTCCTTTGGTTTTGTGAGTGTGTGGGGTTTGTTGCATTACAGAGCTTGTTTGGGGAGATAATCCACTTATCAGGCCAAGAACACCTTCTCTCCCTAGCAGACAACAAATTAGTTCTTCCCTTTCTGAGGGAGATAAAAAGGGATATCCTCACCCAGGGGAGCAGGGCCACGGCATGGGGCTGGCAGGATCAGAAACAAAAGGAGAGGAAGAAAAAAGAAAAACACATTTGTTGAAGAATGGCTGCAAAATCTGAGCGATTTACTGCAGCAACTCATTCATCAGGGGAATTTGGCCTTGCCTCACTCCAATCTAAATTGAATCTAATTTAGATTCCAAGCAAGGGATGGGAATCCTTTCCTGAACCAAAACAAGCCTTGCCACCTCCTACCTATTCATTACTCATTCCTTAATTTGTTTGGGTTTGTTATGTAGGACACTCAGGAAGAATAGCTTAGAGCTGTGAGTGCTGCCTGCATCTGGAGCTATAATCTCTGATTTTCTGCACTTGGGCTTGGTTGTTGATTCGGTTTTGATGCAGGGTTGGTTCTGTGCCTCTGCCTGGGGCCCCCAGGAAGTGGGGTGTGAACATCTTCCTTCTTTTTCCTGAGTGCTGAGCTGCCTGGGGGAGAACACTGCAGCCTGGGGCTCAAACAATTTCTGTTTTTTCATTAAAAACCAGCTCTGCTCGTGCAGAGCCACCCAGCAGAGCCATCAGGCAGAGCCTTCCTGGAAGGAGGGACTGGACGCTGTTCTCCCCACCTTTGGGGTGTCCTGCCTTCTGACCTACATTCAGTTCTTGCTTTATAAGTCAATAAACACAAAACTTGGCCTCCCAGTCCGTGCATGTCTGGGAATGGCATCATCCCTTCCCCAGGGCTGCCAGCACCCGCTCTGGGGCCCAGGGCAGTGAACAATCCTCCTTCAGCCCTCTCTTGCTGCTTAAAATGTGTGCCACAGTTTGTTCTGAGCCTGTTTCCTGGTCAGAGATGAGATTTGGGCATTTTTGGGCGTTGATTCCAGCAGCTTCTGCAACCTGGAGCAGGTCAGGGCTGCCTTGGAGCACAACCCAGACCGTGGTGCTGGGAATTTTTGAATTCCATGCCTGATTCGTTGCTTCTCTGCGTCTTCCCTCCCTCCTTCCTGGAAATTCCTCTCAGTTCTGAGGTGTTTGGCTCCCTGGGAGCGCTCTGCTGCCTGCAGGGATCTCTGGGACCCTGTGGGGATGTGCTCCATGGTCTGGCCACTGTCTCAGTGCCATAAATCCTGTCACACCCACAGACATCATTCCCATTAGACTAATTTGTCTCCTGCTGACTCTGAGCAGAACCCTGGGCTGTGCAGGTTGTTAAACCCCCAGGATAAAGGTGTGGATTGCAAATTCAAGACTTGGGGAAAACCCTGCCTGCAAGCAGTGAGGGAGGAATGGGAGTGGGGAAAACGAGCAGCTCAGCAGGGGCGTGAGAGTGCCTTGGATCTGGGGGTATCTGGAGAATTTGCTGGAAGAAAAAGCAAATTATCCATTTCCCTGCAGAAAATGATGGAAAGGGTGGAACACCCCATGGGGGCAGAGCAGGCAGGCTGTGTGTGTGTGTGCAGCCCTGGCTGGCAGGGGGGTTTGTGCCATCTCTGCCCTGCTGCCCCTCGCAGGCAGCATTCCCACGGGGCAGGATTGTGGGAATGCTGCTTCCTCCCCACTTCCCACAGCTCCAAAACAAGAACCTCCAGCAGGTGTGGGCAGCTCCAGGCAAAGGCTGGGGAGCTTTGTTGGGCTTGCAGGAGGAAATTCCAGCGGAAGCCAAGGCTGGCTTGACCTCATTAGAGGCAACCAAACCCTCCTTTCCCAAGAAACCTTTGGGGTCTGCTCTTCCAGCCTCCAGGCACGTCTCCTGAGCAGGAATTCTGTCCTCTCCCACAGCCTGCTTTAGTCACGTCTCCCTCTCCTGTTTTTCCCTTCTGAAATTTCCTCCCAGCAGCTGCTCAGCTCTTGGATGCAGTTTGGCACATCCAATCTGGTGGCACTGTTGTTTGGAGCTGAAAGGAATTTGCATTTTGGTGCTCAGGGAGATTTTTCAGGCGTGTAGAGCCACCCCATGAAAAATGGAATCAAAACTGAATTATGGTTTTTTTTAATTCTTAATAATTTCATTGAAGGGATCAGCATAATTTATTTTTTTTTAAGAAAGTGGTTTTTAATTAGCCCTAAAACAGCTGGAGATAAGGAATTGTGAACTAGCAGTGTTATCCTGCATTTCCATGGTTCAGTCTGAGATCTGCTGGGCCAGGCAGGGCTGGGGTTTGGGTTGGACCTTTCCAAGTGAGCTGAGCTCTGTTTTTATTTTTTCTGGGACAGAGTTTCCATGGGATCAGGAAATGCTGCCATTGAACAGATCCCTTTGGTGGCAATGTCAATACTTGGAGCAAAACCAGGACAGGACAAAGAGGCAGCTCCTCCTCACAGCTTTGTCTGTCCTGCATGAACCTCCCGAGGCAGCATTTTGGCTTTGAGACTAAAATAACCCGCAGGAGGATCTATATTCTGCTGGAAATACTCCTGGCTGCAGCAGGTCTTCCTGAAAAACCTCAGCCTGTGCTTGGAATCCTGCCAGGGATTCCCAGATCTCCCTGAAAAACCTCAGCCTGTGCTTGGAGTCCTGCCATGGGTTCCCAGATTTGGGGTCAGCCTTGCTCCATTCCGTGCTGAGTCTGAGTCATGGGGGGTTTTTCAAGCTGCCTGATGAGCACTTTTTGCTGGAAAACATTGAATTAGCAGATCATGGAGCCAGCTTTAGAGAATTGTGGCTATTTGCATATTTACTAACTTGCACATCATGAAGTGCAGGTGATTTGATGCCTCAGGAAGGAAAAAATGCATGGGAAGAAGACAAAACCCACAATGAAACATGCTGCCAAAGGAAAGCTGATTTTAGGGCTGGAACCCAGCGGGTCAAAGACTCTCTGAAGTTAAAAACACAGCAGTTTTCAGTACTCTGAAGCACTGAAGTGCTCCCTGCTGCCTGCTGGCTCCTGTCTGCCCCAGGAGGGTGTTACCAGGTGGGGAAGAGCCCTTAAAGCCCTGCCTAGAAAGGGAAATGAGGTGAGGAGGTTTTGCTGAGCAAGATGAACGAGGCAAGGAGAAAGACTGGCATTGCCAAAGCAGCCCTGGCGTGGTCATGGGGCGGCAGGGAAGGAATGGGGGTCACTGTGGGGGTGGAGGTGCCATAAACTGGTCATTACAGCAGGAAACGGGAAGTGCAGGGCCCTCCCCCCGGGTTTAATGCGTGGCCTTGAGCAAATCACCTCACCTGGATTTACCCCTTCCTCCTGGGAGGGAGGGTTTGACACTCTGTGGGTTCAGCAGAGCAAGGATTTTATTATTTTATGGATGGATGTGCACCCAGCACCCACAGAAGCCAGAGGGAGGTGCAGCGTTGACCCTCCTCGTGTGTGTTGTCTCTGTAGCTCAAATTCAATATTTATAGACCCCAGAGTAGCTGGGAAAAGAAAATCATCCTTAATGCTCTTAATACTCTTTATTCCAGCTGAGGAGCTCTCTGGCTTTTTAGAGGAAGCTCATTCCTCTGTAAATTGAGATGAGCTCCCAGCTTTTCTGGAGGATGTGTGAAGTTTTATTGCTGCTGCCTCAGACATGGCTTCATCCTCGTGCCTTCAGAGCGTGCACTAATGTGCTTTATTGCCTGAGCTCTCACAGAAACAGAGATATTTATTTGTGAGCTGTTGCCCTGAGGTGCTGGGAAAGGGTGGTGATGCCTGTGGTGTGGAAGAAAAAAAGGCTTTTTTTAGAACATCTCATTTCTTGGAAAGTGATGTGTCCATTCCTTGTCTGATTTGCATCAGGATGGGAGGGAGGAGGAAGAGGAAGGATTTTTTGTCCAGGGCCAGGGAGTTGCCCTCTGTGGTGGAGCAGCTGGACAAGGTTCCAGGCAGGAGGTGAGAACCTGATCCTGGCCAGACAAACAGACCACACTCAGTGCAGCTGGCTGAGCACTCCTCTTTGGGCTCGGTTCATTGCTTGGCTTCTTTCAGAATGAAATTCCTGGCATAAAGCTGATGCATTTTATAGAAAAAGAATTTTTTTCCTCTCCCTTCCAAAGGCTTTGCTCAAACACATTTGTGACAAAAAGTGACACTCCCCCACCATGGTTTTCTCACCACCCCTGAGGGTTCTGAGCTCTGCCCCCCTCAGCCTCCCTGTGCAGAAAAGCCTGATAACATAAAATATTATATTGTATGGGGTTTTCTAATAAAAACTGTTTTTTCAGACATCTCTGTAATCAAGGATTGTTTGCACAGAGTGAAGAAAGGTGAATTGGGTGCTGTAGATGGGCTGGGAGCATCCTGAGTGCAGGAATGGCCAGAATCCAATAACTCCTGTCCTGCTGTGTGGGAGAGCTTTACAGGGATTTCTGTGAGCCAGAGAGGAGTTGGATAAGAGGATCCACGTTTACCCCAGAAAGAATTTCCTACCAAGGTCACTGACATGGAAACCAAGAAAGAAAGAAGGAGAAATAAGAGAAACCTGCAGCTCTCTGTTCCATTAGCACTTTGTTTGTCTTATGACCAAAGAGTAAACTGAAGAGTTTTGTAAGAATGTATAAAAAGCATGCAAGCTAGAATAAAAACAGGTCTGAAACCTTCTGAAAATGGAATGTGTTGCTTTGTGCTGTCCCAATCTCAACCGTGACACTGCTGGGCTGTGTGTGTAGTGCCATTGGAATGGGAATGGCTGTGCTTAGTGGGTCACAGCAGAGACCTTTCACCTCCTTCTGCCTGGGCTTTTGTGGCCCAGGATGCTCCCAGGTTATCCACTTTGATATTAAAGCTGTCCACTTTGATATTAAAGCTATCCACTTTGATATTAAAGCTGTCCACTTTGATATTAAATCTATCCACTTTGATATTAAAGCTATCCACTTTGATATTAAATCTATCCACTTTGATATTAAAGCTGTCCACCTTGATATTAAAGCTTTTATCAGTGTGAATAGATTTCATTGTGCTCTGGCACCATCAGTGGGGCTCCCTGTCCCAGCTCAGCTGTTGTAACTGGCTGGTTGTGCCTGCACAAGGATCTGTTGGTGCTGAATAACAGAAATAAGGAAATCATTTGAATAAAACGAATGAGGAAGGAAAAGAGATTAGAGCCCAAGTGGTTTCCATGTTGATAATTCATGGAATCAAAGAATCACTAGGTTGGAAGAGGCCTTTAAGATTCAAATGTTTGCATTAGAACAAAGAAAATAGGAAAGGAGCAGATAAAATTTCACCATTCTCTCAGGACAGCAAAAAAAAAAAAAAAAACAAACCCTTTTTTTCCCCATTAGTAGGAATTTTTGCTCATAAAATAATCCTTCTGAGAGCATGGTGCTGATATTCTGCACTTCTGTGTGTGTGAGAGTGATCAGGACTGACCCTCCCAGTGTCCCTTTGTCCTGGAGCACCTCCAGTGCCAGAAGGAAGCTCTGTTTTTCCAAAGTCCCACCCAAAAAGGCGCTTTTGGTGTTGTCAGTTTTGGGGCAGGGCAGGCAATCGTGGCACCATTGGGGCCAGGAAACTCCTGCACCCCTTAATTCACCCCCCACACATCTCTGGCAGCTGGACCAATTCTTAATCCTGGCCTAAAGAGCAGCTGGAGCTGCTGCCCTTGAAGCAGCAGCCTGGGTGACCTGCAGAGAATTCCCTGGCTCCTGCCAGCTGCCTCTGCTCCGCTGGAGGGTTTGAGTTATTCCCGGGAAAACCATTCCTGCGGGAGGCAGAGGAGGAGCCGGGAGCAAGGCAGGGCTGGTGTTGGATGCCAGGGTTCAGCTGGAGAGGAATTTCTGCATCCCTGCCGTGGAAATGTCGTCCTGGAGATTGCTCAGAGATGATGATGATGATGATGATGGTTCATCACTCGAGTCCTTTATGGCCAGATGCTTTTAGGATGTGTCAGAGCTGCTCTGTCACAGACATTTCTTGGCTTTGCTAAACCAAGCAGCTCAAATCTTTGGCCTGAAAGGGGAAAATTTGCATTTGCTCGCCACATATTAATTACTGATGTTGATTCTTTGCCGTGTGACACTTTAATGCAGATTTGCACCCCGGATTTGGTGCTTTTTTGAGAGAGAATTGATCTATTTCTGTAGCATTTCACAGCAGCTGGGGGAAAAGCTGTGATGCAGACACCTCAGCTGCTTGTGGATAAACTAAAGAGAGTTTTCCTAGAGGAGTGATTTCCGGCTGAGGATCTCACTCACTAAATCCTGGATTTAGAAAGGCTGTGGTGAGCATTTAGCCGGGGGTTTATGAAGTTTTTGTGGGTGCTGGCGGCTCTCTGAGGTGACTCACGATGCCCGCGGGAGGAGGCAGGGCCAGCTCGGGCTGTGTCCGGGCGGGGAGCGCAGCGCGGCCGGCCCCGGGGGCGCAGCGCTATCTGCCGGGCTCTGCAGCATCGCACCCTGCCGGATCGGCTCCTCCTCTCACCCACACCTGGGGCAACTGAGAGATTTTTCATTAAAAAATTTGAAAATATTTTATTGCGTTTTCAGTGTCATGTGAAGCGTGAGACAATACAGATGTTACAATTCACTCCATCCAATCAGAAACCAACTATTTCCTAATTATAATACACGATATTATATTTTAATTATACTCAAAGTGGGGTTTTTTTCGGCCTATCAGCTTTTGCTGCACCATTCTGTGAATGCCTTAAAGCCAATAATCTAAAATTAACGTTTGTGGGTCTTAATACAGCAAATCTTCTATTCTACAGTACTTATTCTATTCTATTCTATTCTATTCTATTCTATTCTATTCTATTCTATTCTATTCTATTCTATTCCATTCCATTCCATTCCATTCCATTCCATTCCATCTTCTCCAGAGTTCTATTTCTCCAAAGTATCCAGTCTTAATTGCAAGGCCACCCTTTGAAACTTTTTTCTAGTTCCATTTCTCTCTCAGCAATATTGTGGAAACCCAGGGCACACAGGGAATATTTCTGTGTCTGCTCTGGGGTGCCCTGACCCCCAGGGCAGCTCTGACTCTGACCCTCACTCATGGAGAAAGTTTCCCAGACTTCAAGAGAGACTGGAATCCACAAAAGTGTGAAACAGATTGTAGAGAGCAGTGTGGGTGTGTCACTGGGTGAGAAATTGAGGGTTTGGGGTTTTTAGTGTGCTGTGGATGGCAGCAGGATGGAGGGCACAGGGTTTGTTCTGGGTTTCCTCTTCGTGCTGCTTCTTCCTCCTTCTTGGGTGGCATTTTGTGATTGGGCAGAAAAGTCCCCATTGGGGGATCAGTTATTGGGTTAAAAGGGGAAATAATCTGGGTGTCAGCTCTTAATTGGATAGTTTAGTCTTAAAAACCCTTGGAACAAGAGACTGTTGGCCATTCTGTCCTTTCTGATGAAAAGCTGCAGAACTCACAGCAGTGAGACTGTTTTAGTGATAAGAAATAATAAACACCTGAGTGTGAACATGAACTGCTGCCTCAAGTGCCTCAGTCCAGACCCAGAGGAACCAATACAAAGTCTGTCCTATTCCATAGCATTTCTAATCATCATTTCTTATCTCAAAGTTTCCATGCTGTGTGAGCCTCCTGTCAAACTTTAAGAATTCTCTACAAATGCATCTCCCACAGCACAGTTCCCTCCAGGAACGCCTTCCCCCTGCCTGGAACCCTGGCAAACTCACACACGTGTGCTCCTTCCCTCCCCAAACCCATTTCTCCATCAAATCTCTTCCCTAAGAGAAGGGATGGAAACCTACCATGGCCTAAATTCCATTTTTTTCCCCAGAATTGTTTCTTTGTTTAAAGTTGATAAAACAACCACTGAAATAAACCAGCTGTAGCAGAACACCCAGCCAGGAGGAGGTGCCTGCTTGGACACCAAAGTGTCAGCAAGGAATTCCCTCTGGAAAATTGGTGGTTTGGGGAAAGAAAATGAGATTTGACAGATTCAAAGCTCTGGGTAGCTTCTGCTGTTTTACACAGCAGCTTTGAGTATGACCAGGGAGATGTTCTTCACTGGCAGAAAACAAAAGACCTTTCAATTCTGTTGTATTTAAGCTGGGAAACTGTTTCCTCCTCCTTCCTCCTTTCTCCTTCTCTTCTGTGGTGTCCAAAATATTACAAATGTGTTTGCCATTTCAGGTGAAAGAGGCTGACAATGTGCTATGAGGAGGACAAAGCTGGGAACCCCCAGATGGAGGGTGCAAAACACAGCCAAAATCCCCAAAAGTTTCTGTTCCACAATTTTCTGGATTGTGCACAGCAATAAGGGACATCAGACCAAAAATCTCCATTGCAAAGACTCCTGGCCTTTTAATAGATGTGGGGATGATTTATGTCCATGTTTACTGACAGCTGGGAGCAGATTCAGCTTTATTTCCTTTATTCATATTTAAGGAAAAGCAGCAGCCAAGGTAAGGCAGCAACATTTGCTGAACAAGCTTTCCTCCACAAAAACACAATCCTCACCCAGAGCTGCAATAATTGATGCACTTGTGTGTTTTACAAGCAGTGAGAATCCCGAAATTAAATGAGCAGATGTCAATGAATATGTGTGGCAACCTGACACACACTAATGGGTTCCATCCAGGGCTGAGGTGAACGAGCTGAGGAGAGGAGAGGCCTAAAAGCAAATCTGAAAGTGCCACCTCATTAGTCTGGCATGGCTGAAGCAGCACACAAAGGCTTCCCTCTGTGCCTGGATTTCTTGGCATCCAGACCCAGAAATCAGTGCCCAAAAGCACCTGGAGCCACACCAGGATTTAGCATTTCCAGGATGTATACAGCCACACCCCTCTAAATACAGCCTGGGTTAAAGGGCTGGGGGGCTAAAAATATAAATTATTGATTGAATTGCTGACCACAACGTGCCAGCAAGGTGCAGGAGTGAGCTCGGTGCTCGTGCACACAGAGGGGGGAGTTTTCAGCCCAGGGGGGAATTTTCAGCCCAGAGGGGAATTTTCAGCCCAGCTTTCAGAGCGTGGCTGCTGCTCCAAGGAATCACTGACCCCGCTGTGCATGCGCAGCTCTGCCTGGGTGAGGCTGCTCCTCGTTTCAGAAAGCATTTCCCTGGCTCTGGAAGGCTGGGAATGCCCTGGGAATGCCCTGGGAATGCTCTGGGAATGCTCTGGGAATGCCCTGGGAATGCTCACAGGCAGGGCAGGCTGCTGGCAGGGGCAGCCACGTCTGGCTCACAGAGGGGAGGGCTCGCTGAAATCCTCCCCCTCTGGTGGAAAAGCAGCCCCCAGAGCCAAGGATAAATAGAGGAGGGTGAGGAGAGGAGGATGGCAAAGGAGCTGTGACTTGTGGGCCCTGGGGGGAAGCAGGGAGAGCAGAAAATCAAGGACAAGCTCGATCTGTGTCCAACAGAGAGAGGTCCTGCAGGGTGTGTGCGACAGAAATCACAGGTTTGCTCAGGATGGAGCAGAGTTTTTGGGAATTATGGGGATATTCACACTCTGTTAGTGCAATGCTGGTTTTTGTCTTCTCTTCCTGCCTCTGACAAGGTTGGGATTGAAGTGCTGGAGATGGTACTTCGTGTTCAGACTCAGATGTTTATTATTTCTTATCTATATCACAGTCTTACAAGTCCTGAGTTCTGCAGCATTCTACTAACAAGCTACAAAATGGCTCACTAGCTTTCTCTGCAAGGCCTTTTAAGGCCAAACTATCCAATTAAGAAATGGCACCTAAATTATTTTCCCTTTTAACCCAAAGCTCTCAGTATCCAGGGTTCCAACAGATGCAGGTGTGATTTCTGTGTGGAGAGAGCACGTTGGGCAGCAGAGGCACTCTGGGGACCTGCAAATAAAAGCATTAATGAGGATCTGCCCCCTGAAATATTGGCTGGGTGCACCTGGAAACTGCAGATAAAGTCATCAGCATCAGCTGGGAACGAAGGCACAGAGGTGGGAAGAGCAAAGCTGGAGCTGCCTCCAGTTTAGAACATTCCGAGGATCCAGGTGTTGGCAGGTACATGAGGAGCTCATTTCAAACCTCGAGTGTGAAAAGAGAAAACTGAATGAGCCTTTCTAACCCCCCAGGCACCCTGTGAAAGCAACAGAGAGCGAGAGCAGCCCTCCCTTGCTTGGGATTTGTGCAGCACGGATGCTGGAGTGCGTGGGAAGGGCTCCTCCATCCATTAAATCCAACATCTCTAAATTGGCGTTCATTATCCTGCAGGGCTCCTCTGCACGGCCCTGCTCCTTCCCTCCCGGCTGGAGCAGGGTCAGGAGCACAAAGGGGCTCCTTTTTCCCCCTTTGGAGCCTCGGGGGTGGCAGGGCTGGCTGAGGGAGCTCTGATGCCGTGGTGGCTCTGCTGTGTCCCCCGGCAGCCAGGAGGGGCCGGGCTGATGTGATGGGGATGGCAGAGGAGCCCAGACACGCAGGGCTCCGTTCCCTCTGCCCTGTCCCAGCCTCGGGGACCGTGACAGTGAGGGATTAGTGGGGGCAGGGTGCTGAAATTATTTTTATCTCCTCGTCTTGTTGTGCCTGTGCACAAGTGCCAGCCTTTTCAGCCTTTTTTTTTTTCCTCTCTTTTTTTTTTCCTCCTGTGAAGCATTAACTGGGTGGGTTGCCATAGCAACCCCCGCATGATAAGTTGGGCTGCTTCTTGCAGAGATTTCTCCCTCAACAGTCAAGGTTTCTCTCTCTCTGAGCATTGCATCCCCTTCTCCACGTCCCCTGGAGCAGCTTTGCCCTCTGTGGTGCCCCCAAGGCCACCCCTGTCCCCCAGGCAGCTCCGTGGAGGCACCAGGGCAGGAAGGAGCAGCTTGTGCACCATCCTGGCGTGGGATGGGGTCGGGAGGATCTCTGCTCTCCATCCCTCGTGCAGGGCTCAAAATTGAAACAGGCTTCGAGTGTGACATCCTGATTATTTGCAAGTTTTCCAGAAGAGGGCAGGGAGGTGTTTGCTGCTTGTCCTAAGCAGGCAGAGGGGGACACTGGAGTGATTCCCAGCTAAGCCCAGATCGCAGGAAGAGTGAAATGATCTTATCCCTTCATTCAGTCATGAGAGAACCCAGAGAAGTTTGCTTTGGAAACAAAACCAACACAGCTTGTGGCAGGGTAAGAATCTGGGAGGACCACAGGTGTTTGTTGCCACTCAGCTCGGATCTTGTCTGTGGAAGGCTCGAGGTGAAGAATAAACTTCTCCAGAGCTGGGGAAGAGGGTGTGACCTCCCTGACACATAACTTTTCCTCTCAAAATCCACCCAAATCCGAGGCCAGTTTCACCAGAGGTTTTCTTCACCTCAGGGCCCCATTTCCCTTCTTTAAATAGCAGCTACAACGCTGGTCTGGAATGAAGTAATTGAGGTTGGTACATGAGTGATTCTAGGGGAAAACTCATTACTTTTTCAGGATGTTTGTTTGCCAATATAATTCGAATTGTTTGGCAGGCAGGCTCTGGGGTGCCTGGGGCTGGAGGAGAAAAGGTTTCTGTTTCTACCTGAGGAGCAGAAGGGTCTGGGGGTCAGTCAGTGACTCTGCCTGAGTCAGTGTGGCCGAGCTGCTGCTTCCTCTTAATCCTCTTGGCCCCTGAGTCTCATCCCTGGCAGGATTGTCTGTAATAGATGTAATTAGAGCGGCAGCAGCACAAACAGTGCAGCCCTGCTGATCCCTGCTCTGCGTTCTGCCAGGGCACCTGGCTGCCTGGGAATAGCTCTGATTTCCATGGTGCTCTGTGGAACAGGTGGCTGTCAGAGGACAGAGCCAGGGATGTTTTCCAGCAGCTCCTGGGGCTATAAAAAACCCACCCTCAGCACTCATCTGCTGTGCATGGGATGGATTGTTCCAGAAGGGGTAGGAGCAAATCCTTCTGGCTTAACCTGCCCTTCCCTTTGTGTGTTGTGATGATAACAAGGGGAAACAGGACAAAAGAAAAGGCTCAATGTCCTCCATGCAGCTCTGGGTATCATGTTTGCTCTTCTGTCTTCCCAGGGAGGAAATCAGATTTTAAGGTTTCTATGTCTATGATGGATGACTTCTAAGGGGGGGATGGATGCTGGCATCAGCACCCTGCAAGCCGTTGGTCTCCCTGGCCACACCTGGCTCCTGCAGGTACATTAAATAGATTTATTTTCTTCTGCTGGGCTGCTGGAAGAGCGCACAGGAGCCCAAAGAACCCTGTGAGCAGAGGGGACAGCGAGGACAACCTGACAGCCAGCGTGTGGCTTTGGCCAGTCCCTGCTGGAATACTTCAGGCTGCAAAGATTTTGGGAATCCCAGTCAGCTGTGGGCTGGAACAGGGCACACAACCTGTGCAGTCAGCAGAGCGAGGCAGAAGGAGGCAGCAGGAGGGTGTCCTTAGCAGGGAATTGCTGGAGCAGCCGCTGGAGCCTGTGCAGGGTGACGTGCAGGCAGCTGCTGTGCGCGGCCACTGGCAGATGATGAATGCAGCCTGCTGACACAAACACAATTAGGTGATGTCTAGGAAAAGCCTTGGCTTTGTTCTGTGCCTGCTTCACTCCAGCAGTGCAGGGAGCTGATCTCACGTGTGTGCCCCTGTGTCCACCCCCAGGAGGCCACAGAGCTGTGGCAGTGGCACCACCGTTGGGGTGTGCCCAGCTGAGAGCCTGGGGACAGCTGGAGCTGATTTTTCTGCTGCCTGCAAACATCTCTGGGTGGGTCTGGCCACCTGCACGCTGAGTTTTGGCACTGCCAGTCACTCCTGTGTCATCATCTGGTGGGGCTGCTCAGGTTTAACTCAACAGATTGTGCTGTGTGTGGAGCTGCAGGTGCTTTAAAAGGAGCACATGTAACAAATGCTTCATTTCCCCCTCTCTGTTCACTGTGACCTTCAAAGCCGGAGGAGCCCTCCAGGGCATGGTGGCCCCCGTCCAAGGAGAGAAAGCCCAGCCTGCTGCTGGCATTAAATTCCCTGGAATCAGGCAGGAACATGAGGCAAGAGGATTTCCCAGTATTTCCCACTGTGACCTTGCAAATGTTAGTATTAAACTTATTAAACAGCAGAGACCTTTCTGTGACCCAGCAGGGATAACTCCCCCATTTCCCCCCCACCCTTTGGCTTTTTTTGGAGGCAGGACAGTGATGCTGATCTGTAGAGACAGGACAAGGAGCGAGGGGTACAAATGGAAAGAGGGGAAATTCAGACCTTGGGAAGAAATGCTTTGCTGTGAGGGAGGTGACAGGGCGTCCAGGGAGGTCGTGACTGCCCTGGACGTGCTCGAAGGTTGGATGTGGCTTGGTGGGAGTCGTCCCCACACATGGCAGGGGGTGGGACCGGCTGAGCTTTAAGCTCCATTCCAACGCCTTAACACTCCGTGATTATGTGATATCCTCCGTGTGATGCCTCCAGCCAAGCAGGGCGCTGCCCGCGGGACCACCGGAGCCCCGGGCTGCTTGCGCTGAGCCGGGAGGAGCCCGGCGCGCCCGGGGCCGGGGGAGGCGGCCGCGCATGTGCCGGCCGTGCCCCCCGCCCGGGCTGCTCCAGCATCCTCGGCATCCTCGCAGGCATCCTCCCCGCCGGGCGCTGCGCCCCGCAGCCCGCGCAACAAAAGCGCCGCGGCCGCGCCCAGCGGAGCCGCTCCCGGCACGGGGCACCTGCTGCTGCTGCTGCTGCTGATCCAACGCTGCTGCTGCTGCTGCTGATCCAACGCTGCTGCTGCTGCTGATCCAACGCTGCTCCCGCTCCGCTCCGCCCGCGCCCTGCGCAGCGCCGGCCGCGCCCGCGGAGCCGCCGGAGCTGTCCGGGCTCGGGCTCGGTGCAGGCTCCGGGCTCGGGCTCTGTGCCGGCTCCGGGCTCGGGCTCTGTCCGTGGTGCTGCCGCCCCCGCGGCCGAGCGCAGCCCCCGGACCGCGCCCGCCCGGCCGCTCCCCGCCCGGCATCCTGTTGCGCCGGGAGCGCGGCGAGCGGGGGAAGAGCATCCGAGAGCATCTGAGAGCATCCGAGAGCGTCTGAGAGCATCCGAGAGCATCCTGCCGAGGAGCCCGAGCGCCGGCCCGGCTCCGAACAATGGCTGCGCTGCCGCGGCTGCTCTGCGCGGCCGCGCTCGCCCTGCTGCTCTGGGGTAGGTGCTGCCATTCCCTCTCCCTCTTGGGGCTTGGGCTGGCAGGGCGCCGCTGGAACGAAGGGAGGATGCTCCCTCCGAGCCTGCCCTCCGAGTGGGGCTTTTGTTGTCGGGAGAAGGGAATTACGCTCGTGCGGAGTTGGTGTGGGTGTGAGGGAGTGAAAACACCTCAGTGCCGAGCACAAAGCATGTGCTGGTCCCTTATTGTTTGCTGCCGGTCTGGGGTTTGCAGCGTAATTTGACATCGCGTTGCCTCGGGGAAGGTGTGCAGCCCATTAAGAGGCGTTTTAGTGCCGGTTTCCCGTGCAGTCGGTGTAAACTGGAGTTAATCAATCGATTGCAGCTGCAGTTTGATTCCTGCCACGAGAAGAGGTTGGGTGGTTTTGCCACATTCGATGTGCGTGTGCCTTCAGCCCTGTGTGTGGGTGCCTGTCTGTGTGTACAGATCTCCTTTCTCAGGGCAAAGCAGGGTCCAGGAGCTTTTCCTTATTTCTCCCTGGAAGCTGCTGCTGTCCACGGAGCTGGTAGTACGGGAGAATTGGAACCAGGCTGCTTCCAGGAATAGTCCCGGGATAATATGTTGCTTGAGAGAGTGGGTTAATGGTGCCTCAGAGGCTGGGGAGGAGGGAGCAGCCAGCAAAGTCAGCGTCTGGGCTCTGGAGACAGCCTTGGACAGACAGAGCCTGGGATTGTTGAGCCCGGGGGACAAATGTCAGCAGGGATTTGGTGGGAGATGTGGTGCTGAAACGATCCCTTTCCGCTCCAGCGTGTGGCTTCACATGCAAGGATTTCTGTCCTCTTTGCAAGAGCAGCATTCGAGAGTTGCCAGCCTTAGCACAGCTCTGATTGGAAGCGTTTTGAGCAGGAATGCCTGGGAAATCAATAACTCCTCCTGCTGCCAAATTCACTCCTGTCCAAGCCCCTTGGTTCCCAGTAGTGCCCATGGAGCCCAGGGACAGGAAAGGTGCTGGACCCTCCCAGTTCTGCTGAATTAAAGCATCCAGACCTTTCAGTTTAGCACAAAGAGTGAGCTGTTCCTCCACTCTGGAATTCTGGGCTTCCCCTCATCCCAGGCTGTAATTGCTGCTCTAACAGGACTATGCCCAGCATGCATGGGAGGCAATGAACAATGCCTTTAAAGCGGCATTAATTACCAGGGAAAGATGAAAGTTGTGGCAAAGCAGACGCTGGAGAGGTGAATCTGTGTGAAGTGATCACCCTCTGTTAATTATTATGAATGATTAATATCTCAGGAGAAGGAAGCTTGGTAAAATTTGACATTTGAGATCTGTTATCAGACAGCACAAGCCATTTTCCTTTAGGGCCATTAATGCCAAGATGTGAATAACTGATAGTTCTCTAATTCTGTCTCAACACTTCTTTCTCTGCTGCTCCTCTCCCCCAGCTGGATTTTGCTCCTCAGTGTGTGTGGAAGTCCCATCTGAGACAGAGGCTGTCCAAGGGACAGACATGAAGCTGCTCTGCATCTCCTGCATGAAGAGGGAAGAGGTGACAGCCAGCACGGTGGTGGAATGGTTCTACAGGCCCAACGGGGGCAAGGACGAGCCTGTATGTGTGACTGGGACCTGAGTCCTTTCTGTTTCTTTCCTTGCTTATCCCATTTCCACACCTGTGACTGGGACCTGAGTCCTTTCTGTTTCTTTCCTCACTTTTCCCATTTCCACACCTGGGCACAACGTGAACTCCTGGCAGGGAAAGCTGCAATCAGTTGTTGAGGTCAAACATTTGGGTTGTAGATTAATTAATGCTGATTTCCAGTTTCATTCCCACAATACCTCAAGCCCGGTATCTGAGGATGTCAAATATGACTGACCCTTGGTACCCTTGTCTGAATCAGTTCTGAATCCCAAAGCTGTTCTTTTGGAGGTGAAATTAATAAAAATAAATCTGCAGGGCAGGATTTACTTCTTTTTGCCTCAGAAAAAGCAGTGTTATCCCAACTGTGGGAGGATCTCCGGGAGCTGCTTTGGATCCCTGTCAGGAAAAGGTAAAATTGATTTTCAGAGTGAATCAAAATGGAAATTGGACAGATGAGGAGCAGCTGGAATTCAAGAGAGAATGGTGAAATGGAGAACTAGATAAAGGCTGAGTGCACAGTTCTTTCTAGCTATTTTATCTGAGTCTGAAGCATTAAATCAGTGGCTGTGATTGGGCAGGGCCAGGCAGGATGACAAATATTCTCCTTCTTCCTGACAGCTAAAGGGACCAGGCTAAGGAATGAGATGGGAATTCACTTCCAGTGCCCCAGGGATCCATTTGCCAGTGGCAACCCAAACAAACCAACCACAGGGTCATGGTGGGGACTGTGGTCAGCCAGAATGTCACACTGCCATATTTGTCCTGCAGCACTTCCATCTCAGCTGAATACCCCAGGGCTTCCCAAAAAGAGCTGTTGGTCTTCACTGTGGCTGTTCTGTGGTTCTTTCCTCAGGTGATCTGACATGCACTCACAGTCAGGCACCTTGCTGGGCATGAAGAATCCCAGGTTTCTGCCCCGTTGCTGATTTTTTGTGTCCACTTGCATCTGTGTTTTGCTGTGCCTTAGTTTTGCTCCCTCTCTGGTGGGGATATTGGATTCCTGATCACTCATTTTCCTGTCTTTTGTAAAGTCACCTGATACTTGGAGGCAAAGGATGATGGAATATGAATAGCTGCTGTTACCAAGGCAGCTCAGAACATCCCTGAGCGTAGCTGGAGGGGGATGCTGCCCCTGGCTCGTGGCATGGTGTTGTCCAAGGAAGAGATTAGCCAGCACATCCCTTTATTTCCTCACAGATAGATCTATCTATCTATCTATCTATCTATCTATCTATCTATCTATCTATCTATCTTTCTCACAGATCTATCTATATTTATATACATATATATTCCTCACACATCTATATATCCATTTGTATTTATTCTATTCCCTCACAGATCTATCTATATTTATATATATATTTTCCTCACAGATCTATATATCCCTTTATATTTATTTCCTCAGAGATCTATCTATCTATCTATCTATCTATCTATCTATCTATCTATCTATCTCACAGGTCTATATATCCATTTATATTTATTTCCTCAGAGATCTGTCTGTCTATCTATCTACTTATCTATCTATTTCTGTATCTGTCTATTTCTATATCTATCTATCTATCTATCTATCTATCTTTCTTTCTCACAGATCTATCTATATTTATACATATATATTCCTAAAAGGTCTATATATCCATTTATATTTATTTCCTCAGAGATCTGTCTGTCTATCTATCAATCATCTATCAATCTATCTTTCTATCTTCCTCTCAGATCTATATATCTCTTTACATTTATTCCCTCACAGATCTATCTATATTTTTATATGTATATTCCTCACAGATCGATCTATCTATCTATCTATCTATCTATCTATCTATCTATCTATCTATTTTCCTCTCAGATCTATATATCTCTTTATATTTATTCCCTCACAGATCTATCTATATTTTAATATATATATTCCTCACAGATCTATCTATATTTATATATATATATATTCCTCACAGATCTATCTATATTTTTTATATATATATATATTCCTCACAGATCTATACATTCATTTATATTTATTCCCTCACAGATCTACGAGTACAGGAAAACAAACCACGAGTTCCCGAGCCGCTTCAGCGGGCGGATCCAGTGGAACGGGAGCAAGGACATGCAGGACGTGTCCATCACCGTGCTCAACGTGACCCTCAACGACTCGGGCGTCTACACCTGCAACATCACCCGCGAGTTCGAGTTCGAGATCCACCGGCCCCTCTTCCAGAGCTCCAGGGTGATCCACCTCACCGTGGTGGAGGAGGGTACGAGGGGGTTTTGTGCTGTCCCTGGCCAGGGAATAATTGGAATAATTACCAATACAGCTGAACGGGATGTGCCTGGGCTTGTCTGGCCCTGCTGCTGAACCAAACAGCAGCACGGTGGTGTTTGACCCCACAGACACTTTTGGCCATGGCTGTGTGGTGTTTCACCCCACAGACACTTTTGGCCATGGCTGTGTGGTGTTTCACCCCACAGACACTTTTGGCCATGGCTGTGTGGTGTTTCACCCCACAGACACTTTTGGCCATGGCTGGGTGGTGTTTCACCCCACAGACACTTTTGGCCATGGCTGGGTGGTGTTTCACCCCACAGACACTTTTGGCCATGGCTGTGTGGTGTTTCACCCCACAGACACTTTTGGCCATGGCTGGGTGGTGTTTCACCCCACAGACACTTTTGGCCATGGCTGTGTGGTGTTTCACCCCACAGACACTTTTGGCCATGGCTGGGTGGTGTTTCACCCCACAGACACTTTGGGCTGGCTGGTGCTGCCCTGGGCACGTGGGGACAAGTCCAGGCGTGCAGGAGCTCTGGTGGGGCTGGGATGGAGCCTCCCCCCATGGCAGGGGCTGCTCCTCAGGGTTCCCTCTGTGGAGAAGCTTTGGGGCGATGGGGAAGGAAAGGAGTGGGTTCTGCTGGAGGGTTTGGATCCAGAGCTTTATTCTGGCCCACAGCCTCTGAACCCACAGCAGCTCCAGCAGAACTCCTGAGCCCGTGGCTGCTGCTCCTTTAACCCCGGGAGAGGGCAGGGAAGGGGCAGGAGCCACCAGCCAGGGACAGGAGGGGAGGGCTCAAGGGACAAAGGACACCTGGATGGCCCAGTGCCCCCGGGGGTAGAGGGCATCCTTTGAACCTGCAATCACTGACCCCTTCTGGAATGGCAGGACTGACAGACAGTGCTGGGAGGGGTCAGGGTGGGGAAAGGAGAGGGGACTGACACACCTGGGAGGGAATCTTCAGGGGAGGGACCCAGGTTCTGGGGTAAACCCTGAAATCACACCGCAACAGTGATCCACCTCACCGTGACTGGAAGGGGGGAAAAGGCAGAACCATTGGCCAGGGTGGAATTGTGCTGTAAAATCAGGTAGGGAAGGTTTGTTGCATGGCAGAGTTGTGACATCCCTGCTGCAGTGGATGGTAGAGGAGCATAGAAAGGCATTTTGTGCTCTCCTGGGCCAGGGTGACCCACCTCACCGTGGTGCAGGAGGGCAGCAGGGTGTTTTGTCGCTGGCCGTGGGTGTTGTCACCCGCGGACAGTTTGTCACCGCGCTGCAGGAGAGGGCTCTGAGTTTGGCATTGACAAACGTGGCTCAGGAGGAAAAACCTGTGGCTTGTTTGATGGCTGGAGGCTGTTTCTGGGCACACGCTGGTTGTGTGCCAGCGTGGGAAGGCCCAGTGGGCCGGGCACAGCTGGGCACAGCTGGGCACAGCTGGGCACAGCAGAGGTTTCCAGCTCCTCCGCTGGCGGACCTGGATGTTACAGCGATGCCTTTCCCAGGGAGCCGCAGCGATTCCTCGCTGCCGCCCCCTCCCTCCTGGATCAACGACTCGTTCTCCATTTTGATAGCAGTCTCCTGCTTCTCCTCCTTCCCTTTGTGGTGCTCCTGAGTCTTTCTGTTCCTCTGGGTGTTGCTGGGTTCAGCGCTGCAATCGCGGCACGTTACAGACAGTACAGCAGATTCTGCTGCTCTCTTCGGAGAGCGCCGGGAGCTTTCAGCCCTCTCGTCTGCCCTTTCCCCTCCCTCTCCCCCGCGAGCACCTCGGTGTTTTGATCCTTTACAAATCACTGGTGGCACAACAGAGCCGAGTAACAGCAGCGAGGGGCACACGGTGGGGAACAGAGCGTGAGGATGAGATGGGTGAGCAGTGCCTGAGGATGTGGGGGTGGCGCAGGATGCGAGGCACACACAGGGCTGTACGTGTCGGATCCCTCTGCCATCCCTGCCTGTTGTATCCCTCCCTTTTGCCCCCTCACAGCCTGAAGGCACCTGGAGATTCTGGCAAGGTGGGTTAGGAAGGATGGCACAAGGGTGGGAAGTGTCCATGGAGCTGCATGGAAATGATCAGGGGATATTTCATTTTATTCACAGCTGGAGAAGACTTCACCTCTGTCATCTCAGAAATTATGATGTATATTCTGCTGGTCTTCCTCACGCTGTGGCTGCTGATTGAGATGATCTATTGCTACAGGAAGGTGTCCAAGGCAGAGGAGGCTGCCCAGGAAAACGCGTAAGTGTGGAACCCCTGGAGGTGAGATCTGTTCTGCAAGAGCTCTTCACGCGTCCCAGAGCTCTCAAATGTGCATAGACCCGTGCTAGTACAGGACAATCAGCTCTAAAATTGGTGATTCTTTCTTCCTGATGATTGAATAAATCATGTGATACTAATTCCTTCTGCCTCACCTCATCTACTGTAAAACCCCAAGGAACTGGTTCTGTACCAGCAGGGACCTGTACCTGTAGGGAGCCCACAATATGGGACAGACCCTGTGTAGTTTGCCAGGAATCCTCAGTAAGTTCTGTGGCAGTACGACATGAAATGAACGACCCTTGCACTCTGAGATGCCCAAGGCAAAAAAGGGGATAGCTTATTTCCAAACCTTGCTATTTATAGAATTCCAAAAGTGGCCATGGATTGGAGGATGAAATTGCCACCTCTCCAACCACACTGGTCAAACCAGCAGCCCATCAATTCTCTCCTCCTCCAGAAAGGAATGCAAACCAATCATTAATTACATGAAAAGTGCGTGAGAAACTCCATTACAAAACTGTAAACATCAGAAGGCTCAGAAGAACTTAGAAGAACAGGGCGACAAAGGCCGACAAAGTGAGTAGTGCTGGAAGACTGCAGGAAGACTGACCTTTGCTGTGGCATGGGCTGGTTGGTGTTTGCCCAGTCCAAAGTCCCTGTGGTGTTTAGGAGCACCAAGATTGGGCTCCCTTGCACCACACCAGGCAGGGAGTGAGCAGCATTCCAGGTTTGGACCATGTGGAGATGCTCTCTTGGAAGGTCTGGATTCATCCTGCCCCATTCCCATCTTTCCACACACTTGGCTCGGATTAGAGCCCTCTTTGTACCAAGGAAGGCTGGCTGGGTAGGATTTTGGAGCAGGGAAGACTCGGTGTTTGCTCCTGCCTATGCCAGGGAGTTTCACTCTATGAGCATCTACAGGTGACATTTGTTACCCCAGAGATGCTTCCAGGCATTCAGCAAAGGTGAGTTTACCCAAGCTGGGCTTTACACTGTGTGCTTTCCTCCTTCCCTCCAACTACAGGACAGACTACCTTGCAATTCCCTCGGAAAACAAGGAGAACTCTGCTGTGCCTGTGGAGGAGTAGCAGAGGGGAGGCAGCGCAGTGAACGGCACCAAGGTGGGTCATGGAGAAGGGGTCACTCCTTGTGTCTGTCCACCCCTCAGCGTCCTTGTGGTGCGGCTGGAGACTCCTGGAGCGTGGCTGTGCTCCCCTGGAGCTTCCCCACTGACCTTAGAAGCCACACAGGTGTCTTCAGGTGTGGGGTGTACTTGTATTGCTTGAACCCCCAAACCAACACAGGTCACGATGCATTTCTGCCTGCTTTACTTTTGCTGTGGAGTTGGGAATCTTCACTTTCCCCTGCACAAGGGCAGCTGTGCCCATGAGGACTGTAAGGGCTCTGTCTCCAAAGGAAACACATTCTAGGAAGGAATTTGTGTGCTACAGATTAAAATCTGGATCTTTTACTCTTGTTCACCTCTGGTCAGTTCCTGTGCTAACTCCATCCTCACCCCTGTGAGCTCCAAGAGGAATTGTCTCCCTTGCAGGGGCTCTGAAGACAGAAGGACCATGCCACACCAGCCAGCTTTGAGGGGAGCTCTGCGCCGCCAGGAGGAACACGGGGAAGTGTAAATTCTCTTCCATTTGCCTTGGACTCTGTACAGCCTTGACTTTGGTCCTGTGACCCACCCGAGCTGCCAGCCCAGAGCTGAAGGACTCCTCTGTGGAAGCATGCTGAGCAAACGGCACAGGGCGTGGGCAGCACGGCTCCTCCCCGACTTTCAGTTCCACCATCACCTCAATGGCTTTGTAAATGTCACCTGTCACTTCTTAGCTGCTCTCACCACCACCTTTATTTGCTAAATGTGCTACTTCTCCACTGCAGAGGTTAAGGGTATGTATGGCACGTTGCTCTGAGCTGCAGGAGTGTGAACAAGGATCTCTTAGGGGGTTATTCCACCACCTACTGTGGCCCAAGTGGTTTTTTTGGTGTTAAAATAGGAATAATTTAATTAATTAATGAAGTCACTCTGAATTTTAGGCTGTCCATGCACACGCAGAGTAGGGTGAGGACTGTAACGCACTAAAATTGGAAATGTGTAGTGGGAAGGACAGGTCATGTTCACACTTTCTTCTGGAGGGAATTGAGAATACAGATCCTGAAGTATTCCTGCTTTGGGAAGCAGGATGATGTAAGAATAAGAATCCCCTGTGTCCCTCTCATTTATCAAATGTCAAAGTCCTCATCCCCTTCACCTGCCTGGCACAGCAGGTTTGCTCCTGGAGCATACACCTGCAACAGCTGGCAAGGCAGCAGGACAAGGTAGGGGATCCACCTTTTCCTGGGAAACCCCAAAAAGGAAGGCAGCCCCATGCTGGTAGACAGGAGAAATAAATAGGATTCCAAGCCCTCACAGCTTAGTAAAATGGTTGTAGTTTTGTAACTGTGATGGTTCTCTGGTGCTGTAGCAGCACCATCTAGAGGGATAGACAGAAAACACCCACTTTTCCCAGTTAATCCTAATTCTCTTTTGAGGTAATTAATCACCATAAATAAATAGTCTGGGTTAATCCTAAATGATCTTCTAGTGCCCAGGAATCACCCTGGAAATTCCACCTTTCCTATGCAAACTTACCTTTTCTGAGGGTTAAGCAGAATAAAATTTGTTTTCTGCCCTTCAATGCAGATCAGTTGAGCTCAAAAGCTGGGATTGGAAGGGGGCAAAAGGCAGAACCATTGGCCAGGGTGGAGTTGGGCTGTAAAACCAGGTGGGGAAGGTTTGGGTTTGTTGCATGGCAGAGTTGTGACATCCCTGCTGCAGTGGAGCCCGTGCTGCTTTGCCAGAGTTGACAAATTCTGCTCCACTCGTAAGTAGCTGCAAGCGCTCGTGACTCCAGGCATGCTCCCCACCCACGGAATCCCCTCTGCTTTGTTCTGCTGCTTTTTATGTGCTGGCTAAAAATCACAGAAATTACCCCATTTGTAAGGCAGGCTCAGGCCAGATTTCCACTGGCACTTGTTCAAAACCCTTTTTTTAGAGAGGGTGTCAACTTTAGTAAACTACTCCAGTGCAGTCTTGGTAGTAGGATTGCTCCCAAGCCCAGAGCCAAGCCTGGCAAGGGAAGCACATTTTCCAGATGAAGAACACTCACAGTCTGGGCACCAGTTCCCAAAATCCTGATATCCAAATGGGATATCCAAAAGAATATCCAAGAATATTCAGCTGGATGCCATCTTTCCCCCTCTCCCAGTTTGCCTGGCAGAATCCTGAACTCAGCAGAGGAGGGGCTGGGTTGTAACTCTGGGGTTGGCAGCACTGCCCACGGTACTGAGCCCATGGTGAATTTTAGGACACAACTCCAGCTCTGCTCCTCAGTCCCTGTGAGCCACAGCCACCCCTCTGGTGTCATACTGTTAAATCAAAACTGGAGTGAACCCAAGGAATTCTTGAGAGCTACCTCAGGTGGTAAAGAAGGGCCGTCCCCTTGTCCTGCACCTCCCTGAGTCCCACAGGCATCTTCTGGATGCTCTTTTTTGGACAAATCTTTCACTTTTCCAGTTCCTGCAGATGGAGGTGACCATTGCCTCGTGGTGTTCCAAACAGGAGGAAACGGGGTGCAAAGTTCTGCTCAAGAATCTTGCAGGGAAAAAGGAATAATAATTTTAAAATTGGTGATTTTTCAAGACTGGGAAGAGACGGTCCTGACAGAGACTCTGTGTGTGTCCGGAATGAGCGAGGAGACTCTGGAACAGGCAGGACAATAAAAAGAACCAAGAGCCACGCTGGTTGTTGGATAGATTTTTTAATTGATAACCGTACTTCCATGGTACTAACTACTTACACGGAGTTTGGCTGCAGAGCCTGTACAATTCCTACATTCCAGCACGTTCCAGTATCGCTTTGAACCGCGGGTTGGTTTCTTTTTGTTTTGTTTTTTTTTGTGTTTTTGTTTTTTTTTTTTTTTGCGCACAGCGCAAAGTTTCTGACAGTCGGGATAACTCCTAAAACAAACCCACAATCCTTCCCCCACCCACCCCAGAGTCACCTCAGCCAGCAGCCCCCTGCTTCCCGGGCTCTGGAGGGGGTTCCAGGTGGGAAGCAGGTGCCTGTGGTGGTTGTAGGAGCTGCTCCTGTGCCGTGCTGAGGAGAGCAGAGCCTCCTTCATCATCACTTGTGCACAGGAACTGCAGGACCAGGGTGGGGAGAACAAAACCCAGGCGGGGAGAACACGCCCCAGGGTTTTAGCAGCTTTCTCCAGCCCTGGAGCACTGGTGGGAGATGAAATCCCACTGGAATGGTGATGTCCCAGAGGTGCCAGGCTGCTCGTGGGAGGTTGTGACGCTGCCACTGTTCTGTTCCTCTTCCCTCCCTCCTCGTCCAGCCCAGAGCCAGGTCGGTGCCTCCATCCCTGCTCTCCCAGGGCCATTTCCCAGGAGGTGGGAATGTGGAGATGGGGATGAGTGCGTGGCACAGGCTCCCCCTCCCTGCTGCCTGGAGCTGTAACAGCCGCTCTCCCAGCTCCCAGTCCCACTGGGCAGCTCCAGAACCCGAGCTGCACACCAGGGTTCATTCCCTACCTACTCTCAGGGTCGGGGTCAGGGAAGGTGGCCTTTAACGTTAGCAATGGAATTGGCCTAAATGAGTGAGGTAACAGAAACGGCCAGAGGAGGAACCTCCCCGAGCCATGTGCAAATATAACTCCTTCAGCAGAAGGAAGTCCTTTTCCCTACTGAAAAAAAAAAATTAAAATAAAATAAAATAAAACACATTCACTTGAAGAGCATACAGACTGCAGGAGGGGAAGGCAGGCAGGGACAGCACCAGGTCAGACCATCTATGACACAGGTAATGATTGTCCAGCAGCAGAGGTGGGAGGGGGACAGGGAAAAGCCATGGCAAGCACTGCAAAACGTGTGGGAGAGGAGGAGGGCACGGCATGCCAGGGATCCATGCTGAGAGAAGCCCATGCTGGCTGCCCAGATCAGGGAATGGCCTTGATCACAGTCACCCAAACACGAGAGTATTTGGCCAGTGTGCACATCTGGGAAAAGAGAGGTTTTATGGCACAGAGAGACTCGTGCTGGAGAGACTGCAAAGCACAGAGATCAGAGAGTGTCTGGTGGGGAACAGACTGAAAATCAGCACAGGAGCCACCCTGGCACAGGTGTCCTGTGAGCCACAGAGATCAGAGCATGTTCAGTGGGGAACAGGATGAAAATCAGCACAGGAGCCACCGTGGCACAGGTGTTCTGTGAGCCACAGAGATCAGAGGGCACAGGAGCCACCCTGGTACAGGTGTTCTGTGAGCCACTTCCCCCGGGGGCTTTGGTTCCAGAGTCTCTGTTCTGAGCTGTGTTTTAAACAAGCCCCTGCCAGGTGTTTTAAGTGGTGCTGAGGCTGAAAAGATGAAGGCAGAGCCCAGGGGGCTGTGCCATGGGCTGTGGCAGCCTGGCAGATCCGTGGGCAGAGCCCCTTGGAGCTGAGCAGGCAGTGCAGAAGCACTGATCAGAAAGCACTGATCTGTCAAGAGCTGGGGGTGGCAGCAGCTGCCTGGGCAGACAGGACAGAGCTGCCCCCCCTGAGCCAGGTCCTGCTGCTTTAAACAGTGATTTTAGGACTGATTTTCTGTGTAACGTGGAACCAGGCAGTTCCAGCTGTGAATCAGGAGTTTGTTTCTGTGCTCCTGGGGAGAAGAGCTGCTGCAGCACACCAGAGCAAATCCAAAAGGTCTCCAGTACCCTGGCCAAAAGTGCCTCCAGCAACTCTCTGGAAAAGAAATTTCTACCTTCCTGCATAAAGGTAAGAATAAACTCTTATGTCACTACCAGGACAGTGCTGAGGAGCCAAGGAGGCTGAAAAGTCTGTCCTTATCTACAGCCAGGTGAGCTGCTGAAGCTGTCTGATAAGGACAAGGGTTAGCATCCCAGGATTCCCATTCCTAGGGGGGATCTCCCAATACATGCCCTGTTATTTATCTCAGAGCCCTGTTATCTTTGTGCCTTCAGGGCTCCAAATCCAGCAAAGCCTTGTGCTTTGACACCTTTCCTCTCCCAACCCAGGGCCACACTGCACAGAGACATTTCCTGTGCCCAAGGTTTGTTTTAGAAGCATCCAAGCAGGGTCAGGTGTCACCCAGCAGGCAGAGGTGTAAATGCAGCCTCTGTGTCACACAGGCAGCTCAGGGGACAGCAAAGGCATGTGCCACTCTTTTCTCCTCTCCCAAAGGACTGGAGGGAGGCAGGAAGGGCTCAGACACAAGTCAGGATCAGTCAGGATGAGTTCACAGCACAGCTTGGTGACTGAAGAGTGCAGAGCAAAAAAGCTCATTATCCTGTTAACCCCCAGCACCTCCTTCCACTGCAAGGGCCTCTCTGCCTTTAATTTCCCCACATTTCCCCCCTGCCCAGCAGTGCCCCTGCCTTGGGCAGCTCTCACCACCTGGGGTTTGGTCCTTCAGAGGCTTCACAGGCAGAAACCTCTGGGATCCACTCAGGGATCCCACTCAGGACTCAAACCCACTCACCCCAGCTGCCAGAACTCTAAGGTAAGCCAAGATAAGGTGTGTATTTATCAGGGGTGAGGTTGTGCCAAGGTAAGACCAGTGAGGATGTCACAAACTGGTGGATCAGAGCCTCCTGCTCCCCCTTCTCCCAACAGGAAGCATCTTCCTTGGCAAGAATTAGGCTACAAGCTGTTGGCATTGCTTTTGCATGCTTGGCTGGAGAAATGCCTTTTAAAATATAAGAATAGTTTTTAAAATGCCTGTTTTGGTGGTTGTTCAGATCCTGCAAGTCAAACCCCAGCAGATGTGCAGGTGGAAGGGTCAGGCTGGGAGGGGAAATGCACCTGGAAAGGATCCAGGGGGATTTCTGGTGAGTGAGCAAGGGGAGAAGCCAAACCCTGCTGCAGGGAGCCAGGCTTGGCTGTGAGTGCTGGGGGAAGCACCACCCTCTGTAACATCATTCTCACTCCTAGAAAGTGTTACTGATCCCTCCAGGAAATGTAATCCAAAATTGTCTCTGGCTCCAGCAGGAATTAACCTGTCAGCTGGGACTGCTCAGGGGCAGCTGATTCCTATCCCAGCTCTCCAGAGGAAGTGAAAACACTCCAAGGTTTTCTTTAAACCCTCACCCTTACTGCCTTAAGACATTGCTTTTCTCCTTTTTATTACTCCTGTGAGAGATTAAGAGGCAAAACAAGACTGTGAATCCCATCCAACTCCAAGGCAGACTGGCTGCCAAGTGGGAAAAAGAAATAACTAGGAAAAAACCAAAGCCCTGAGGCCTCAAAGAGAAACCTCCCTCGGTGTGAAGGACACTGCAGCACCAGGTTCTGCTTGGTGCCCCTGTGCTCCCACTGAGGGATTTCACATTGCTGAGTGCCAGGACAGGGGATAAACAATTTAAAAAACCCATTGTAATGTGCAGGTAGGACAAATATCAGGGTTGGGATTGCTACAGCTGCCTGGCCTGACACTGATTTAACAGAACTTGTGCAGTTCTGTCTCTGGGGCCCAAGCTGAGGGAACATCCTGAGCCTGCAGCTGGAAATCTGCGCAGGAGAAAGGATTCAGGGGGAGAAAAAGGGCTCCTTGCCACCCTAACAGAGAGAATGTGCCCAACAAACACTGATAACAGCATTTATCTGTGTGTGACCCTCTCTGATCTCTCTGCCCACATTCCAGGTTCCCTTTGCACAGCGTGCTCTTTCCTGGATCCCAGGGCTTCCTCTGTCTTGTCCTGCTTGGTGCCTGAAATCAAATTCCAGAAGAGGGAAATCCCAGCAGCAGGGGAATTCTGTGTGCTTAGTAATTGTGGGAGTGAGTAAGAGGGGGAAGGGGGACTCTGGGGCAGTCTGGCAAGTCACAGTGGGGAAAATAAGCCCCAGAATCCCTTCCCAGGCCCTAGCACCTCAATTTCATGGTACAGCAGCCTCCCTGGAAAAAAGCCAGGTAGCAGTACAGTAGTCAGCAGCATTAAATTAAATAAATAGTCATAAATAGCCATTAGTCTCTGGTTTTCCCCAGCTGGAGCTTGCCTTCACAGTCTGAAATGTCCTTTTGATAGCCTGGCTCCATCCATGCTCCTGCACATGGGGTCTGCAGTGGGGCATGTGTTTAGGTCATGGGCAGGAATCAGCAGGTTACTCCTGCAGCCCTTGGAAGTGGGAGCTTAGAGGGTTTTCCTCAGGCTGCACTGAGGATATTCTGTGCTACAGAGACAAATTACTCATCCTGGAGGAGCTACACCTGCACCACTTCCACCTGCCAGCCAGAAGGTGGAAAAATCCCAGTGCTGGACAAAGTGGGGTCACATTCCCCTCACCCACCTGGCTGGGGAAGAGGCCAAAGCCTTTCTCAAACCCTGCAGGAAGCAGCCTGCATCCCCACTCCAGCCCCAGAGGAGTTTGTGCATTGCCCAGCACAGCCAAGCTGCCCCTCTTCCCCATCTGGCTGCTCGTGGAGTGTGGAATTCTCCCCCAGAAGAACAGAAAATGCACACTGGCTGTTTGCAATGCAGCTCCAGCACCTGCCTGCCCTCCACTGGGACACCCCCAGTGCCTCTGTCCTGCTGGGACAGGGCTCTGATGGGCCCTTTTCCCTGTCCTCCCTTGGTCCCTGTGTCCCTTCCTGACCTCTCCTGGATTTTTGGAAGCCTTGCTGCTCCACAGATGCAGTCACACAAATATCCACAGTGATGGCTGTTGCTGCATAGATACAATTATGGAAATTTATCCCAGGCAAGGAAAGGAAGCTGTTGCTTTTCCCCCTTTTTTTCCCCCCACAGATTTTACAAGACAAGGGCTGGGTGAACAAACAGGAGAGAGATTTGCTGAGCTGGGTAGTGGGAGCGCTTGCAAACCAATCCTAATTTTGGTTTTGTGTTTGAATCTGGGTGGTGATTCCAGCACCGATGCAGACCTGCAGCACAGGGATGGCTCAGTTGCAGCACAGGGAAAGCAGAGAAGGGGCAAAGGGGACACTGTCACAGGTGTGGCACACACCTGGGGGGCAGACACTGCCCTTGCTGTGCAAGGGTTTGTGCAAGGGATTGCAGCTGGGTCACCTCTGTGCTCTGACAGCAAATTCCTGCCCCACAGCAGCTCCCCCTCCTCTCCACAGCAGATTTTCAAGGGATGGGCAGCGACTGCCAGCCCCGTGTGCCCTGCAGGCAGCAGGGTGAGGGAGGTGACAGTGTCCCCTTTGGGAGAGAGCAGAGCAAAGCAGGGACCTCCATGCACAGGGAGGGGGTGGGGATGGGGATGGGCAGGGGGGGCACTCACACTGATGCTTCCCTTTGAGACAACAAAAACAGAACAGACAGACAGACGGGAATTTTACAGAGGAGCAGTGCACGGGCCCAGGGAGCAGAGCTGGGCACGGCCCTAAGCACACCCCAGGGCTGGGAGAGCACAGCCCTCCCACACACACCCCACACTCCCAGAGCCCCTCCAGTTCAGCCAGTGTTGGAGGTCACTCCTTCCCCTCTTTAGGCTTTTTTTCTTTTTTTTTTTTCTCTTAAAATCTGTATATAATATATATATTTATATCTGTATATATATATATATTTATATATATATTTATATATCCTATTTACACATATTGCACACCGTCCTCTGGCCTCCTGCATTCCTGCCTGTCAATGGAAACGTTTCCTTTTCTCCTCTGGATCTGACCCGAAGTCCCGGGACCCGATGCCATTCTGGAGATTTATTAGAGAATCCTTCATCTGCAAGACAAGAGATTTCTCCACTGTGGTGCTACCCTAGAGGAGAGAACTCTGGGATTTCCTTTTTGTCCAAGTTTGATACCATAATTGTGGTTTTGGGAGTCAGGCCCATTTAAACCCCCCAGAGCAGAATGGAGGGGAGGAGAATCAGGGCTGGGGACTGGGAATGTGGGGCACCATCCTCCAGGAGATGGGGTGAGCAGAGCACAGGCTGAGAATAAACTCCTGTGTGACACCAGGACAGTGCTGAGGAGCCAAGGAGGCTGAAGTCTGTCCTGACCTACACCCAGGTGAGCTGCTGGAGCTGTCTGATAAGGGCAGGGATCAGCATTCCCTAAGTTCTCTCTCCTTAGGGGAAAACAGCAGCTTGTGAGGAAGCAGCTCTCATTTCTGCCTTGTGCTCTCAGCAGCCCTGTGTGCTTTTTAGGGAGCACACCCCGAAATTCCAGCACTTACGAGGAAGCAGCTTTAATTTCTGGCTGTGTTTTCACCAGTCCTCTGTGCTTTTAAGGGAGCACACCCCAAAATTCCCAGACTTATGAGGAAGCAGCTCTCATTTCTGGCTGTGTTTTCAGCAGCCCTGTGTGCTTTTAAGGGAGCACACCCTGAAATTCCTGGATTTATGCTACAAGAGTTTGTCCCCTTCCTCCCTGAAAGCTGCATGTAAATCCAGGGTTCAGCTCAAACCAGTTTGCTCTCCAAACTGGGATGACAGATCAGATACCAAATGTGCCCACAGGAGGTTTTTGGCCCTGTAGGGTTTTCTCCCTGGCGTGCATGGACCCCTCTGATAGGAGAGAGCAGCCGTGGCACCCTGTGACAGCCCCTGTGGTACCACCAGCAGCAGGAGATGGGTCTGAAGGAGCTGGCACACCTGAGGGGCTGTGCTGGAAGCAGGAGATGCTGAAGGATGGGGAGCAGGACACAGTGACACCGTGGTCACAGCCCTGCCTGCAGCTGTGCAGCCTCACCTGGTCCAGGAGCATCACGGAGGATTTGATGATCTCGCGCCATTTCTGCAGCTCTGAGTCGTGGTACTTCTGCTGGGACTCCAGCAGCTGGGCCCACTCTGTCTGAGACTGGGGTAACCTGCCACAAAAACACAGGCAAGGGTCAGAAAACCCCACGGTTTGTACTGAGATTTCTCTTTCACAGAATCACAGGGTTGGAAGAGACCCTAAAGATCATCGAGTCCAGCCCAGCATCAACACCTCAGCCAAACCCTGGCACCCAGTGATGGGGTTAAACACACCCAGGGATGGGGACTGCACCATCTCCCCGGACAGAACATTCCAGAACTTTATCATCCTTTCTGTAAAACCTTTTCCTGCTCTCCAGCCTGTATTTCCCTTGGTGCAGCGCAGGCTGTGTGCTCTGGCTGTGTCAGTGCTGCTGCAGACAGAGCCCAGCCCAGCTGAGCACAGGCACCTTTCAGGAGCTGTGCAGTGATGAGGGCACCCCTGAGTCTCCTTTTCTCCAGGCTGGGCACCCCCAGCTCCCTCAGGGCTCCTCTCAGGGTTTGTGTTCCCAGCCCCTCTCCAGCCCCGCTGTCCCCTCTGGGTGTGCTCAGTGTCCCAAGGTCCTTCCCAGGCTGAGGGGCAGAGCTGGGCACAGCACTCAGGGTGTGCCCTGCCAGTGCCCAGGGCAGGGCTCAGTGCCCTCCCTGCTCCTGCTGCCGCTCCAGTCCTGCCCCAGGCCAGGGGCCATTGGCCTCCTTGGCCCCCAGGGCACTCTGCTGCCTCCTGTCCATCCTGCTGTCACCAGCACCCCCAGGTCCCTTTCTGCCTTTATGGTGAGGAATTGCTGCTCTGGATCTTTTCTCTTTTTTCCAAGCTTTTCCCTCCAGGCCCATTTGAACCCCCAAAGCAGAACTGGGGTGGGGAGGGAATCAGGACAGATGGAAGCATTCCAGGGGTTTGGATGGATTCAGGTGCTTCCACAGCAATAGTGGCTGCAACAGAAAAACCACCCACATGGAGCTACCCACGTAATTCCAGCACTTGCACATCACACTGTGCAATCAGGATGTAATACTATTAAATACTTAAATACTATTGTAGTAGTCTAAAAATCACAAGAGCACCAGAGAAAGATAAAATCAAAAAAGATAAAATCAGAAGTACCTATAATAATTTAAAGTACCTATCTGTGGGGAAGTACCAGGGCTGGTATGGGAAGATAGTAATTCCCTTTCCTAAGGAGGAAAAGGGCAAAAAATTCCAACTCAGTGGTAGCACATGGCTATGAATGTTTGAAGTGTAGCAAGGGAGCAACTGGGACTACAAAAAAGGGACACAAGGGGACAAAAGCACCTCAGAAAAGTGGATTCAGGATGTTCTCAGGCTCTAAAAATAGACCAGGGACCATTCAGGCAGAACATCTGGATCCACACCTTTCAAAACACAAACCTGACAGACCGTGTGACCCAAATTCCCCCCTGGTACAAAGGGATCCTCCTGAGATGCTGCTTCCCACCCAGAGAGAAGTGTGGCCATCAAAGGAGGGGAAGTGACCCCCTCAGCCCAAAATTGCTGAACATTTACTGACAGAGCATCCTCTGCGCCCTTAATTCTGCTCTCAGCTGCAGGGGAGATGCACACAGGGGAAATGCACAGGGGGGAAATGCACACTTCAGTTTCACCTGCTTTGCACAAAAGTGAGAGCCCAGAGCTCTGGCACCCCCAAAACCCAAGGGGAGCCCCAGCAGGTGTGGCTGTACCTCTCCTGCAGCCTCAGGCCCTGCCACGCCGTCAGCGTCTGCGTGGTGTACTCCAACATCCAGAGCTTGTAGAACAGCATCATGTTGAGGATGACCAGCAGCACCAGACTGCAGAGAAAGCAAGAGAACAGCCACTTCAGGAGCAGCTCCCAGCCCACTGCCTGCCAGGAGCACCTGGGACAACACCCAGACCTGCAGGAAGGTGTCTGAGGCTCAGTCCATGCTGTGAGTGGGGATTTCATCTGAGTGAGCAGCCAAAACTTCACCTCGTGGAAGAAATGTGTGAGCCAGGAGGACAGACAGACAGAACAGGCTGGGTGAGTGGATGTGCTGAATGCAGAGGAAGGGAGGGAAATGGGAGAGTAAAGAGGTAAAAAAAGAGAGAGACAGTACCTGAAACAGATCCTAATGGGAGCAGGGAAGAGAAAAGACGGAGCAGCTGCAGGTTAGAAACAGAGTGACACAAACTGGGCTGGGAGGGGGAGGCTCAGACAGTGCAGGAGGTACAGGGGGCAAGGAGCAGAGGGGAGAGAGGCAGGAAGGACAGACAGGGATCCGTGAGCCTGCACTGCTGGTGAAGTTCCCTCAGCACAGCTGAGCTCCTGGGGACAGCAGGTGGCTGTGCAGGCACTGACACACACAGAGTTCACACCCAGCACTCCCCATTCTGAGCACAGGCACTGACACACACACAGTGCTCACACCCAGCACTCCCCACTCTGAGCACAGGCACTGACACACACACAGTGCTCACATCCAGCACTCCCCACTCTGAGCACAGGCACTGACACACACACAGTGCTTACATCCAGCACTTCCCATTCCCAGAGCAGGCACTGACACACACACAGTGCTCACACCCAGCACTCCCCATTCCCAGAGCAGGCACTGACACACACACAGTGCTCACATCCAGCACTCCCCATTCCTAGAGCAGGCACTGACACACACACAGTGCTCACATCCAGCACTCCCCATTCCCAGAGCAGGCACTGACACACACACAGTGCTCACACCCAGCACTCCCCATTCTGAGCACAGGCACTGACACACACACAGTGCTCACATCCAGCACTCCCCATTCCTAGAGCAGGCACTGACACACACACAGTGCTCACATCCAGCACTCCCCATTCCCAGAGCAGGCACTGACACACACACACAGAGTTCACATCCAACCTTCCCCCTGCCCAGTGAGGCACTGACACACAAAAAGTGCTCACATCCTCCCTTCCCCATTCCCACTGAAGCCCTGTCTGACACACACACACTTCACATCCTCCATTCCCCATTCCCAGTGCAGGCATTGATACACACACATATACACAGTGCTCACATCCTCCCTTCCCCATTTCCAGTGGGGCATTGACACACAAAAAATGTTCACATCCAGCCTTCCCCACTCCCAGTGAAGCACTCACACTCACACACACTGTTCACATCCTCCCTTCCCCATTCCCAGTGAGGCACTCACACACACACACACTCACACACACTGTTCACATCCTCCCTTCCCCATTCCCAGTGAGGCACTCACACTCACACACACTGTTCACATCCTCCCACCCCAGCCCTGGGAACGCCCCCAGCCCTGCCCTGCCCAGCTCCTCTCACCCCCCTCACGCAGGGGGGGCATTTCTGCTCCTGCCCAGGAAGAGATCCCCGGATGCCAGGCTGGTGCCTGGCTCTGCATAGTGCTGCTATTTTGCTGGAAGAATGTCCCACTATGACCAGTTCAGTCAGGTGGATGGCAACTGGCCAGAGGAATATTCTGGAAACACCACAGAGGGCTCTGTGACCCAAGTGAAGCTGTCAGGAGCTGGGCACAAAGCTTGGGTGCCTCTGTGCAATGTTCTCACCATGACAGCACCTCACACCACCTCATTTATCCCTGCCTGGGTGCTGCTCAAACCTCTGCATCCGTGCCCCCTCTGGGACCAGGGAACGCAGAAAGGAGCTCAACCTGAGCTGTCATTTCAGCCCTGAAATCCCAGCTCCTCCCCACCTCTCTGAAAGCCAGGTGGAGCTTAAGGAAAAGCTGAGCCCAAGTCAGACCAGCCTGGATCACTGCTTTAGGCTGCTCTGCTCCACAGCCCCTGCCCAGGGAGCACTGCAGCACTAAATGAAGCCTGCTGTGAGCCCAAGGGCAGAGAAACAATTAAAACTGAGCTTAGGAATTAAACTGAGCCACAGGGAGGTGAGGAGCCCATTCCCAGCTCACTTGGAGAGCACATCCCAGCCCAAGACCACCAGTCCTGAAAGGTGTGGCAGGAAAGACCCAAACCAAACAGTTCCTGCTGCTGAGCTGATGAAATCACTCCAGCCCCTCATGCTTCAGCTGTTTCTTTACTTACTGTGCAGAAATCATCTCTCAAGGGTCCAGCTGCCTTCTGGCTGTACCACTCATCAAAATCACTGCCCAGCACCGGACAGGAAAAGGCTTTGCCAGACCAGATGTGACAGAATCCTCCCAGACACTGAGCCCTGTTGGGGTAGCCCAGTGACTCCCAGAGAGCTCTGCACAGTCACTGTCCCTCACAGCAGCTGGTGTGTCAGCAATTAAATCACTTGTTTTAAATTACCCACACACACAGAGTGTCTATGTGACATTAAAAATCTGTAAACTGCATCCCTGAAGTGGAAAAAAAACCCAAAATGGTTATACTTGTTGGGTTTCTTCTCCTGTAGGTATTGACTCCTCTCCTTGCACAGCTGCCTCTGTCCTGATTGTCACTGTCCCAGACAGGTCCCAGACCTGCCTTTAGGACTTCCAGATCAGAGTTTGGCTAAAACAAGGGCAAAACCCAGGGGAAAGGAGAGAAGGGAGCGCAGAACTCCAGGAGCACAGATAAACCAAAGGTGTTTAATGCTGGCTGGGGAGGGAAGCAGAAAAAAAATCATCACTTACACAAAGCTGATGACAAGGAGCAGCTTGGAGACACTCTGCAGGTGGAAGCCACTGGGGCTCTCCTCCGGGATGTGCCGTGTCTGGGTGGAACCTGAGGAGATGGGATGCATTTGGGATGGGAAACAGGGAGGGGCACCCCCTAATCCTCCACCCACCCTCCACTCACCCAAACAACCCCAACCCTCCCCTCTGTGACCAAACCCCTGCCTGTCCCCATCCCCAAGGCTGTGCAGCTGCTCACCTGCCACGTGCTTGATTCGATGGGCAACCTCCTCATCCGTGGGGGTGGTGACGGGGCTGAGCACCTCCTCCAGGTGTGGCACCCTCAGGTGGGTGTGGGCGCGTTTCCGCCGCCGCACCGTGGATTGCTTGCTCACCTTCTCTTTGGGGGATTGTCTGTGCACCTCAGCCAGGTACGTGCTCTCTGTTTTGGTCAGCTCACTCTCTGCAGCACCATTTGGTAGAGACAGAAAGGTTTAACCCCTCTGCTGTGATGCCTTAGGATTTTAGCTTTTCTATTTTCTATCTGTTTGTAGCCCTGCAGTTCTTTAGTGTAGAACTAAACTCCATATCCAGTGGGAGCTGCTGCTTTCCCATTTTGGGCAGACACAACAATTCCTCTCCAGGCCTGGTGATCAAGGACACTGGATCTGTTTTGGTCAGCACCATTTGGTAGAGACAGAAAGATTCAACCCCTCTGCTGTGATTTTCCCTCTATTTGTAACCCTGCAGTTCTTTAGTGCAGAACTCCAAACTCCACACACAGTGGGAGCTGCTGCTTCCCCATTCTGGGCAGGCACAACAACTCCTCTCCAGGATTTCAGCTTTTCTATTTTCCATCTATTTGAAAGAGGTGATATTATATTTAATACTAATACTAATGTCAATACTTACTATTATCAAAAATAATAAATTATATTTAATAATAGTATATTATTATATTTTCCATCTATTTGTAACCCTGCAGTTCTTTAGTTTATAACTCCAAACTCCACACACTGTGGGAGCTGCTGCTTCCCCATTCTGGGCAGACACAACAATTCCTCTCCAGGATTTCAGCTTTTCTATTTTCCCTCTATTTGTAACCCTGCAGTTCTTTAGTGCAGAACTCCAAACCCCACACACAGTGGGAGCTGCTGCTTCCCCATTCTGGGCAGACACAACAATTCCTCCCCAGGCCTGGCAATCAAGGACACCTCACTGCCTCAGGCTGAGAGATGGAAACAAAAGGGAGTTAGGGCAGCAAACTTGGGGTCAATGACTTCATCAGCTGGAGCTGGAATTGGCAGAGTCCCCCCCAAAATGCAAATGGACCAAACTTATAAAAGTGTGAAACCTGTGACCCACTGTCCATTTTGGGTGGGTTTTGTCTGTCCTAAATGTACCTGAAGCCCTTCAATAAATAGAACTGCTTTTTATTCTCTTCATTTTGCCTGGCCACTGTTTTAAGTAGCCCCAAAAAAGACACCAGCTGGGCCAAAGAAGCTGGCAAGGTCTGAGGGATCTGAGCTCCACATTCCTCGCACCTTTTACCAAAATTTGACCCCAAACTGCCTGACAGGAGCAGGGAGCAGGATTTGCTGCAGGTAATTTATTCCAGCCCCTATCATAAGCCACCCCAAGGCTGGCTCAGGCTGCCCTCTCCCAGGGAAACCTGAGTGCCACTGGCAGTGCCACTCTTACCCAAGTGACGGAAATAATCTTCCAGGCCGCTCCAAAAATTCTTCTCAATGAAGGATTTCACCAGCCCCCAAGGCTGCTTCCTGTAGCGTAATTCTGTGGAAACCCTGTGAGGAGGAAAAGCTCACTCATTCCCCAGGTCTTGCTGCCTGGGGGTGATGTCAATTCACAATCCTTGTCAGTGTAAATCCAGGAAATAATCATGTACACTGTTATTTCTGGAATGATCTCAGCCCTCCACTTTTCCAGAGGAGAAACACTGCTGGAAAAATCCTTCCAAAGGCAGGAAGAGCCTCTCCCAAGAGCCCTCCAGGGCCATCTGGCAGACATTTGGATTGTCATTACTGAAGTCCCATGGACATAGCTTTGCCCAGCAGCCAGTTCCTCTGTTTAGCCCCAGGAAGTTCATCCTGTGCTTATCACAGTCTGCAGTGCTCACAGGCTCTGCAAACCCCTGCATCCAAGAGAGAGGCAAGAAAAATCTGTAAATCCTCTCCCTGATGCAGCTGTAACTCCTCTGCACTGATATCAACCCAGCAGGTGAAAATGCTGCCCCTGCTCTTGGTGACAGGAATGTCACCAGGACAAGGAAGAAGTGACAGAATCCTCACAGACACTGAGCCCAGTGACTCCCAGAGCTCTGCACAGTCACTGTCCCTCACAGCAGCTGGTGTGTCAGCAATTAAAACACTTGTTTTAATTACCCACACACACAGAGTGTCTATGTGACATTAAAAATCTGTAAACTGCATCCCTGAAGTGAAAAAATAAAGAAATGAAACACTTGTTGGATTTCTTCTCCTGTAGGTATTGACTCCTCTCTCCTTGCACAGCTGCCACTGGCCTGATTGTCACTGTCCCAGACAGGTCCCAGACCTGCCTTTAGGACTCCCAGATCAGAGTTTGGCTACAACAAGGGCAAAACCCAGGGGAAAGGAGAGAAGGGAGCACAGAACTCCAGGAGCACAGATAAACCCAAGGTGTTTAATGCTGGCTGGGAAGGACAGCACTAAAAAATAAAATAAACAAAGAAATAACCCCCTCAACCCCTCCTAACACACCCCAAACCCCCTCCCAGAGGTGCTTTTTGCTCATCATTCCCTCCCAGGAGAGGTACCTGAGTCTGCTTTTGTTTCTGGCAACACGGGTCAGCGTGTAGCGGTTAATGGTGTAGAAATAATCGTGGTAGGGCACGTCGTGGGTGAGCACCTCTGCATCTATGACATAGCACTCACTCTCCTGGCTGGCCTTGTACATTGTCTGCAGGAAAAACAGCATCGAATTTGCTGGGTCCCCAGAACAGAGGAGCAATGATGAATCTCATTCCATCTTCTCAGAAGGCTCATTTATTATTTTAAGATACTATATTATATTAAAGAATTATTTTAAGATACTATATTCTATTAAAGGAGGCTAATTTATTATTTTAATATACTGTATTAGAATAAAGAATTATTTTAAGATACTATATTATATTAAAGACTTATTTTAAGATACTATATTATATTAAAGAAGGCTAATTTATTGTTTTAATATACTATATTATAATAAAGAATTATTTTAAGATACTATATTATATTAAAGGAGGCTAATTTATTATTTTAATATACTATATTATAATAAAGAATTATTGTAAGATACTATATTAAATTAAAGAAGGCTAATTTATTATTTTAGGATACTATATTATAATAAAGAATTATTTTAAGATACTATATTATATTAAAGACTTATTTTAAGTTACTGTATTATAATAAAGAATTATTTTAAGATACTATATTATATTAAAGAATGCTAGTTTATTATTTTAAGATACTATATTATAATAAAGAATTATTGTAAGATACTATATTATATTAAAGAAGGCTCAATTTTTATTTTAAGATACTATATTATATTAAAGAATTATTTTAAGATACTATATTATATTAAGATACTGTGTTATATTAAGATACCATATTATATTTACATACTATATTATATTAAGATACTATATTATATTAAAGAATTAAATATACTAAAACTCTACCAAAGAATAGAGAAAGGATACATCAGAAGACTTAACAAGATCCTAATGAAAAACTCATGCCTGCTGCCAGAGCGCTGACACAGCTGGACTGGGATTGGCCATGGAGTCAAAACAATTCACATGAAACCAATCAAACATGCCCCAGCTGCTGAACAACCTCCAGACCACATTCCAAAGCAGCAAAATGAAATCATGATTGTTTTCATTTTTCTCTGAGGCTCCCCAGCTTCCCAGGAGGAGCAATCCTGGGCAAGGGGATTTTTCCAGAAAATGTGCCAGTGAGGTGCAGGGCAGCTCTGCTCCGCTGTCACTCACCTGAGTCTCGGTGACTGTGGCAGTTTTGGGGGCCAGGGGGTTGGTGAGGGTGATGGTGTACAGGATCACTCTGGTCTGATTGCCATTTTCCTCCTTCTTCCAGGGGTGAAAGATAATATCTGAGAGGACAAAACAACATTCCAGTCAGGTGACTGGGGAGGGATCTGTGGCCAGTCCCCTGGGGAAAGGCACAGCCATAAAACCAAGCTGGGGATGGGATTTCCTTCCCCTTGGGGAGCCTGGCTGCTCTAGAGCTCAGCTGAGTGTGAAACATTTAGCTCTGTGCTAAATGTGAGTATTTTCCCCTCTTTCAAGTGCAGGGAAAGGGAGAGAAGCTGGGGATTTATCTCCTTTAGCAAACTTGCAGTTACAGGGAAAGGACTGTGACATGCCAAGGGATTCTCTCTGCAGCTCTGTCCCTGTCAGCTGTGCAGCTAGAAGAGCTTTTCCCTCACACTATTAAGCCTTGAACAGAAGATCAGGCCTTAGGTGATGATAAAAACAAAAAAAAAGCTTTTTTTTCCATAAAAAAAGCTGTTCCAGCTGTTAAAAATATAACCAGACGGGCACAGAGGTCCTGCCTGCTCTTGGTCACCACCAGCATGGGACAGCGTGGCCAACTGGAAAAAACTTGCTCAGAATGTCACCAAAGCACAAAAAATTGTAGCTCCAAGGCAGAGGTGATGATAAAAAATAAGAAAAACACGTTTTTTTTCCATAAAAAAAGCTGTTCCAGCTGTTAGAAAATAAAACCAGACATGCACACAGGTCCTGCCTGCTCTTGGTCACCACCAGCATGGGACAGCGTGGGCAAATGGACAAAATGTGCTCAGAATGTCACCCAAGCAGAAAAAATTGTAGCTCCAAGGCAGAGGTGATGATAAAAAATAAGAAAAGCAGGTTTTTTTTCCATAAAAAAAGCTGTTCCAGCTGTTAAAAAAGTAATCAGATGGGCACACAGGTCCTGCCTGCTCTTGGTCACCACCAGCATGGGACAGCGTGGACAAATGGACAAAAAGTGCTCAGAATGTCACCCAAGCAGAAAAAACTAGGTCCAAGGCAGAGGTGATGATAAAAAATAAGAAAAACAGGGTTTTTTTCCATTTAAAAAAAGCTGTTCCAGCTGTTAAAAATGTAATCAGACGTGCACAGAGGTCCTGCCTGCTCTTGGTCACCACCAGCATGGGACAGCGTGGACAAATGGACAAAACATGCTCACAATGTCACTCAACCAGACAAAATTGTAGCTCCAAGGCAGAGGTGATGATAAAAAATAAGAAAATAGGTTTTTTCCATTAAAAAAGCTGCTCCAGCTGTTAGAAAATAAAACCAGACGTGCACACAGGTCCTGCCTGCTCTTGGTCACCACCAGCATGGGACAGGGTGGCCAACTGGACAAAACGTGCTCAGAATGTCACCCAAGCAGACAAAATTGCAGCTCCAAGGCAGAGCCCTTCCCCCTGCAGCCCCCTGGCAGCAGCAGCTCACCAGAGAAGCGGCGCTGCTCCATGAAGTCCCTCTGGAACTGGGAGTCAGTGAAGAGCAGGTCGTAGAGCTTGTCCACGCTGAAGTTGAACACCTCGTTCACGTACTGGCGGCCGTTCAGGTCCTCGTAAAAGGCTTGGACTTCCCCTGTGGGCAAAGAGAGCCTCAAGGGGCAGCCAGGAGCCTTCAGGGTGATGGGGAGTGTGCTTCCACAGCACCAGGAGCTCAGGGTTTCAGAAAGAACCTAAAGGAGGGACTTCAACTGATGCCTCAGGTTTGGGGTTTTCTATTTTTCACATTCTGTGCTGCTTTAGTGTGTGGGTCTGGGTTCACATCAGGGGATGGTGAGCTCTGTGCACAGAGCAGGGAGACAAAACAATTCCTGCTCCAGCTGGGCACCAAGGACAAATGAGCCAAATCTCAGCCCAGGAGCACAAACCCCGTGGGCTGGAGAGAGAAAAACAAGCAGGGTGGGGCTGCAGGGGCTAAAGCTGGGATGGGACAATGAACTGCAAGGTGCAAATGGAGCAGAGCTGATCCCAGGGAGAGACCCCGTGCCCGGCCGGGCATTTTGGGGCCGTTTGGGTCATCTTGGGCTCATTTTGGGGCCAGTTTGGTTCACCTTGGGTTCATTTTGGGGCCATTTTGGTTCACCTTGGGTTCATTTTGGGGCCAGTTTGGTTCACCTTGGGTTCATTTTGGGGCCAGTTTGGTTCACCTTGGGCTCATTTGGGGACCATTTTGGTTCATCTTGGGTTCATTTTGGGGCCATTTTGGTTCATCTTGGGCTCATTTGGGGACCATTTTGGTTCATCTTGGGTTCATTTTCGGGCCATTTTGGTTCATCTTGGGTTCATTTTGGGACCATTTGGGTTCATCATGGGCTCATTTTGGGACCATCTTGATTAATCTTGGGTTCATTTTGCGACCATTTTGGTTCACCTTGGGTTCATTTTGGGACCATTTGGGTTCATCTTGGGACCATTTGGGTTCATCTTGGGTTCATTTTGGGGCCATTTTGGTCCATCTTGGGTTTATCTTGGGACCATTTTGGGACCATTTTGGTTCATTTTGGGACCATTTTGGTTCACCTTGGGCTCATTTTGGGACCATTTTGGTTCACCTTGGGTTCATTTTGGGACCATTTTGGTTCATCTTGGGTTCATTTTGGAGCTATTTAGTTCCATCTTGGGTTCATCTTGGGACCATTTTGGTACCATTTTGGTTCATTTTGGTTCATCTTGGGCTCATTTTGGGACCATTTTGGTCCATCTTGGGTGCAGCCCTGTCTGGGCTCTGGTTCTGCCCAAGGTGCATCCATGGAGGCCTTTTAATAAATCCCTGCTTTATTCTGTAACTCTGTCCAGCCTCTGCTCTAGCTGAGCCTTCACAAGGCAACCCAACCCTTTTCCTGCACTGATCCCAGGGCAAGAAGTTGGGACATCAGAAGGGATAATTAATTACACAGCTTATTTTAGGGACACCCTAAAACTTTTAGGCTCATCCTAAAATGCAAACACATTCACTTTCTGCAGCCCACACTGGGAATTCTTTGCATCTTCAGGGTCCAGGAAAGGATTTCAGCAGTCACTGCTTTGCTCCCTCACAGGAGGGATGAGATAAGGCTGGAAGGAGCCCTGGTGAAGTGGCCTTTCCCCAGCTACCTTCATCGTGGGTGTCTGAGGAGTCACTGAGCTCTGTGGGAATGTCCTCGTTGTCATTGAAGTCCAGGGAGGGGGAGTTCACAGGGCCAATGATGTCGATCTTCTCTCCCATGATGTTGGCAATGCCAAGGTCCTTCTCCACAGGACTCTCTGCCACCGCCTCCTCCTCTTCTGGGAGCACTCCATCGAACTGCAGCAAGGACAGGGCACAACAAGGGCGAGATCAGCACCTAAAAATGGGCTTTATTTCAAAGAAACCTCACATCTGTGAGCCAGGCTCTGAATATTTGGCCTGGACATATCTGGAAATGAACTAAAGAGAGGAGGACAGCTGCTATAGAGTGTTTGTAAAAGCTACTCTCAAAAAATCGGTGTTCAAGCTCTGAGCACCACCAGGATTTTTGTTCAGACAAGACAATATTGTCCAAGAATGAACAAGCTGATCTTGAACAAGCTGAAAGAACCTGAGGTAATATCTAAACAAGCTCTGCTCTGCCATAATTCCAGGAGGGTACACACTGTTTTCCAGGGAATAACTGAAGGCAGGGAAGAAATTATAAACCTTTTATGTCCAGAACTGTTCATCCAGAAGTACAGAAAGGAAAACGCTCTTGCTGCTGAGAGCCCCAGTGACAAAATCCCTGACCAAGGACAGAAATGGGAAAACACTCTTGCTGCTGAGAGCCCCCGTGACAAAATCCCTGACCAAGGACTGAAATGGGAAAACACTCTTGCTGCTGAGAGCCCCAGTGACAAAATCCCTGACCAAGGACTGAAATGGGAAAACACCCTTGCTGCTGAGAGCCCCAGTGACAAAACCCCTGACCAAGGACTGAAACCAGCAGCAGTGGAAGAGGAGCTGGAGGACGAACAAACCTCAGGGTGCTGAATTTCAGGGAAAAACAAATTCCTGCTGCCAGGGGAGGGAAAAAACTCACCGAGGCTGGGGCTTCACTGCTGCCTGTGGAGGTCAGGGTGCTGGCAGTGACAGATTTCTTTGGCAGCTGAGGGCTGGCTTCTGGCTTGGCCTCCATGCTGCTCTTGGAGGAGCTGTCGTTGACTTCGTTCTCCTCCACGGGGATTTCTTCGCAGTAGCTGGGACGCCACAGAGAACACAGGTTTTTATGGTTACCCCTCTCACAACAGCTACAGCTGCACACACAGAGCAAGTGAGAATGTTTCTATGAAGTCTCCAGGCTGTCCAGAAGCAGGGATGGCTCAGTGCAGGGGAGAGCAAGCCCCAGTTTTTTGGGTGTTTATGCGGGGATTGACAAGCATCAGCATTTTCTGGCCGTGCAGCGCTGCCTGGCCTTGTGAGCAGGGTGCTTTGGCATTTCTAGAATGGCTCAGCTGGCTCAGCAGGCATTGCAGTCCCTCCCAGTGGTGCCTTAAGTTTTAGCTTTTCTAGTTTTCAGAGTCTGTGCTGCTTCAGGGTGTAGTTCTGAGCTTCATATCAGGGGATGGTGAGCTCTGTGCACAGAGCAGGGAGACAAAACAATTCCTGCTCCAGGAGTGGAGAAGGAATTGTTGACAATTGACCAATTGTCCTTGGTCCCCTTGTCCTTGGGGATGGAGGACAATTGATACAAGTTTCAGGCCCAAGAACACAAACCCCATGTGCTGCAGAGAGAAAAACAAGCAGGGTGGGACTGCAGGGGCTAAAGCTGGGATGGGACAATGAACTGCAAGGTGCAAATGGAGCAGAGCTGATCCCAGGGAGAGACCCCGTGCCCGGCCGGGCATTTTGGGGCCATTTGGGTTCATCTTGGGCTCATTTTGGGGCCATTTTGGTTCATCTTGGGTTCATTTTGGGACCATTTGGGTTCATTTTGGGACCATCTTGGTTCACCTTGGGTTCATTTTGGGACCATCTTGGTTCACCTTGGGTTCATTTTGGGACATTTTGGTTCATCTTGCGTTCATTTTGGGACCATTTTGGTTCACCTTGGGTTCATTTTGGGACCCTTTTCGTTCATCTTGGGTTCATTTTGGGACCATTTTGGTTCATCTTGGGTTCATTTTGGGACCATTTTGATTCATCCTGGGTTCATTTTGGGATCATTTTAGTTCATCTTGGGTTCACTGTGTGCCCATTTAGTTTCATCTTAGGCGCATTTTGTGCCCATCTTGGGTTCATCCTGGGACCATTTTGGTTCACCTTGGGCTCATTTTGGGGCCATTTCGGTTCATCTTGGGCTCATTTTGAGGCCATTTTGGGTTCATTGTGCGCCCATTTTGGTTCATCTTGGGTGCATTTTGGGACCATTTTGGTTCGTCTTGGGTTCATTTTGGGACCATTTGGGTTCATCTTGGGTTCATTGTGTGCCCATTTTGGTTCATCTTGGGTTCATTTTGGGGTCATTTTGGTTCACCTTGGGTTCATTGTGCGCCCATTTTGGTTCATCTTGGGTTCATCTTGGGACCATTTTGGTTCATCTTGGGTTCATTTTGGGACCATTTTGGTTCATCTTGGGTGCAGCCCTGGCTGGGCTCTGGTGCTGCCCAAGGTGAATCCATTGAGGAGATCCTTTTAATAAATCCCTACTTTATTCTTTAACTCAGTTCTAGGCCAGCCCTCCCAAGCCATCACCAGCTTCCACGAGGAACCCTCCACCTCCAGCTTTGCAGGCATCCCACATTCCAGAGCCCCCGCTGGGCCAGGTCCCAGATGTGCCAGGACAGGCAGCCCCCCCTGCTCCCCTGGGGTCCCCCTGCTCCCCCCAGAGAGCTGAGCCCTGGCTCTCACCCCATGGTGTTGAAGTCATCGTCAGGAGGCACGTAGTCCTCGTCGTCGCTGGTCAGCCCCAGCTCGTTGCCGTAGCACTGGTGGACAAAGTGCCAGAGCTCCTTGGGGCACAGGGGCTGCAAGGGGCACAGAGGGCACCAGGGTCAGCCAAGGCGCCAAACACACTGAAATTATCTGGAATTGTCACTCCAGGAGGATATTCCTTGCCCTGAAAGAAGGGAGAGACTCTGATCCTTGAGGGGAGAGCCTTTCTGTGAAATTCCATTTTATGGAGTTTGCTATCATTGGATTTTTTATTACTTCATTTTTATACATACTTATATATTTAGATTTATATAAATTTATATTTCTATTTATAACTGCATTTTATGTATATTTATAGTTATATTTTATATTTTTATATTGATATATTCCTCTATTCATAAATGTTATAAATAATAAAATATATAAATAAAAATAATTTATTTTTATGAACATATTAATAATATAAATGCATTTATATTTATATATTCATCTATTCGTAAATATTATAAATAATAAAATACATAAATAATATAAGTAGATACATAATATAGTTACATATATATTTATATATTTATATATTTATATATTTATATATTCATCTATTTATAAATATATAAATAGATGAATATGCAAAGTATAGATGAATATGCAAAATATAAATATAATAATGGCATTTATATATTAATAAATATATAATTTTCATATATTACAGTCATTATTTTAAATATTATTTATTTATATTTAAATTGTACTTTTTAAAGAATATATTATTAATAGGTTATATAAATATATATATTTATGATTTTGTTATAAATATAATACCCCATAATAAATATTATAAAAGAAAGTTATAGATAATGTTATATATAATTTTACATAGCATATGTAATGTATAAAATATTATATGTAGATTATATTTTATATACAATATCTATAATATATAATCTTATAACAGATAATCTTATCCTATATAATAATAAATATGCAATTCTATGTATATGTATATCTGTGTAATATCTATGTAATATATGCAATATTCGATGTTTTATTATATTATTATTAAAATATGGGTGAGATTTCCCCAGAACAGGGCTGGAATATCCTAAAGGAAGCTCTAAATCTGCATCTCCCTCCACTTTTCCCACCTCTTCTGCTGTGCCTCCATTCAATGTCTGCAGTTCCATCAAACCCCAACACTTTATGAGTTTTTTTTTCCCCCCCCTTTCAGCTTTTTTTAAATTAAAGCTGCCTGAAGAATCCCAGCTGCAGGGAAAATTATCTAAAACAATCTAGAAAAAAAAATTAAAATTTACATTTAAAAAAATTAAGAAATTAAAATTGTCTAAAGCAATGAAGAAAAATATTTTCTGCTGAAGCTTGGAATCAAAAGGAGTTTGTGTCACCAGACACCCCTGTGAAAAGTAAAAAAAAATAAAAATAAAAAAGAGAAAATTAATTATCCAGACCTTTGAAAAAAGTCCAGATTTTAGGGATGCTGGTCAGTGATCACCACATGACTGTGACATGAGGCTCTGAAAAATGGGGCAGGAAAACTTGTGATTTAAAGCTGTGGCACGGGGATGAAAGGGGATTTTTACCCCTAAGAAACTTCTGACCAACGCCAAAGATTCCTTGGTAATGAGGGGAAACAAACCCCGTGAGCTTTTTCTGAGTTATGAATTTTTTCCCACAGTAACTGCATGGGATAAGGCAGGAATTTTTTAATCTAACTCCTCACAGCAGCAACCAAAAGCATGGGGAAAAAAAAAAGTCTCTAATGAGGGACTTTGCCCTTCCCACACACATGAACTCACACCCATGTCTTATCAGGAAAAGTGGACTCAGCTTTTTCTCCCCTTTTCCTGCCAGCTACAGAGCCCACATCTGGAAAAAAGAGCTCTGGAAGTGCTTCCTGTGTTTATCAGCCCCTGCCTCGGTTCCCTTTAGCCTTGACCTCGAGACCAAGGGCACTGAATTTCATTTGGAGCTCCAAAAGGCTGCTCAGGTTACAACCACAGGCAAGGTGATCCTTTCTGCTCCTAAATCCCACCCCAGATTTTGGGACAGGGTGTTCCTGGTGCCTCATTCCTCCAGCAGGCTCTGAATTCCAGCCAGGACACCCCCAAAATGCTTGGGAGCAACATCAGGGCCAGAAATCCCCTCCACGCTGTGGAGCAGACACTCAAATCAAATCCAGGATTTACAGGGTCCCTGGCACGGCAGGAGGAGCAGATTTATTTTAAAATCCAACCACTGAGCCCTCACCCAGTGCACCCTGCACCCACAACTGCTCTCACTGGGGTTTGGGATGCCCTAAACATTCATTTTCCATCCTGTGTGGACAAGACAGAAACTGCTCTCACTGGGTTTGGGATGCCCTGAACACTCATTTTCTATCCTGTGAGAACAGGACAGAAACTCCTCTTATTTGGGTTTGGGATGCCCTGAACACTCATTTTCCATCCTGTGTGGACTGGACAGAAACTGCTCTCACTGGGGTTTGGGATGCCCTAAACATTCATTTTCTATTCTGTGTGGACAGGACAGAAACTCCTCTCATTTGGGTTTGGGGTGCCCTCAACACTCATTTTTTATCCTGTGTGGACAGGACAGAAACTGCTCTCACTGGGGTTTGGGATGCCCTCAACACTCATTTTCTATTCTGAGTGGACAGGACAGAAACTGCTCTCACTGGGGTTTGGGATGCCCTAAACACTCATTTTCTGTCCCCCCCTGGACCTCCACACTCCTGTAGCACAGATTTACTGAGAGCTCTGTCTGCACAGTGAGTTATTCCTGCTGCTTTTTGAACTGCTTTCTCGAGGGCTGCTCCACTGTGGAATTACGGACTTCCAAAAAATAAATAAATTTAAAAAAAATCCCTGCTGAGAGCCTGATTCCTCAGCAGAGGCAGAATGGAACCTACTGGGTGTGATTAACCCCAGAAAACAGGTGGTTTATCCCAGAAGTTGGGTGATCAGCACCATCAAAAAAAAAAATTCCCTGCAAAAAGAAGGATTTGCATCTGCAGCCATGAGCCTGCTCTGCCTAAACACTCGTGTTTAATGTCCCTACTGCCCAAAACCACTCGTGTTTGCTGTCCCTGGGTGTTTTTCCAGCCAGAAGTGATGCTCCTGCCCACATCCATCCCCACCCCTTCCATCTCTCTGTACCTTGTCGAGCAGAGCGTTCTGCCAGAGTCTGAACATCATCATGTACGTCCTGTCCCGAGCCCCAAAGGAAGTAAAAAAGTGCTGGATGGGGAGAGAGGGAGAGAAAAAATCAGCTCAGAAAAAGCCAAAAAACAGGAGAAGAACACAACCAGCTGGAGTGAGCCATCCATACAGCTCATGGAGAGGCTCTCACCAGGGAGGGAGCACTGAAACAGCTCTCTCAGAGACGTGCTCCTCTAAAACCTGGATGTTTCACCTGTCCCCACACCTGAGCTCCAGCTCCCAGCCCTTTTCCCAGTTTGGAAAAACCCCCCACACACTTTAATTGCCCTTCCAACCTCACAGGGGTGGTCTCAGCCATGTGGGATGTACCTTTTCAGTGTCAGTGCAAACTTGGATGGCATTGGGAATGAGCCGTGCTGTCTTCTCCTTGGTCATGGAGCAGATGTCCTTCAAGCGAACTGTCAGCTGCAGCAGGCAGGGAGAAACACCAGGAAAGGGAGAAATTGATGAGAAAGGCAGCAGAAAAGCCCTTCCAAAATCAGTGTGAGCCCAAGGGTTGGCAGCAGTGGGAGAGCCTCACCAGGCAGGGAACAACACCAGGAAAAGGAGAAATTTGTGAGGAAGGCAGCAGAAAAACCCTTCCAAAATCAGTGTGGGCACAGCCCCGGGGTTGGCAGCAGTGGGACAGCCTCACCAGGCAGGGAACAACACCAGGAAAAGGAGAAATTTGTGAAAAGGCTGCAGAAAAGCCCTTCCAAAGGCAATGTGAGCCCCAGGGTTAACAGCAGTGGGAGAGCCTCACCAGCGTCTCCCAGATGGAAAAACACCAGGAAAGGGGGAAATTTGTGAGAAAGGCAGCAAAAAAGCCCTTCCAAAATCAGTGTGGGCACAGCCCTGGGGCTGGCAGCAGTGGGAGAGCCTCACCAGTGTCTCCCAGTGTCCTGGTGTGATAAGGAAGTGAGTTTTTGGGAGGCTGTGGTCAAAGCAATGGGTGCTCAGATTTGAATATTGGCACCTGGTGTGGCCACTGAGGACATGGGTACACCTCTGAGAACACAGGGGGTTAAAAACAGAGAAAAACAGGCAGGGAAAAACACCAGGGAAGGGGGAAATTGATGAAAAAGGCAGCAGGAACAGCTCTTCCAAAGTCAATATGGGCACAGCCCTGGGGTTGGCAGCAGTGGGAGAGCCTCACCAGGCAGGGAACTGCACCAGGAAAAGGAGAAATTTGTGACAAAGGCAGCAGGGAAGCCTCACCAGTGTCTCCCAGGCAGGGAAAAACACCAGGAAAGGGAGAAATTGGTGAGAAAGGCAGCAGGAAAGCCTCACCAGTGTCTCCCAAGCAGGGAAAAACACCAGGAAAGGGATAAATTGGTGAGAAAGGCAGCAGGGAAGCCTTTTCAAAGCCAATCTGAAGACAGCCCTGGGGTTGGAAGCACTGGGAGAGCCTCAACAGGCAGGGAAAAATACCAGGAAAGGGAGAAATTGGTGAGAAAGGCAGCAGGAAAACCTCACCAGGGTCTCCCAGGCAGAGAAAAACACCAGGAAAGGGGAAAACTGATGAGAAAGGCAGCAGGGAAGCCTCACCAGGGTCTCCCAGGCAGGGAACAACACCAGGAAAGGGAGAAATTGGTGAGAAAGGCAGCAGGAACAGCTCTTCCAAAGTCAGTGTGAGCACAGCCCTGGGGTTGGCAGTAGTGGGAGAGCCTCACCAGGAAGGGAACAGCACCAGGAAAGGGAGAAACTGGTGAGAAAGGCAGCAGGGAAGCCTCACCAGTGTCTCCCAACCAGGGAAAAACACCAGGAAAAGGAGAAATTGGTGAGAAAGGCAGCAGGAAAGCCTCACCAGGGTCTCCCAACCAGGGAAAAACACCAGGAAAAGGAGAAATTGGTGAGAAAGGCAGCAGAAAAGCCTCACCAGTGTCTCCCAACCAGGGAAAAACACCAGGAAAGGGAGAAACTGGTGAGAAAGGCAGCAGAAAAGCCTTTCCAAAGCCAATATGGGCACAGCCCTGGGGTTGGCAGCAGTGGGAGAGCCTCACCAGGCAGGGAACAACACCAGGAAAAGGAGAAATTGGTGAGAAAGGCAGCAGGGAAGCCTCACCAGTGTCTCCAAACCAGGGTAAAACACCAGGATAGGGAGAAATTGATGAAAAAGGCAGCAGGGAAGCCTCACCAGGGTCTCCCAGCGGAAGATGTTGCTGTAGAAGCAGATCCAGTTCTCGGAGAGGTAGAGGCGGCCCTGCAGGAGAATGTCCCTCTGGAGAGCACATGAGTAATCTGTGGGAGGACAGCACGTGGTCAGCAGGAGCAGAGAACCACAAGATGCCACTGATGGCCCCAAATATTTGCCTTTGTGCTTTTCAGATCCTGTGCTGCATCAGTGCTTGGCTCTAAACTCCATGTGAAGTGTGGTTAACTCTGCACATTTTGGTCAGAAAAAATAATTCCCTTGGGTATGAAACTCAAGGACACCCGACACCCTCAGGGCCCAAAAAGTAAAAACAAAAGAGAATTGGGGAGGGGAGGAAACTGGGGGAATATGACCTCGTTACCAGAAGCTGTAACTGGACAATTAACCCCTGATATGCAAATAGACCAAACTTCTAATTGTGGGAAAAAGTCATGACCATTTTGGGTGCAGCCCCTTGGGGAGGCTTTGACTGCCCTTTATTAAATATATCCTCTTCATGAATAGATTTAATATGTTTATAGATATAAACAGGTATTAACATATAGAAATATATATTTTGTATATATAAACATGAATATATATTTTATATATAATATATACAAAAATATATATTATATTTACTTATTTAATCCATATAGACATGGATATATTTTTATTATATATATAAACATGGATAGATTTAAGCCATATTTAAAATTGACCTATTTATATTATATATATAAACATGGATATATTTAAGCCATATAAACATGGATATATTTATATATATGTATAAACGTGGATATATTTGGCATATATTTATCATATTTATTTTATTATATTTAATATTTTTATCATAGGCTTTCAACTTTGTCTGGCCCCTGTTTCTAGGCAAGGTTTGGGAAGGGCAGTCGTGTGTGAGCAGGGATGTTGGTGTTAGGAAAATTCACCCACAAACAGCAGAGGTTGATGTCCAAAAAGGAGACAGAGCAGTCCTGGAACTTTATTCCAATCAAGGAGAGGCCCTGGGGCATTCCCTGGGGTCTCTCACATTTTTGGAGGATGCAGCCTCCTTTTTATCCCAATTTCCAGCCACATTTCCCTTCTCTCTTTCCCCATTTCTGAGGTACTTGAGAGGTTCAGACTCCCCAGAACACCTGATACCAAAGATTCCCCTCAAATGTAGAACCCTCCCTTTTCATTTTTAAATTCTTACAGAATTTAGGGGTTTTTCTTCCCCATTGTTTCTTTCATCTTTCAATGTCCAATTTAATTTACCAGCCAACCTACAGTTTATTTATAAAAGCAAATATCTTTTTCCATTCATCACTCAGTGGAATCCTTCCCATTGTTTCTTTTCTCTCCCAGTGCTGGTTTTATCCACCAGCAGCCCCACAGATTGACTGTAAAGACAAATCCCTCATTCCTCTCATTGGGAAAAAGGGAGGAAAAAAAAAATCACAGCGTCCCCCACCAGACTGCAGTGGTGTTCATGGGGTCCCAGGATGAGGGAAGAGATGAGAATCTGGACTCCATGTTCAGAAGGCTGATTTATTATTTTATGATATATATTATATTAAAAACTGTACTAAAAGAATAGAAGGAAGGATTTCATCAGAAGGCTGGCTGAGAATAGAAAAGGAAGGAATAGCAAAGGTTTGTCTCTGACTGAGACAGTCTGGACAGCCGGACTGGGATTGGCCATTAATGAGAAACAACCACATGAGACCAATCCCAGATCCACCTGCTGCATCCCACAGCAGCAGACAATCATTGTTTGCATTTTGTTCCTCTCAGCTTCTCAGGAGGAAAAATCCCAAGGAAAGGATTTTTCAGACAATATCATGGCTACACCAAACAAGGAAAATCCATCACAAAGTGCAAAACCCACTGGAAATGGGGCTCTGCCTGTGCTCCAGGTTTGTTGTCAGTGGCAATGTCTGGGGGTGAAAGGAATGAGGGATTTCTCTTCCCAAACTAACTGGTAGATAAAAGCAGCACTGAGATAAAAGAAACAAAGGGAAGGATCCCACTGAGTGATGAATGGAATGAGAGGGATTTGTCTTTCCAAACAAACTGTGGGTCTGCTGATAAATAAAACTGGATACTGAGAGATGAGAGAAACAATGGGGAGAACCATAAATTCCATGGGAATTCCATTGATTGACACAAGGAATAGAAAAATAAAAGGGGGACGTTAGAAGGGGGTCTGTAGTAGGGAAGTTTGAACTTCTCAAATGGAGAAGAGAGAAGGGAAATGTGGCTGGGAATTGGGATAAAAAGGAGGCTGAGCACTCAAAAAATTGGAGAGACCCCAGGGGAATGCCCCAGGGCCTCTCCTTGATTGGAACAAAGTTCCAGGATTGCTCTGTCTCCTTTTGGACATCAACCCCAGGTGATTGTGGGTGAATTTAAGAATGAAAGCCTGGCTGGGTTTGTGCTGCTCTCCTCCCCAGAGCCCCTTGATTGGAACAAAGTTCCAAGGCTGCTTTGTCTCCTTTTTGGACATCAACCCCTGATGTTTGTGGATGAATTTAAGAATGAAAACCTGGCTGGCTTTGTGCTGCTCTCCTGCCCAGAGCCCCCTGGGGCTGCCCTTACCCACGATGAGGCGCTCGGTGTCCGGGAGCTGCTTGAAGAGTTTCCTGAAATCCTCGTTGCGCTGCTTGTACGTGGGGCTCAGCACCTGCAGAGAAAAAGGGGCTGTGAGGACAGGGGCAGCTGGGACACGGGCTGGGGACAGCAGGGACACCTCAGGGACAGCAGGAGAAGGGGGGCAGAGGCACTGAGGAGCTCCCATCACAGCCCAGAGATGGGAGGGTTTGGGCTTTATGCAGGGAGGGAGAGGAAGAGGAGAACGTGGCTTGGGAGAGCAATCCAGGCTGGAAAGGAAAAAATCCTGGAAAGGCTGCAGCCCTGCCTGCAGAGGAGCTCTGAGTGCCTGCAGGGGAGTTCCCTGTGATTGCAGAGTTCTGAGTGCCTGCAGAGGAGTTCCCTGAGCCTGCAGAGGAATTCTCCCTGCCTGCAGAGGAGTTCCCTGAGCCTGCAGAGGAATTCTCCCTGCCTGCAGAGGAGTTCTGAGTGCCTGCAGAGTTCTCTGTGCCTGCAGAAGAGTTCTCTGTGCCTGCAGAGGAGTTCTCCGTGCCTGCAGAGGAGTTCTCCCTGCCTGCACGCTGTCCAAGGTAGGAAGGTGTGCTCTGCTTGCAGCCCTCACCTGCCAATTGCCAGCAATGGGGCAGGTGCCCCAGGAAATGGGGGAGTCACCCCATAAAATTGGGGGATTCAGCACAGAAAACAGGATTCAGCACAGAAAATAGATTTACCCCAGGAAACGGGTGATTCACTCCAGAAAATGGGGAATTTACCCCAGAAAATGGGGGATCCAGCACAGAAAATGGGGGATTCAGCACAGAAAATGGGTTATTCAGTCCTGCCAGAGGAGCTTGAGCAACCACTGGCACTGAGAGCTCAGGATCCCCATGCCCACCCCTCTCCCCACCAAAAACCCACAGCTGGGACAGTGAGAGCACTTCAGGGGCTCCCAAAGGGCTCTCCCCAGGACTGAACCCTGCCCTGGTTTTGTGTCCTGGCCTCGGGGAGCACGGGGCTCAGGGACAGCAGCTCCTCTCAGGGTTCTGGTTTCACACCTCCTCCACCCTGTGCCAGCTGCTCCCCACAGCCACAACCAGAGGCAGAAGCAAATCCACATCCCCCAGAGAATCTGCAATGTTCCTCCTCCCACAAATGCAGAGGAGCCACCTGGGATCCAACAATTCCCCTCTTTATCCAACAATCCAGAGGTGCTGATCCCCTAGGGTAGAAATGTGGGAGCGTTCCAGCGAGGGCCCCAAAATTCAGAGATTAGAGAAGGCAGTTTGTGCCTAAGAATGGTGGTGGAGCCACAGGGGTGGGAGGAATCCAGAGTTTATTTAGAATTAGCCTCACAGCGCTGCCAAAAGCTGTCAGATGGCGGCAGATTTGATGTTGGCTGTCAAATCACAGACAACCCCTCGCCCCCAAAAGCATTCCCTGCTCCTCACAGCAGCTCAGAACTAGAAACAGAATATCCCAACACTTGCTCCAGCCCCGTGGGCCCAGAGGAAGGGATCTCACTCTGAGCAAAACCTGCCAACCAGCTGATGACAGAAATATCCATTGTACTTACCAAACTCCCAGCCTGAACATCTGGAAAAGATCTTGGGCTGAGATGGGCTCCAGCAAGAGCCCAAGGCCAAGATTTCCAGGAACAAGCAGACAGGATGGGGATGGAGTGGGGGAAAGGGATTCTAATCCCTGCAGGGCTGAGCTTTGGGAGCTCAAACCTGCCCTACAGAGGCTCTGCTCAGCCCCAGCAGCTCTGCCAGGGTGCAGCCAGCTCAGAGACACTCACAGCAGGGATTTCATCAGCTCCAGGGCTGGCATTTCCTCCAGAGAATTCCACAAGTCCCTCTGGGTCCCACCACGGCAGCTCTTGGTCCAGGGAAAGATCCCAGAGGGAGCCACACTCCAGCAGGGAATCCATCTCCTTCCCTCAGCCCTGCCCAGCTCCCCAGCTCCACTCCAACTCTGCTCTTCCTGCTCCCACTGCTCCTCCTTTATGTCCAAAGCCCAGAGGTGCAGCCTGGCAGGAGTCCAGGTGGGTTTAGGTGCTTCCCCTGCTCTCCTGCTCACATCCAGCTCATCCAAAGCCCAGAGGTGCAGCCTGGCAGGAGCCCAGGTGGGTTTAGGTGCTTCCCCTTCTCTCCTGCTCACATCCAGCTGATCCAAAGCCCAAAAGTGCAGCCTGGCAGGAGTTCAGCTGATCCAAAGGTACTTTCCCCTTCTCTCCTGTTCACATTCAGCTTGTCCAAAGCCCAGAGGTGCAGCCTGGCAGGAATCCAGGTGGGTTTAGGTGCCTTCCCCTGCTCTCCTGCCCACATCCAGCTGGTCCAAGGCGGCTCCTGAAGATCTCAGCGAGGATTTCCCCTCCAGAGGACTTTTCCCAAAGAGGCTCATCGGGGTGATTGTGCTGCTGGGCACCCTCTGTGCTCTCCTGCTGCAGCCTCAGCAGCTCCTCGCTGTGGGCATCCCCTGCAGGAGCCCTGGCAGGTGTGAGCAGGGCAGCAGGAGCCCCCAAAAGCCCAGGAGTGCCAGACCCGACCCTGCAGCGACTCACGCGGCTCCCAGCACGAGGCAAACGGCTCCAGCTCAGCTTTCCCCTCCCTGGCAGCAGAAAAAGCAGCAATTCTGCCTCCTCAGTGCCTCAGGCTCTCCTCTCTGCTCTCAAAGGCAGCCTCAGCCTCTTCCCATGGAAGGGGCGGGCGGGGAAGATCCCAAAATGCCTCCACATGCCTGGAGTGACTGGAGCTGGGAGCTCCGCAGCCAATGCCCGGCAGTAACCCAGCCCTGCCTCCAGCAGATGTTTCCTGTCATGGAAAGTTGCAGGACAGAGTGTGCTGGGGAGGCTGAGGGGAGCCTGGGACGTGGGCTCCTGTCCCACTCCCTGCACATGGGCCCCTGTCCCTGCCCCTGCAGTGCTCAGTGCTCTCCCAAACACAGGTGGGCTCCTGTGACTGCCTGGGACAGCAAATATTCCTGCCAGGCTCATGTTTAGCACCACCTGGAGAGGGGCTGGGAACACAAATCCTGAGAGGAGCCCTGAGAGAGCTGGGGGTGCCCAGCCTGGAGAAAAGGAGACTCAGGGCTGCCCTCATCACTGCACAGCTCCTGAAAGGTGCCTGTGCTCAGCTGGGCTGGGCTCTGTCTGCAGCAGCACTGACACAGCCAGAGCACACAGCCTCCAGCTGCACCAAGGGAAACACAGGCTGGAGAGCAGGGAAAAGGTTTTACAGAAAGGTGATAAAGTTCTGGAATGTTCTGCCCAGGGAGGTGGTGCAGTCCCCATCCCTGGGTGTGTTTAACAAAGCCTGGATGTGGCTCTGGGTGCCAGGGTTGGGCTGGGCTGGACTTGATGATCTTTAGGGTCTCTTCCAACCCTGTGATTCTCTGTGTCTTTTCCCTGCTCAGGTCAGTTAAAGGAAGAAGAAAAATATTCAGGCGTGTGCTAGATAAAAATAAAGGATGTGGCTGGGAGGAACCAGCCATGGGAGGCCCACGAGGCAGAATCTGAGGGGCTGCACCACTCCTGGGTGCATCCCAGAGCCCACCCTTCTCCCCCAAAAAATGGGACTGTCTAGGATTCATTCAGTAGGATTCACTCAGGCCACTCTGGGAATGAAGGCCCTGCAGGTCCAGGAGATGTCCTGGGGTGCTGGCACCCCCTGTACCCCTGCCCTGAGTGCCAGCCTCTCCAGCTCCCTGCTCAGGTGCAGGCAGTGCCCAGGTAAATGCCCACAGCAGATCTGCTCAGCTGTGAGCAAACACTGAAATAAACCCCTCATTCATCCAGAACTGGGCACACAGATCCCAAAAAGCACCAACAGCCAACCCAGCCCCTGCAGAGGCTCTGCTCCAGCCCAGGGGGGCAGTTTGCTCACTGACAAGCTCAGCTGCACCCCAAAATCACCGAGGCACAGAGTTGTTTCCATTCAGCACTGTGGCAGTTCATCCATCTGCACCCCAAGATGAGGGAATAATTAAAAAAAAATAAAATCTGTAGCCTGTGAAGGACAAAGAATTGGCATTACAGCCACCTGCACTGCTTTACTGAATGCTTTATTGAGTTTCCCTTGGCTGGAAATTCCAAAAGGAATTGAATAAAAACCCCAAACAGCCCCAGCGCCCTGGCTGTGCTGAGATGGGCCAGCAGGGATGGGAAGAGCTGACCTGGAGCTGGAGGCAGCAAACATTAACTGCACTGCAAACACAGAGATGGGACAGGATGGCACTGCCCAGGTGAGGGAACTGCTGCCTGGGGAAATGGGGACACAAGGGTCACTCCCCGTGGTGGCATCTCCCTGTGGTGACATCTCCTCGTTCCACACAAACAAATCCTCCACAGGAAACTTCCAGCAAACACTGCCAGGGAAAGGGGCAGGGCAGAGAACACAAAACCTGAGGAATTCCAAGTCTTGGGCAGGACAGAAAACAGGGAGAGAGGTGGCACAAGGGATAGAAAGCAGGGAGAGAGGTGGCACAAGGCACAGAAAACAGGGAGAGAGATGGCAAAAGGGACAGAAAACAGGGAGAGAGGTGGCACAGGGCACAGAAAGCAGGGAGAGAGATGGCACAAGGGACAGAAAATAGGGAGAGAGGTGGCACAGGGCACAGAAAGCAGGGAGCAGAGGTGGCACAAGGGACAGAAAACAGGGAGAGAGGTGGCACAAGGGACAGAAAACAGGGAGAGAGGGGACACAAGGGACAGAAAGCAGGGAGCAGAGGTGGCACAAGGGACAGAAAGCAGGGAGAGAGGTGGCACAAGGCAGAAAACAGGGAGAGAGGTGGCACAGGGCACAGAAAGCAGGGAGAGAGATGGCACAAGGGACAGAAAATAGGGAGAGAGGTGGCACAGGGCACAGAAAGCAGGGAGCAGAGGTGGCACAAGGGACAGAAAACAGGGAGAGAGGTGGCACAAGGGACAGAAAACAGGGAGAGAGGGGACACAAGGGACAGAAAGCAGGGAGCAGAGGTGGCACAAGGGACAGAAAGCAGGGAGAGAGATGGCACAGGGCAGAAAACGGGGAGAGAGGTGGCACAAGGGACAGAAAATAGGGAGAGAGGTGGCACAGGGCACAGAAAGCAGGGAGAGAGGTGGCACAGGGCACAGAAAGCAGGGAGAGAGGTGGCACAAGGGACAGAAAGCAGGGAGGGAGATGGCACAAGGCAGAAAACAGGGAGAGAGGGGACACAAGGGATAGAAAGCAAGGAGAGAGGTGGCACAGGGCATAGAAAACAGAGAGAGGTGGCACAAGGGACAGAAAGCAGGGAGAGAGGGGACACAAGGTACAGAAAGCGGACGGAGAGGTGGCACAAGGCACAGAAAACAGGGAGAGAGGTGGCACAAGGCACAGAAAACAGGGAGAGAGGTGGCACAAGGGACAGAAAACAGGGAGAGAGGGGACACAAGGCACAGAAAACAGGGAGAGAGGTGGCACAAGGGACAGAAAGCAGGGAGAGAGGGGACACAAGGCACAGAAAACAGGGAGAGAGGTGGCACAAGGGACAGAAAACAGGGAGAGAGGGGACACAAGGCACAGAAAACAGGGAGAGAGGTGGCACAAGGGACAGAAAGCAGGGAGAGAGGTGGCACAAGGGACAGAAAGCAGGGAGCAGAGGTGGCACAAGGAACAGAACACAGGGAGAGGGGTGGCACAAGGGACAGAAAACAGGGAGCAGAGGTGGCACAAGGAACAGAACACAGGGAGAGGGGTGGCACAAGGAACAGAACACAGGGAGAGGGGTGGCACAAGGAACAGAAAGCAGGGAGAGAGGTGGCACAAGGGACAGAAAACACGGAGAGAGGGGACACAAGGGACAGAAAACAGGGAGAGAGGTGGCACAAGGCACAGAGGAGAGGGGGAAGGGAAAGCTCATCCCATTTTCATGACTGATGGACTTCTGTGATTTACATTGCTTCTGGAAAACTGCTGGAATCAACAGAACACGCTTCCTGCTTGTGTGGGAGGGTTTAGACCCCACTGACAGCAGGGCTGGTGTGAAAAACCAGCAAAGAAAGTGGCCACCAGTCCAAGAGCATCTCCTCTAAACCCATTCTGGTTGCTCAGATTTTCCATCTTTTTCTCCTTTTAGAAGTGAATGAAAAGCAGAGGAAGATGCTTCAAAGTAATCCCTGGGATCTGGGCTGGAAAATGGATCTGAGTTCACCATCACATGAGCTTGCACTAAAAGTTTACTGCTAATTTAGTGCCTCTACAACCCAGCAAGGGGTAATCCACACACTGAAAACCTGACAGGATGAAAAGCACCTGAAAGGCAGGGAGCTGAAATTGCTCCAGGAATAATCTGATGACATGGTGACTGGGAGTTAACCATTATGAAATTGTTACTGGGAGTTAAAAGATGATTTACAGAGAAGAGAGCTCTTCAACCCCCTGCTCACTCATCAGGATTTTTGCATTCAACTCCATTCCCATGATTGAGGGAGGCTCCCCTGCCACCCCTGGAAAGGTGTTCCTGATGTTCTCCCCAAAATGAGGCAAAATTCCCTTTTTTTTGCCTCTATAGGGAGCATTGGACTCTCTCAGCAGCTGAGTTTCCCCTCCCCTGTGGCACCCACGAGGTCTCCAGAGCAGACAGAGCACTCTGAGCCCAGCCAGGGCTGATTTCTCATCAGTCTTGTGATGTCTGGGTATTCTCCAGAAGCTCAGAGCTCCCCACAAAGGCTCTTTAGAGCCTCACAATCCAGGACAGATCCTCCCAGCTCCTCCTGTACAGCCTTTCCCTGCATTTCCCCAGAGGAAAACTCTGCCCTCTCCCCTTTACCTGCCTCCCCAGGGGTTATTTTTGAGACTCTGAGCTCCTGCCAGGCTGAGGGCTGCCCTGTGTGCACAGATTTGTTGGCAGAGCTGCAGGAGCAGGGCTCCTGTCCCACTCCCTGCCATCCTCAGGGCAGACTTTGCTCTCCCAAACACAGGTGGGAAGGGCTGGGCTCCTATTGACCTGCCCACACTGACTGGGACAGCAAATATTTCTGATATTCTAATATTTAGGAACACCTAAAAGAGACAATTGGTGTCTTTTAAAAGCTAAAGGAAGAAGAAAAATATTCAGGCATGTGATAGATAAAAATAAAGGAATTCAGAGCAAGGCAGACCTTGGGATGCAAATGCCAAAGTGAAAACCTCACAGATTTAAATCTCACCTCTTCCCTGGTGCCAGCTGTTTTCTCTAACTTTTCAAGTTCACCTTATTCATTCTCTTTTCCAGAGCATCTTCTGGATGCTCCTGATGCCTGGTGCTGAGTTTAAGAAGCAAACCTTGCTGTGGGGCAGCAGAGATGCTGCAGGACACTGAGACACAGCCTGACCCAGGGAGGGGGAGCAGAAGGGTTCACAGCCTGAATGAGGCAGGAGAACCCTGGCAGACCTGCCAGGCTCAGTGACACAGAAATGAGAGTTCTCCAAGAGTTCTCCATGCTCAGAACTGGCACCCTTTGCCCAAAACCCAGAGAAAACAAGGAGAGAAGGAGAGAGATTTTATCCCTGGCAGCAAAACAGCTCCAGTTTGTCTCTCATTTTGGGGGACAAGGGGCTTCTCCCAGGTGTGGAGTTCCTGACACCCCCCCAGACAGAGCAGCTCCTCCTGGGTGTCCTCAGGGAAGAGAGAAACACAAATTTCCACCTCTCAGAGCACCTCAGGGGTGCAGGGTAGGGCACATCTCCATTTCAGCAAACAAAACTACAAAGCAAGTTTGGATTTAAGGCCTGAGGTCTATTTTCATGAATTATTTTTAAAATAATAAATGAATTAACAATAATTCACCATGCAGACACACAACCCAAAGCAGACACTACAACAGATTTTTTTTCCCCCTAAAAAACCCCAATATTTCCAAACCAAAGTCCCCATGTACACAATTCCTCACTAAAGGCATGAGAAGCACCACAGGGACTTCTCCTTTCCCCTGACCTTCTGCTCCTCCACCACGAGGACAAGAACACAAAGCAAACCTCAAAATTCTGAGAGGATTCATTCTCTTCTCAATCTCACAAAGCACCTGCAGCAGTTTGTGTTTGCCCTCTGCAAAGCCAAGCAGAGAAAGCACAACCAGAGAGAGAGGGGCAGCTCTGCCAAACCAACCCATGAGCTCCCTTCACCCCTTCCCTCCCACTTCTCCACAGGGCAGGGATGGCAATCCCAAAAAAGCACTGCTGGGATCCACAGGAGAACACACAAAGCAGGAGAAGTTGGTGGCATCTTCAGGAAAAAAACCAAAAAAATAGGAAAAAAAGGAATCCAGGAGAGGGGAAAGGGAGGGTTCCAACTGGCAAAGAGGAATGCAGAGTTCCAGAGACAAAAAGACCAGTTAAAAGCAGCAAAAAAATAAAGAAGAAAACTGGGGATGTCCTGCAGATCTTTGAGGCCCATGTGCTCTTTTAGGGATTATTTTTGGGGGTGGGTTTGCAGGGTGCCTGGCACACAGAACAGCGTGCAGGGGTTTGCTCTGGGCACGGTGGGGTTTGTGTGAAATGAGAGTGGGGGAAAGTGGGCAAAGGTTCCACGAGGAAGGAGATTCCACTGGTTCATTTCTAGTGCTGCCCTCAGAGGGGGGAGGAATGGAGGAACCAGAATGGTCCAAATGGCAGAAAAATCCTGCCTGGAAGGAGCTGCCAGAGGAGAGAAACTCTATCAAGGAGATGCATTAGCAAATTTTTAATGGAAATAACACTGCCAAGTAGGACTGACTGACTTCCTGCAGTCTGTGCCTCATCCATATTTTCACAGTGCTGCTTTTATCTGGCCAGAATGTCTCTGCTAACTAGAAAATGGGTTTGTTTTGTTTTGTTTACAAAGGAAAAAAAATGGGGTGGGGTGGGGAAAAACCACAAAAAACGCAGCCAGTGCTTACTCTCCGGATGTACTGTCTCTCATGCTGAAAATATATGGAGGAAAAACAAGAGAACAGAAAGATAAGATAGAGAGGACATGAAAACACAAGAGACCCACAGAAGCAGAGCACAGCAAAGCACCATGCAGCAGGGAACGGAGCTCAGCAGCTACAGGCAGAAGCAGTAAGAGCCAAAGGACAGAGTCAGGGCTTGGCAGCAGCCAGGTCAGACTGAGGCACCTGCTCACAGTCCTTATCTGCCACTTCTCCACCAGTCTGGCCCACCTTGGTTTGTATTTTATTCTTAAGATAAAATCTTCTTATTCTTTTATTTGCCACCTCTGTCCCTCTCTGCCTCTGGGCTCTCTTCCTGCGATGCTGTTCACACCCAGCAGGATCCTAACTCTGCCTCTCCACCTGGCTGTTTCAGCCCAAATCCCACATTCTGCTGGCCCCCATCCTGCTCTGGATGGCTGCAGGAGGGCAGGAATTGTGGCTGGCTGCTGCATTTGCCTACGGCTACTTCAGAGCCTCCAGGGTGGGGGCCTGACCAGGCAAAGGTGACACCAGAGCAGGGCCCCTCGTGCTGGCAGAAGGAAAAAACACCAAGGCAGAGGCAAAGGGTGGTTGGTGTTTCTCTGGGGTTGGTAGAAAATAATTCCTCTGTGGCCCCCAGACCAGCCTGAGAGATTCAGAGGGTTTGCAGGGTGGCAGCTCTGTTTGACGTGGGGAGCACCACCAGAGTGACCAAAGGGACAAAGCTTCTGCTCTGTGTCCCTGGCATCCCTTCCCTCGGGATGCCAGCCCTCCTTTGCCACCGCTGAGCCATTTCCAGCTCCTCCTCCTGGAAATGGTCAGGGTGCCCCAGTGCCACTGCAAAGCCCCTTGGCACCTTCCCCCCTCCCACCCAGAGCCACCCAGGGACAAGAGAAACGGGAGTACTTACATTATACCAACTCTGGCTTTTCTGTAAGGACAAAATAAAAGAGAAGCATTAGTTAGCACAGAGATCTTAGGATCAAAAAGAAAGAGGGACAGAGAAAGCAGGTCCAATCTGGTTTGGATCATTAGTGAAGTGAAAGTGGGATTAAACAGAAGATTTCAATGGGTTTCACAGCGTGGTGTGACACAGTTATCCCCAGTTACAGGAGCAAGGGACAAGTCCAGCAGCAGGAGTCTGGAACAGGAAACAGTTCAGGCCAAGGTGTGCATGTCCACATGCACACACACACAGACATGCTGCCACCTTGTCTGCAGACCAGCAGTGCCAGCCAGCAACAGAGGAGCTCATCATCATCATCATCATCATCATCATCATCACCATCACCACTATCATCATCACTGCCAGCCACCTCTTTAGGGGCTGGTAAAACTCACATTGAGCCTTCAAAGCACTGCTAAGGGCAGGGACACAGCTTTGCCCACAAAAGGCAAATGTTCCAAGGGTATTTTGAATTTTAAAAAGGACACACACACACACAGAGAGGCAGGAAAAGTGCTGTAGAAAATCGCTAGAGAAGCTAGGCAAGGAAAAAAAAAAGGCTGGGATTTTTTTTTTTTCAGCGTTTCAGCGCACAGTGTTTTGCATCATCTGCACATGTGATTTTTTGGGGTTTTTTTCCCCCCATCCTTATCATGGCATTTCAGATGGTTGGAGAGGACAGGCCACACGTCACATCGGAGCACACAAAAGAGCTGGCTCAGCTTGGAAAGTCACGCTTGGCAATTTCCAGCTGGAGGTGAGATTAATCTGCACAGGGAGAGGAAGGAATGAGCTTCCCACTGCAGCCAGGCTGGCTTTCCATGGGCACTGAGCTCCTTCAGGACACAGGAATCCCCTTTTGGGGGGGATTTCCCCTCTGGGGGCACCAGAGCCTTTCCCACGAGGGTGGGCAGCTCCAGCTGTGCTGTCCCCTCTCCCAAACCCTTCAGTGGATAACACACAGGACAGAAGCAATATTTCACTGCCTTTCCTCCTCTGAAGCCATCTTGCTTCTGACCTTGGAGAACTTTCCAGGCTTTGCAGGCAGTCTGGAATAGGAAGGGAAACACTCTGAGCTGTGCCTGGCCTGGGAATTCCCTGGAATATTCACAGGGACACAGGCACTGCCTGCCCACCAGGGACACATGGGGTGTTCTGCCACAGGGAAGGAGGAGAAGTGTTGATGAGGTCAGAGAGGAACAGATTTCTGTGAAGAAACAGGGGCTGCTCTGTTCCCATCCCTGCATCTTCCTGCTCCAAGCTCCCTGTGAGCCACAAAACCTCACTGGATCCCATTTCTGAAGGATCCACTGCAGAGCTCTCTCATGGAAAGCCCCACAGCAATACAGAACACAGGTTAAAATACAAAAAAAATTACATTAAAAAGAGGAACAGCCCCTTTTCCCCCCAAATCCTGGGGAAAGGAGATGAGCTGAGGGACTGAACACAGAGCATGGCTCATATCCCATACTCACTCCTCCAAGCAGAGGAATTTCCTCCAACTCCCCACTCCTTTCCACACCTGATCCATTCATAAAGGACTGGGTTGAAGTCATCCCTCTCTGCAAGTAGGACGTGGAAAAAAGCCTTATGCAACCCAGTCTAGGCTAAAAAAAGAAGCAGGGTAATTAATCTGAGCCATGCACACAGCACCTTGTCCTCAGGAGCACAGGCCCTGAGATGGAGTTGATTTTCCTGCAGATTTGTTTTGCCATCTGTCTGTCTTAACGAGCAAAAGGCGTAACTCAGAAATTCCTGGGGGGGGGAAAAAAACCTCATAATCAAACTAGAATTGGCACAGCCACACCAGAGGCACTGCTGCCACTCTGCCTGCTGAATCAGGGTGCCATGCTGTGGTGTCAGCACAGCCCAGCAGGATTTCAGTCCCCTCTGCTGCATTTATTGCAGGAACTACTTTTTTTTTTCACCTCCTCACATTTGAGTTTCCCTGAATCAAGGGTCCTCTATAAAGGAGCTCTGCAGGTTCTTCCATACAATAAAAAAATATACTGAGATCCATCATGATACTGATGTCTGTAATTTTACCAACATCCTTAATTATACCAACACTCAAACCTCAGCTTTTGCCTCCACCAAGTCCGACAGACTTGTCCAAAATCCAAACAAACTCAGCCCTTAAATCTCTCTTCTAATTTATCTTTTTTTTTTTTTAAACTCACTGAGAGGGAGATGCAAACTGTGAAAATCAACAGACAGTAAAATGGAGAGGGGGAGGAAAAAAACAAAGAAAAAGGAAAAACATATTCTTACTTTGAGCAGGTTAAGTCTGTCATACTGGAAAAAGAAACCATAAGCATTAGAACTGAAAAGAGAAAATAAATAAGCAGCAGAAGGAGGGGGTTGCACACAGACAGGGAGAAGATGGGACAGGTTTGCAGAGATGATGCTACAGGAGCACAGAGCAGAGCTCGTGGTTACAGGGGGGCTGCAACCAGGAAGAGCTTGGGAGGAATGTGGAAAATGGAATATTTTCTCTAATTCTTTAATTGCTGCCTGGAAACAGCCACGAGTCAGTGACTGACACTGCATGCAGTGCTAGGGAAGGCTGCAGCTCTGCAGGGCACACAGGTCACACCAAACCTCAGCTGACAGCTCCAAACAGAGCTCCTGCCTCCCAGCACCACTGGCACTCCAGTGGAGCACCCAGAGCTTAAAATCTCCTGTGGAACACTGCCTGTGACAGTTCCAGTGCTTGAAAACCCCTGTGGAGCACTGCCTGTGACAATCCAGTGCTTAAAAACTCCTGTAGAGCACTGCCTGTGACAATTCCAATGTTTTAAACTCCTGTAGAGCACTGCCTGTGACAATTCCAGGAGGAATTTCAAACTCCTGCTGGAGCACTGTCTGTGACAATTCCAGTGTTTAAAACTCCTGTAGAGCACTGCCTGTGACAATTCCAATGTTTATAACTCCTGGTGGAGCACTGCCTGTGACAATTCCAATGTTTTAAACTCCTGTAGAGCACTGCCTGTGACAATTCCAGTGTTTAAAACTCCTACAGAGCACTGCCTGTGACAATTCCAGCGTTTATAACTCCTATAGAGCACTCCCTATGACAATTCCAGCATTTCTAACTCCTGGTGGAGCACTGCCTGTGACAATTCCAGCATTTATAACTCCTGTAGAGCACTGCCTGTGACAATTCCAGCATTTCAAACTCCTGGTGGAGCACTGTCTGTGACAATTCCAATGTTTAAAACTCCTGGTGGAGCACTGCCTGTGACAATTCCAGCATTTCAAACTCCTGGTGGAGCACTGCCTGTGACGATTCCAGCGTTTCAAACTCCTGTAGAGCACTGCCTGTGACAATTCCAGGAGGAATTTCAAACTCCTGCTGGAGCACTGTCTGTGACAATTCCAATGTTTAAAACTCCTGGTGGAGCACTGCCTGTGACAATCCCAGTGCTTAAAAAACTCCTGGTGGAGCACTGCCTGTGACAATTCCAGTGTTTAAAACTCCTACAGAGCACTGCCTGTGACAATTCCAGCGTTTGTAACTCCTGGTGGAGCACTGCCTGTAACAATTCCAGTGCTTAAAAACCCCTGTGGAGCACTGCCTGTGACAATTCCAATGTTTTAAACTCCTGTAGAGCACTGCCTGTGACAATTTCAGCATTTATAACTCCTGTAGAGCACTGCCTGTGACAATTCCAGTGTTTATAACTCCTATAAAGCACTCCCTGTGACAATTCCAGCATTTCAAACTCCTGGTGGAGCACTGCCTGTGACAATTCCAATGTTTATAACTCCTGTAGAGCACTGCCTGTGACAATTCCAGCATTTCTAACTCCTGGTGGAGCGCTCCCTCTGACGGCAGCGCTGCAGCACGACAGAACAGCACAGACAAGAGAGGGCAGGGAGCTCAAGCAGACCTGGCAGCAGTTGTACCAACACAGCAGCAAACTCATGGGCTCAGGCTGCTCCACCTCATCAGGCAGACAGGTTGGGAAAGCAAACCATTCTTCCCGCAGGAGATGGCTGGGGAGAGGAGCAGAGGCTGGGAAAGGAGAGTTTAGAATCTTTGCCCTCTATTTTTTTTTGTTCCTAACCTCTCCCTGTGTGAACAGAATTGTCTGTGTGGGGGGAAGCAGAGGGTTTAACGCCTGAAAATTCTTCATTTGTGCCAGAGGAAGCACAGAACACTCGCTGATGCTCGTGGATCCAACTCAGAATATTCTGTGTGAGGCTCTGGCAGGCTGCTGGGGTCCCTCTGAACTCACCTGGGCTCCACTCCCCTCAGCTTCCCCAGCTGCCTGGCAGAGTTTGGGTTTTTCCCTCTCAGGGAAGCAGGGGCTGGCTGCAGGCACCTCAGAGCACACACATTTTACAAACACCCCACCAGCCCCTCTCCTCAAACCCTCTGCACAGCCTGTCCTGCCCCACACACCTCCACTCACCAGCAATCCTGCCAGGACTCTGCTACTCCAGACCTTGCATTTCTTGCACACCTCACCTCGAGACTTTAGTGCTCCCCTGAGTTATCCCAGCTACAGACACCAAGCACAAGACAATCTGTCTTAAAAAATACACACCAAGAAGCTCCCAGCAGACTCCAGCAAACCATGCAAGGTCAGGCTGGCCACAAGGACCGTGACCAAGGGATGACACTGAGCCAGCACTGCTCTCTGAGAACTTGCCTAGAAGGAAACCTGAGGCATCCACTGGGGAGAGGCCAAGACAAGGATTCTGTGGAGTTTTGTGAAGCCATCCAAGACATTCTGCTGTCATAAAGTGGAAATGCCAACAGCCTGGCACTTTCTCCAACAACACCCCGCCTGTGTTTCTGATTTTTCCACTCTTCTGAGGGCAGCACAGAGGTGTGAGATCAAATCCCAAATGATCTTATCTCCAATTCAAACACCCACAGAGGGATCTTCCACTTCTCACCTCTCAGAGCGAGCCCATGAATTCTCACAATTCATTTGGGACAGGTCTGTTCTACCAGGTCCAAGCTGGGTTCACTTGAAATCACTGATCTTTAATATTTACATCGCACAGCAGAGCGTGCAAGGGCAGTAAGCTGAGATCACTGGCCACAAAAATGCTATTTATCATGAAAAACAGGGAAGAAGTCATGGAGAACAACTCTTGTTTCTGAAATGATGGGGGGAGAAGGAAAGAGAAGGGATCGTGGCTCTATTCCACTCCAGAGGATTTCTCCCTGGCAAAGACAGCAGCTCACTTCAAGGGAGAAGGGGAAGCAGAACTGAAAGGCTGGAATGATCTGGAAGCAGCTGCAGGGGTGTGATGAACAGGCCAGTTCTCAGTCTGTGTGAGCAAATACAGAGATGCCAGTGATGTCAGGGAACCCAGCTTCCAGCTACAGGCACGGGGCTGAGCTCTTGCTGACATTCTCCCGGCCACAGCAGGAGAATGCCTGACTGGGGTCAGCACTCAGCACCACAGGGAGGGTTCCTGAGTGATGAGACAGCTCTACAGTGGGGGACAGGAGAGAAAAAAGAAGGCTTACTTTGGAGAGGCGCTTGTGTGACTTAATCGGAGAGAAAGCATGCAGGAATGAAAAGAGAGAAATTAGGGAAAGAAGAAAAATTACCTGGCAGATCCAGAGAAGGAAAACCCACACACCCAACAGAGAGCACCAGGAATTAAAGTTCAGCTTTAGCCGTCCCCGTGTTGGTAAAAACCTCACTCCCATGACCTTAACTGCGAGGGCCAGGGTGACACAGCTCCTCTCTGTGGTTCCCCTTCCCAAGGAGCCCATTCCTCTGTGAGCAGCCCAGCGTGGCTCTGAGCACGGCGTGCCCTGCATCCTCCTGCCTCCCACCCCACGGCATCCTTGGGAACGCAGTGCTGGCAGCCCCGCGCGGAGGGAGTCACCGGGACGGGGTTTGTAGGTCACTGCGTGCACAGGAAGCCAGGCTGACCTCAAGGGCAACCTCAGAACGCCAATGATTCAGCTTGAAAAACCCTTTTCCCCCCTCTTTTGAGCTCACAGGCTGCCCCCAGAGTGGAGAGAGATCAGAATGTGGGCCACTGAGTCCTGTTCCCTCTGCTGAGCGGCCACGAAGGGGAGGGGGTGAAGATTTCTTGTCTGTGACACAACCCAGCAATGAATCAGGCAAAGATCTAACAATTCATTTCATACAAGCCATCAGAGTTCTGCCTGTGAAATTATTCAGGCTGAAACATCTCACTCCAAAAATCTGGGCAAACACCAGTGTGTCAGCAAACACAGCTGACACATCGCTGATCTCAGGGTTATCATCAAAGGTTTATTTGGTACCCCAGGCTCTCGTGTGTGTTTTACCAGGCCCCACTCCTCACACAAAAACCTAGAGCCAAACCTGAAACTCTCTTTTCCTCCACAGCAAAGACAAGGCTGTTTCTAATATTGTCCAAAGACACACAAAACCTTCCTGGTTAAAATATCAGCTACCCTGGGCAAGCCAGCCATAACATTGCAGCCATGGGAGAGATGGGCAGAGGGCTGGAGAAGCGGTTCTGTGCAATTTGAACTGATCTCAGAGGGCTTGGATAAGAAATGCACAGACCCTTCACAGGGGAAACCTTATTAATTTCATGATCCAGGTGATAAAATGCAACAGCTGATTGTCAAGGTGTGTTGAAAAGCCCTGGTGTTTTCTCACAGAGCCTCCCAAGGAACAGGACTTTGAGAGAAAGGACCTAGAGAAAAGAGGACCTAGAGAAAACAGGACCTCAGAGCTGCGCTGAGTCTGCCCCAGGTGAGGACTCCGAGTGAGGAGGACCCCCAGAAACCCCACGGGGGAAGAGGGAGGGGAACCAGCCAGAGAAGAAGAGACAGAGGACAAAGGCGGCGCGGCCACGCGTCCCCACGGCGCCGCGCCCGCCCTCACCTTGGAGTTCTTGGCCCCGCTGCGGCCGGACTGCGAGGAGCAGCTCCTCTGGACGCCCTGCTCCGGCGTGGACGGCGACTTGTCCGAGGAGTGGTCGGAGCCCTTCTCCACCATGGCGTCCCCCGGGGCGTCCTGCGGCGTGGGCGAGCGCGAGCGTTTGCGCAGGATCGGGGAGCAGGCGGGCGTGCTGCGGTTGGAGTTACTGGCGGTACTGCGGGCACAGGGAGGGCAGAGAGCAGGGTTAGAGCATCCCCAGAATGGAACAGCTGCACCCCGAGCCGGGCAGCAGCCACACACAGCAGGGCTGCTTCCTGAGCGGTCGCACCCCGCGTTCCCCATGGGTTCGGGCAGTTCTCCTTTACCAGAGGGAGAGGAACTGCTGGCAGTGCCTTTCTCCAACCACCCTCCAAGCCCACAGAGCAATGCCCATGAGAAGGAACTCGTTGTCTCCCGTGGGCTCCCGGAGTTTCAAATGATCTGAGCTCAGAGAAATCAAGTGCGTGCTGAAGAATGAGAGAGGTGTCAGCGTGCGCTCAACACAGCCTCGCTCTGCCCCTCCTTCACTGGTGCAGCTCTTCTCCACAGGATGCACGAAAATGGGGTCACACCTTTCAGAAAACACCCCACCAAAGAGCACCAGAAACCCCGGGGCTCTGGGAGGGGAGTGGTGATGACATTCAATGCAGCACTTCCTGTACAGAGCCATCCTTTCCCACACCAGTTAGAGCTGGGCATGAAAACGGTTTGCTGTGACCCAAAAGCCTTTGTGATTAAAAAAAAAATTAAAAATTAATTTCCTTTTTCACAATGGGAAAAGCAAGGCCTTTCAGAGTTTTACAGAAATTATGAGGGGAATGGAACTTCTCATTCTCTTTCCTCAGCAAATGCCCCAGCACCTAGATCAGCCAGGCAGCAATGTACAAACTAACACAGAACAGGAAAACTCAGATTTCCTCACTGCTCCTTCTCTTTTGGTGCCTCTCCTTCCTGCCAGACTCTTCAAAATCCCAGACACTACCCCCATTTTTCCCTCCGTCACTCATTTCCTTCAGGAGTCAAATCTATTTCTGACCAGCCCAGACATCCTCAAGGCTTTTCCAGCTGTGCTGCCCAAGTCAGCAGGTCACAGAGGAGCCTGGTGCAAGGATTGCATCTGTGCTGACTTCTTCAGGAGCCTGTTTTCTCATGAGCAACACCAAACATCTGACAGCAGGGAAAGGATGGAGGAATTACAACTGCAAGGGACTGAATTAAAGGAGTTGTTACAGCCAGACTCTTAAGGGCTGTGATTAAAGCCAAATTGCACCCAACAATCACAATAATGCAATGTACTCCAAAAGGATCATTTCCTCCCTGAAAAGCTAGAGGAGCTGAACACATGCCTGAGGTTTCATTAATTCCTAGATAAAAACCATATCCATCTCTCCTTATCCCTGAAGATGCCAAAAGCATTTTACAAGCATTAGCTGGATACGAGCAGCCAGTGCAACACACTGCCCAGGTTTGGCTCGGTTTGGTTTTGGATGAACTGGCCTGGTAAATTCTCCTTTGTTTGCTCACTGCTTGTGTCAAGGCACAAGTGATGAAACTTTCCCTGAGCAGCCTGCAGGAAGCACCCAGCCAAGCTGCTTATGCAAACAGGGCCAGAATCAGATTTCCTAGGAGCTGGCACGGGGCAGGAACAGCAGCTGGAGCTTCCCAGGAGCCCCTGAGGAGATGTTTTCACCCCTAGAAAGTGTGGAATTTTATTTCAGGCTGGATGAAGTTAAACTCTGCTCTGTTACCTATTTCTACTCAGTAGGAAGAGAAATATAGAGCAATAAAAAGCTGTTCAAATATCACCCAAACCCCAAGGCAGCTCCACAGCAATCCCCCTTGGCTTGGGGCTCCTCACCAGGAGCAATGGCACATCCCCAAGGGAAATATTGTCACATCACCTTGTCCTGTGCCCTCCCTTTCCCTGGACAAGGATATTGAATGCTAAACCACTGCAGCAATATTCAAGATTTAATCCCCCCACAAATAATAACTGAAGCAAAAGACAAATCAGAAAATGATCTGGAGCATTCTCCCAGCAGCTCTGCCTGCCACAGTTTAGGTATAACATGAAGTAAAATTATCAGGGATTTCTTAGTTTATTGAAGTATTAAAAAGGATCAGGTTCCTTCACAGATTTTCAGCTGATCCAGTCAAAATGGGTGTTTCACCTGGTCTGTGCTCCTGCTAAACTCAGTTTTAGCAGCCCAGCAGAGCTATATTGGTCACTCCAAGTTCATCAGCAGCAGTCCCAGAGATGGAATTGCTTCTGAATCACCATTTTTACAGACTGCAGGAAAAGCAGACTTCTAGTTAAAACCTCTGAATTCTGAGGCTGTGCTGGTCCAGCTTGCTGTTGAGACAACACAAGCTGGTTTCTGTGAGAGGTCCCCAAAAACACAAGGCAAGAACTGGAGGCCACTGTCCCTGACCAGCACCTCACTGGCTAAACCTGTGTGAACACATCTAATTATCCTCTACAGCTCTGCAAAACCTGAGTTTACCACACACAAACCCGTCTCATTTTCACTTCGTGCAAGTTCAGTTTCACTTTGAGCTTGAGTTTAGAACAGCTCTGTAAAGCCCAAGCCAAATTCAGCCCAGCCTCTGTTTGCTTTCATTTTGCACTTGTGAGATTTTGCTGCTGCTCAATGAAAGCTCAGAATGAGCAGCTCAAAACCGGGGTACAGGTGAAACTCAAGATGAAAAATGCTGCAAATTTGGGGCTATTTTAGTCTTTTTATGGTCTTACAGAGCTCCTCAAGGTGGGTTTGTAGTCATAGCCCAGCATGCCCAAGCACTGCAGCTGCACCAGCTTAGATGTTTTAGATCATTTAGATGCATTCAGATCATTGCTTAGAGCTGGCAATTTTATTTTTGCCCAGCTCACACACTGCCATAGCCACAATTTGTGGTGCCAGCTCTGCCAAGCACAACCCCGGGCAGATTCTGTCTTACAAGCTCATTTTTTAATTTAAAAAATTAAATCCATCCACTCTATCATGTATGGGGCATGTGGATTCTCACCTGTGCAGAAATAAGGGGGTAAAATAACATCAAGGGCTCCTTCTTTGGCACAAATACCAAACCCAGGAGGGCTGAATTTCCCTCCTATTTCCTGATAGCTGTGAAATGCTGAATATTTCTCACATGAAGGACTCATTTTTTAGTCTAAAAAATTAAATCCATCCACCTCTATCATGTATGGGGCATGTGGATATTCACCTCTGCAGAAATAAGGGGGTAAAAATAACATCAAGGGCTCCTTCTTTGGCACAAATACCAAACCCAGGAGGGCTGAATTTCCTGATAATTGGGAAAATCTGAGTATTTGTGGCATGAAGGACTCCACAGACAGAGAAAATGAAGGATCTGTTAGCTGATGCCAGCGAGGATGGGTGCAGAGAGCACAGGGCTGCCCCTGCCCCGAGCCCCTCCGAGCCCTCCCTGCTCCTGCTCCTTCCCTGCAGTTTGAATCCAGCCCAAGCACAGCCATGACGAACGCTTTCTGCAGTTGCCATGGCAACCCAGGGCTGCAATTGAACCAGGAATCAACGCCTGAAATGCCAAAACGGCTTGACCCACTTTGAAAAAAAAATAATTGTAATAAATCACGCTTTAGAGACCTAATTGCCCAGAGTGCATTCAGGGCCTCACATCCCCCTGCAGAGTAGCCTTCAGTGGGTGAGACAGATTAAGTGAGGGACAGAACACAAACAAGCCCACCTAAGCAGCAGCCCCTTTGCTCTGGGGTGAAAACCTCTGCACAGAGCATTTGAAAGCACAGAGGGCTGGGTTTGTCTCCTTGGTTTATGTCCTTGCTGTCCCTAAAGGAAAAAAACCTCATCAAAACACCATCAGCAAGAGTGGTGTGGGTGGGAAGGGGCCAAACTCTGCTCAGATGTGGACAAAAAAGCATCAATAATCTGCAGCAAAAGAAATCTGTAGCCTGCCAGTGTCTTGGAGCTGGAGAGGGGTTTGTAGCAGAAATTGGAGGGATAGGAGAAGGAGTAATAGATTCAGAATGAAAGAGGGGAAATTTAGGGTGGATAAATGGAAGAAATTGTTCCCTGTGAGGGTGGGGAGGCCCTGGCAGAGGGTGCCCAGAGAAGCTGGGGCTGCTCCATCCCTGGAATTCCAAGGGTGAGGCTGGGAACAGCAGAAGGTGTCCCTGCCCATGGGACAGGTGATGCTTAAGGGCCTTTCCAACCCAAACCACGCTGGGATTCTACAAGCTTTCCTTCAGCTGATGAAAAAGAACATTTGGCAACGCACAGAGCAGCCCCTGAGACACCAGGCAAGACACAGAAGGGCCAAATTTCCTCCTCCAACAGAACCTTCCCTGTAAGGCTCTGAACCAGGTGACAAACAGAGTCCCACCAAGCAGTCCCTTTGGGGAAGGCATCCCACCAGTTAAGACTGGTGTTCCTAAAACCATGAAGGAGCTTTTTACAAAGCTTTCATGGAGAACTCCACGAGAAACCTGCCCTTGCTGCAGTCTGGTGAATGAATCCTGCATGGATGACACCAAAGTCTGTCCATCCAGCAGCTCTGAAATCACAGCCACCCCTGGGACTGACACAAGCACTTCTCCCCCAGAGGAGCCCCAGGAGCCAGCAGCCAGCTCCACAGGGCACTGTCACAGCCCCTGTGACACAGCTCAGCACAGCAAACCCCTTTGGCTCTGCCCCTTGCAGGGTGGGAGTTAGAATTCAGCCACAGGTAGGAAAAGGACGGAAGAATTTTGCAACTGGAGCAGCTCGGCTAAACAAGCTCAGGTACTCAGCTGTGACCTCCAGCAGCTTCTCAGGGGCAGAAAAACACCACCCACACCACTCCCTGCAGCACATTTCTAAGCCCCTTGGATTCCCTCAAGCAAGCCCTGATCTGGAAAGCTTAAAGGCCTCCAAGTCTGCCCTCAGCTCTCCAAAGAATTTGCTTTCCAAGAGTCATCCTGCAATTACTCACTTCTCCCTGGGAACGAGCTCTCCCAGGCCCAGAATTGGGGTTTGTGCTGCAGTTTGAGCTGAGCTCTGGAAGGGCTGAGCAGCATGTCCCCAAAGCAGCAGAGATGCACATATTGAAGCACATATTGAACTCTCTCTCTCTGAAATCCATGGGCTGTGCAGAGCCAAGCCTGTGCCTACACTTTCCTGAGTGAGACCAGAGGAGATCCTCGAGGGCAGCACAGAACTGGAAGAGAGCAGAAAGGTCAAGAAGGCACCTCAGGCCTGGCTGTGGCACTGAAAAGAGTTAATTCTCCCCAGAAACAGCTATTAGAGGGGTTAATTAGACGCCTACAAAGATACTTTTCTGCCATCCAGTCTGACATCAGTGGAAAACGAGGAGATTCAGCAGCTCATTATGCAGTCTCCCAAACAGCAAGCAGATGGTAACAACTTTTGATCACCAACCTACACTCCCTTCAAATTGATAATCCAAGAATGAAAACTTGCACAGATCCTGGAGCAATTCCCTGGGCCTCTACAAGCAATAACAAAATGTTATATTTCTATTACATCTCCCAACAAGAGAGACAAAAGAGAAAGCAATAAGTCAAAAAAGCAATGACACCTGCAGGGCTGTGCAGAAACCAAGGAGTGTTTTGTGACAAGTGCTTTGAAAAGAATCACAAAAATATTCTGCCTTCTGCATGTTTTTTTAGCAGGAAAGTCCAGCTTTCTTTAAGATTTATTCTGTCTATTTTGACATTTCACAGAATGCTGTCCTCCCGTGGCATCCAATCACATGTTTACATATTCATGAAATAAAATTAATGCAATTATTATGCCTCAGAGGATTAGCAAATCACTGCAAGCATTAGGAAGGAATTTGCCTTCTGCCCAGAGCCAGCAGTGCGAGGATGGGCAGATGCATTATTAACCACGGCATTGTCCCCGTGGATCACCCGATCCTGGTTACCACTGGAGACAGACCCATGGACAAACGGCCTCATCTCTCACAGAAACTTCCCCCCTTCCAGCTTGGAAGAAACCTCTCCCTTCCTGCTTGGAGTGGCTGCAAAAATCCCAAGGAAAAGCTGGAAAATGATTCTGAAAAGCAACAAGAGAGATCTTGATAATAAATCCAGTAACAGCTTGGAAAGGGTCATTAATGGGCAGGGGAACCCCCACAGGTCATAAATCACACCCCAAACCCTCCCTCAGTCACAAATTATTGTAATTCCACTTGCTCCAAAGGAAGGTGAGCCACATAAAACAAAGTATGATGGAAATCTGGGAAGCAGTGAAGGGGAAACAGCAGAAAATAAGAATTTCACATCCCCCTGAAGGTGACAGACACAGCCCCAGCACTGTCACCTGCAGGTCACCACTCTGCAGTGGGACTTCCCGAGAAGGAACAGATCCAGGCTTTGTTTTCCTCCCCTCCCCACCACAAAGTCAACAGCTCTGGTAATTAACAGCAAGAATTGCAATGTCTGAGGCTTCCATCAACATCCCCAAGGCTGGAACTCGAGCTCGCAATCCTTGTTTAAGAAATAAACAAAACAACAACAGACACTGTTCAACCATCTTTGATGTGAGCGAAGTTTTGAAAACCTGACAGCTCAAAGGATAAAAGTAGAAATTAAAATAAATCTAAGCTGGTTATTTTAATCCTTGTCGTTTCCAAGCTAACATCAGAATCTTTCAGGGTTTTGGGGATGTGCAATGCTGCTGTCACCTGTGCTTTATTCCAAGGGAGAGTGAGATAAAGCACCAGAGCCGGTGCTGCACACCCAGGCCCAATTTTGGGTGGGGATGCAGGTGTGATGCAACTCCCAGATTCCCTCCAGAAGAGCTCAGACACTTTTTCCCCTGCTGTAACTCCAGCAAGGCTGCAGGGGCTTTATCCCCAGCCCAGCATTGTCCCCCTGAGCACACCCCAGCCTGGTCCAGGGTTGACAAACCCCGGTGGGGGTGAGCCTGAGGAAGGCTCCGAGGAAGGCTGGGAGCAGCCCCGCAGGCAGGGGGGCGGGCAGGGACATTGTGCAGCAGGAGCAGGAGACAAAGCTGGAGCTCTGCATCGTCCCACTCACTCCCACAGCTCGTCAGCACAGCCTCACAAGTCAATGGAAGATGTTGTGATCTTCAAAGCTGCCATCAAAGCCGTTTCCCTTTGTTCAGCCCTTGATGTTTCCTCCCGTTACCTTTCTGAAAATAACAATCAACAATTTCTGATTGATCCCCTCGGTGCAGCATCCACCCTGCTCTGCTCCAGCCCTGCCCAGCCCCGAGGTACAACCAGAGAGGCCACAAAGTGCCCTCTGTCCTGAGGACCCAGCTCAACCTTGTCCCCCCTTTAACAGATCCTCTCCTGCTCCATCCACCTGTTTATCAGATGGGGGTTTCACCCAGCTCTTCATCAAATGGAGGTTTCACCCAGCTCTTCATCAGATGTGGGCTCCATCCAGCTGTTTACCAGCCAGGGGCTTCTCCAAAAGAATGTTGGGGGTTCTGAGTTATTGCACTGCTGGAAATGTAAATGCATCCCAAGGATTTGAAGTTTCCATCCTACTGAGTCAAAATCACAAGCTGCATCCTAAATCTACCAGCTTCTCCTGCTGATGCATGTGATTTAATGGAGCAAGGGAACAGGAATAGATTCTCTTTTCTGAAGCAGCATTTCCATGATGCACAGGACAATGCCAGCCACCAGTAGTCTAAGAAAAAGCTATTTTTTTTAGGGCATTCAGCAGATTCTCCCTGTCTATGAACACACACAGTGCAATGAATCCTCACTTCCTACTGTTCTCCCTTGCCAAAAAATATTAAAAAAACAAAAAGCCACCTGTATAGACTCTGGAGCAGAGCCTGAAAAAGCGGCACAAACCAAATCCTGCCTCTCCCCATCAGTGCAAATACACAAACACCGGGAGAGGAAGGCAGAGCGGAACCACGAGCCCTTGTAGAGGCAGGAGAGCACATGGGCAAACAAATCCAACCATATTCCTGCAGCAGCTCCGTGACGCATCCCACCCCGACCCCCTCCTGCCTCCCCCTTTCCCCGGACCCAGATGTTACGGCAGGAATAAATGTCCCCGTGGGAATGGGGGACAGTGGGAATGGGGGATGGGGGACACAGCAGGAAACGAGGAGGGGTGAGGGGAATGAAAGCTGGGGTGGGGTGAAAAAAAATAAAGAAGAAAGAAAAAAACCCCAACCCAAACAATCAGATTTGGCCATTGTTTGGAACAATCGAAAAGGCTGTTTTAGCAATTCCGCCCTGCAGGAGAGGCAGGGCACGTGCGTGGGGGGGGAGACAACAAGGAGAGGGGAAAAAAATAATAATATGAAAATTAAAAATGGATCAGCCCGCGGAAAGGAAGAGAAACGAAGCATCTCTGCACCATGATGTCACGCCGCCTGCTTTCCAGTCCCCCCGAACGCAGAGGAGCAGCAGCAGCAGCAACCAACATGGACTCCAGCTTTAATCTGCCCGGAGAGCGCCTGTGTGCGATGGAGGAGCCGCCAGAGCCGAGCCCTGCGTGTGACACATGTGTGACAGCGACAGCACTAACCTGGCAGCCATTCGGCAGCGTGGAGCGGCGCGGCAGCAGCGGCAGCAGCAGCAGCTAGGCGGAATTCACTGGGGATCGCCCGGCATTCATGGGGTTCATTCATTCATGCACTCGTGCGGCCAGCCGGGAGGGTACTCACCTCCTGCAGCATGGCACGGCCCTTGCCGGGGCTCTCAGGGGCACCGCGGCGCTGCGGGCACCGCCGGACACGCTGCCCCGGCCCCGGCCGTGCCCATGCCCGTCCCCCCGGTGATGCTGCCCGGTGCGGCCGCACACGCTCGGCGCACACGCCTGCGCAGCGCTTTACATAATGCGCCCACCCCTGCCCGCCCCGCTCGCATCTCCCCGGCAAAGAGACCCCCAAAGGCTGGAAAAAACGCTACGAGTTACAAATCCGACAGGTTGGAAATGTTGTGTTCGTTCTCGATTTACAGAATGTGCCCACCCCAGCTCGCCCCGCTCGCATCTCCCCGGCAAAGAGACCCCCAAAGGCTTGAAAGAACGCTGAGTTACAAATCCGACAGGTTGGAAATGTGTTTGTCCTCGTTTTACATATTGTGCACAACCCAGCCCGCCCCGCTCGCATCTCCCCGGCAAAGAGACCCCCAAAGGCTTTACAAAGGCTTGAAAGAACGCTGAGTTACAAATCCGACAGGTTGGAAATGTTGTGTTTGCCCTCTATTTACACAATGTGCCCACCCCGCTCGCATCTCCCCGGCAAAGAGACCCCAAAAGGCTTTTCGAGGATTTAAACAACACTACGAGTTAAAATCCGACAGGCTGGAAATGTTGTGTTCGTTCTCGATTTACAGAATGTGCCCACCCCAGCCCGCCCCGCTCGCATCACCCCGGCAAAGAGACCCCCAAAGGCTTTACAAAGGCTTGGAAAAACACTATGAGTTATAAATCCCACAGGTTGGAAATGTTGTGTTTGTCCTCCCCCTTTACATAATGTGCACGCCCTGCTTGCGTCCCCCCCACCAAAGAGAGCCCCCAAAGGTTTTTCAAGGATTTAAATGAGGAGTTAAAGTGCGACAGGTTGGAAATGTCGTGTTTGCCCTCCTCGTTTTACCTAATGTGCTCACCCTGCTTGCATACCCCCCACCAAAGAGACCCTCAAAGGTTTTTCAAGGATTTAAACGAGGAGTTGAAGTCTGACAGGTTGGAAATGTCCTGTTTGCCCTCCTCGTTTTACCTAACGTGCTCACCCTGCTTGCATCCCCCCCACCAAAGAGAGCCCCCAAAGGTTTTTCAAGGATTTAAATGAGGAGTTAAAGTCCGACAGGTTGGAAATGTCGTGTTTGCCCTCCCCGCCTCCCTCCCTGCACGCCCCGCTCGCATCACCACCGAGGAACCCCTAGAAAAGCAACCATAAACGCTTTCCAAGGACATCAACAAAACCCCAGGAGTTAAAACCCGACAGGTTGGAAACATTGTGTTTTGTCCTCCCTGCCGCACACACGCGCTGCTGGGAGAAAGTTTCAAAGCGTGTGAGCAAGAACAGGCAGGAAAATTAAACCCTAATTAAGCGGCCACGTGGATTATCTGAGCTGAATTAAACAACGCTCATTCAGAGTTAAGGTGACCTCAACTCAATTTAGCCGGCTCCGTCTAGGAAGCTAATTTGGTTTCTTTTTTTTTTTTTTTTGTTTCTTTTGCCGTGCTTATCCATGTGTAAACAGGCCTGGGATTTTTAAAGCAACATAATCAAGCAAAGTTTACAGCTTTTTCAGCATTAGGACACTGTATCCCTCCAAACCTGCTTGGGGACATCTTTATTCCAGAATAAGGAGATGGGCTTCAGTCCCTCTCAATACAACAAATAAGGGATAATAAATCCCTCTTAGTACCATAAAGATGAAGGTGTAGGGTTTTTAGAGAGCAAAGCAATCACCCAGCTTGCACTTTGCCTCTCAGTGTGTGAATCAGGCCTTGTGTGTGCAAGGAAATAGAGCAGAACTGAGCTGGAACTGCACTAACACCCCTGATTTGAGCACAAGTGTCCTTGTGTGGAATTACACTGAATTATTGGACCCAGGATGCTGTGATGACAGCACAGGGAGCTGCTCCTTGAATGCTGTAAATACCCTGAATGCCCTTTGCTGCTCTTGTGGCATTTTGCCCCTTCCACACCCAGGGCTGAGCGTTTTCTCTTCTCTTGACAATCAGCCCCAGCTTTGCGTGCTATTTCCCAGAAGAGCATCTTCCCAAAAGGCTGATTATCCATCATTCCACTGTAATCAACAGCAGTGGGAGCAGGAGGTGCTCCAGCAGGCTCAGATCAGTGTGATTCAAAGGCTGCACAGGACTTTAAACTGCAAGCAGCACCACCATCCACACCTTTGTCTGGATACCACAACACTACCATCACCTTTATATTACTCAGAGATTACACCTAGGTGCACATGAATTCACTGCTCTAATAAGTTCGTTGCATCCATCAGCCTGAGGTCAGTTTTGCTGCTCCAAATGCTTCCCAAAGTTTGCCAGCTGGAGAATTAGTAATTTACTTCAAGGAAATGGCATTTCAAATTGAAATTTTCCCACTCCCTGTGCCTGAGGATGGTGGGACTCCCACTGAAACACCCTGTGCAGGATTGCATGCAGGGCCAGTGAGTGGATAACCCGGATGAACCCAGAGAAGAGCAACCAGCACTAAAGGCAGTGGCACTGAATCCTTCCAGCACAGCCCAGAGGCCAAGGGATGGCAAAATTCAAATGCTCACCTGGAATCCAGGTTTGATCCCACTGGGTATCAGCTGGAGATGCTGAAAGCTGGAGCTGGATGAAGCCTGAGCAGACAAGAGAAACCTATTTTGGGAAGCAAACAAAACTAACCACTGTAACTAATTCAAGGCTCAATTACCCATCTGTGGCAAACATTATTATGCAAGGGTTTGTGTTCTCCCAAACGCTGTTCTGCACCTCCAACCAGAATCAATTCAAGCCTCACACTTTGCATTCAACAGCACTTGGAATGAGATATCTGAATGGTCCCATTTTGTTTTACGGCCTATGGATCTTTCAGTGGTTTTTTTGTCTTCCAGAAAGTGAGAAAATAGTTAAAAAGACAATTCTTAGCCTCCACAAATGTCGATATGTTTAGTCTGGATGAATTCTAAGGTTTGAACAGATGCTATTTCTCAATAGTCACATGAGATACACTGACCCAAATGCTGAGATCAATTCAATATAATGGCTGCTTCAGATCTGGAACACACAAAGGCTCAAAGCAGGTCATGGAGTGGCAGGGCAGACATGAGGTGAAGTCTAACCCACCCATCAGGCTGTCAGGAGAGAAGATGAATCAAACAAAGTCCTGCTCCCAAAAGCACTGTGTGAGGAGTAGTAAAAATGCAAGATTTACAAGATTTACTCAGGGAAAAGCTTCTTAAGCTTAGCTGGCATGGTGTGCAAGGGGCAAAGTTATGGGGAAACTGTAAAACCACACAGCACCTCAAAAGCTTTACAAACCTGGTCAGATCTGCAAAGTTTCACCCCAAACTCTTGGGAGGGCAAAGAGTTTTTCCATTTCTGCAGCACCATCCCTGGCACTGAAGACAGCTCGTTTCATGGTGATAGAAGTTGGATAAAACTGCACGGAGAGAGGATCTTCAGGGGCCTTTAAGAAGCTCCTCTGGACATGGAGCTGCAAGGTCCTGCCTTGTTCAAGAGCTGCAAAAATGCATTTTATGTCAGCTGGGCTCGCTTGCATGAGCCTGCTGTTCAAGACTCGGGACAAGGACTTTATTTCATGTGTGAAGGACAATGTGAGCATCTGCCTGCTGAGCGTGGCACGGTCACAGCCCTCAGCCTGGACATCCCACAGCTCTACCAAGCCCTGCAGGAGGAGCAGAGCCACATCTGAGGATCCCTCCCTCCGAGGATGCTCCAATTTCCTGCGTCAGGCTCTTCAGTGCCCAGGCAGGCAGCGCCTTCTCCTTGCCCAAACTGCCCCTGCAGTGCCTGCAGGGCTGCTCTGCTGCTGTAACACAAGCACTCTCATGCATATTGCATCTCCCAGCCCCGAGGAAATGAGGCACTGGCTGAGTAATTAAAGCCCGGGGCTGGTGACAGATCCGTGGGACACAGCAGGGCCTGGATGTCCAGGCCTGCAGAGCATCAGGTGGGGCTGGGATCAGCTCTCCAGAGCAATCCTACCCTCCCTGTAAGCCACACCAGCGGTGCAGAACAAAAAGGAGCCTTTAAAATCTGTCTGCAGAACGTCAGGCAACAATGAGCACCTGGGTGGGTAAACACCTAGGGTTTCTCATTTCCCCCCTGTAATTCTTTGCCCACCCTTAATTTGATCTGGTTTGAAAACTTAAAGCCACTGGGAGAGCTCTTCCCCAACATCTCTGAGCTCAGAACAGAAGCAGGGGGACACACTTGCATTGTATTTCCAGCCTTGCCTTTGAGAAGGACACAACAGAAATGTCAAGAAACATCGAAGGAAAATGTGTCCAGAGGGAAAACCCAGTGCAACAACCTCAAGATGTGCAAGCAGGGTTAGCACTGGTGGCTAACTGGGTGGTAATTAGCGTTTTGCACATGTTTAATTTGCTGTTTTGCTATTCACCCTGCTCAGGAATGAATGGGCGGACTCCTGACTGCACAGCTCGGGACAGGGGGATTCTCTGGCTGCGCTTTTGGTCCTGTTTGACAACTCCTGCTCAGCCCACGGGTGCTACTCCTCAAACCCCACAGGATTCCCACCCTGTCAAGCAACAAGAAGCACTCTCCCTTTTTCCTTGTGGAAAACGGGCTCCTAGAGAGGTGCCAGACCAAGCAAAACTCTTTCTGAGCTGGCAGTGGCATTTTCACAGAGTCCGTGGATTCCTACAGCAGTGGGGGCTGGAGGAGGCAGGGAATCATGTGCTCACAGGCATGGGGAGGACGAGGGGGAGGAGGAGAACAAGGGGAGAGAGAGAACAAAGTGTCAACATCTTAACTGGGACACACAAAGAGCCAGTTCTTAGTAAGAACTTAATCCAGGATTAACAAGAGGTCAGCTACCTCTGCAAGGAGACTGCACTAAGAGAGGCTAATTAGCTCTCCTTAATTGCACAAAGGGAACCACACAGAATTAAAGACATTCACCAGCAGCAGGTCCCACCTCAGCCAGGACACACAGCCCTACCTGTTGTCCCCAACACCAGGCTCAGACAATCAGCATGAGGAGAGCCAAGAGCAGGAGAGGTGCAGGGATGGATGGAAAAGGCTCTGGGGAGGTTCAGCACCAACAAGGGCTGGAGTGAGAGCTGGAGCCTCCACCAGCCAGGATGAGCCTTTGTGGCACGGCCAGAATCTGGGCAGGTTCCTCATCAGCCATGGGCTGCCCCAATCCCTGAGGAAAGCACAGCCATCAGCTCACAGTGATGCCCAGGAGGGCCCTCAATGCACTTCTGGCCTTCTTTAAATCACTGTGATCCCTGAAAATGAGCAGGAAGAGGAGCACAAGGCAAACCAGTTTTTCCCTGTCGGTTGAGGCCAAGAGAATCCCATCCCAGCACGGAGAGGCACTGCAGGATAAAAGTCAGGAGAAATGGAGAGCACACAGCACCAGGGACAGGCAGCAGATCCCACCTGGAAGCTGCTGGTTTGGGATGATGCTGTGGGAAAGGCTGGCTGAGCTGCCCACCCCCAAATCCCCTCTCTGGGATTTCTACCATGCACCACTGACACACCTGAAGCTCCTCAGCTTGGCACTAAATCCATCTGCTTTTTCCTGGGGGCCATTGCATGCTCTGTCCTCCTGCACTGGTGCATCTTTTACCCCAGGAGCCCTTGCCCTGCTCTGACAGAAAATGGACCCAGCAGTCAGCTGGAAAATGAAGATTAACAGGCACATCAATAATGGCAGCAGATGTCTCTGAGATGGAGCACTAATAAAAGGAACTCCTGCATTTATTTGGCTTGCAGCACCGTGCTGAGGGCTGGGGAGATCAGGCAGATACAGGTCTGAGTGCATCTCAGCAGGAGCAGCTCCCCTTTTCAGGGAGGATGAAGGGAGAAGCAAAACAGCTTTTCAGAGAAGGCTGCCCTACACACAAGGAAAAATAACAGAAACAGGAGCTCACCCTAATTACAGATCCCTGTGAAACCATCACAGTACTGCCTCCATTATTCATCCTTTTCTTCCCTCAGCACAGAGTTAAATGTTTTGCCACTGGACTTTCACTGTCACTGCAGGGATCAGCAGCACCAAAATTTCACCTCAAACCCAACCCAAACAAACGAGTTCTTGGGTTGCCACTGGGAATACGAGACAGCCACCCCCTCTCTGCTCCCAGGAGCTGAGCAGCAGCCCCCAGTGGTGCAGCTCCTGTGCAGGCCCAGCACAAAGGGAGGGTTCCCTGACATCTGGGAGAGCTTCAATAGCTGCCATTGGGGAGGGCAGAATGAGCATCCACGGAGCTGTGCCAGGGCTGGCCTGCAGCAGCCTCCTGGTACAGACAGGCCCCATCCAGCACCCAGCAGCCCTCTGCTCCCTCTTCCCTGCTGCACTGAGCTGGAATAGCTCACAGCTCATCCACAAAGAGAAGGGAAATTGTCCTAATTGTCCTAAAATGGTCCATGGTCCAGCCTCTTTCTCCAGCACCGGCTGGTGCAGTGAGTGCTTCTGCGTTGTGTTGTTCTGTTATGGATATTCCAGCTTCTCCATCCCTCCCAGCTGCTCCAATCTGGTTATCCAAACAGACACCAGGCTCCTGCAGCCTCCTGCACAGCACTGCCCCAGTCTCTGCCTTCAGACCTGCCCTGTGCCCTCTGATTTCCAACCCCAGTCCAACTGGGTTCACCCCTGCTCCCACTGACTTCCTTAACTTTGCTCGGCCCTTCCTTCCAGATTCCTGAAATCTGCTGGGCTCACCCCAAAACTGACCAAAAACCCTGCAGAGCTGCTCAGTGCAACCCCCCATGACCACAGAATAAATAAGGTGGAGAATAAGGCTGCCCTACCCACAAAGAATAAGGCCAGAAACAGGAGCTCCTAATTACAGATCCCTGTGAAACCATCACAATACTGCCTCCATTCTTTATCCTCTTTTCTTCCCTCAGCACAGAGTTAAATGTTTTGCCACTGGACTTCCAGCATCACTGCAAGGGCAGCCAGAAGGGACCAGCAGCACCAAAATTTCAAATTCCACCTCAAACCCAAACAAACGAGTTCTTGGGATGCCACTGGGAATATTCTCCACCTTAAGCTCTTCCCCAGCTTTTTCCCCCCACACCCCTTCCACCCCGACTGACATTCCCCCATCAGCCGCATCTCCATCCCAGCCCCGAATCCTTCCTCCCAGCACACACAGACACACACACACACACAAAGGAAGGATTCCCCCGCCTGCCTGGGAGGTGAAAAACGAGGATTTCAAGGATTCCACGGGCACCTGTTAGCGCACGGCCCTTCCCGGGAGGCGCCGGCCGCTCTTCCCCGCTGCCCCGCGGGCTCCCCGCAGCCCGCAGCGACCCCGCCGGGGGGGATCCCACGGAACCGCCCGGGAACCTCGCTGCTGCTGCTCCGAGGCATCTCAGGGCCGCCAAAGGACTCGACAAAAAGATTCCCCGCTCCGATAAGGGCTCGGCATGGCTGGAACAAAGCCGCCTTTGCAACGCGCTGCCCGGCTCTGGCAGCCGAGCCGGCTGCTGCCCACTGGGGAGAGGAGCTGCCGCTGTGGCTTTAAGGATGTCCCGCATCACCCGGTTAACCCTGGCTGCTCCTCGCTGCCCTCACCGAGGAGAAATTGCGGATTTCTGCTCCTCTCCCGCCCTTACCCATCGGTTCTGCCGCCCTGGTACCGCCGCTCCGCGCTGCCGCCCAGCCCTGGCACCCCGAGCGGAGCTTTATGAAATATCCCCGTCCTCCCCGCCGCGCAAACCACCAGGGAGCACTTCTGTGACGACAAAGGAGCAGAGCAGTCAGCGTGGACATAAACATCCCAATTACCTCGAAATTCCACTTCCTCGCTCCCACCAAGCTCTGGCTTTTCACCCTGAGGGGCCGCACACCCTCCTAAACCTCACCAGGCAACACAAAGCATCGATTTCCCTGCTAGGACAGCAGGCAGCAACAGGAAATATTTAGAATAAATAGAAATATTTGCCTTCAACACTCGGGCATTTCCAAATACAAGCTCTGGGAAAGGCCATCTTCTGCACGGAGGTTCTACAATGCAGAAGGTAACAATGTGACTCATCTTGAAAGTGTGTATAAACACACTTAAAAAACCTGTCTGGGGAAAAATAAACAGAGGCTGTGCCTGATTCCCGTCTGGGAAAAGCAGGAACGCAGCCCTGCTGCTGTCCTTGGCTTTGTACCTACTCCAGGCAGGTGCAACAGAGGAAACGAAGCCTCAGCCAGCAATTTAAAGAATTTAGAAAGCAAGAAAGCAGCACAGATGGACAGGGGAAGAGCAGAAAGCAAATGAAAAATCTCCCTGCAACATGAAACAGGAGCAGGGAGGAGTGATGTGACTGGGAGCTGATCAACCACCCCTCATGGAATGATGAAATATTTGCTCTGCATGATCAGTTAATCCCAAGCAGGAACACTGGTTTAGAAGGGTGGCAAAGAATCAGAGAGATTTTCTTACAGAGCAGCGAGTTCAAAGGAAAGCAACAAAAACATCGCGGCACTCATGAGGCTGGTTTGTGAAAACAAACTTGAAGGGTAAACAAAGTGGAGTGGTCAACAAATATTTGAAGAATGTAAATATTGGAGAGAAAGAGAAGCTGTATTAAAAGGTTTGGGGTTGGGTTTTGGTTTTTTTTGAACAATGAGATGATATGAAATTGTGGGAAAGAAACAAGGCTGAAGTGAAATCCTCACAGCCAGGAGCAGGAGAGAAGTGGAATAAACTTGTTCACTTGTCACATTCCTAAACAGCCATAGGTAACTGTTAATAAAGACAAAACAGACCCACAGAACCACAGGGTATCCTCAGCTGGAAGGAACCCACGAGGATTATTGAAGTCCAGCTCCTGGCCCTGTACAGGACACCCCATTGGCAGGAGCATGGATCAATACCTCAATAATATCACACTTCTTTCAGACTCCAGCTCTGCTTTCCATCATTTCCATTCTTTTAAAGAGGCAGCAGCCCAGTTTGCAGCAATGCAGGACTCTGAAGGTTTGCAAAGATTACAAACCTAATTGATTGCAATGACTGCAAAATGAGGGCTGGTTGAGTGTTACAGTCTCAAGGATTGTTTTGACTTGCTGCATTTTTGTCCCCAAAACTTCCAAGACACACTCAAACATCCTTGGGATTTGGAGTTCCACGTGGGAAACCTTGCAAAGTGATTTCCAAATCATCCTGAGTTCCTAATCTGAGCTGTGATCCTTGAAAGAACAGATGGCCTCAGGATAACTGTGGTTCTCCAAATATGAGCAAGGCACAGGTTGGTTTGGGACAATCATAAGGATTCAGATTGTTTTGGGACAATTACAAGGATTCTGGTTGTTTTGGGACAATCACAAGGATTCAGGTTGTTTTGGGACAATTACAAAAATTCAGGTTGTTTTGGGACAATGACAAGGATTCAGGTTGTTTTGGGACAATTACAAAAATTCAGGTTGTTTTGGGACAATTACAAAGATTCAGATTGTTTGGGGACAATCACCAGGATTCAGGTTGTTTTGGGACAATCACAAGGATTCAGGTTGTTTTGGGACAATCACCAGGATTCAGGTTGTTTTGGGACAATTACAAGGATTCAGGTTGTTTTGGGACAATTGCAAAGATTCAGATTGTTTTGGGATAATCACAAAAATTCAGGTTGTTTTGGGACAGTTACAATGATTCAGGTTGTGGCTTTGGGCAAGTCCCCTGTGAGAGGCACAGGGGATAGAGATGATGTTTGCATTCCTCATCCTGCTCTTACTTCAGCAGAGTTTGCTCTCTTTAGAGAATTGTTGAAGCTATAATAATTTTTTTTCTCTCCTAAGCCAAGCTTCCAGTAGGGAATTAATACACAGCTATTAATAAACAATTAAAAGGAAAAAAACACCTTAAATATCTGTGTGCCTCATCTGCAAACCAGGACCAATTCCACTTCCTTTCTTCTACCCTTTGTCCATCTTGACTATTTAGGATGGAATCTCTTCCTCCAAACTGGAGGTGGGGCATGAAAATCTCCCAGCACAGCAAATCTCTGTTTTCAAGAGCCTCTTTTGCTGTAAAACAACACAATTTTAGAAACAGTTCTATTTCCCAGACCAGTTGTGCTATCAGCTGCCTTTAAAACAGAGAAGAATCCGGGGGGAACTTGTTCTTCCTGCTGGAAAAATAACACAGCAGGTATTTGAAGCAATGCTGCAGCTTTAGTGCCCTGGAGCAGGCACTGAATATTGCTCAGGTTCTGTGAGCCCTGGCCTCCAGACACATCCTTCTTTCATGGCCTACAGCTAAGCTTGGCTTTGCCTCCCAAACCTCATTCCCAAAATGTGCATCAGGTCGTGCATCACATCTGACAGCTCTGAAAAAACCCCAAATTCCAGCTCTGAGGGCTGCACAGCCTCACAAGCAAAGGGCACTCCCACATCCCCACAGCTGCTTTATTTCTGGCCCTGTGGGGTCAGAAATACACCAAAATTACAGCTCTGCCTCTCTCTGAAACTCCTCTGGCTCCAGGCAAACCTTTAACTCCCAGCACCTCGTGTGTCCTGGCTGCAGCAGGGATGAGATTCTGCAAATGATCTCTGCAATGCTCAGGCCTGGCCACCTCCTCCTGTCCTTCAAACTCAGCCTGATTTGCTCAGCATCTCATTAAGGGCATGGCTCTAATTAAAGAGAGCTGTTCTTGAACTAAGCAAGTTGTGTGTTCCCCCTCCAGCTAATTTGTTCTGATTTTATGTGCATAGCTGGACGTTTCTTCTGTTACCAAATCTTTGCTGCTCCTCAAAATACACCTAATTTTCCCCCAAAGTCCTTTTCATCCCACTCATTTTCTCTTCCATTTTTCTCCTTCCAACTGCGAGGCCTGAAATTAGCTGTGGCCCAAAACCACATTCTACCAGAGCTGGTATTCTGAGTGGTTTGAAAATTATTCCAAATATATACCCCAAGTATATGAATCTGCATTAAAAAAATATCCCCAAATTCCTCTTTCTCTGCTCCTCTGCCACATGGAGTGGCTGTGACATTGTCAAAGGAGAGTGGCAGCATTTTGCATCTTTTTTTAGTTGGGAAAAAAGCAGAGCATCTGCCCTCAGATCGCTTGGCTGTGACCACAGAGATCATTCTGTCCTGGAAAAAATGGTTACAGGGGAATAAACTGCTGGAAAAATGTAAAATATCATCAACAGCACGGGCCTGAATCTGGCCAAAAGGAAAACTTCAGGAAAGGAGAAGCTCAGAGAACATTCCAGCATCGTGGCTCTGCAAGGGCACCCAGAAGGAAAAAGAATTCTGTGCAGCATTTTGGGTTTGGTGTCTCTATTTCCTGAGCTTGGATATTCCACCCTTGGATATATTATTGCAGCTTCTACAATTTACTTCAAACAGGCTCAAAATCCTGAAATTAGTAGTTACCAGTTGTAATAAACATCAATTAAAATAATCAAGGCATTAAGATGCACTTTCTAACCAGGGCCTGAACTCAGAGGAGTTGCTCAATCAACCAAAGTTTAAACTGTTTAAAATAGAGAGAAATCTGGAATTTCAGCTGGAAAAAGCAGAAGAGGCCTTGACCAGGACACAATGATTTGTCAGGGAGCACCACAAAAGTTTTGGTGGCAATTTTTGCCTCTTCCAAGCCTTGCCCCTGCCCACCTGCTGAGCAGAAATGAAGCAGAAATTCCAGCTGTGTGAGAGCTTCTCTTCAGTCCAACACAACCATCAACACACACAAGGGGTGAATCAGACACTTAAAATGTGGGACACTGTCCAACAGCTCCTTCAGGACTGGACCCATGAAAATCTCTGCTCAGGCAAAGGGAAAAGGAAGAGGAGACAGATTTCTGTCCAGCATCTTCTTCCAGCACCTGTCCCATGAAAATCTCTGCTGCAGGAAGGGCCAGAAGGAAGGGGAGACTGATTTGTGTCCAACAGCTTCTTCCAGCACTTGTCCCATGAAAATCTCTGCTCCAGGCAAAGGGAAAAAGAAGGGGAGACTGATTTCTGTCCAGCATCTTCTTCCAAAATGTGGGAATGAAAATCTCTGCTCCAGGAAAGGGGAGAAGGAAGGGGAGACTGATTTCTGTCCAACAGCTCCTTCTCAAAATGTGGGAATGAAAATCTCTGCTCCAGGAAGGGCCAGAAGGAAGGGGAGACTGATTTCTCCCCAACAGCTCCTTCCAGCACTTGTCCCATGAAAATCTCTGCTCCAGGCAAAAGAAGAGGAAGAGGAGACTGATTTCTGTCCAACATCTTCTTCCATAATGTGGGAATGAAAATCTCTGCTCCAGGAAAGGGAAGAGGAAGAGGAGACTGGTTTCTGCCCAACATCTTCTTTCAGCACATGTCCTTTGAAAATCTCTGCTCCAGGAAGGGGGAGAAGGAAGGGGAGACTGATTTCTGTCCAACAGCCCCTTCCCAAAATGTGGGAATGAAAATCTCTGCTCCAGGAAAGGGAAGAGGAAGAGGAGACTGGTTTGTATCCAACACCTCCTTCCCAAAATGTGGGAATGAAAATCTCTGCTCTGGGAAAGGGGAGAAGGAAGAGGAGACTGATTTCTGTCCAACATCTTCCATAATGTGGGAATGAAAATCTCTGCTCCAGGAAAGGGAAGAGGAGACTGGTTTCTGCCCAACATCTTCTTTCAGCACATGTCCTTTGAAAATCTCTGCTCCAGGAAGGGCCAGAAGGAAGGAGAGACTGATTTCTGCCCAACAGCTCCTTCCAGCACTTGTCCCATGAAAATCTCTGCTCCAGGCACAGGGAGAAGGAAGGGGAGCCTGGTTTGCCTCATTTTTCAGGCATAGACACCCTGAGGATGCAAATGGTCAATGACAGATCCAGGCACAATCTCGTCACCCCCAGCTCCCGCAGGCAGCACCTTCCTTCCCTGCAGGAGGGACAGAGCTCTCAAACAGCACCCAGCAGCCTCAGCTCCACGTTTTATCTCTTCCTGACTGAATTTTCCACGTTTTCAGCCTTTTAATGAGGAAAAGAATCCCTGGCACAGCCCCACTGCTGCCTCATGGGCCTCAGCTCCAGGCCCTGAGTGAGCAAAGGCAGCAGAATTGCAGAGCCACTCCAGTTTGCCTTTCACTTGACATTTCTGAGGACTGGAGACAGAGAGCAAGGTGATCTTGCCATCTGATAAGAGGGGAAGGCAATTTCCCAGCAAAATGAACGACTGGGATTCAATTAGCCAAAATAATCTGCAGCCCAAGGAGAGATCTGGGGGAGAGATTCTGCAGCAAACTCTGCAAAGCTTCTCCATGGCCCCAGTCACAGAACTGCTCTGTCTGGCTGTCCTCAGAGGGGTTTCAATCTGCACATACATATTAGAGGACAAAATTACAGATGTTTATCCAAATTTAAATCAAAACTTGATGCCAAAAACCAACCACACGAGAAACGAAAATATTAAATGGATGCTTGTGCCAGCCTATCATCACACAGCAAACCCAGGCTCAGATCAAGGGTTTGAAAATGCCTTGGTTTTATTTCAAATGGTCTTCTTGCACTGTAATTTCAGACTTTTACTAAAATAAAAGTTGTGCTTCACAGCCTGTTGCCACTGCAGGTATTCATCCAGGACAAAAACTGGTGCTGGGCTGATCCTGCTTCTATTCCTGCCCCTCTTGGTGCCCACAAGCACAGCCTGGCCAAGGGAATTGTGTGCAAAGCTTTTCCTTGGCTTTACTGCACTTGGATTAGGCCCCTCACTGCTTCCTAGGGCTTCCCACCATGGAAAAGGGCAGAAAAATAACACCAAGGCCTGAGAAATTAGCACAAAAGCTGCTAATTACCCCTCAGTGACTGCGTGCCGCAGAACCATCTACAGAATAAACCTGCCAAGGCTGCTCCAAGCTGTCCTTCCTGGCACCTGGCACGACATCTTCTTGCTGGAAAAGGATAAAAACCTTAATTTATGGACAGCCAGAAGGTTCAGGACGTGTGGCCAGGTCAGAATGTTCTGGATGCAGGGGAAGGTGAGCGAGCTGTTAATGAGGTTTGCTCTTCCTGCCGCAGCCAACGGGAACATCCTGATTCCTCAGATCCATTTGCAGAATTCATAAGGAGCTAAGGCCTCTCCTTTCCCAAAATCCATATTTATATGTATGTGGGTCAGCTCTGGTGGTTTTTAGCCAAGGATTATCAGCACCTATTTCTTCCCCCTGAATAAAAGGCACAAAGGATGATGTAGGAGCAGAAGAATCAATGAAGACAGGAAAGACTGAAAATGCAACATTTGAACCTGTAACGTGAAGGTCAAACAGCACAACGGGCACAGCAGCACAATTATGTAACTTTCACAGAACTATTTTGCAAAGCTTCTCCAGAAATTGAGGAAGAATTGATTTGGAAATCCAATTTCATCTGGGATCGTGTGCAGTGCCACGGGAAGAAGTTCATTGCACGCAGCAGTTCTTGAAGGCTCTGCAGCTTCAATGGCAAATTGGAAGTGATTTAAGCAGCTTCATCATTTCCTGGGTAATCAAGGAGCCACGAATCCCAGACACCCACGTTTGTCACCCCTGTGTGTCACAGCCATGCCTGGGAGTGAGGACAGAACCTTCCCTCCCGTCCCTGCCTCACCGAGCCGTTAATTTCCATCTCAAAGGAGGGAGAGCAGAGCGGGGTGGGATGAGTGTGACAGCTCAGGAACCCCTCCCTCCCCTCTCCACGCCCTGAGACAGCGATTTCCAGATTTCCAGAGCCGGGAAGGGCAGGGTCAGCCTGCTGGAGGCACCAAGGGCCCCTGCAGCCACAGCCTCCAGAAGGCAGAACTGAAACTGCCTGAAGTCAATCTTCACTGCTCCCTGACATCAAAGACTTCTAATTTTAGCTCTGCTGTTCTGTAACCCTACCTAGTTCCCATCCCACCCCCACAACTACATAATAGATCCTTCCCTCAGATAAGTAGGGTGTTGGAACATTGAGAGTTTTGTTGGTTTTTTTTTTTTTTTTCCTCACCCACAGGCACTAGCAGAAAAATGAATTACAGATTTATTTTTAGTGGAGCCTTTGGCCCTTCTTTTCTCTGTAGGTTCCAGATTGCAGGTTCTGCAGCTCAGAACTATTCCAAGCAACACAGCAGCACAAGCAATGCAGAAGGAACCACGAAAGAAGGAAAACCAGAGGAGCAGAATTTTACTCAGTGTCCCATTTATGGGACATCCATTCAGCTACCAGCTTGTTTTTGTCCCTGCAACGCTCTTCTGGCATTAGATTCCCATTTTTCATCAAAGATCTAAATCAGTTTGCATCTCTGCTGGATCATGAACTCCCCAAAACTCCTCAGAAGGAAGAGCAGGGCAAGCAGCACAGCCTGAGATGGAAGGGGAGGGAAAGGCTGCTGGGATTTTTGGCTTTCTGAGATGTAAAGCTCCAGGCCTGGCTGATGACAGTCCCCGAGGAGCTGTGAGGTAACAGTGATGTCAGCCCGGAGGCAAAAGCTCTCTCTCACAATACCAGGTCGCAATAAAGACGGAAACAGAATTAAAACACAAAAATGATGAATTACATCACGACACCAGCCTGTGATGAGGTAAATTGCTGCTGTCATCTGTCCTACCAGCATCCTCAGGGGCTGCAGCATGGCTGTGACGGCACAGCAGGTGCCAGCACGGTGCCACTGCCCCTCTGTGATGTCACCCAGCCCCCCTGGCTGTCCCCAGCTGTGCTGCAGAGCCCCGGGGCCGCCGGGAGCCAGATGGGGATGAGATCATTTTGGGCAGGGTGAGGTGGCTGCTGCAGGAAATGCAGGGAATGCTGAGAGGGAGCAGCAGGGCAGGAAATGCAGGGCATGCTGACAGGGAGCAGCAGGGCAGGAAATGCAGGGCATGCTGACAGGGAGCAGCAGTGCAGGAAATGCAGGGCATGCTGACAGGGAGCAGTGCTGCAGGAAATGCAGGGCATGCTGACAGGGAGCAGCAGTGCAGGAAATGCAGGGCATGCTGACAGGGAGCAGCAGTGCAGGAAATGCAGGGCATGCTGACAGGGAGCAGCACACTGGCTGGGCCAGGCCAGCCCCAGAGGTCCCCTGGTGTCACACACAGTGGGGTTTGGTGAGATCCCACAGCACGGGATGGACAGACTGGGAAAGGCGAGTGCTGTCCCTAAGGGTCAGAGCAGGCCGTGCTGCTGGCAGCTCTCTGTCCCTCCCTGGTACAGACAGACATCATGTGTCTCTCTGAGCATGGCTCCAAGAGGAAATCTGGGTTAACCCCAGCAGTGCTGCTCCTGCACCAAGGGCCAGAGGATTTGTTTGCAGCCCAGGCACTGGACGTTTTTTCTTTATATAAATCCCAACCCTATAAACTCATTTTGTATCAAGGCTGTCCAGCCCACATTAAACACCCCAAGCAGGTTCAGAGAGCCCTGCACTCATTCTGTCCTTAAATCTGTGCTCCTCCAATCCATCCAGCAGGGACAAACACACAGATTTGGGCAAAGCAGGGCCTGAAATAACATCCCTAACTCACCCTCCTGTGCTGGATATTGCAGCACAACCAAATAAACAAAATGTCCTGGGGGAACAGAGTGACAGCTGCAGAGTTCCAGCCTGCTGTATAATTAAATAAGGGGAGCAATCAGAATATTTGATTTTGGGCCTGGGATGAAGGGGGATGCTGAGGAGGCAGGGCTTGGGTAGCACCTGTCAGGTGATTCCAGGAGAGCCGGGGGGGAACTGCTCGGGATCTTTCTGGAGAACAAAGGGGCCCAAGAGTGCCCAGAGCCCCCGGGGCCGTGCCGGGAGCCGGGGGAACGGAGAGGGAAGAGCGTCACCTACTGCAGCCCGGCCAGCACTTCCCCCAGCGCTGTAATCCGCTCATGTCCCCAGGAAGGCTCCGGAGCCTCCCAGCCCGCACAGGCACCAGGATGCTCCAGCGGGAGCTGCCGGGAGCGCTGGGATGAACTGGGAACGTCGCAGCTCCGCCGTGGAGCGATCTCCCTGCCGGGCTGGTGGGGATGCAGCGGGGCCAGGGCGCTGCGGAGCCGCTCCATCCCAGCGTTGCCAGCACAGGCTTTGCTCTCCTGCCGCTCCACCGAGCTATTATGCAACTCCTCAGCCCAACTGCACAGCACAGAAGGCAGCGGATCGCCGCGAGAGAGGGGCTTTTTTTCATTCCAAAAAAAAACCCCCAAAAAAATCGTGTAATATTTTCAAATGTTAATATCTGTATCGTTTGTACAGCCTGTGTGACACACAGCCATGTATACGCAGGGAAAATTCAAAGGCTCTCAGTGTAATTAAATAAAAGACAGAATTAGAGAAATTAGAAGAAGAGATGACCTATTGAGTCATCCCTGGCTCGGGTCTGTCCCCTGGGGCCCAGTACAAGATGCTTCCTAGTGCTATACTGTGGTGCTTTTATTTTTTACACAGAAAAAAAGAAAGAAAAAAAAAAGAGAGATAAAATTAAAATAGCAACAATAAGTAAAATAACAAATGCAAAATAACTTTGCTGTTTTCTCACACTTTACAGGCGAGGATCTCAAAGCACCACATTCATCCTGATGCAAACTAGTGCACTTGAGAAGGAGGCTGTTATTTCTATGATTACTTCCTTTTTCATTACAGAAAAAAAAAATGGATTAAGGAAGAGAAACAGGCCTTCCCATTGCCCTTGTCATCCAATTCAACCCAAATTACGAAGGCACATTCCACTGTTAACCTTGGAACCCTTCCCATCTGATAAAGTTCTGGTTAAATCAATTTCATCATCATAATTCAAAGCCTATTTATTCCAACTAAGTGGTTTTGACATATTGGAAATTTGAAATAGTTTTGATATACTCGGGATCCTATGTAAGCCTTTGGTGGTCAAGTTCATATTATATTTTATATAAAGATATATAATTGCATCCTCTATTACATATATATGTATATTTACCTACCCCTGAAAAATACAAACTTGACCAACAAAATATCTCCGTGGGAGCATTTCAGACACACACACAGAGCTTTGTCAATTGCCTTTCACCCACACAATGTTTTCTTTCACTGCCCACTTTGACAAACCTGGTGAGTTTCTCCCCAAAACACCCAGGAACGACGAAAGAATTATCGAACCCTCGGGTATACCTTGCCGGCAGCTCTGGGCTCCCTGCAACTCTGCTCTCGATGTCCTTACAGCACCACGCCAGCGAGGAGCATCCCCAAAAGCCGCTGCTCAGAGGACAAGCCGAGCAGGAGCCATTCCACGCACGCAGCATCCAAAACACTTTTTTATCCCCCCACCTTTCCTCGGCAGAATCTGCCCGCGGTTATTTTCCTGTGTGAGCCGGCAGCCCCGGGTGAGGCGGCTCGGGCAGAGCCCGGCAGCGGAGCAGGGAGGGGATGCGGCCGGAGCGCTCCGGGCATGGCAGCGGCTGCGGAGCTGCCGGACAGCAGCGGCCCAGCGCCGCATCCACCGCCGGAGCCTCTCCCGCCGCCTCCCTCCCCGCAGCCGAACCCCCCCGGCCACGCCGCAGCGCAACTTGGCGGATCTCATCCCTTTTCCCCCCATTTCGGGGAGAGAGGGGGGACCACAGCATCCCCCCCCAGCCCTTCTCCGCACCGCGCGCTTACCAGGCGAGCTTGAACCCTTTCATTAGTACAGCCACGATAATCCGCTGCCCGTGTCCTTGTCTGCCCGCTGACAGCTCCAGAGGTCCCAGCACATATTGGAGCAGCCCCGGCCGAGCGTCCCGCGGGGAGCGCCGAGCCCCATGCGCCGAGCCGGGGCACGGCCGCCCCCCGCGCCCCCGGAGCCGCGGCGAGGCGCGCAGGGCTCCCCGCAGCAGCAGCGGCAGCGCCGGGGGCTGGGGCTGAGCCGCCCCGCTCTCTGCTGAGCATGTGCAGCAGCCGCGGGACCGCAGCATGCCATGGCACCCGCGGCAGCGCCCGGCCCCGCTCCGCCGGCCCCCGGCCCGCAGCCCCTCCCGGCCCCGGGCTGCCGCGGACAGCGGGGGTCGGCTCTGCCGGCCCCAGCCGGGGCAGGGACAGCGCCTGGCAGGGCGTCTCGGCCAACCTGGCACACGTGCAGGGATGGGGCATCCGCAGCTTCTCTGCTCTGGGGTCTCACGCCCCTCACAGTAAAGAATATTTCCTATTATCTAACCTAACCCTCCTCTCCGTCAGTGCGAACCCACCCCCCCCATCCTGCACCCCATGCCCCTCACAGTAAAAAACATTTCTGATTATCCAATCTAACCCTACTCTCAGTCAGTGTGAAGCCATTCCCTCCTGCCCTGTCACTCCATGTCCCTTGCAGTAAATATTTCTATTATTTAACCCCCCTCTCTATCAGTGCGAACCCACCCCCCCATCCTGCACCCCATACCCCTCACAATAAAGAATATTTCTGATTATCCAATCTAACCCTACTCTCAGTCAGTGTGAAGCCTGCCCTATTACTCCATGTCCCTTGCAATAAATATTTCTATTATTTAACCCCCCTCTCTATCAGTGTGAAGCCATCCTCCCTGCACCCCATGCCCCTCACAGTAAAAAATATTTCTGATTATCCAATCTAACCCTACTCTCAGTCAGTGTGAAGCCATTCCCTCCTGCACTATCACTCCATGTCCCTTGCAGTAAATATTTCTATTATTTAACCCCCCTCTCTATCAGTGCGAACCCACCCCCCCATCCTGCACCCCATACCCCTCACAATAAAGAATATTTCTGATTATCCAATCTAACCCTACTCTCAGTCAGTGTGAAGCCATCCCCTCCTGCCCTATCACTCCATGTCCCTTGCAATAAATATTTCTATTATCTAACCCTCCTCTCTATCAGTGTGAAGCCATCCCCTCCTGCCCTGTCACTCCATGCCCTCCACAGTAAATATTCCCTGTTATCTAACCCTCCTCTCTATCAGTGTGAAGCCATCCTCCCCGTGCCCCATGCCCCTCACAGTAAAAAATACTTCCTATTATCCAATCTAACCCTCCTCTCTGTCAGTGAGAAGGCATCTGCCCTTGCCCTGTCACTCCATGCCCCTCACAATAAAGAATATTTCTGATTATCCAATCTAAACCCTATTCTCTGTCACTGTGAGGCCATCCCATGCCCCTCACAGTAAATATTTCCTAATATCTAACCCTCCTCTCTGTCACTGTGAAGCCATCCCCCCTGCACTCCATGACCCTCACAGTAAAGAATATTTCTGATTATTCAATCTACCCCTCCTCTCTGTCAATGTGAAGTCATCCCCCCTGCACTTTATGCCCCTCACAGTAAATATTTTGTATTATTTAACCCTCCTCTCCATCACTGTGACTCCATCCTCCCCATCACTCCATGCCCCTCACAGTAAAGAATATTTCTGATTATCCAATCTACCCCTCCTCTCTGTCAGTGAAAAGCCATCCCCCCATCACTCCATGCCTCTCACAGCAAAGAATATTTCTGATTCTCCACTCTACCCCTCCTCTCTGTCAGTGAGAAGCCATGCCCTGCCCTGTCACCCCACGCTCTCAGAGAGCCCCTCTCCATCTCCCCTGCACACTCCCCTCAGCCCTGGATGCTTCCCCCCTTGTGAAATCAGCTTTTGGGGCAGAAGGGAGGTCTGAAGGCCCCTCACACACGTGGGTTGTGCTCCCTTGGCCTTTTTCTGCAGCAAGAGATATTTGCTTTTCTCTTCCAGCACAAGGTCCTCTCCAGGGGGAACTGCAGGAAGAACCCCAGGGCTCTCCTCCCTCTGCCAGCGCTGCAAAATTTGGTAGCTGATGCTTCTGGGGGGATTTGCCAAAGCACCACTCCAATTCCTATCCCAGAGCTGATTGCTCAGGCCAGAAAAGAGAAATCCATCCCTGCTGATGCTCCAGAAGCTGGGACATGTAACCCAAATTTCAGTTTGCACCCATTTCTCCTGGTCCTGTCAGCACAGCTCCTGACAAAGATCCCCTGGGCAGATCCCTGAAGGGGAGAGAGTCAGCCCCCCTGAGGCTCACCTGAGGGCTGTGGAAACTCATGGAGAACTGAATTTCCTAATGGAAAACCAAAATTCCTAATGGAGAATCAAATTTCTTAATGGAAAACCAAAATTCCAAATGGAGAATCAAATTTCTTAATGGAACCCCAAATATCCTCATGGAAAACTGAATTTCTTAATGGAAAACCAAAATTCCTAATGGAGAACTGAATTTCTCAATGGAAAACCAAAATTCCTAATTCAGAATCAAATTTCCTAATGGAGAACCAAAATTCCTAATGGAGAATCAAATTTCTTAATGGAAAACCAAAATTCCTAATGGAAACCCCAAATATCCTCATGGAAAGCTGAATTTCTTAATGGAAAACTGGATTTCCTAATGGAAAATTGAACTTCTAATAGAGAACTGAATCTCCTAATGGAAAACCCAAATTCCTAATGGAAAACTAAATTTCAGAATGGAAAACTAAATTTCCTAATGGAAAACTGAATATCCTAATGAAGAACTGAATTTCCTAATGGAAACCTGAATTTCCTAATGGAAATCTAAATTTCCTAATGGAAAACCAAATTTCCTTATGGAAAATTGAACTTCCTAATGGAGAACTGAATTTCCTAAAGGTAAACTGGATTTCCTAATGGAAAATTGGACTTCTAATGGAAAACCAAATTTTCTAATGGAAAACCAAAATTCCTAATGGAGAACTGAACTTCCTAATGGAAAACTGAACTTCCTAATGTAATGCCAAATTTCCTAATGGAAGACTAAATTTCCTGATGGAAATCCAAACTTCCTAATGGAAAACGGAATTTCCTAATGGAAAACTGAATTTATTAATGGAGAACTGAATTTCCTAATGGAAAACCAAACCTCCTAATGGAGAACAGAATTTCCTAATGGAAAACTGAATTTATTAATGGAAAATCAAAATTCCTAATGGAAAATTGAAATTTCCCTGGAATTCTTGTTTATCTCACGGGATCCCAGCACACTGCACGCAGCAGGAGCTGGGGAGTGGGGCAGTGTACTTTAAATAATTGATAATTTCATTATTTATCTGTAAAGCTCTTCAAAAAGTGAAGCCTGATGGAAGAAATGTCCATCCACACTTTTATTCCACACAGCTCTGAAGGGGTTTGGGATAGGAACAGTCTGGATTATAAATCCTGCAGGAATTCAGTTTTAGGGGTGGCAGAGGAAAGGCAGCAGGCAGCTGTGTGTAAATAAATATTCTACTCTCTTGAAGGGCTTTAAATGGTATTTAAAGGGTGTTTAAATGGTATTTAAAGGGTATTTAAATGGTATTTTGTCAATTCTTTTTTGCACTCACACCCCCATCCCCATGGCTGCAGGTAATTATGAAATGAAAACTCTGATGTGTGAAATCACCACCCTTGTTCTGTTCACTGCTCAGGGGCCAGGGGGGAGCTTGGGCAGCTCCAGAGCTCTGCCCTGGCTTGCAAAGCTCTCAGTGACATTTCTCTGAGGGAACTCGGGGGTTCTGGTGCCCATATCCCCTTTGGAAAGTGACAAATGTGACAAATGTGACAAATGTGACAAATGTGGTTCTTTGCTCTCCTACTGTGCCTGATAACAACAAAGAGATTTTTTTTCCGGTTCTCCCAAGCTTTAAATGATGAAGAGCAGCAAAGTTCCAGTTCTGAATTCAGCAGAAAATCACTTTTGGAGGGCTTGGACCATTCCAGGGTTAAAATGAAACAGCATCTGGGCTGAACTCTGAGAAATTGGGGGAGTAACCCTGAAATGGGGAGATCTGCAGGTGGGGACATCCCAAATCCCTGCTGATTTTTTTTTGGGGGCCAGCAAGCACAGAAGGGAGGTCTGAAGGCCCCTCACACACGTGGGTTGTGCTCCCTTGGCCTTTTTCTGCAGCAAGACCTTGATTTGCTTTTCTCTTCCAGCATGTCCCAGCTTCTGGAGCATCAGCAGGGATGGATTTCTCTTTTCTGGCCTGAGCAATCAGCTCATCCCTGCTCTGGGATAGGAATTGGAGTGATGCTTTGGCAAATCCCCCCAGAAACATCAACAATTTGCTCCACCAACAACTTTGCAATGCATTTTCTGCTCATTTCCAGACAAAAAGCACTAATTTAACCATAAAGTCAGGCACAGACCTTTCCCCATGACCAACAGCACGGAAAAAACACCTCCAAATCTCACCCTGCATAATCCCAGACTCAGCCCTTCTTAGGTCCCACCTACAGCAGCCTGGGCCAGGCTTTGGGCTGGGCTTTTCTCCAGGAGAAGCTTTGCAGCTGTGGCCTGCAGGTTGTCAAGGAGGGAGGCAAATCACAAATGCTGTAAAATGGGTCAGGAGACCTGCAAGCTTGGCAAATCTAGGACAGCCTGATGCTGCAGAGTCACATGTTTGGAAATCAAAGCTCAGGCAAGAAAGGTATTAAGAGATAAGCAGTCATGCACTTTTCCTTTTTCCCTTTTTTTTTTTTTTTTTTTTAAATCCAAATAATGTGAGGGGTGGGGAAATTATCAAAGGAAGGAGGTGGTTGGGAAGGTGTTTGTTTAAATGTCTGGCTGGCCACCTCTGGAATGTGCTGGCCAAAAAAATCCTCCCAGCAGGAGCTTTGGAGGGCCTGTGGGTCAGGTATTCCCAACCCCAATCCCAGATTCTGGCTGATCCAGAATGGACAAACCCTTCACTTTCCCCCCAATCCTCTGCACTTAACTATTCCAGTGGGGAAAAAGAAAAAAAAAAATTATTAAAATTGAAACAAGGCAAGCCAAAAGCAGCTGTAGGTACCAGGAGGGATGGGTTACACACAGCCACCTCCTCAGAGCTAAGAATACCTATCAGCCACATGCAAGATGAATTCCAGATTAATTATCTACCTACTCCATCCCACTAAAGGGGAAAATGGAAAAAAAAAACAGTCAGAGCTGTGGCTGGAGGGGTCCAAAGCCATTTCTGTTTTGGAAATGAAGCTCTATAAATCTCTGCTTCTCACTGCTCTGTGCAACTGCAGGTTGTAATTCTGAAAATGGCTGTAAAAAGCATCATTGCTATATTGTCCTCATCTGTGTAAATGTCATTTTAAGTGGCAAATATCTTTCATGAGCATGTTTTGCATTCAGAAGAGCTTTCCCAAGGCATTGGGATTTGGGTAAAAATTCTTTTTCCCTATGAAAAATTAAAAATAGGCATAAAAGGGTAAACACTGGCTTTCCTTAGAGTTTGTTTTGATGTTTTGTGAAAATAAACAGAATAGCTGAGCTGAAGAGCAGCTCTGAAGGATGTGCAGGTGCCCTCAAAGAACCACAAATACATTTTTCACCATTTTCACCCTTCATACAGGATGTCAGACCAAAGGTTCATTTTCCCCTCCAGCCATGAAGGCTGTAAATCCAATGATTTTATCAGAATCCCATTTGGATTACTGGGGGTGGGAATTTCAATTTTTTTAATTAGATGCATCATTTGCCCAGCACAAACAATAAATAATAATAAGGCAAGTTCATGTGGTTGTGCTGTCCTGCCTCATCCCTGTCCTTTCTCCCAGGAAAAAATTCTCATAAACTTCAAAAAGAATTAAGATCATTTGGATCCTGGCTTGGTGCCAGTAACATTTTGAGTATTCCTGGTCCAGATGAAGAATTCCATTAATAAAACCTCCCCTGGGGCTCCTGGCTGCTTCCAGCCCCAGTCAGGAGGAGGAAGTCAAGCAGCAGCAGCACACACACAAACCCTAAAAACAGCAACAAAGCCAAAACTAGCCAGAACTTTCTCAAAACTGAAGGAAAACTTGGGAGAGCAGGAGCAGAAGAAAAAATAAAAAGAGGGTTGGATAAAAAGACAGGATGTTTTCCTGACCTGTAAGTACAAACTATCATGGATTTAAAAAGTTAGGTCTGGAATACACAAAATCAGAGTTAATTTGTTTTTTCTTACTTGGATGAAAGAAATATTGATGGTGCTGTCAGGATAAACAGGGCTGGGCATGGCCTCTGCAGAGACAGGGACATCTGCACCAAGGGACAGGCAGGCAGGAAAAAAAGGCAAATTTTGAACAGGACTTAGCCACAGTCCCAGGCAGGGCCTGAGGGGAAGCTGGAAGCACAGAGGCAACCACAGAAAGTAAAAGTTGAATATTTAGCACTGTTTTATTCCCACACAGCTGGTTTGTCCTCCTCCCCTCGCAGACACTTCTCTGAGCACTCCCAGCCAAGTGCTGCCTGCTGAAAGCCAAGGAAATCAGCTCTAAAAACCTCTGAGATGCTGGAACAAGGCACCTTGGCTGCCTTCACTCAGCACCCCCTTCCAGCTCAGGACAGGACACGTTTCCCCAGGATGGAACAAGCAAATCAGCTGAAATGTCTCTCACAACATCCTAAAATCCAGAGAGGATTTCCATGAGTGTGTTTGCAGGGCAGAGAAGCAGAACCTTGCAGTGTCAGGGGTGAAAGGAACTCACTGATTTTACAATCTCCACTTCACCTGGGAAGTGATCCCAGCTTGCTCAACAAGCTCCACATCCATCTGATTTTTCTCACCCCTTTTAGAGTTTAATTTGCTTTTCCCTGGCACTCAGCAAGGAGCAGGGATGGAACAATGCAGGGGTTTAATTTTTGGCAGGCCCAGCACAGCTGGAGGTGACACAGCCCCGTGTCCCTGTCCCACAGCAGCTCTGAAAAGCCACAAGCTGAGGATGAATAACAGAATAAAATTGCATTTCTCCTTTTTTTTTGGTGGGGGGCAGGACACACCATTCTCTGTCATGGCAGGAAATGCCAGGTCTTGAGGCAGCCTGTGTGGTATTTATTGGGTGCCCAGGATGAAGGAGGAATTGAGAATCTCACTTCATGTTCTTAGAAGGATATGATATATGATATGATATGATATGATATGATATGATATGATATGATATGATATGATATGATATGTGATATTAATGCTATACTAAAACTATACTAAAGAATAGAGAAAAGATACAGACAGAAAGTTACAAAGAATTATAATGAAAACTCCTGACTCTCACCAGAGTCCTGACACCTCTGGCTGTGATTGGTCATTAAGTCAAAACAATTAACATGAAACCAATCAAACAATCACCTGTTGATAAACAATCCCCAGACCACATCCCAAAGCAGCAAAACACAGGAGAAGCGATCAGACAATTCTCGTTTTCATTTTTCTCTGAAGCTTCTCAGCTCCCCAGAGGAAAAAATCCTGGCAAAGGGAATTTTCCAGAAAATGTGACAGTGCCAAGCCTGGAAGGTGCCTCAGCAGAAAAGGAAGGACAGGATGGGGAGGTGGGTGACACCAGTGGGATGGTGACACCAATGGGATGGTGACACAGCAGAGAGGGGGGGTGACACCAGTGGGATGGTGGCACAGTGGAGAGGGGGGTGACACCAGTGGGATGGTGACACCAATGGGATGGTGGCACAGTGGAGAGGTGGGTGACACCAGTGCGATGGTGACACAGTGGAGAGGTGGGTGACACCAGTGCGATGGTGACACCAGTGGGATGGTGGCACTAATGGGATGGTGACACAGTGGAGAGGTGGGTGACACCAATGGGATGGTGGCACAGTGGAGAGGTGGGTGACACCAGTGGGATGGTGGCACCAGTGGGATGGTGACACAGTGGAGAGGTGGGTGACACCAATGGGATGGTGGCACTAATGGGATGGTGACACAGTGGAGAGGGGGGTGACACCAGTGGGATGGTGGCACAGTGGAGAGGTGGGTGACACCAGTGGGATGGTGACACAGCAGAGAGGGGGGTGACACCAGTGGGATGGTGACACCAATGGGATGGTGACACCAATGGGATGGTGGCACAGCGGAGAGGTGGGTGACACCAGTGGGATGGTGGCACTAATGGGATGGTGACACAGTGGAGAGGGGGTGACACCAATGGGATGGTGACACAGTGGAGAGGTAAGTGACACCAGTGGGATGGTGACACAGTGGGATGGTGACACAGTGGAGAGGGGGGTGACACCAATGGGATGGTGACACAGTGGAGAGGTGGGTGACACCAGTGGGATGGTGGCACGGTGGAGAGGTGGGTGACACAAATGGGATGGTGACACCAGTGGGATGGTGGCACAGTGAAGAGAGGGGTGACACCAGTGGGATGGTGACACCAATGGGATGGTGACACAGTGGAGAGGTGGGTGACACCAGTGGGATGGTGACACCAGTGGGATGGTGACACAGCAGAGAGGTGAGTGACACCAGTGGGATGGTGACACCAATGGGATGGTGACACAGTGGAGAGGGGGGTGACACCAGTGGGATGGTGGCACTAATGGGATGGTGACACAGCAGACAGCAGCTGTGACAGAACACCCCAGCCTGTGGCCGCTGCTGGAGCATTCCAGCAGGAGGAAATAAATCTCTTCAACCTCCTCAGAAATTCCTGCAGACTGAGCTCAGCAGAAATGGAGCGAAATTAAGAACATCCCTTCAATGCTCCAAACTCCTCACAGGGGTAACTGGCTCAAAGTCAGCAAAGAAAACAGAATTTTGGGGTTTTAAATAAAGAACTGGGGACTAAATATCAGCACTCGCCAAGGTTGAGTTCAAATAAACCTGTGCACATTCCAGGAATACACATAACTGATTCCCAGCTGTATCTGTTTTAGAAGGTTCAAACTCAACTCAGTTTTCCATGTCTCCAAAAAGAAAATCAGATTTTTTTCAGCACATTCACACAAAGATGGCGCTTTAACACTGTGGGTCGCATTTCCCTTTAATTAAAACCAAAACCTACAAAAAACAGGTACAGAGAAAAACAATTTTCAAGTGACTCTGTTGTTCCTGTCATGGAAAATGTCTGTTTTTCAAGCCAGAGATAAAACTGAGTTCCCCAAAACACCACCACAACTCTAACTGAAATGCCACAGACCCTTCAGCACCCTCAATGATAATTTTTTTTCCAAGCCCTCCAGCTTGAAGAGGGTTTGCAGCAGTTGAGGTTTCAGCAAAGATGAGAATGAGGACGAGTTCACCTTTATAAAGCAACATTTATCCAGAAGCACATCACACAATTGATTGCTAAACACTTAAAAAACTCAAAAGCTGCATCAAGGAGCAGCCCAGTCCTGGGGCAGAACCTTCCCCAGCATCATCCAGGCTTCTGGGAAGTGGAATTGAAAAGGGTGGAATCAATGTGGAATAAATGTGAAGGGAAAGCTCAGCTGAGACACGAGCCCAGCACCCCTGTCTGACCATGAGATCAGTGAGGGGTTTGACCAGGGAATTCTGCACCCAGGAAGGAGTTTCTCCCTGGAATCCAGCCAGGCTGGAGGATCCAGCCTCAAAAGCAGAGATTTTTAACTATTAATGCCCTTCCCCACTCCGTGAAAGCCATGGCTCCCTCCAGCCAGGCTGAACTTCATTCCTCTGTCAGATAAAGCCTCGAACACATTTAGCAGACACATCCCCTGCACTCTAACCCTGCTCTGCTCCCAAGGAGGGTCCTTTGGGTGGCCAGGAGGACAAACCTTGGCTCTAAAGGCACCGTGCCCTGATGTTCAGCCAGCCCGGTGCTCCCCAGGCCTCCCAGCCATTCCCACCTCCCAAACCCGTCTGGATCCGCCCAGCTCCACTCCCAGATTCCCAGGAAAGCAGAACCCACAGCCCCGTGAAAGCAAGGCACAGGCAGCAGAGAAGCCTCGCAGAAAAGGGTGGGTGCATCCATAAGCTCGAATTACTTTCTCGCTTTTGACACTCCCCCGACATCCTTTCCAAAAAAAAAAAAAAAAAAATCAAAAACCATTGAAGAGGCTGCCAGGAGGAATTTCTCCTCACACAACCGTCCCTGGGAGTGGAAAGCTGCCCCTAAAGCACCATCTAGTGTCACTCCCTCATTCAGCAGCATCCCTGCTCCCACCTCAGATGCCACGGAGGGACCACAAGCCCCCAAATTCCCTCCCTCCCACCCGACCTCTGCCTCCAGCACCAACTGCAGCATTTCCTCACAACTGTAACATCCTCCCATCCATCCCCAGCCCAGCAGCAGGGCCCAGACCGATTCCCTGGCTCTCCCAGCAGCAGGGAGGGTGGGCAGGGGGCAGAGAAAGGTGGAGAGGCAGAGTAAGAAGGTGCCAAGCGAAACCACTTACGCACAGTGAGGCCGGCAGCATTTCCATCCTACCTTTGCTGTCGCCATATCAGACGTCTCCATGCTTTCTGCTTGGCCTAGCAGTGAACAAGAGCATCAGGGGAGAAGGGAGGGAGGGAGGGAGGGGAGAGAAAGGGAAAGTCAAAAGAGGATGAAGAACAACAGGCAAACAACCTGACAGGAGGAGGAGAACAATGAAAGTCGCTTAGGGATTAGTGCCAAGAGTCTGCCCCCCCCCCAGAGAAGGGCAGGAAAAGCTTCTCAAGGGGATGGCCCCAGGTTAGGAACTCGCTTGGAGCCTGGCACAAGACCTGAGTCACTGCCATGCCCCCAACTCCTCCCCCCTGCCACCACCCAGGGGTCGAGCAGGAGGGACAGAGAGGACCCTGCTCCTCCTCCTCCTCCTGCTGCTGCTCCCAGCTTCCTTCCCAGGCTGAGCTCCTGCAGGGAGCTGGGGAAAACCCAACTTCCAGTGAGCAGGGAACAACCCAGCTCTCAGTGAGCCAGGGACAATCCAGCCTGCAGGGAGAAGGGAATAACCCAACTTCCAGTGAGCAGGGAACAACCCAGCTCCCAGTGAGCAGGGGACAATCCAGCCTGCAGGGAGAAGGGAATAACCCTGCTCCCAGTGAGAAAGGGAACAACCCAGCTCCCAGTGAGCAGGGAACAACCCAACTTCCAGTGAGCAGGGAACAACCCAGCTCTCAGTGAGCCAGGGACAATCCAGCCTGCAGGGAGAAGGGAATAACCCTGCTCCCAGTGAGCAGGGAACAACCCAGCCTGCACTGAGCAGGGAACAACCCAGCTCCCAGTGAGAAAGGGAACAACCCAGCTCCCAGTGAGCAGGGGAAGAACCCAGCCTGCAGTGAGCCGGGAATAACCCAGTTTGCAGAGAGAAGGGGATAACTCAGCCTGCAGTGAGCCAGGGAATAACCCAGCTTGCAGGGAGAAGGGAACAGCCCAGCCTGCACTGAGCCAAGGAACAATTCAGTTCCCAGGCAGCTGCTCATCCTCCCTCTCTGCAAGAAGGCAGAGTCACACAGCCCACCCCACCCACCCCGAGTGGGCATTTCAGGAGTCAGGAGGACAGGAGGAAAGCAGGTGGGTTCTGGGCAGTGCACAGGCACAGGAGGAGTGCTCAGACACGAGGGGGATGGATGTGGGGAGGGAAGAGAAGAGTGAGGGGGGGCAGGCAGGCAGGTGAAGCGGCGGTGCTGCAGAACAGCCATACCAGAGAGCACGCAGGGGCACGCTGCAGAACGCGGGGTGCAGGCTGCTCAGCTGCATCCCCCTGGGCACACTCACCTCACAGAACACCCTCAAACGATTGGGCCTGACCTAGTAACCCTTTGGTGCACGCTGAGCTGGGGCTGGAGGCACCGAAGCCCCGGGAAAGGTGCGCTCAGTGCCAGCGTCAGGAGGCATCCGTAGCTGCGTGGCCCTGCCCGGATTGGCGGAGCACGGTGACTTCATGCCGCCCCATGCATCCCCCAGCTTCTCCCTGCCGGTCCTCCTGGCCTACTTTGCTCCAGGAATTCAGCCTGGAGCCTGTGAGGCAGCCCGGGCAGCCCCAGGAAGGGCAGCAGCTCCCCAGAGCGCCCTGGCAGCGGGCAGGCAGAGCAGAGGGAGGCAGGGAAAACGCGGCAGAGCTCAGGCGAATCAAAGCTCTGAGCACATCCCTGCCTCAAAGTGCTGCTTGAAAGTGCTTATTCATCCCCGGGGCTCAGGCACGCGGCAGGAGCACGCAGGGACCCGCAGACGGACCGATGGCAGGGTTTGGACACACGGAGGGGCAGCTCTGCCTCTGCAAAGCCAGAGCGCTGCAGCTGCCCTGGGCACAGGCACTGCCACACATTGTCACACCCCAGGGAGCAGACCCACGGGGGTTGGAATATTCAATATTTAACTTACAGCCCTGGCAGACTCACAGGGATTTGGTATATTCACTATTTCACAGCCCTGGAGGACCCACAGGGGTTTGATATATTCTATATTTCACAGCCCTGGCAAACCCACAGGGGTTTGGTATATTCATTATTTCACAGCCCTGGCAGACCCACGGGGATTTGGTATATTCACTATTTCACAGCCCTGGCAGACCCCTGGGGGGTTGGTATATTCAATATTTAACTTACAGCCCTGGCAGACTCACAGGGATTTGGTATATTCACTATTTCACAGCCCTGGAGGACCCACGGGGGTTTGGTATATTCAATATTTAACTTACAGCCCTGGCAGACCCACAGGGATTTGTTATATTCTATATTTCATAGCTCTGGCAGACCCACAGGGATTTGGTATATTCAATATTTAACTCACAGCCCTGGCAGACCCACGGGGGTTGGAATATTCAATATTTAACTTACAGCCCTAGCAGACCCACAGGGATTTGTTATATTCTATATTTCACAGCTCTGGCAGACCCACGGGGGTTCAGTATATTCAATATTTGACAGCCCTGACAGACTCACAATGGTTCGTATATTCAATATCTGACAGCCCTGGCAGACCCCCAGGGGTTTAATATATTCAATATTTTACAGGCCTGGTAGATCCCTGGGGGTTTAGTATATTCCATATTTTACAGCCACGGCAGACCCATAGGGGTTTGGTATATTCTATATTTTACAGCTGTGGCAGACCCGTGGGGATTTAGCATATTCTGTATTTTACACCCATGGCAGACCCAGGGGGGTTTGGTATATTCAATATCTGACAGCCCTGGTAGACCCATGGAGGTTTGGTATATTTAATATTTGACAGCCCTGGCAGACCCAGGGGGGTTTGGTATATTCAGTATCTTACAGCTGTGGCAGACTCACAGGGTTTTGTTATATTCAATATTTTACAACCCTGGCAGACCCAGGGGGGTTTAGCATATTCAATATTTCACAGCCCTGGCAGACCAAGGGGGGTTTGGTATATTCAATATTTAACTTACAGCCCTGGCAGACCCATGACTGTTTAATATAGTCTATATTTTACAGCTGTAGCAGACCCATGGGGATTTAGTATATTCCATATTTTACAGCCATGGCAAACCCATAGGGGTTTAATATATTCAATATTAGCAGCCCTGGCAGAGCCATAGGGGTTTAATATATTCAATATTTTACAGCCCTGGCAGACCCATAGGGGTTTAATATATTCAATATTTGACATCAGCCTGCTGGAGGGCAGTGGCACAGATGTCACCCTCGTGCAGAGGGTGCAGCAGGCTGGGCACAGGCAGGAACCCTCAGCACCAAGGCACCCCCAGGAAGGGCCAGCAGCACAGAGAGGCTCCTGCCCCAGCACACACAGAAATGTGGATTTTCCCTGTGTTTGTGCTGCCTGCTGTGTGTTCATGCATGCTTGCACAAACCCTCGCTGGCACGCTGCTCCTTTGTGCTCAGAATACACAAATGCTCTGAAGAGAGGAGGTTTGGATGGGATGTTGGGAAGGAATCCTTCCCTGGCTGTGCTGCCCTGTCCCTGGGCTGGACAGGGCTTGGAGCGCCCTGGGGTGGTGGGAGGTGTCCCTGCCGTGGGACTGGATGGGTGCAAGGTCCCTTCCATCCCAAACCATTCCATGATTCCATGAAATGCAGTCACTCAGGGACACACAGCCCCTCTTCTGAACACTTATTTCAGCCTCCTATTGCATCCAGTGCAGGCACAGCAAATCAACACACTCTGCTCCCCAATCCCTCTTTCAGGAAGCCACAGATGCCCCTTAATGACATTTCTACTTCTCCAAGTTCACAACAGCGTGGGAAGGAAAAAAAAACAAAGCATAACAGCTTCATGAAGGACCTTCAGCAAATCCAGAGCTAAAGAATCATAATTTTGCAATTCAGAAAAAGTCAGATTTCCACGTTTCAGCCTCTTTACAGCAGAGGCTCCCTGTGGCTGCAGCAGCTCCTGAAGTTGAAAGCAAACAGGAAACATCTCCTGAGGAAGTGCAGTGTTCGGAAGGGAACAGCCCACTGTGAAATGCCTGAGCTCCGGGGAGGAATTCCAGGCTCTATAAATAGCCACAGCCACGGTCCTGTTAGCCCGGGCTTCCAGCTCCTGATTGCCTCCAAAAGGATTCCTTAACAATCAGAGAACTCTGCTTTTTGTGAGCATTGCCCTTCCCACAGCCACAGCTCACAGCCAGCAGGGCATCCTCTGCATGGCTCCATACTCCCCAGAGCAGCCTCACCTCTCAAAGACTCCCAGGGACTGAAAAATTCCCTTTTCCAAGCTCCCAGCAGTGCAAACAAAGGGCTGGGGAGGCTCAGACAGATTAATTTGCCAGGAAAGGTGCGTGACCTGCAGGCAGAGAATTCAAAGTGCTGCCTGAGAGGCACCACCTCAGCCACACTGTGATTCTCCCATATGGCAAAAAAGAGAAAAGGCTGCAGGAGTTAGGGAAGCACCAAAAAAACCCTGTTTGGGTCTGTGAAATGCATGCAAAACAAAACCTGTTAGTGACAGAACCAGTGGGAGTGGAAATTAGAAACAAATCAGGAAATGTTAGAGGAAGAGCTGCTACAGAGAGTGTCAGAATGTAAGGAGGAGAGAGTTCAATGGTATGCACCTTGGTTACAGGTGTACAGATCCCCAGGAAAATGTGGCAGGTGGGCACAGTCCCGAGTCCTTCCCGGAGCCAGCAGAGATCTGCAGCGCTGCAGGTGCCATCACAGCATCTGCCAGCCAGGGCACACCTCCATTTCCCGGGGAAAAACACCTCTGCAGGGACTCCCTCTGTGCTGCAGCAGCTGGGAAGTCACATGAGGCTTCATTTCCAGCAGAAAAAAATGTGCATTTCTCTCTCTCGAGGCATGACGGGAGCTGTAGTTCCATGGCCAGGGCAGAGAGAGCCTGAGAGCCATTTCTGAGCTGAGGATGCAGCCTCTGCCCTGGAGCTTGGGGTCCTGGGAGGGAGGGAAAAGTGGAGCAGCAGCACAGCACCTTCAGCTACTTAGAATTAGAGAATGGAGAAAAACAGCCCTCCAGCAAAAGGAGAAAAATAATTCCCCAGAGAGGAATATTTGTGTCGGGAGAATGAGACGCAGCACCAGGAAGGCAGAGAGGCTGGGATGATTCAGGTTGTAACTGCTGCTTTCTTGAGCAATATTGGAATAAAAAAATCCTGCTTTCACACTGTCTTTTGGCTCTTTGCCTCCCCTCATTGTGCTGCCTGTTTGAACTCAATCTTCCTTTTGCCCGAGGTGGTGCAAGAGCCTCTCCCAGCGCGGGAAAGGCTCAGTCACTCTGCAGAGCTGGGTAACAGAGAACTCTGTGACTCACGAGAGAAATCCCCCTTCTCCTTTTCTGGTCAATTCAAAGGAAAGTCATTTCCTAATTTCTGCCTTCACTGCCAGGAACATGCAGCCACTGTGAGCAGGTAGCAACTGCCTTGGGCAGAAATCTTGGGGCCAGGTTGGGTTTGCTCTTAGAGACAAGGAGATCCTGAATTATCTCAGGGTCTGAAATCATTCCCATCACACCACAGCCCAACACCTGAACAGGAAAAGATTTTCACTCAGCTTCATGCTGGACATGCAGACTCCCCAAATCAGAGTGCTTTTCAATGCCTAAATAAAGCCTCCAGACCTGCTGGAACCAAAGTCTTTCCAGTCCATCAAGCTAAATCTTCCAACAGCCTGGAGTCCCTGGGCTGGTCCTGCCTGAGGGACAATCCATGGACACCCTGGAGAAACCAAACCTTCTGTTCCCATCTGGATCTGTGGGGTAGCTCCTGCAATATCCCATAAAAAAATAACCTCCAGTTTCAGATAAAGTGGTGAAGAACGCACACTAGATTATTTTTTTGGCTTTAAGAATAAAAGCCAGTAGAGGGATGACTGCAGAGGAGGAGAAAGATCCTGAATCCTTCATTTCTGAAACCTGAGACAGAGGAAAGCAGCTAAAGAACACAACTTGAGGCTGCAGAGAGGCGTTTCAGAGCAGCACTGAAAGCCTCCCCCAGCCCCTTCAGGGGCTCTCCCAGTGACAGTGGCACCAACAACAGGGCAGAACAAAGGCTGGCAACAGGAACAGAGGACAGAGGGTGCCCCTAACCCACAGAGCCACCCTCCCCTGGGGAGCCCAGCATCACTCCTGGTTTCTCAGGCTGCTGATGGGTGGCAGGTGCTGCACAAAGCCTGAACTCACTCATAAAGAAGCCTAAGCCTGGAGCAAAGATCCTTTTCCAGAGTAAAGAAATCATGAACTCTCCCAGAGCTGGAAGCTTTGCCAGACCCCCAAACAGGCCCATATTCCCATGGGAATGGCACTGAAACAGCAGGAAGGGGTTCAGCAGAGGCAGCACTCAGCAGCCAAAGGTTTGGGGCAGGGCTCATCGAGGGAAGGGAAAGCAGGCAGCAGGGAGAGCTTCAGGAGACATTATTAGGTTAAAGTAGGAGGTTAAAGTTGGAGGAGAAGAGGGGAAAAAAGCAGAGGGGCTCAAGGACAGAGCTGGGCTGGTGCCATCCCAGTGCCTGACCTTGCTGCACACACACCAGCACCTCCTCACCGAGATGCACAACAAACACTGCACGGGCCGGGGGAGTGGAGGGGAGGCAGAGAAGCAGAAGAAGAAAGGCAGAGGTCAGCGAGCACTCACACGGTTACAGTCATCGGCAGGAAGGGGGGATCTGTCCCAGGCCAGTCCCAGCAGCCTGAGGGAGCCTCCCTGCAGCAGCAGGGGAGGAAACACGGCTGGAGCCAAAGAGGATAAAATCCCAGCTGGGTTACACACGCACAGTGGGGCAGGGGGAAAAGCAGCACAGAGCCGTGACCTCGGAGTCCAGCGTGGAAGGATGCAGGGCTGCCAGGGGGGCAGCCCCGGGATGGTTTGGGGGTGCTGTGGGCACTGCAGGCTGGCCCAGAGGAAGCAGCAGTGACGAGGCTGATGAGAGGGCAGAGCTGAGCAGGGAGCTCCAGGAGCCGGGGCTGCGCAGGAGGCAGCGGGCTCTGCTCCGCTCTCAGATTTCCCCATCACAGGCAATTCCAGTTTAAAGGAGCAGCTGCCTTGCAGCCTTTAGCCAGATGCAGTGCTGCTGTGGGGTAAGATGCAGAAAGCTGGGAGGATGAATCCTCTGTTCGTTTGAGAGTTTGATGATAATGGTCACTGCAATTGAATTCTCAAGGGCAGAACTGACCCACCACCACTGTCCCAGCTTTCCCCAAATCTCCTGAAAACACCTGGTGAAAAGTGTGGATGTTCAGCTCAGAAGGAAGCCAGGGGATGCCTTGCAGAGGTGAAATCCATGAAAGAATGTTCCAAGCTATTGAATGGCTGGCACCTCTCCTTTTGACTGCTGACTATGAAATGTGAAGATGCCCTCATTTCCTTTAGCCAGATGCAGTGCTGCTGTGGGGTAAGATGCAGAAAGCTGAGAGGATGAATCCTCTGTTCATTTGAGAGCTTGATGATAATGGTCAGTGCAATGACATTCTCAAGGGCAGAATTGACCCAGCAGGCTGCCCACTACCACTGTCCCAGCTTTCCCCAAATCTCCTGAAATGGCAGATAACACCCAGTGAAAAGTGTGGATGTTCAGCTCAGAAGGAAGCCAGGGGATGCCCTGCAGAGGTGAAATCCATGAAAGGATGCTCCAAGATCCTTTTGAACGGCTGGCACCTCTCCTTTTGACTGCTGACTATAAAATGTGAAGATGCACTCATTTCCTTTAGCCAGATGCAGAGCTGCTGTGGGGTAAGATGCAGAAAGCTGGGAGGATGAATCCTCTGTTCATTTGAGAGTTTGATGATAATGGTCACTGCAATTGAATTCTCAAGGGCAGAACTGACCCACCACCACTGTCCCAGCTTTCCCCAAATCTCCTGAAAACACCTGGTGAAAATTGTGGATGTTCAGCTCAGAAGGAAGCCAGGGGATGCCTTGCAGAGGTGAAATCCATGAAAGGATGCTCCAAGCTCTCGAATGGTTGGTAGCTCTCCTTTTGACTGCTGACTATAAAATGTGAAGATGCCCTCATTTCCTTTAGCCAGATTCAATGCTGCTGTGGGGGTAAGATGCAGAAAGCTGAGAGGATGAATCCTCTGTTCATTTGAGAGTTTGATGATAATGGTCACTGCAATGACATAACTGCAATGACATTCTCAAGGGCAGAACTGACCCAGCAGGCTGCCCACCACCACTGTCCCAGCTTTCCCCAAATCTCCTGAAAACACCCAGTGAAAAGTGTGGGTGTTCAGCTCAGAAGGAAGCCAGGGGATGCCCTGCAGAGGTGAAATCCATGAAAGGATGCTCCAAGCTCCTCTTGAATGGCTGGCACCTCTCCTTTTGACTGCTGACTATGAAATGTGAAGATGCACTCATTTCCTTTAGCCAGATGCAGTGCTGCTGTGGGGTAAGATGCAGAAAGCTGAGAGGATGAATCCTCTGCTCATTTGAGAGTTTGATGATAATGGTCACTGCAATTGAATTCTCAAGGGCAGAACTGACCCACCACCACTGTCCCAGCTTTCCCCAAATCTCCTGAAATGGCAGATAACACCCAGTGAAAAGTGTGGGTGTTCAGCTCAGAAGGAAGCCAGGGGATGGTGCAGAGGTAAAATCCATGAAAGAATGTTCCAAGCTCTCAAATGGTTGGCACCTCTCCTTTTGACTGCTGACTATAAAATGTGAAGATGCCCTCATTTCCTTTAGCCAGATTCAATGCTGCTGTGGGGGTAAGATGCAGAAAGCTGAGAGGATGAATTTTCTGTTGAGACAGAGAGAGTTGGACTGCAATGGTCACTGGAATGGAATTCTCAAGGGCAGAACTGACCCAGCAGGCTGCCCACCAGCACTGTCCCAGCTTCCCCAAATCTCCTGAAATGGGAGGAAACACCTGGTGAAAAACGTGGATGTTCAGCTCAGAAGGAAGCCAGGGGATGCCTTGCAGAGGTAAAATCCATGAAAGGATGCTCCAAGCTCCTCTGGAATGGCTGGCACCTCTCCTTTTGACTGCTGACTATGAAATGTGCAGATGCACTCATTTCCCAAGGTAACCACTGCAAATCTCTTCATATTCCAAAGATTTACAGCACTGAAAGCACAGAACAGGCCATGATGAGGTGTGTGTGTGCTGGCTGCAAAGGCAGCAGAGAGCTGCTTTGTTCAGGAGAATCCTTCACCAAAACTCAAATTCCCAGTTCAGACCCGTGGAATTGTTCTGTCCCTACAGAGAATGAAGAAGAAATGCCCTGCACTGAGCAGCTGCACTCAGGAAGAGCTGATGGCTGTAAAAGGCTCTCCAAGGACAGCAGCACAGGCATTCCAGCTGAAGGAAGCACTTCCCAGATCCTTCCAGCACTCACACCCTGCCCCAGCCCCAGGGGAAGCTGAGGCAGCACCGCTGTGCCTCAAGAGCAATTTCTCCTCCAGCTGCCAGGGCAGAAGGATCAGCATCCCCTGTGCCTTCAGCTTCCCTCAGCCAGGGCTGTGACCAGCCAAAATCCACTTTATTGTGGGCCCAGATCCTCCAGAAATTCAATGGGGAGAACAAAAGGAAATATGCTGTAAAAAATAAACCTTTTTCTGCCCTCCAGTCCTGCCTGCCAGTGTATTGGCTCCACAAGTGGGGCTTGTCTCACTTCTCCCTGCACTATTTCTCCTCACCTGTGCATTTATCCTTTCCCTGCCCGCTGCACATCAAAGAAATCACTACAAATTCAGAGATTTTGCTCCACCTCATCCCCAAATTTAAGAGAAGCTTGAAATCTCTGAGATTTTATCAAAACCAGAAGCAGATTAAAGCTGCAGCAACCCAAGGGGCTCCTACCTTGAGCCACCCTTTCCACTCCACTGCTTTGAGCTAAAAATCTCTGTAAAAAGGGAAAAGATGGCACTGACTCCTGACAGACACCAGCAGCAGCAGCTCCATCTGCCACCTCAACTCTTCAGCACAAGAAGAGACACTGGGGTCCAGCTGGGATGTCTGACATCACATTTTAGAGTTTAATTAAGAGTTTAGAGTTTAATTAAATACATTTCCACCTCCCAGGAAGTCTTCTGCAATGGGAAATTCTCCTTTTAAACTGGATTTTGGCTGCAAAGAAGCTAAGGGATGTGTTCTACTATGAACATTCTCACATTTTATTTGTCTTTCTGTTGGTTAGACCTACAGATGGAGTTCTGTTTGGCTAAGATCACTTTTCACTTCCCCTTAACCAGGTGCCAGAACATCCCCTAGGAAATTCTACACCCAAATAATAGTAACCAAATATTTTTGGCACAACAGCAAACCGGATTTGCAATGATTCACAAGGAAAAGATGTTAGCAAAAAAAAAAAAGGGTTCCTGGAGGGCTGCACCCCATTTTAACTGAACACCACCTTTGTGGCACTGCAGCCACCCCACACAGGGTGAAAAGAAGGGACAAATTCACTCCCAGAGCTTTTGTTTTGTGCAGCAGGAGCACCAGGCACGCTCAGGGCACGAGTCCCACGTTGCTTTCCAATGCCAGCCCAGCTGAAATGTTCCCAGCAGGAGGAAGGTGGGTTTCTGTGACAGGCACACAGAGAGGGGTTGCTCACACTCTGCTTTTTCTCAAGGAACCCTGCACTCCCTTCCAGCATCCATTCATTCTCTTATCATGGCCAAACGCGATAACAGCCAAATTTTTAGTACAGCCAAAATTCCCAAATCCTTTGGGGTTGGGCAGTAAGACTGGAAGGACAGTTCTGAGCCCCTAAATGCACCCCACAGAGGGATTTTATCCTGGATTTTATCCAGCTTGTGACAGTGCTCACAGGGGTCCCAGGGTGAGGGAAGGGATGAGGAAGTTGACTCCATGTTCAGAAGGCTGATTTATTATTTTATGATATATATTATATTAAAAACTATACTAAAAGAATAGAAGGAAGGATTCCATCAGAAGGCTGGCTGAGAATAGAAAAGGAATGAATAACAAAGGTTCAGCCTGACTGAGACAGTCTGGACAGCCGGACTGGGATTGGCCATTAATGAGAAACAACCACATGAGACCAATCCCAGCTCCACCTGCTGCATCCCACAGCAGCAGACAATCATTGTTTGCATTTTGTTCCTGAGGCCTCTCAGCTTCTCAGGAGGAAAAACCCTAAGGAAAGGATTTTTCATCATGTCAGTGACAGCAGCTTGACAAAGCATCCCCGTGAGATGAGGAGGGCAGCTCTGCCCTCGAGGTTCACAGCCAGGGCTGCAATGCAAACCCCTCTCTGCAGGAACCTGGCCACACAAGCAGAATTAACCCTGCAAACCCTCCCTTCTGTGCCCAACAAACCCCAAACCCCTCCTTCCTGTGCATCTTTGAGAGCCCCAGCTCAGGCTGGGATGAGCTGGGACCAGTTAAGCTCCGTCAGACTCCCTGGTGGGTAATTTCACAGCAGAACTGAAGTTTCAGTGCTGCAACAGGAGCCCACAATGGCTTTGTCTCTCCTTCCTGGTCTTGCCTTTGATCAGGCCAACAAGTGGAGCATTTTCAGACAATCTCAGGGAGCCCCACAGCCCCTCTCAGAACGGGCTCCTTCTCTCTGCTCGGAAGGAGGAGCGAGCAGAACAAATCTGAATTAATCCCCTCAAGGAGCAGCCCTGCTCTCCACAGCCAGCTGGCACCTCACAGCAAGGGCTGCTCAGAAACCAGCCCTGAGCAGGGCAGGAACAGAGCTAAACTGGGAGCCATGCTGTACCAGCCACTGCAGGGCTCTGCTGAGAGCAAACCTGGCCACTGCCAGGCAGGTGAGACGCACCTGGAGAGCACAGGGAAATACCTCTGGGTCACTCACACCCGTGAAAATTGGTGTGAGGAATTGAAAAGAACAGAAACATGCAAGTTACAGGCTCCAGAGGGCATGCCAGCCTCTTCTCCACCATGATATTCCAAGGGTGCCAGGGCACAGAGCTGATGGGGTGCCCTTTGCTCACAGCCTGGCAGTGAAGTGTGGCTCCACAACAAACCTCTGCTCTGGGGGACGGGAGGGGAGGGCAAGGAGCCTGCCCAGTGTCTCAGAGAAGGAAAAAGTTGGGCATTAAAGCACCTCTGCACCTCCTCCTGGTGCCCCTGAGCATCACTGGTGAGTCTGTCCGGCCTCCCCTGCACCCAGAGCACAGCAGGGATGATCTCAGCTTGGCTAAACCAGCCCACAAGAGTCAGAACCAGCCCAGAAAAACCCAGAACTTTCAACTAAAAGCCCAAAAAGAACAGTGGAGGCATCTGAGGAGCAGAGGGCACGTGGTGTTTTCATTCACTGACTCTGCCAGACTCACAACCCAAGGGGAGCAGAGCTGAGCTTCAGCTGCTCTTGTCAGCCAGAGGTGAGAGGGGCAAAAAAAGGGACATAATCTAAATATTAACCATCTTTCTTGCAATAAAAAAACCTCCCAGCAGTCTGCTTAAACTCTATTTAATATTAAGTCAAACTGGCATAGAGTTTGGAGCTAGATTCAAATCCCACCTCAGTTCCAAGTGATTGCAAAAGCACCAGGGTTCAGATCAGGGACCCTGGGAGAGCTCAGCAGCCCCCAAATCCTGGCCAGAAGAGTTTTAAAAACCCCCCTGAAGGTGATCCATCAGTGAGGGGTAAAAGCTGCTCAGAGATCTGAGTGGATCAGGACCCTCCTGCCAGGGATCTGTGCTGGATCTTTGCAGGAAAAGGGGCTCAGAATGTTGTGCCAAAGGGAAAAGGACAGAAAGATGCAGAATAAACAAACCCTAAGAACACCAAAAATACAGAATTTATCCGTTTTCCAACTTTGACCTCCTTTCTGCTCTCCCCACAACTTCCTGGGAAAATTCAAGCAGCCAACAGAATTTCTTCAGCTTGTCTCTGTGGCAAGCTTTCCCCTGGTTCCCTTGAAAGCTGTCTTGTGAATTTTGATGCATTTTTTGAGAATTCTTTATGAGATTGCTCAGAGCAGCAGCAGCAAGCCCTGCAGCCCTGGAACTGCAGAATCAGGAGCTGCACAAATTAAGGAACTAAAATGAGGTGCAGGATATATCAAAGACAGAGATCTTAAAGCTGACAGTGCTTCCCCATTTCCTCCATTAGATATGATCTCTGTGTAAATCATTTGGATTTACAGCAGTGTAAATGTAAATAATTTTGATTTATTTGTGGGTTTTTTTGTGTAAATAGTTTTTTTATTATCTCTTATGAATTGCCACTCACTTCCTCTCCTCTATTTTCAGCCTCGTACTCATTTCCCAAGGTAACCATTGCAAATCTTTCCATGCTCTCCTCTCTTCAAGAGTTTCTCTCCTCCTTAGGCTGAGTCTAAGGACAAATTTTTCCTCTGCTTCAGTAGCTTAATATTTAATTAAAACACACTCTGAATCCTTAAACCTGATGGGTGCCTCGGACAAAGAACAAGTCCTTGGATCAAGCAGGGACAGGCTCATGAATTTGGGGTTAATTTGGTGGAAATCCAAGGCAATTCATGCATAACTTTGTCTCCTTTCAGTGATTCTGGGGTCTCTTATGTGCACACATCTCACCCAAATCTGTGGCTCAATCCCAGCCTGGAATTATTTTAACTCAAGCACAATTATTTGGACCCTCTGCCTGAATTTGTACCTACATCTGAGCAGCTCAGACTTAATTCTCCACCTCTGTTTTTCTGTGAGGCAAAAGAGGAATTCTCCTGATTTCAAAAATACCACAAGTGACTCACCCAGGCAACCAGCAAAGAGCTGAGCCCTAAATTCACCCCAAGCCTCTTTCCAGCACACCCCACTAAATCCTTCCAGCTAAAAACACCCATCAAGGAGATTGTTACCCCAAAATGAAGCGTGGCTCTCCCTCAGCACAGCCCAGGCAGGCAGGGACACAACTCACACGGATTTGCAGAGTTTTTTCCTCAGGGAGGAGACGCAGGGGTGGCACACCTGCCTGGCAGCTGAGCCAGGACAGGGCTTCTGGACCATGGCAGCACCTCCCAGCCCTGCAGCAGCAGCACCCACAGCTCAGAGGAAGGGCTGCCAGGGAGCCTCAGGTGCATCCAGAGCTGGGCAGGATGTTCAGCCTTCTCCTACAACCTCCAGGAGCCGCCTTGGGAATCCCTGGCTGAGAAGGGAGCCGGGCCAGCAGTGCCTGGGAGGATTCCAGCCATCCTCAGCGGTGTGTCCTTCCTTTTTGCATCTCTCAGTCAGCTCAGCAGCCCTTGGCTTTTGGCTGGCTCCTTTCAGCACTTTCCCAGCTGTGCTGAGGCGGGAGCAGCTCGTTCCCTGCTCGGAGCATCCCGGGCTCCTCCTGTCCCTGCCCTCGGCTGGGATGCCAGGGCAGCGTGCCAAGGCAAGGAGCACCTTCCAGGGCACAGCACCTGGCTGCCTGCCCTTCTTTCTGCTCACATCCTCAGCTCTGATGAAATCCTGGCGGGTTGTGGGGTTTTTAGGGGGTTTTTAAACTCTTCTGTGCAATTGTCAATGGGTAAGGGAGCAGAGCTGTCTTGGGGTTCTTCAAATCTGTGCTTGGAGGACTCTTTGCTACTGGTCAAAAAAATATCACCTAAAAGCAGCAAAAATAAATCCTCCTCATTCGATTTCTGGGGGAATCTAAAGGATTCAAATGCCTCAGAAACAATCTTCATGTGTGTTATTTATTAGAGCAGACAGCAAGCTCTCAAAGGCTCTGTCAGCCTGCTCACCAATTCCTGTCCAGCTTACATTAAAGGTGTGTTTGAGTTACTTTTTGGTGAAGTTTCATGAGCACAAACCACCAATATCCAAAGGAAGACTGTACCAGCAGAGGCTGAGGGAATTACATCAGCAATGAGACCAAAAAAACCAGTAGAAAAGGTAAATTACTATCGCTCACATGGATAATTTTAGGATCCATGCAAAGAGAGGTTAATTGTAAGTAAATGTAGGCAGCAGGAACATTGCTGATCCTAAATACAAGAGGTCAGCAGGCTCAGCATTGATCTGGCTTTGCATAAATAGTTTTGAGATCTTCCTGTGCTGCTGAAATCAGCCCCTTCCAGCCAGGAAAATATTGTTATCACCAAGTAACTGCTCCCTTAAAAATCCATCTGAGGCAGGCAGCACTTCCAAAGGGTTCCCTGCAGAGATGTATTAACAAATCCTCAGCCTGTTCCACCTGTGGAATCCCAGCTGAAATGGAATTTCACCTCCCCCAGAGGTGATGCCCCCTGCTCTGCTGTCCCACTCCATTTCCTGGCTGCAAGCAGTCACCTGTCAGCCAATTAGGGAGGTTTGGTTAATTAGTCTGGGCCCCACTGCCATGGGGAGATGGATAATTGGAGTGAAACATGGAGGAGAAGGTGAGCTACAACTCCCAAGTGCTGATTCTGAGCCAAAACCCCTTGTGGGGTATGGAATTTTAATTTGGGATATTAATTGGCTCCTCTGGGTCACTCTCAAGTGAGTCAATCCCTGCCCTTTCAGGGGCTGGGTTCATTTCCCCACTCTGAAGCTGATGAAAAAATGCAGCTAACATTTCTAAAACCAACATAAATCACATTTCTTCTTAGATGGCACTGAGAAGTGCAAGGGAAACAAATCAGTGATAACTCAGAGCTCACAGCTCGTGCCCAGCACAAGAAAACTCAGCAGATTCAGGCTCAAAAGTTGACCTACAAGATGCAGCAAAACTCCTCATCATGTGGCTCTGAGCAAAGCAACATCCATAAATCATGCACCCAAATAAACACCAAAAATCAGTTTTCGACAGCTTTTGTGCCGATGCTGCAATTTGGAACTGTCATTAATCAAAACAAATTAAAGTTTCTCCTGGAACTTCACAGCAGTTCTCACCCAGGTGCTGCACACAGATTAATCCAGCTTAAATCTGGAGTTCAGCATTGCCACAACACATCAGAAGTGAACAAAGCAACCAAGCTCAGAGGGGTCTTTGCTGAGGAAAGGATCCACCCAGGAAATTCCATTTTTGGGTTTCTAAGGAGCAGAGGTGCTGATTGCCAGCACACAGCACATCAATGAAGCTGGAGTTTGGGGAAAGAGCCCCAAAAGAAAATTCTGGCTATTTCAGGGGCTGGATGCATTGTGCCACGTTCAAGGTGATGAAAAATCAGCTTTTTAGACAAAAAATTCTGGCTGGATGCATCACCCCACATTCAAAGAGATGATAAATGCTCCTTTTTATACAAAAATTCAGTCTGGATTCATTGTCCTGCATTCAAGGTGATGAAAAATGCACCTTTTTAGACATTGATAAGACCAAATGAAGGCAGCTGAGCAGGTGAGGTGCCCCCAGCACAGACTCACCTGTCCTCACGCATGGAGGGGCTCAGGAATCGGGCAGAGTCATCGTCGTGGCTGCTCTGCTGGCTGCTCTGCTGGCTGCTGCAACACAAAACAGGCTCAGTCAGAGCTGGGCAACCTCCTGGGGACAGCCAGCTAACATCCTGATCTCACAGAACGGCTCTGGGAGCTCTGAGCTTCAACCCAGATCGAGGAGAACACAGAGCTGGGGAACCTCCTGTCAAACACAGCTTAAATCCAGACTGAGGAAAACATCTTTGTGACCTCTGCACACTCAGCTGACAGATCTCAAAAACCAGCTTTGGGACCTTTGGAACTAAGCTTAAATCCAGATCATAAAACAACAGATCTGTCTGACCTCCTTTGGAACACTCAGCTTCAATCCAGATCACAAAAAAACCCCAGTTTTGTGATCTCTGGAACACTCAGCTTCAATCCAGATCTCACAAAACTGCTTTGGGACCTCTGGAAGACTCAGTTTAAATCCAGATCATAGAAAACAGATCTGTCTGACCTCCTCTAAGACACTCAGCCTTAAATCCAGATTGAGGAAAACAGATCTGTCTGACCTCCTTTGGAACACTCAGCTTCAATCCAGATCTCACAAAACTGCTTTGTGACCTCTGGAAGACTCAGTTTAAATCCAGATCCCACAAAACAAATCTGTCTGACCTCCTCTAAGACACTCAGCCTTAAATCCAGATGGAGGAAAAGAAGATCTGTCTGACCTCCTTTGGAACACTCAGCTTCAAACCAGATCACAAAATAAAAACATCCTTGTGACCTCTGGAACACTCAGCTGTAAATCCAGGCTGAGCAAAACACAAATAGAGCTGGGGAACCTCCTCTGGAACACTCAGTTTAAATCCAGATTGAGGAAAACATCTTTGTGACCTCTGGAACACTCAGCTTAAATCCAGGTCTCACAAAACATCTTTGTGACCTCTGGAACACTCAGTTTAAATCCAGATCTCACAAAACACCTTTGGGACCTCTGGAACACTCAGTTTAAATCTAGCTCAAGGAAAACACAGACAGAGCTGAGTAACTTCCTCTAAAACACTCAGCCTAAAGCCAGATTAGAACAGTTTAAAACAGCTTTGGGACCTCTGGAACACTCAATTTTAAATCCAGATCAAGGAAAACACAGACAGAGGTGGGTAACTCCTCTGGAACACTCAGCTGTAAATGCAGATCACAGAAAACATCTTTATAAACTCTGGAACACTCAGTTTTAAATCCAGATGGAGGAGAACACAAACAGAGCTGTTTGACCTCCTTTAGAACACTCAGTTTTAAATCCAGATTACAGAAAACATCTTTGTGACCTCAGTTTTAAATTCAGACACAAACAAAGCCATTTCACCTCCTTTGGAACACTCAGCTGTAAACCCAGATCCCAGAAAACATCTCTGTGACCTCTGGAACACTCAGTTTTAAATCCAAATTGAGGAATACAGATCTTTGTGACCTCTGGAACACTCAGTTTTAAATCCAGATGGAGGAGAACACAAACAGAGCTGTTTGACCTCCTTTAGAACATTCAGTTTAAATCCAAATTGAGGAAAACAGATCTTTGTGACCTCTGGAACACTCAATTTTAAGCCCAGATCCCAGAAAACACAAAGTTCACGCTCCACATCTGGGGTTGAAAGGAGGAACCCACAGGAGGCACAAGGACTCTAAATCTGAGTCCCAACCAGCACGAGGGTCTGGAGTCTCTGTCTCACTCTGCTGAGAACTTCCTGAAATATAAAAGTGACCCTGCACATCACCTGGACAGCGTTTCTGACAGGCAAACCTCCCACCACCCAGCTGCTGGGCGTTTATACCCTCCCCAGCCCGGGCAGAAGTAGAAAAGAGCAATAAAAAACCAATTTTTGAAGCGACCAGCGCTGAATTTCTGGCCAGACTTGCAAGCTGAGCCCACAAGATGTCACTGTCCCCCCTGAAACGGGCGTTGGGTGGCAGAAATACAGATGTGGGATAAAATAAACCTGCACCCAATGACAGCTGGCACTCCAAAGAGCAATTTCTGTCCAGTAGCATCTGTTTTGAGGGGAAACAGTACCAAAAGTGCAAATAGCACATTTCCATAAAGTGCAATAATCAAACTTGATAATTGATAAATTACATTGATAAATTAAATTCTATTGATCATTTAAACAAATAGCACGTTTTCATAAAGTGCAATAATCAAACTTGATAACTGATAAACTAAATTGATAAATTAAATTCTATCATTTAAACAAATAGCTCATTTCCATAAAGTGTAATAAACTTGATAATTGATAAATTAAATTGTTACATTAAATTATACTGATAATTTAAACAAACAGCACATTTCCATAAAGTGTAATACTTAAACTCAATAATTGATAAATTAAATTGATAAATTAAATTATATTGACCATTTAAACAAATAGCACATTTCCATAAAGTGTAATAATTAAATTTGAAAATTGATAAATTAAATTGATGAATTAAATTGATAAATTAATTTATATTGATGCTTTAAACATATAGCTCATTTCCATAAAGTGTAATAATTAAACTCGATAATTGATAAAATAAATTGATAAAATAAATTCTATTGGCCATTTAAACAAATGGCACATTTCCATAAAGTGTAATAATTAAACTCAATAATTGATAAATTAAATTCTATTGATATTTAAACAAATAGCACATTTCCATAAAATGTAATAAGCTTGATAATTGATAAATTAAATTGATAAATTAAATTCTATTGACCATTTAAACAAATAGCACATTTCCATAAAGTGTAATAATTAAACTTGATAATTGATAAATTAAATTGATCAATTGATAAATTAGATTATATTGATAATTTAAACAAATAAAGGGACAGGTTTTCTCTCCTCCCTTCTGTTTTTGCCAAAGAATTTGCAGTTTTCTGCAAGGAATAAAAAGCCAGTTAATCTAAATTTCACTCAATATTTTCCTCAATCACCTTAATAACATATTAATAATATATTATTATTATATAATATATAATAAAATCACCCCAGCTGCTTCTCTGGGGCCGTCAAGGGCTGCTCCTTATTGAAAATGACCTTTCTGAGAGCCCAGCACCTGGCCTGGGGACACATTTGGGACAATCACCTGGCACTGTCCCCTCCAGAGTGTGAGACAAAGTCATGAGAGAGAGGAGAGCAGGCTGAAGCTTCCAGAAAAGTGAAATCAGTGATCAAGAGTTATAAAAATCCTTGGAAAACCAATACAGAAATCAGCCTGTGAGGCTGGGCTCAGGAAAGCACAAAACTCCTGCAGGAGGGGAAGGAGAATTCTGGAAATCAGCAGCTGGGTATGAACAAGGCATTCCTAAAAGCAAATAAATATAATTTTTTTTGCATTTCTGAGCTTCATTGTGGCCCAGTGGGTGGGGAAGAGCACAGAGGGAACCACCTCTGCCAAAGAATTCCTATTTTTGACCAGAAGAGGCATTGCAGGAATTATTTCTCTAATTTCTTGTTTCTGCATAGAAAACCCTCAAAGCAAAATTTCCCATTTCAGTTCAGATGGACCCAAACTCACCCAAGGAGAATTCCCAGACTCTCCCAGGCCAGCAGTGCTGGGAGCAGCAAATAAAGTAAATAAGTGCACAGAGGGAACCACATTTGCCCTCCTTGCCTCAGAAATTCCCTTTTTTGATCAGAGCAAGCATTGCAGAGATTATTTCTTCTTTCTGCATAGAAAGAATTTCCCATTTCAGCTCAGATGGACCCAAACTCACCCAAGGAGAATTCCCAGACTCTCCCAAGCCAGCAGTGCTGGGAGCAGCAAATAAAGCAAATAAAGCAAATAAAGCTTTTTCTTGCACTTCTGAGCTGTAGATCAACAGCTGGACAAGAGCAATGCATAAATAAATATTTTTTTTTTGCATTTCTGAGCTTCATTGTGGCCCAGTGGGCTGGGGAAGAGCACAGAGGGAACCATCTCTGCCAAAGAATTCCTATTTTTGACCAGAAGAGGCATTGCAGAGATTATTTCTCTGATTTCTTGTTTCTACATAAAAAACCCTCCAAGAAAAATTTCCCATTTCAGCTCAGATGGACCCAAACTCACCCAAGGAGAATTCCCAGACTCTCCCAGGCCAGCAGTGCTGGGAGCAGCAAATAAAGCAAATAAAGCTTTTTCTTGCACTTCTGATGTTCATTGTGGCCCAGTGGGCTGGGGAAGAGCACAGAGGGAAATATATTTGCCCACCTCTGCCAAAGAATTCCCCTTTTTGATCAGAAGAAGCATTGCAGGGATGATTTCTCTGATTTCTTCTTTCTGCATAGAAAACCCTCCCAGCAAAATTTCCCATTTCAGCTCAGATGGAGCCAAACTCACCCAAGGAGAATTCCCAGACTCTCCCAGACCAGCAGCACTGGGAGCAGCACGTGCAAACTCCCTCTGGGACGGCTCAAAATGAACCTTAGACCTCTTCCTCTTCATCCAACCCCATAAAGTTCACATTCCAAATGCAGGTTTAAAATTTAACAGGAGCCAGGTAGTGCAGCTCATTGAAATTCAACACCTCAGCTCCAGCTTGGGAGCAATTAAAAACTCACAGGAAAAATCACTTTTCACCCACCTGTCCCTTCAGCACTTTGCATAAAGGTTTGGGAAGCTTTTCACACAACGTGAAATTATTTCAACCTTTTGGATATTAGGCAGTGAAGCTGTTAAATTCACTGAAATTTAGTGAATTTCACTCAAGAGTGGTTGAAATGCAGAGCCTGTTGTTTTGTGATGCTTTTCAGTCCATTTGAGGATAACCTGCTATTAAGTGTTCCTTTGGAACAGTTAAATGACAATTTAAAATATGGGATAATGACAGGAGATGAAGAAAGGTGGGATTTGTTCTGAGGAATAACAAGGAAAAAAAAGGATTCAGACAGGATTTTGTATCCACAGAGAAAGGCAAAAAGCTGGATAAAACCCTCAGGAAATCAGCAAAACTGAGTCTGTCATTCCTGAGCTCAGCAGTGAGAAATCTGAATTTGGAAAAGGTTTAAATCTGAATTTGGACAAGGTTTAAACTGGAATTTGGACAAGGTTTAAACCTGAATTTGGACAAGGTTTAAACCTGAATTTGGACAAGGTTTAAACCTGAATTTGGACAAGGTTTAAATCTTCATTCCTAAGCTCAGCAGTGATAAACTTGAATCTGGACAAGGTTTAAACTGGAATTTGGACAAGGTTTAAATCTGAATTTGGACAGGGTTTAAACTTGAATTTGGACAAGGTTTAAACTTGAATTTGGACAAGGTTTAAACTTGAATTTGGAGAAGATTTAAACTGGAATTTGGAGAAGGTTTAAACTGGAATTTGGAAAAGGTTTAGACTGGAATTTGGAAAAGGTATAAATCTGAATTTGGAAAAGGTTTAAACTTGAATTTGGAGAAGGTTTAAACTGGAATTTGGAAAAGGTTTAAATCTGAATTTGGGAAAGGTTTAAACTGGAATTTGGAGAAGGTTTAAACTGGAATTTGGACAAAGTTTAAACTGGAATTTGGAGAAGGTTTAAATCTTCAGGTGCACAAGCCCAGGGTGTCCCTTTTGTTCCTATCATTTCTAAGACAATAAAAATACTTTCAGCTTCATGCCCTGTGGTTTCTCCTTACTTCTCACGCTACCTCGTTAGTTATTATTTAGAAAATGAAGAAAAATCCTCAGCACAGATTAACCAGGCCTTTTAACAATTAAATCTTTGAGGATGCTGCTTCCAGCAAGCAATTTACCCAGGCAGCCCAAGCTCAAAAACCCCATTTTTTTCTACTGACTAAACCCAGGTGTTCTGATCCCACACACTTTGTTTGAAGCAAATTTGAATTTTGCTGGTTTTGCCTTAAATATTTAAATATTTCTCTTGCACTTGGGAAGTTCTGAGCTATAAACTAGATCTTGTACTATTAATATTCACTTTAAAAGGCAGAAAAGTCTCATTTTATTCTGAGATTTCAATCTCTGGAGGATGAGGCAGAGCCAGGATCTCTGATTTTATGCATGAACGGCCTTCCAGAGCTCAGCAGCTCTCCCAGAAAAGATATTTATCACAATTTCACAAAGTTCAGGCACTCAGGTCAACGTTGGCACACCAAGAACCTTCTGGAACTCCTGTGCCCTCCAGGTGTGGGTGAGAAACCCGCTGTGCTTTTCCACCTCTGGGTGTTTTTGGCAGAATTTTAATCCAAGGAATTTCAATTTTTTCCACAGTGAAGGATGAGTGGGATGAGGGGAGAAATAGGACAGAAAGAGCTCTGTGCTGGAAAATGGGATCAGTGAAAGAGTTTGGGGCATTATCAAAAAAAAAGAGAAAAAATCCCAGCTATTAGTGAGAATTCCAGATGAATATTTTGTTTAATTAACCCATTGATTCGTAAGGCTTTGGGTTCAGTACCACCTGTTTAAAAAAGAAATTATAATTGACAATTGGTAGTGAGGGATACAAATTCAATCCCTGTACAGATAAAAGGGATCTGGGGTCACCTGGGAATTGTGGGGTGTATTTGGGAGCTATCCCACAATGAACAAACACTAACTTCTAACTTTAAACTTTAAACTTTCTAACTCTAAACTGTCAGAGAGTTTTTGGATATTGGTACTGGATCAATATCCATATTGGGAATGGGATGTACCAAAGTTACAATTTGTATTTTGGGTATTCAATACCTGTATGAATAAAGGGTCTCTGTAATCACCTGTAAATTGCAGTGTTTATTTGGGAGTTATCTCAAAATAAACAAACACTTTCTAACTTTAAACTGTCAGAGAGTTTTTGGGTATCCAAGATCTATAGATCAATATCCACATTGGAGTTATGAATGTGCATTTGTACTTTGGGTGTTCAATCCCTGTACAGATAAAAGGGCTCTGGGATCACCTGGGAATTGTGGGGTGTATTTGGGAGTTATCCCACAATGAACAAACACTAACTTCTAACTTTAAACTTTCTAACTTTAAACTTTCTAACTCTAAACTGTCAGAGAGTTTTTGGATCTCAGTACTGGATCAAGATCCATATTGGGAATGGGATGTACCAAAGTTAGAATTTGTATTTTGGGTATTCAATACCTGTATGAATAAAGGGATTCTCTAATCACCTGGGAATTGTGGTGTGTATTTGGGAGCTGTCCCACAATGAACAAACAAACACTTCCTAACTTTAAACTTTAAACTTTCTAACTTTAAACTCTCTAACTTTAAACTTTCTAACTTTAAACTTTCTAACTCTAAACTGTCACAGAGTTTTTATCCCTTGCAGCTGGATATCGGTGCCGGATCAATATCCATATTTTTAATAAATCAAAGGGTTCAAAGTGGCGTTGATATTTTCCTTTTCACAAAGGAAAACATCAGCACCAACCTCCCAGCCCTTTCACCAACATCTCATTTACACACCAGCAGCAGAAACCCCCGGAAAGGCACCGAGAGAAGGGAAATGGGAATGAAATGTGAAATTCCATCGGCAGGCACAGGCAGGGCAGGATCTCAGATGGCCCAAAGGCAAATATTTGCTGAGCAGATAAGATCAACAGCGTTTTGTTTGTAAATCACTCCTGGTTAATACTCCGGGGTGACTGGTCACCCTAAACCACACAAATACTGGAAGGCAAATATTTTAAAAGAAAACCACAAACTACTGCACAAAGGCTGTGAAGTTCAGCCAAAAAAAAAAAACCAAAACAAAACAAAAAACCCAAAACAAACAAACAAAAAACAACAACAAAAAACAAACCAAACAAAAATGAACAAACAAAAAAACCAAAACAAAACAAAACCCCAAAAAATATAAATTTTAAAAAATGCCAGGGCTGGTGGAATTCACAGTCACTTGGCACAGACTACCAGAAACAAATGGCAAAAATTCTGCAGTCCCAACAAACAGCACATCAGCACCCCCAGGCATGCAGCAGATGAGGAAAAAAAATAAATAAAATCACTTTTTTGGGAGCACTTCAGGCCTCATTTGAACCTGCAGGTTCAAAACTGAAAAAGTTACATTAATGCTGAGTTGCTACTAAGCCATCATTTGTGTGTTTTGAAATTTCAGCTTAGAAGAGACAGCACATAGATATTCCCAAAGACCTGGATCCCTTTCCCATAATGGAAGAGGATCTGTAACTTAATCTTGCAGCTTTTTGGGTTTTTTTTTTACTTTTCACAATCAGCAGTTTCTGAGGGGGAAATAAAAAAACAAATCACATCACTCAGGATTTTTCCTCTAGAAAACACCACAATATTTTCCACACATGTTGATATCAGAAAAAGGGGAATGACCATTAAAGTGAATGGAATGACATTAAAATAAAATAAAATAAAATAAAATAAAATAAAATAAAATAAAATAAAATAAAATAAAATAAAATAAAATAAAATCACACCACTCAGGTCTGTGCTCATGGATTTTCTGAAGTTCTGCACACAAATGAGATTCTGACAAGAATTCCAGCTGAGCCCAGAGCACACCCAGTTCCCAATTCTGCTCAGAGAGGAGCAGCCCCATTTCCTCCCTCTGGGGCACAGCTGGGAGGTGGAAGTTCAGCAAAAACTGAGAACTGCAAAATTTGGAGCTGCTCATTCTGCAACTTCTCAAAACAGAGCGACCAAAACCCCCCAGGGCTGCCCAGAGCTCCCCAACCAGCCCAGCCTTAATTAATAACTTAGTACTTAATAAATAACAATATGAAAAGAATAAATAACAATATGAAAAGCAGCTTATGAAGCATCTGCTCCTTCTTTTTTTATATTTTTTGGTGATCTTTGTAGAACAGATTAAAGAGCATGAAGATAGCAGCAACACGCTTTTGTTGTAAGATTTTAATCTTGGTTTATAAGAAGAAAGGAAGTATTGCCTAGAAAATGTCAGAGGAGTATTTCACTGGTTCAAATATTGCAATATAAACGGAGCTGTCTGTTCAGAAATTAGTTCTGACTAATGTGAGCCAATATGGATTATTGTGAATTAAATCTTCCTGTGAATTAATCCTTCCTTGGTGATTAACAAAAGCCAAACGTTTATAGAAAGTTAATTTGCACCTGTTGCAGTTTCAAACTTCTGAAACTGCAGATTTTTCTTTTCTGATCTTGACTTATGGAATTCTGCAAACATCTTGGCTGTTTCTACAGTGCCATTGGGTGAAGCACCAAACACATCAAGCAATTCTGATATTTGGTGTTTTGTGATAATGCTGAGTAACCATCAGCTGCCTCTGCATTCAGCCAGCAGCTCAGGACACAGATAACCCTGAAGCCTTTGCAGATATCACCTCCTTGTAGTTACAGCCATTCATAATGAGCCAGAAAAGTGGGAAAAGGAGCGGGATGGACGGACTGGAACCTGATCCTGCCCCTGATGGTTGAGATTGCAGGGCTGCCAGAAGCAGCAGCTCGAATCCATTGGCATTTTACCCACCCTAAATACCTTCTTTTTACATAAAGCCCTCTCCACCAGGAAACCCCTGTGTGATATTCCCAAAGATTTGGGTCACTTTTCCATAACTGAAGAGGATCCATGACCCTAATCTTGCAGCTTTTTGGTTTTTTACTTCTCACAATCAGCAGTTTCTTAGGGGGGAAAAAAAAATATCCCATCACTCAGGTTTTTTCCTCTAGAAAATACCACAATGTTTTCCACACATGTTGAAGTCAGAAAAAGGGGAATGACCATTAATTTATTCCTAGAAATGCTCAGAGTGAATTTCAATTTAATTAAGGAAAGCAAAAGCATGATGGGCTACTTGAAATCACCTTTATAAGCCAATTCAAAATATCTAAGCCACCAATTTGTAAATGATTTTAGCTCAAGTTCCAACAAACCAATTCACTGCTAACTCATTGATATCACTAGAGGGATCAAGAGAAAGTTTTTTAAGGAAAAAAAAAAGGAGAATTTTTACCTCAGAATGTGAAGGGAAACAGCCTCAGACCCAGTGCTGGAGCCTCCCCTCCTTTGTTCCACACTTTGAGATAAGTTATCAGGATTTCATCTGAAAAACCTCCACATTTGCCTAGCTGGCAGCTCAAGAAACCTCCAGCTCCTCAGCACTGACACTTTTCTGAGCTGGGATGGAATTCTTCTCACAATACACTTCATTTTCAATGTGTCAGAGGCATTTTAGGACTCAGACCAGTCTTTCCTTTTGGATGAACCCACAGTGAGTGTCAGAGTTTCCAGCAGAAATTCATCCACAGGAGCGTCAAGAGCTGCTGCACAAACTGCTCCAACAAAATCCACAATTTGGCATCTTCTGCAGCACCAACATTTCATCCTTAACCAGTCCTGCTCTTAGGCCAAAGGCAGAGCTGTCCTTAAATTGAAGCCTGAATGATCTACTCAGCAATTCTTGCCCCAAAACCACCTGCAGGTCCTGAAATTACAAGCAAGGCTGGCTCGGAGAGGTAAATAATAAATTAAATCTGATCAGCTGCCTTATGCCCACATCAATAATGCATGCAGGTTGCATGCACAGCAAAATGCCACCAGGCTGAAGAGACAAACATCAGCATGTCTTAATAAAAAATAAAAATAAAATTTTAAAAAAGTGTACCTGTGTGCAGGGTTCATGGTTTATAAAGGTAAATAACTTCATTACCTGGCTGGCAAATGGTGGGTGAGGGGTAGAGGAGGAGCTGTCTGCATCCCTTATAAAAAACCATCCTGTTTATCATCTGTACAGCTGTCAGCAGCCAGGACATCCCTCTGTCTGTCCTGAGCAGCCAGGACCCCTGCCAGGGGGCTCAGAGACCCTGGCACAGAGCCCAAAATGCAAACTGTGGTTTTGGTTATGACCCCTGGAGCAAGTCACCAACCTTAGATGAAATCTGCAAGCCACGACAAATTAAGTAGAATGATTGTAAATTTATCAGAGGGTGAAAAAGTAGAATTTTGGGGGTTTAGAATGGGGGTGGAGGGGGCAAGATGGAGGAATCTGGGTGTGTCCAGCCTTTCTCCTTCTTCTTCTTGGTGGCACTTTTGGGTTGGTTTAGAGTAGGAGCTCACTGTCTGACACAGGTGATGGGTATTGGGAAGTTATGGTAAATAATGCACATGTAGTTTTTAGTATAAAAGATAACACCAGAGTGCCTCTGACTGACCTGCTGAACAGACCTCAGCTGGACAGGAGAAAGAATTTTATACATAAGAAACAACAAACAACCTTGAGACTGAGAAATGAAGAGCTCTGACTCCTTCTTCAGCCACCAGGCTGGGAAAAGAGACTTTGGAACTTTTCTCAGGGTCACTGTGAGCAGCAGAGACCCCGACATGCAGCAGCCTTGAGGTTTGGGCCATCATTCTGTGGACAAGGACACGTTGCAGGGCCAGTCCTGCCCCCCAGGAATTGCCTTCCTGCTCTCTCAACTTGAGCACAGGGGCAGGAGAGGCTCTCCCAGGCACCCCTGGGCTTTCATGGAAGGAAAAGAACATTCTCCCTCCTGCTCTGTCAGCTTTTAGGGACCCAGCAGGTGAACAGAGCTCACAATTACCCAGGCTGTTAAAAACCAACCAGCACAGGGGAGTTTCTGGGTGAGAAAAGCAGACATGGAGTGCCACTGTCATATTTTCTGAAAAATCCCTTTGCCAGGATTTTTCTCCTGAGAAGATGAGAAGGCTCAGGAAAGAAATGTAAACAATAATTTTCCTATTGCTTGGAATGTGCTTCCAGGGTTTCTCACCAGCAGCTGCATCTTTGATTGGTTCCATGCAAATTGTTTTTAATTAATGACCAATCCCAGTCCGGCTGTGCCAGGACTCTGGTCAGTCACCAGATTTTATTCTCATTCTGGATGTCTCCTTTCTCTTTCTTTAGTGAAACAAAGCTCACAATTACCCAGGCTGTTAAAAACCAACCAGCAGGTGGGATTTTCCGGGTGGGAGAGGCAGACCTGGAGCACTGGAGAGCTGGAAGGGTTTGTGGTTTGTTTATTCACTGTGTGCTAATGGACACAGAGCCAGGGGCAGCTCAGCTGCAGCACAGCCTGCTCCCTGCCAGCTGCCAGATCTCCTGATAAAACCCTGCCTCCACCCAGGCACCTGCCCACGGCACAGGGATGGAAGCTCCCAGGCTCCAAAAATGAAATTCCAGCAGTGTCCGGGTCGGCTGTTGTCTGTCTCTGCCAGACACACGTAGGATGGTTCTGTTCGAGATCAGGCTCCAAAAGATGAGGCTGGACTCTCTGATTTTTGGTCTTCAAGGTTGTTCATTATTTCTTATCTGCAAAGTTTTCTCTCTGCCCAGCCAGGATCTGACCAGCAAGGCAGCCAAAGGCACTCTGACCACCCACGGGGCAGTCGTGTCTTTTTATAGTAAAACCTACGTAAATCATATTTACCTTTTATCCCCAATACCTTTCACCCTTGTTGCCAAGTGTACCTTCACCAAGAATTAATCCACAAGTGCCAACATCACACAGAAAATGAATGATAAGCAGAAGAAAGAAGAACCACGAGGCAGACCTAAATTCCTCCACCTTGTCTCCATAACCCCCTGTACCAAAACCTTCAAACCTGTGTTTTACCCTACAAATATACTGTTTTTACACCATTCAAACCCCAGTGATTCTCATATCCTCATACACAGGTGGCACATCCCTAGAGGGATCAAAGTCAAGCCACCAGGTGCTTCTGGCAACATTCCAAGATCTCTGAGCCCCCCAAGGGTTCTCTGGGTATCTCTGGACATCCAGAGCGATGTGCTGGGTTCCCACACAGCACTGTGGAATTTGCAGGGTCCCCAGGACGAAGGAGGAAATCAGCAAATCTGACTCCATGTTCTTAGAAGATTTATTATTTTATGATATTATATATGTTAAAGAATGCTAAACTAAACTGTACTAAAGGATACAGAGAGAAGGCTACAAAGAATGAGAATGAAAACTCGTGTCAGCTTCCAGAGTCTGACACCGCTGGACTGGGGTTGGTCATTGAGTAAAAACAATTCACATGAAACTGATCAAACAATGAGCAGTTGGTGAACAATCTCCAGGCCACATTCCAAACACCAAAACACAGGAGAAGCAAATCAGACAATTATTGTTTTCATTTTTCTCTGAGGCTTCTCAGCTTCCCAGGAGAGAAATCCTGGGCAAAGGGATTTTTCCAGAAAATGTGACGGTGGCACTGCAGATTGATGGCAGCTCAGCCAGAGAAATGGAGTGACTGGGAGCAAACTGTGTTCATTTCTGTTTGTTTCTCCAGTGGGGGTCACAGCCTGATGGCTGCTGCTTTCACCAGGTGAAATTTGGGGATTTGCACTCCTCATGGGGTACCTGCACTCCCAGCACAGGGTGGCTGGGGACACCTGGGACACCGGGCAGGCCAAGCACTGAACAGCAAGTGAATGGATGAAATGGAAGCTTAGGGAGTGATCTGCTGCACAAAACCCCTCAGCTGCTGCAACAGCACACAAAATAAAACAGTGCAGACACTGGAACTCTAAGGTAAGAAGAGGGGACAGTTTATTTTTTGACTCTAATATTTATAGACTTTCAAAAGCGACAGTGGATTGGAGGATGGAAGTGTTACTTCTCCAATGACACTGGGCAAACTAACAGTCTATTAAATTTTTCTTCTTCCAGAAAAGAATGTAAACCAATAATTATTCACATAAAAGTGCGTGAGAAACTTCATTACAAGACTGGAAACATCAGAGGGCTTAGAAGAGCTTAGAAGAACAGGGTGACACCCAGCACATCACACAGCACAGAGGTGACACTGGGAGCAGTGGCACAGCAGGACAGCAGCAGGACAGAGCAGGTGCTCTCTCTGAGCCTGCTCAAGCAGCAAACAGGCAATTTCTGGTTCAGAGCAAAACAGCTTCTTGCCCTGCAAAAGTTCCATTTCACTGGGGGCAAAGTTTATCCCAGGTCTCTGTCAAATGAATGCCACAAACCCCTCAGGGTTTATCCCCCTCTCCATGGCCAGCTCCCCACAGGTTCTGCTTGTGAAAAATGGGTATTTTGTGACTGGCTTTTTGCAAATATTCCAATGAATATTATATGTGTTATGGTAGAAAGCGATGCTGTATTAATTTTTTTAAATATAGTTTTAGGTTATAGCATAATGTGTAAATAGAAACTGTGCTATGTAAAATAATTTTTTAAAAAGAGAGGAATGAGGCACTCCCACTGAGCTAGCAGCCACAGGACACCTGAATCATTCAGAGAAAGGGAATTTATTGCCCAATTATCAGAAGAAACGAACTTCTTCCTGCCTCACTCAGCTCTAAAGACACCATCAGGATTCAGAGGAAGGAGCTGGCACTGCCCAGCCAGAATCCTGTGTGTGAATGGAATTGATGCATCATGTGTGAGGTGTATGAATGTGCAACAGGCTGCTGCTTTGAAGGGTTAATCCTCTGTTAAGGTGGGGCCTTTTTTGGGCTTATTTTGCCCTGAAAGAGGCACCCAGACTGTCTGTAACTCTTTGTTCTTATTGTCTCATATTGTCCTAATCCAAATTGTCCAAATTACTATTACTCTAATTTTATCTTTATAACCATTTTATTACTATTAAACTTTTAAAATTCTAAATTCTAAAAATTGGCGTTTTTCACGTGCTCCTCTGGGCTGTTTGCTGTGTGCTGGGAGAGCCCAGGGCTGATCCCTGCACTCTGCCAGCCCAAGGCTCAGCACCGTGACCAAATCAGGTTTTTCCACCTGGGCTAGGAGGGAAAAATGCCATTTGAGCCCCGTGTTTGCCACGGCAGAAGGGGCAGATCTGGAACCTGCTGCGGGTGAAGAAAGGAGGTGCCAGGCTGGCTGTGGTGTGCTAATGCCACCTAAGCCATCCCCCACTTCCTTCCAGTCACTGCTTGGGAAACATCACCAAAAAATCCCTTGGGGATGAATGGACAGGAAATTGTCAGCATGGCAACATTTGCAAACACAAATGCACAAGGAAACAGCTCTTTCTTCCACCTTCACACCAAAATAAACATGTGTTGGCCTGCCTGAAACTCATTCATCATCAATAAATCCAAATTAAGTCCTTCAGCTGAAGGATTGGATCCTTCATCCTCTGAACTTCTGACCACAACTTCAATAATCTGACACTTCAGCACGTGACTCATGCATTCCTGAATCCCTGCTTGCACCACCACTGCTATGTGAAAATCCAAACTATTTCCTAAATCAGAACTATTTCCTAAATCAGAACTATTTCCTAAATCAGAACTATTTCTTAAATCAGAAATATTTCCTAGACCAAGAGATGTTTTTCCATGTTAACTTGCTGAGAGGGATTATAGATCCTCCATGGCATGCGTTCATTGATGAAAGTTCTTTAAAAATTAATAAGCTGACAGATTGACCTTGCTAAAGGGACCTGATGAAAGAAAAAATTATCAGATAATCAGAGTGGCTATTCAAAGCTCTGCCCTGTAAACACTCAAGCACCACAGCAGGCAGTGAGTCAGTGTGGTTTGGTGGGTACAGAAATGATAAAGGTTTCTCTTTTTTGGGAAGTGCAGCACATCTTTAAAAACAACCCCAAATCAGCTGCACAGGAGCTGAAAACAGTGGAAGAAAACTTGGCCCACGCTAAGCCAGCCTAAGGATTTATAAACTTCTATCAATTTCTTGGAGAAAGTGTCTTGTGTGTTTTGGGGCCTTCAGGAAAGGCAGGTTGTTAAAGGAAGAGTTAATTCATTCCCCTGCATGTGGATTGTTAAAGGAAGAGTTAATTCCTTCCCCTGCATGTGGATTGTTAAAGGAAGAGTTAATTAATTCCCCTGCAGGTGGATTGTTAAAGGAAGAGTTAATTCATCCCCCTGCATGTGGGGTGCCCTGCAGAGGGTCACACAAGGTGCAGCTTTATCTCCTGTGGCCACACAACACAATGCCTGGGCATTCATTCCCGGTGCTGACAGGCTGCTGGAGGCCTTGGGGAGGGATTTGTGCCCTTTCCAGCCAAAGGACTGTGTGACTTTCAGGTCTGGAGAGCTGCCAAGGGCTGAGCCCAGCCACCTTGACACACAGACCTACTGGGCTGCTTGTCCCTCTTGTCCCCTCTTTGTCCCAGGACTGAGCTAGGGATCTCAAGGGAAGTCTCAGTGGTAGGAGTGAGCATCACCCAAAAATACTGGCAGGGTTTGGCATCATCACCTGTGAAAATCAGCAATATTTCCTAGACCAAGAGATGGTTTTCAATGTTAACTTGCTGAGAGGGATTATCAAATCCTCAGTGGCACGTATTCATTGATGAAAGTTCTTTATAAATTAATAAGCTACAGCAGAGAGGTCACTCCTCTCTCTCAGGTCTCCTCAGGACACCTCAGTGAGGGTAAACCTTCTCACCCACTGGCTCAGTGTCACCTGGAGCAAGGACAGAGCCATTCCCAAACAGCTCCCAGGCCTTTTCCTCTGCACCAGCACATCCAACCAACACCGCGCCACGCTGCAGCCAACGGGCGAGGACAAAGTCCGGGAAGAGCCACATCCAGGGGAACAACCGACCCCTCCAGCCTATTTTGGGCAGCATCCCCTCGGGAGCAGGGAGGGGGAGCGGGCAGAGGACCTACCTGCTCTCACTGCACTCCTTCTTCTCTCGGACGCGCAGCCACTTCCGAAGGAGGAAGCGCTTGCGGCGCGGGGAGGCACTGGGAGTGGAGCAGTTGGACCAGGGGGTGTCCTCGTCACTGGAGGGGGTGATCTCAATGGATGGGAGCTGCAGGTATTCCTTGCTGGAGGAAGGAGACTCCTGGTACCTGCCGGCCTCCAGGCTCTGCTCCTGCACGTTCTTCATCCGCCTCATCTTGAAGCGCTTCCTGCGCAGGGTCGGGGTGGACGAGCTGGACCAGGCGCAGCCGCCCTCCAGCACCTGCTGCTCGGGGACCCGCAGCGCCGGGAGCTGCAGCGTTTCTGTCATGTTGGCAGCTGGCATCAGACGCCCTTTCTCCTTCTGCTCCCACCCCCCGGCACTTGTAGCTCTGATCTCGGCGTAAACCACACCGCAAAGCCACAACTCGCCTTCCTCCTTCCTCCTCCTCCCTCTCTCCCCGGCGCTGCCCTCCCTCTCAAGCAGGAAACCTCATGTTCTTCACGTGCTCTCACTGAGCACCCAGCGCGGTGGGAGGGGATGGCCGGGACACACACATGTCACAAGGGAAGCCAGTTTCAAGTTTCTTTTCTCCTTCTCTCCTCTACAAAAGGTCCCTCCCCTGCCCGCTCTCTCTCAAAGCGGGTTCAGCACTGCCACAAGGCTTGGCCGCCTTTCAGCTGCCCTCCCCAGCCCCCCTTTGCCTTCTGCTGGCTCAGGAAAGGAAAAGTCTCCCGGGGCTGCTCGGGGAAAACTCGGCTGTGGTTCTTCTCGAGAGACGAGGCAAGCATGGAGAGGAGCGGCGTGGAGCTGTGGGGAGGGCAGAGAGAGAAACAGAGGGAGGGGAGGAACAAGGCTCGATAAAAATCCGGAAAAAGAGTAGCAGGAGCAGCTTGTGCTGCTTCTGTAGCGGGTGAGACACACGCGGGCAGCTGTCGCAAGTGTAACCGCGCTCCTAATCCCGACAGACAGGGCTTGTGTTACCGAGCGCGCTGCTGCTACAGATCCGGCGGGGAAAAGGGCGAAGGAGAGGGAAGAGCCTCCCGGAGGAGCCAACTGGGCTGGGTTGTCCCTTTTGTCCCTTTTGTCCCTTTTGTCCCACCTTCCTGCTCAGCCAGCCCACCCCGAGAGGGAGGCAGCGAGCGAGCTTTGACTTTGAGCCTTCTTTCACAATAATCTCATTTTTTTTAGTTTTTTTTTTGTTGTTGTTGCAGTTATTTATTTGGGTTTTTATGTTGTTGTTTTTGTTTTGGGGTTTTGCTTTTTGGGTTTTGTTCGGTTTGTTTTTTGGGGTTTTTTTGGGTTTGTTTGGGTGGCTTGTTGTTTTTCTCTTTTGGTTCCCCATTGACTGCTCGCAGAGAAGCCGGAGGAGGAGGGGGATTGAGGAACAGCCAAAAAAGCAGCAGCAGCAGCAGCAGGGGGCAGCAGAACTGGTCGGGCTTTTAGCTCAGTTTCACGCCAGTGAAAGCTGATTTAAAAGAGTTCTCTGGGGCGATGCTGCTTCCAAAATGCCCGCGGGGGATGGAGGGGCGAGGAGCGGGACAGCGCGCAAGGACGGCCAGAGCGCAGAGCGGGATCCTCAGCGGGACAAAGGCGCTGCAGGGGAAGGTCTCAGGCATCCGCACCCCAAGGGAGCCGCAGCCAGGGTCAGACACCCGGAGCAGCAGCCAAAGGACGCGGCTTGCAAAATTCTGGTGACGAAATCAAATCAGGGAAAATGTTGCGACAGATTCTCCATCAGCATCCTCTGAATTTTGCTAATTGATCCTGCACGAGGCCCCATTTTCATGTTAAAAAAATAAGATTTAAAATTAAAATCCTCTAAGGCAGTGACTAAAACTCAGCTGTGTGAATTTGAAGCGTGTTCTCCCTCTCAAAAAAAAAAAAATCAACACAAAACCATCTCTAAATCAACCTGACACAGCTTCAGTTTTCATTGTTCAACAGCCTGAACCTTTAAAAATATTAGCTTCAGGTTAGAAAATATTTGTCAACCCAAATCAAAATAGTTATTCTTGCACGGACTGCCTCGGTTTTGTTTGAAAATAAACTTCACAGGAACTCTGAACATCAGAAACTGCCATCTAGGACAGAGCCAATGTGTCAGGAAAGGAAAATTTATAGCAGCAGGAACAAGGGGGAAGGAAACATTTCAATCAAATGACAGAGCAGTTTAAATGCTCAAGTGCTATATTTAATTTCTGCACTGTCCTTTTTGCTCTGCTCATTCTGTAAGTTAATAGCTTGACAGCTCTTCAGATGGATTTCTGGAGAATCTGTCACCTTGGTATCCATGCACCAGGTGCACACACACAAACAGAATGCCTTCCACAAACACCCACTTAAAAAGGGAAACTCAGATAAATGTGGTTTCTGGTTTTCTTTTTAAGTCCAAGAAACAAAAAACAACAGTTCAGACAAAGAGCCAGTATTACAAATATTGGCATTTTGTCTGAATGGGCAGCTTTGCATCTTCTCTGATCCCTTTTCTCCCACACCTTGCCATGATTTCCACCTTGTCACCACACATTCCTGGCTACCTCATAATTACCCAAAAATTACATTTCACCTTCTTCCCACGGCTCTGACAACCAAACCCCCCACGGCACCACTCCTGAATTTTCACCCCGAGAACGTGAACCTCCACGGATCCCCCTCCCTGCTCCGGGGGAGGTTGTCATGGAGGTTTGATCCGTGCATTAATGAGTTTGATCTCCCGTGGAATCTTTCATCAGCTGCACAAGAGCCTGGTTTATCTGCAGCAACAAGTACAAATGGGGGTCAAACTGGAGCCCTGGTGTGATCCTTCTGCAAACCCTCAGAACGCCCACAGCAAGTGTCTAATTAATCCACAGGAGACTCATCCATGCTGCTCTGGCCCAGAGCAGCTTTGGGAAGCCGAGGAAAAGCTGCTGCTGTCACCAGGCTGATTTCTCACCCTGATCCCCACCCAACTCCAGCGCATTAAAGACCTTTTCCCACCTCCTTTGCGCATGAAATCATTCTGTACCGCGGGAGTTCTCCCCACCAGCACTGCCCCTTTAACTCCGAGCTCTCCGGGGATTAGTGCCCAACCCTCCTTTGCATTCCCGGCACATTTTTATCCCCGGAGGGGATGCCGGGCACCTGCCCGATGCTCTGGGGAAAGAGAGACGCTCTGCCATGGAGCCAGCACCAACACCTGACCCAGAGTGAGAGATTCCAGCCTGAGCAAGGACTATTTCTGTCCCAGCACCCTCTCCCGAGCCTCACTTAGTGACTATTCCTGCAGTTTAATCACCCAGCTAATGATGGGTTTATTCCAGAAACAGATGCTTGTCCGTGCTCCAGGCTGATCAACAGCCTTTCTCCTCCTCAGGTATTCTGGGTGCTCCAGGGCCCTCAGAAAAGGGCTTGCAAATGAAGCAATTAGGAAAGAAAAATCCTGTAAAAATATTAAAATCCCTTCCCTGAAGGAAGAAGATGAGCCCAGGTTCTTTGGCAGATCTTTCCATAAGGGCTTTCCCGTGGGTTCCAGGGAGAGCAGAGTGGGAGATGAATACAGAGGAGGAGCTGGCACTGAGCACACGGTAAAAAACCAATTTTATTAATTAAAAGCAGGTATTTTCAAGGCCAGGAAATACATTTCAGCTTCTTCAGAAGTTGAACTGAGTCACTCAGCCCACATCTGGCTGAGGGGGCTCTGCCAGGCCAGGCAGGGAGAGTGGAGCACTCCCAGCCTGGGAAGAACTCAAGCAGAATTCCCCTTTTTCCCAAAGTGCAACATCATTTTCAAATGATTTCCCTCCCTGTGCACACAGCTGAGAGTGGCAGGTTCTGAGGAACCTGCAGCTCAGTCCAAATTCTGATTTTCCAAAGTTCAAAAACAGGCAGGGAGTTTTTTGTTTGTTGCCCTGTTGAGTTTGGGTTTGTTTGGGGTTTATTCGTTTGGGGTTTTTCCAATTTTTTGTTTGTTTGGGTTTTTGTGGGGTTTTCTGGGTTTTCTTTGTTTGGGTCTTCTGGTTTTTGTTTGTTCGGGTTTTTTGGTGGTGGTGGTGGTTGGAGAATGTTTTTGTGAAAATTCTGGAGTCATTTTATGATTTTTAAATGAAAACCTGATACATTTACCCACATTTACTTTCACATTCTGACCTCCTTCTACAAGAACACGTGCTATATTTGGATCTGGATCTCAGACAGGGACTTCAGCCCCATCTTGCTCTTTGCACATTAAATTAGATGAGCCCTGTTACAATTTTAGAACCTGCTGCAAGCAGTGAGTGTTGAACAAATCCTGATTTCAGTGCACTCAGAGGGTGCAGTTGCTGTCCCTGAGCCCTTTGCTTTGGGCTGGGTGACACCGGATCCCTGCACTGTTCGAGGCAGATGGCACAAATTCCACAGGCAGGAAATACCAACAGCAGTCTGGGACAAAGATTCACACATTCCTCTTCCCTCACTCCTCAATTCCAACTGAGGCTCGTGCTTGCCTCAGTTTTTCCCTCCTCAGTGCAATATTTCAATTAAAACTTCAGTCAATGGGAAAATCAGCTTTTGGATCAATTCTATCAATTCTTTCTGGTGCAGAACTTGAATTTATCTGGGTTTTAGCCTCTGAATTAAAAGCAGGTGTGCACATATTGTAGTCCAAGTGCCAGGTGTATCACAGGAGGGCACCCATCCCAAAAAATTGGGAGCAGCAACTCTCAGCTCCTGCTGGGATCACAGCCTTGCCACCCCCAACCTTGTGGGTGACAATTTGTCCAATCTCTGCTGTCAGAGCCACAATTTGATGAATATTTATTCCACCACATATTGGTCCCTGCCCATTTTAACCATACTCAAAAAGATGGGAAAAAGGCCTTTCTCAGGGGTTAATTTATATAGATATTCTGTGTTTAAAAGGCATTAATTAGAGATTAATATCTCTTTGTGCCTTCCCTTTCTCAAGGAAGAATTCCCATGTCAGCCACAGCCACTGAAGACTCCCAGCCACGAATTGCTGCTGACAGAGCAGCACCTTCAGCAGGCACCTCAGCTCTGCCCCCAGATGCTTCAGACACCCCCCAGAACTCCAGGAGCTGTCAGATGTGATTCCAGCAGCTCAGCACACGGAGCATTTCCCCAGCACTGGGGCAGAACTTTCACAGTTCATTTCTCCAGGCGCTGTCCTGGCTCCAGATTCAAGGGGACAGTGGAGCCAAAGATAGCAAACAATCCAAATTAAATCAATGTCATGGCTTGGCAGTGATGATCCATCAGCAGCCAGCAGCAGGGCACAGGTTTCAGAACCTGTTTGGCACTCTGAGTTCTCTTTGTGCTTCAGGAGGGAAGGGAATGATTTGGCACTGATCAGGGGATCCTGCTGGGGCATCAGCAGGGGAAGCTCATTCTGCCTCTAAATCTAATGAGGGGATCAGGGATGAATTAAACTCAGGGCAGATCCACCAGAGAGAATTTCCACTGGAGCCTGGGGTTGGGTGTGTGCTGTGTGAAGGAATTCCATGGAGCTCCTCTCCTGCCCAGCCCTGACCTGGTGATCACAGCAGCCACTGAGCACAGGAGGACGAGCCTGGGGACACAAAGGGCTCTGAGCATTGCATTTCCCTCTCCAGGTAAAATCCCTGCTCCTCCAGCCCAGCCCAGGCAGGACCAGCCAGCTCAGGGTGTTTGCTCCCATTCAGCACCCAGACCAAACAAATACTTCCCAAAGTAAAGAAGGAAGGTTTTGTTACAGAACACCCTCCAGGCCGGCCATTGAGGCTCTCCCAACATCAATCCTTTCTCATTGGAGGGACGTGCAGGGAATTATTGGTACAAAGAGCCTGGAAAGCCCTGATCAGCACAGCTGGGAGTGGAATTTCAATTCCTGCATCCCATAAACAGGATGGGATAATCTGCTCCCCATCCCAGCCCTTGTTTCAGCTCAGAACAAAACCCACCAGTGCTTGAGCAGGGCTGGATTGTCCCTTTGGGATGGCCTGGCTCCAGTTCACATCCGTGTCTGGCCAGAGCTGGGACCTGTGCCTGGCTGTGCCTTCCCTGCTGCTGCCCTGGCTGGTCCTGGAAATGCAGATCCAGGAATTGCAGATCCAAGAAACTCAGATCCAGGAATTACAGATCCAGGAAACTCAGATCCAGGAATTATAGATCCAAGAAACTCAGATCCTGGAAACCCAGATCCAGGAAATGCAGATCCAGGAAATATAGACTCAGGGAACCCAGATCCAGGAAATTCAGATCCAAGAAACTCAGATCCAGGAAATTCAGATCCAAGAAACTCCGATCCAGGAATTACAGATCCAAGAAACTCAGATTCTGGAAACCCAGATCCAGGAAATACAGACTCAGGGAACTCAGATCCAGGAAACCCAGATCCAGGAAATTCAGGTCCAAGAAACCCAGATCCTGGAAACCCAGATCTTAGAAACCCAGATCCAGAAAATACAGACCCAGAGAACCCAGTTCCTGGAAACCCAGATCCAAGAAACCCAGATCCAGCAAATGCAGATCCAGGAAATACAGGCCCAGGGAACCCAGATCCAGGAAATTCAGATCCAAGAAACCAAGATCCAGGAAACCCAGATCCTAGAAACCCAGATCCAGGAAATTCAGATCCAAGAAACTTAGATCCTGTAAACCTAGATCCTGGAAACCCAGATCCAGGAAATAAAGATCCAGGAAATTCAGGTCCAGGAAACCCAGGGCTCTCCAGCTGAGCTGAAGAGAATAAATCACTGCTCCCTCTGGGTCATGGTTTTCTCCCAACAGCCTGGTTGGAAGTGGAGTGTTCTGGAGTGTTTCTGCTTTCTGTCTTAGGTTTAAGACAAAAACAATTCTGAAACAGCTGGCATCATCTTCCTTTGTGGAATTTCAAGAGAAGAACACATCTTTGTTCACAAATGTCTCTTGAATGAACAGTTCCAAGAGCACATCTTTGTCCTACAGAAATAGCAGGGAAGGGAATGTCTGCCAGGGAAAGATTTCAGTTTCATTCTGCACGAGGCCAAATGGAAACATCAGAACTATCCCTGAACTCCTCAGACAGAGGGACTGGAAAGGTTCTTCCCTGTGGTGGGTAAACTCACTTTATACTAAATATAAATGAATTTATAAATACAATTCCTGTCCATCACCTCAGCCCTCCACAAAGCTGCTGGAGCCTGTGCCTCCAATCTGGCAAATGCCTGAGGACAACTGTCAGTGCTCCTCACCTCTCCCAAGATCCATTTAAAAACACTTTGTGGACAGCTGAAAACCTTTCTCCTCCAGCTGCCTGTGCCATTCACACCCCTGATCCTGCACTTGTGGTGTGAAATGGAACCAGCCAAGGGCAGCTGCCTCCCCCAGCATCCTCTCAGTGCTCACATCTCACAGAACGCAGATCTCTCTCAGGGTGTATGATGTGCCCCAAAACGTGTTTGATGCATGAAATATGAAAATATGAAATATTATGAGAAAACTCATCCCCATGGTTCTGGTTTGTATATAAATATATATATTTTTATAAAAGATGTGTGGTATAAAACACACAGCGGTCTATGTAAGGCATTCCCTCACCTGCAGCATTTATTCAGAGATAATTAACAATCCCCAGCCAGGCTGAGGTTACCCTAAATGAGTGTGGGGAAGCTCTGTCACAAAGCAAACCCCACATTTACTGTGTGCAGCCAGAACTCACTGAACTCAATTCCTGGGGCAGGAATTTTCACCTGCAGGTGTGAAACACCAGACAAAAACAGGTGAATATCCTGAATATCTTCAAAACAACCACAGCTATTGCCCAAACAATCACCTCCCTCCTGGCTGCAGCTTCCCAGCAGAGATTTCCCTTTGTTTTCCTTTGCCAAGGATGCCCGGGGTGGTTCCCCTGCTGGCACAGGTTGTAAATAATCTCAATAAACACACACAGCTCCAGTGCCAGAGCCTCTCTGACCCAGATCCCAGCAGCTGCTGAGGTTGGTGTTTAATAGAATGGAATAGCTTGGAGCTGTCAGGTTGTGTCACCAGAAATCTGCTTTTTTTTTTCCCCCAAAAAATTATCATTTTTATGTTCCAGTGAGGCTCTTGGGGAAAATAAGGTCAGATTCTGCAGGGAATCTCGACCAAGGCCAGAGTCAGGAGCTCTAGGATTCCAAGTAACCCCAGAGCTACAACTTCCACTAAAAGCATCACCTAAAAGAATTTTCTTTTCCCCTTTTCCTCCCTTTTAACATAAAAGTAGCAACAGAAGCCAACAGGTGATGCTTCTCCAGCTGTTTGGGTTTTTAAATCGCATTAAACCATTGTAATTCCTATTTTTATACCCCAAGATTTGTGCCCAGAAATGATGTTGTGTTTGAGCAGCACCAGAGGTTTCACCTGTCAGGGAACACCACACATCACCTGTAAATAATCTCAGCAATTCTGGTTTGTAACCAGTGCCATTTCTAAAGAGAACCACCCCAAAATATCTTTATTTTTCCTTAAAGCCAGGCAGATGAGCTGAGAGCCTGGCTATCAGAATTCCTGCATTTTACTCCTTTGTCCTTCAGGGAAAGCCATTTCACACTTTGTCTCACTTTCCTTCCAGGTAACACTGAGATCAGGCACAGCCTGATGTCCTGGAACTGTGCAAGTTTAATTTAAGAAAGAACACAAAGCACGTGGTGATCTCAAAGCCTCTCAGAATGTGCAGTCCAGGAGATTTCCACAGTTCTGGCAGCTGAACATTCCATGTCCTGTCACCAGCTTCAGTGCAAAGCCAGCACCCATTTCAAGGTGGAAAACAGAAAATAAATAATTCCTAATTGCTTCTCCTTCCTGGTCAGGGCTCAGGCAGACTCTGGGATCCAGCTGCTTGCCAGCTAGAAAATCTGTTTTGCTGGAAATGAATAATTCATGTGTCTGACAATCTCCCTGCCCTTTTTTTCTTTATTAAATTTGGGTGGGGGGTGCCACCAGTGTTTGCTGAGCTTTAATTCTCAAAATTCTCCAATTCTGTCACACACATGATGGCAATTTCTCTCCTACCCTGTCTGAGCCATAACTCAATTTACAGGCAAGAGGAAAATATTCTCAAGTTCAACATCAATCTGGTGACTTCAATATTGCACCTCTGCTGCTTTTGTCTCTGCTTTTTTCGTTGTTTACAGCTCCTACCAAATTTCATGGCAGTGTTGAGTGTTTGCCATGATTTCCAGGCATGGGGAAGTTCCCAAAAGACACAAATTTCTGCTCAAATTCCATCTTAAACCAAGGGCCATGACAAATGCAAGGTGATGCTGTTTTATGTGGCACTGTGTGAAGAGAGGAAAAGCTGATAACCTCAGAAATAATCCAAATTAGCCACATTTGAACTCGGCTTATTTAAGAGTTTATTGGGTTGGGGTTTTTATTTTTGAACTTCTATCAAGTTTGAACTAATAATTCACAAGCAGAACATACTCCAGGCTCAAATTCCAGCTCCAGCCAGGAGAGGTGTGGGAAAAAAAGCCAATTCCAAATGCTGCCACTCCATTTGGAACAGAGTTGGAAGGAGGGAAGGGATGAAATCTTTGAACCACAAATTCAGGGTTTTTTTTTTTTTTTGAAGTTCTGACTCCAAGTTACAAAATTATTCAGCCCAGGCTCAGCATCTGAGTCAATAACCTGTGCAGGGATGAATGCTGAGCTCCTTGCAGGATCTTTTCATCAGTTATAAATATATCTGCCATTCATTTTTGCCTTCGTGCTCTTTCACTCCCACTTCTTCCCAGCCAGCCACTATTAGAGCTGAGCAAACAATGACATTTACAGGATTATTTTCTAAAAAATCATCTTCCTCTGCCTCTCGTGGCTTCGCCTCGGGCTAAGCTGCACAATGACACCTTGGCAAGGTTGTAATAAAAAAGCAGAAATGAAACAGAAAGAAAAGCCCCATAAGTGGGAGCTCAGTGAAGCATCAGATAAATGTCTTTTTTTTTTTTTTTTCACACTGGAATCTGGCAATTACCTGGCACATCAGTGTGAATAACATCCAGTAATTAAATCTGAGGCACAGAGCTGATCTAAGTGCCTGATTTGGGTCTAAAATAACCAAAGGGATTTATAATTGGGCAGAGTTACAGTGCTGCTGAGAACAGGGTGACTCCCAGCTGCTCAAGGCAGTTCTTCAAGGCAAAACTTTGGTCTTTAAATATTAATTTGTGTACCAAGGAAGCAGCAGATCTGCTCACTTTGGGGGAATCTGTTGATTTTCTTTCTCTTCCACTTCCAAGAGAATAATCCAAAATTTCATCCCTAAGAGGTTGGACCTGTTGCATCTTTGATCTTTGCAAAAAGATGTGAAATTATCTCTGCAATCACCTCTGGGTGTGTTTAGGAGTTATCCCTGGGTTTAACCTCGCTGAAAACACCTCAGGAGCTTCAAGCATTTCCTTGGACCATACAAAGAATTATTCTCAGAATCCCAGGGAGAGTTTGCAGATGCTGAATTAAGCTTCCCCCTCCAGTACAGCACAGCTAATTAATAATTCATGAAATGGTAAAAGTAATTAATAATTTTACCAGCTTTTACCCGGACTGGGGCATGGAGGGGACAGAGATTTGTGTGTGCTCACAGACTTGGTTCCTGTACAGTCATAGCTCTGATAGTCCTTGAATTTTACAGAACTTTCACCAAATTTCACTGAAATTTCCACTTCCACCCCGAGTTTGTGGGATTGTTGTGGTGCTAGGACAGAATTTGATCCCAGCTGGAACCAAACCAGGCATCAAACTAATTGCTAATTGCTCCTACAAGGTCCTTGTGCTCAGGCCAGGAGTTGTTATAAGATTTTTCCAAGCTTAGGAATGAGCAGATAAAATGAATACACAAAGAGCTGTGTGCCTAAAACACAAAAATGCATCCCCCAGGCAGCTGAGATCCCAACAATCTGCACATTTATCCCAAATTCAGAGCACCTAATGAGGAGGCAGAAGCCCAGGCAGATGGAGGAGCAGGCTGAGCCTCTCCCCCTCGAGAAGTGAGGATTCAACAGCATCTGCTCCAGACATCCAGAAGGTTCCTGTCACACAAATAACAACAATCATCATCTGGCAGCCCCGGATCTCTGCAGCACGGGGAGCTGAGATTCCCAGCTCCAGGAGATCCAGCTGCTCTCGGGGGAGTGAAAACACTGCCTGGGATGGGGAAGCTGCAGCAGTCAGGGGTTCTCCAGCCTGTTTGCACCACATCAAACTCAAAGGCAGCTGCAGGGGATGGGTATTTATTGTAGGGATTGGGAATTTAATGTAGATATTGGGTATTTATTGCAGGGATTGGGTATTTAATGTAGATATTGGGTATTTATTGCAGGAATTGGGAATTTAATGCAGGAATTGGATATTTATTGAAGGAATTGGGAATTTATTGCATGGATTGTATATTTAATGTAGACATTGGGTATTTAATGTAGATATTGGGTATTTATTGCAGGGATTGGGTATTTAATTTAGACATTGGGTATTTATTTCAGGAATTGGGTATTTAATGTAGATATTGGGTATTTATTGCAGGGATTGGGTATTTAATTTAGACATTGGATATTTATTGCAGGGATTGGGTATTTATTGCAGGAATTGGGTATTTATTGCAGGAATTGGGAATTTATTGCAGGAATTGGGTATTTAATGTAGATATTGGGTATTTATTGCAGGGATTGGGTATTTAATTTAGACATTGGATATTTATTGCAGGGATTGGGTATTTATTGCAGGAATTGGGTATTTATTGCAGGAATTGGATATTTATTGTAGATATTGGGAATTTATTGCAAGAATTGGGTATTTATTGCAGGGATTGGATATTTATTGCAGGAATTGGGAATTTATTGTAGGGATTGGGGATTTATTGTAGGAATTGGATATTTATTGCAGGAATTGGGTATTTATTGCATGGATTGGGTATTTATTGTAGATATTGGCTATTTATTGCAGGAATTGGATATTTATTGTAGATATTGGGTATTTATTGCAGGAATTGGGTATTTATTGCAGGGATTGGATATTTCTTGCAGGGATTAGATATTTAATGTAGATATTGGATATTTATTCAAGGATTGGATATTTATTGCAGAGATTGGGTATTTACTGAGCCCTGCCTGGCAGGAGCACAGTTCCTCAGCAGGTGCTTCCACAAATCATTTTCTCTAATGAACCTACACCAAAAAAATCAAGACCAGAAGAATAGAATTCCATGAATTACTTGTCTCAAAAGACCCTTTTTTTAAAAAAACCCAAAACACCCTTAAATAAGTGCATCAACAGAGGGGGGAAGCAAATGGAGAGGTGAAATTAGAGCACAACCTTGCAGTGTTCCCTCTCAGTGGGGCACAAAATGCCTGGAGAGGCCCTGGAACTGTTTGTGGGATAACTCAAATTCAGGTTTTATTTTGGGTGGGCAATTTGGATATCTAAATTCAGGTTTTATCTTGGGTGGGCAGTTTAGATATCTCAAATTCAGGTTTTATTTCGGGTGGGACCTGCTCGTAGGGGCCAATAAGAACCCCCCTAAAGCACAGAGTTTATGCACAGCTCTGTCTCTGAGACATAAAAGCAGAAAATCACATTTATCTCCCAGGTCAATGACTGCAGAAATTCAGAATAAAACTAAACCTGAGCTAGATGTAATAGCAAGGGACAAAGATCCATTATTTCACCCTAACGGGTCACTAATGAGCTAAAAGATGTGAATATCAATTGAAGCAAGAGGCTTAGAAGAACTCACATTCAAGAGATCCCTTCACATTTTTCTGAACAATTCCATCTGTGACAAGAAGCACTCACTACTGAGCTTATTTCTGAGGATAAAAAAGCCTCTGCCATCCTTATAATTCAAATAATTCTACTGGAGACTGATATTCCCAACCTGCACAGCCACATCCATCATTTCCTCTGCACAGCCCTGTCCAAGAAGCAGTGTTTTACAAAACTGGCCTACATCACACAGCAATTCTTTTTCTGTTTAGCACAGACACTCCAATTCCAGCAGCAAACTCCTCCACATTTATTGCAGTTTCCTTCACAAGCACTTTAAGGAAACTGCTGTTGTTTCATATTAAAAAAAAACCCTCAAGTTACAATCAACAAGCACAGCTGCACATCCTCTACTCACACTTTGCTCCTATCTGGTTTTCTGTTGTTGTTTTTGAACTAAAATTGCCACATTTACACAATAAACACCCAGCAGAGCACACATCTCTGACAGCCAGTGTGAAATGTGTGTGGTGGTGCAGCACTTATGGGGTTAAACACTCAGCAGGGACCTTGGGCAAAGTCCATGGGGAAACCTCTAGAAAAAGGGCTGGGGTCATTTTTACCCCAAAAAGAGCTGGGGTCATTGAAACCCCAAAAAGAGCTAGGTTTATTTATAGCCCAAAAAGAGCTGGGGTAATTTACACCCCAAAAAGCTCTGGGGTCATTTAAAGCCCAAAAGCTCTGGGGTCATTTATGCTTCCAAAAATCTCTGGGGTTATTATAGTCCAAAAAGGGCTGGGGTCATTTAAAGCCCAAAAAGAACTGGAGTCATTTATAACCCCAAAAGAGCTGGGGTCATTTATACCCCCCAAAAAGCACTGGGGTAATTTATCCCCCTGAAAAGCTCTGGGGTAATTTAAAACCCAAAAAGAGGTGGGGTAATTTACACCCCAAAAAGCTCTGGGGTCATTTATCCTTCCAAAAATCTCTGGGGTCATTTATAGTCCAAAAAGAGCTGGGGTCATTTATACCCCCCAAAAAGCACTGGGGTCATTTATCCCCCTGAAAAGCTCTGGGGTAATTTATCCCCTAAAAAACACTGGGGTCATTTATAGCCCAAAAAGCACTGGAGTCATTTATCCCCTAAAAAGCACCGAGGATTTATCCCCCCCCCAAAAGCTCTGGGGTCATTTATCCCCAAAAATTCTGAGGTCATTTATACCCCAAGAAGCACTGGTTTTATTTATTCCCTAAAAAGCTCTGGGGTCATTTATCCCCAAAAAGCTCTGGTGTTATTTATCCCCTCCAAAAATGCTGGGGTCATTTATCCCCTAAAAAGATCTGGGGTCATTTACCCCTCCAAAAAGCACTGGGGTCATTTATCCTCCCAAAAAGCACTGTGATAATTTATATCCCAAAAAGCACTGGGGATTTATCTCCCCCCAGAAATCACTGGGGATTTGTCCCCCCCAAAAAGCACTGGGGATTTATCCCTCCCCAGAAATCACTGGGGATTTGTCACCCCAAAAAGCACTGGGGATTTGTCCCAGCCCCTTTGGGGGCTGCTGGAGGGGAGGCACACCCAGGATATTCCGAAAAGAGGGAGGGGGAAATGAGAGATCATGGGGAATGCTGCTGGATAAAGCAGGAGAATCAGGCAGGAGATTCCAAGATTCCCTTCCCAGCACCACCCCAGGAGTGCTGTCCGAGCCAGAGGCAGCAAACACAAAATTTCACACTCTGTGATTAAAAAAAATCACATTTTTAACAACCCTGGCCCTGATTCTGCAGGAATTTCAGGGGTTTGCCCTGGAGTTTCAGTGAGCTCAGAAAGAAACTGCAACACCAGCTGCAACACCAGGTGCAACACCAGCTGCAGCACCAGCTGCAGCCCCAGCTGCAACACCAGCTGCAGCACCAGCTGCAACACCAGCTGCAGCACCAGCTGCACCACCAGCTGCAACACCAACTGCAACACCAGCTGCACCACCAGCTGCAACACCAACTGCAACACCAGCTGCACCACCAGCTGCAACACCAACTGCAGCACCAGCTGCAGCACCAGCTGCAACACCAACTGCAGCACCAGCTGCAGCACCAGCTGCTCCTCCTGCAGCTGCAGGAGCACCAGGGCAGCCTGGCAGGAACACAATTCCTCAGCAGCTGCTTCCACAAATCATTTTCTCTAACGAACCCACCCCAAAAAATTAAGACCAGAAGAATAGAACGCCATGAATTGCTTGTCAGAGCACCTTTTTTAAAAAAAACCCACCAAAACATGAACATGTGGATTAATTTTCCTGTCATTCACAAGTTTCTTCACTTGCTGAAAATGAAGCTCCACACGAGGAGTGGGTGAAGCTCTCAGAGGGGAGCAGCTGGCAGCAATCCCAGCAGCAGGGATGCACACCAGGGCTGAGCTGGTCCCTCCCAGGGCCACTCTCCTCATCAGTCACCTCCAGCTCCAGAAAAAACCACTGGCAGGAACACAAAAGAGCTGCAGTTTTCCAGCAGGAGACTCGGGGCTCACATTTTCCAAGGCTCACATCATTTCTTTAATGCAGCAGTTGATGATCCACCTCCAGACACTCCAGCGAATTCAGCACTTCAGCCAAACTCTCCAGACTTGACAGAATTTCCCCTCTGTTGATGAGTCATTAGCAGAACATTTCCATTTTCCTCTCCCTTAACTCCACTGGAATACGATCCCAAATCGCTGGAGTGACACAGGCAGGACTGATTTCCTTGGGAGAGTTTCTGCCCCTTTTCCTTCTCTAGAGTTCTTCAAAAGAAGGAGAATTGCAAGATTACAGTCACAGGATGTGATTCAGAAATCCCTGCCAGCATCCAGAGCTGCCATCCCCTCAATCAGAGCAAGTGAAACATCCCTGGAACTGTGGAGGATGTGGGAACATCGACGAGGCTGCTCTTGACTCTTTGGTGACACAAATCTCAAAAGTTTTTGTTAAAGGTACAAATCCTTCCCCAGTCAGTACAAATTAAAGTTCAAGCAGCTGGGTGCTGTAAGGATGTGGCCAACCTCTGTTCCAGGGGGTTGAAGACCTGCCCACACATTTCCTCCCCAAAATGTGTAATTTCCTTTTATTATCAGCTCCAAGACAGATTTTCCACCAGATTTCCAGATTTTCCAGATCACTCTCAGAGGCTCAAATCAGACTCTGCCCTTTCAGCTCCAGTTGTTTCCTGATCTCTGCTTCCAACACAAACCAGCTCCACTTCCTGCCTCTCCTGGAATGACACAATTCTGCTCCTGGCCTTTGCAGAATTTACAGTGAATATTTTACTTTCAGTAAGTTTTACTTCCACTGAATATTTTACTTTCTTCCTCCCCCCAAAAATATTAGAAGTTTCTCTTTTAAACTCTTTTTCTCTAGATATACAATCAGTTAAAAAATATTTAAAACAAATTATGTTAAATATATTTCTTCCAGAGCTCCTTAAATATTAAAACCCAAAGCTTTTCTCAAGGTCCTCCTAGAATATTCACTGCCACTGGATGAAGTTTATGCCACCATCTCAAGCATCTTTATGGCAACACACATGGCATAAAGCTAAAATCTTGAATTTTTTTCCTCTTTTTTGAGCTGTGACTTTCAGAGTTTGAGTTTAATTGATCCAGGCAGTCCCTCAGGCTTTTTTTTTTTTTTCCCACCATGTTAGACAGGATCCAGAATTCCAGATTAATAGGGCAGGGAACAGTGCCACCATGTGTGCCAGCCCCACTTGGGAGTACCAGGGATCACTCCAGCCTTGCTGAAAACATCACAGCCCATCCCTGCCGAGGTGTTGCCATAGAAACCTCAAATTATGTCTATAGGGGAACAGGAAAAAAGGGTTTTTTAAAGGTATGGATGAAGCAGCTCCATGGAAACCAGCGCTGGCTGTCAGAGGAGATGAACGAGGGCGTTGCTGTGGGAAGATGATCATCAGCTCCATCTGCAAAGTGCCAGCCCTGCCAGCCAGGAGAGCTGGCACTGCCTGCCCCACGGGGGGCTGGGGGCACAGGGGTCCCTGGGATCAGGGTTGGTCAGTGATTGCAGTGCCCACAGGCAAAATATCCCACAAACTGAAATGTCATGGCCAAAATACCCCATAAACCAAAATGCCATGGCCAAAATACCCCATAAACCGAAATGCCATGGCCAAAATACCCCACAAACCAAAATGCCATGGCCAAAATGCCCCCCGTACCAAAGCTCTATGGCCAAAATATCCCCCAAACCAAAGTCTATGGCCAAAATATCCCCCATACCAAAGCTCTATGGCCAAAATATCCCCCAAACCAAAATGCCATGGCCAAAATACCCCACAAACCAAAAAGCAATGGCCAAAATACCGCCAAAACCAAAAGACCATGGCCAAAATACCCCATAAACCAAAATACCATAGCCAAAATACCCCATAAATACCTGCCCACGTGGCCAAAATACCCCATAAACCGAAATGCCATGGCCAAAATACCCCATAAACACCTGCCCACTTGGCTAAAACACCCCACAAATGCCTGTCCAAATGGATAAAATACCCCAGAAACCAAAATACCATGGCTAAAATACCCCACAAACACCTGCCCACATGGCAAAAATACCCCAGAAACCAAAACACCATAGCCAAAATATTATAATTACTATTATTATTATATTTGTATGTATGATATATTACCTATAATATATAATGGATATATTTGTATGTTGTATGTACTATATATACTATATAATATTATTATATGTTTATGTAATGTCTGTTATATCAATATATTATGTATATATTACGATTACTATTAATTATTATAGTGTTATATTTCTATATAGAATACTATAACAGCTATTAAAATAAAGAAATACTATTAAAATAAATAAATAATATTGCAGCTGGAAAATTAATAAATACTATTATAATAAATAAATACTACTGCAGCTGGAAAATTCTGCATTCTCCAAAAGCTAAACCCAACTTTTAAACCTATTTTAACCTTTAAATACCATTTATTTCTATCTATTATTTATTACTTAACATCCCTTCTTTAAAGGGACGTTAAATATGTAGGCTCTGGGACAGGAACCATCAGGAAATTCCCATTTTCTGCACGAAGCAGAAGATTAAACCCCAACCAGGCAGGTTTTTATTGCTGGATTGTGCCAAAGCCACCCAGGCCAAGAGTCAGCCACCCTCAACACCTCAGGCTGCTGCTGCCACCCCCAGCTCCCCTGGTGGCACTCTGAGGTGAGCATCTGCTGCTCTCTCATGGTGAAATAAGCATTTTAACAGATCAGGAGCCTGCAGCAAATGAGTCAAAGCTAATCCTTAATCAGCGCTTGCTGGATCGCTAACCCCAGAGAAATTATTTCATGCTGGTTATTGGAACGATCAGAGCAGCTGGGGGTCTGCAGCTGCCCTCCCAGGCAGGGCCTGCTGCATCCAGGAGGGTCAGGAAATGATAGAAACACCCAAACAGACATGGGAGTGCCTGCAAATCCATCCAGAAAACAAAAAAATGGAGATATTTTATAGCATTTGGCTGCTTTATCTCTAAGGAATATTTTGTGTGGCTATAAAATTACTGAGTTAGACACATGCTATAATTCCAGTTAGACACATGCTATAATTCCAGTTAGACACATGCTTTAATTCCAGTTTTCCTCCCCATTCTCTTTCCCTTTTCCACTCTTTTCTCTCTTTTATATTTCCCTGGAAGGAGTTCTGTATCCAGCACTGATTTGGGGATTTACAGGAGTCCTCCCCTCCCCAACTGGTCCCAGCTTCCCTCATGAAGCTTTGATGAGGGTCAGGAAATCATAGAAACACCCAAACAGATATGGGAGAGCCTGGAAATCCTTCCAAAAACAACAAGAAATGGAGATATTTCACAGCATTTGGCTGCTTTATCACTAAGGAATGTTTTGTGTGGTTATAAAAGTTACTGAGTTAGACATGTGTTATAATTCCAGTTTTTCTCCCCATTCTTTTTCCCTTTTCCACTCTTTTCTCTCTTTCATATTTTCCTGTAAAGGGTTGTGTATCCAGCACTGATCTGGGGATTCACATTTGATTGGATTTGAAGGATTTGGAGGATTGGAGCCCTTGCCCAGCCCTGAGCTGGGGCGGTGCTGTGACCCCTGAGCTCACAGCCAGGCTCTGCAGGAGCTGCTCTCATTTTCCATGAAGTTCATGTCAGGCAAAGCTTCTCTGTCCCAGGAGCAGAATTCCAGGGCACACAAACAAACTTCCTGCCCTGCCCCAGCCCCTCCATCCCCTGGTTGTGCAATCTTACACCAACAGCTCCCAAACCTCTTCCTGCCCGGTTTGGTTTCACATTCCCCCACTGCTGGCCAAAGCCCAGCTCTCAGAACACTTTATTTACAAAATTCCCCTCTCTCCAAGGCTCAGGAATAGCCTCACTTGTCTCATCAGCAGATCCAGGGTTCTACCCATCTCTCCAGCCAGGTTTGCTATTTACAGCTGGGGAATTCTGTGCTCTCCTAAAGTTAAACCCAACTTTTAAACCTATTTTAACCTTTTAAACCTAGATTTGCTATTCACAGCTGGGGAATTCTGCATTCTCCAAAAGTTAAACCAAACTTTTAAACCTATTTAAACCTATTTTAACCTTTTAAAGCTAGGTTTGCTATTTACAGCTGGGGAATTCTGCATTCTCCAAAAGTTAAACCCAACTTTTAAACCTATTTAAAACTATTTTAACCTTTTAAACCTAGGTTTGCTATTTACAGCTGGGGAACTCTGTGCTCTCCAAAAGTTAAGCCCAACTTTTAAACCTATTTAAACCTATTTTAACCTTTTAAACCTTGATTTGCTATTTACAGCTGGGGAATTCTGTGCTCCCCAAAAGTTAAACCCAACTTTTAAACCTTTTAAACCTTGATTTGCTATTTACAGCTGGGGAATTCTGCATTCCCCAAAAGCTAAACCCAACTTCTAAACCTCTTTTAACCTTTTAAACCTTGATTTGCTATTTACATCTGGAGAATTCTGCATTCTCCAAAATTTAAACCAAACTCTTGAACCTATTTGAAACTATTTTAACCTTTTAAACCTTGATTTGCTATTTACAGCTGGAGAATTCTGTGTTCTCCAAAAGTTAAAACAAACTTTTAAAAGTACTTAAAGCTATTTTAATCTTTTAACCAATTTAAACATTTTAAACCCATTTTGTTATAGGTTTGCTATTTACAGCTGGAAAATTGTGCATTCTCCAAAAGTTAAACTCAACTTTTAAACCTTTTTAAACCTGTTTTGTTAAAAGAAAATAGGTTTGCTATTTACATCTTTAACTTCTGCATTCTCCAGAAGTTAAAACAAACTTTTAAACCTATTTTAACCTTTTAACCAATTTAAACCTTTTAAACCTATTTTGTTATAGGTTTGCTACTTACAGCTGGAGAATTCTGTGCTCTCCAAAAGTAAAACCCAACTTTTAAACCTATTTTAACCTTTTAAACCTATTTTGTTAAAACAAAATAGGTTTGCTATTTACAGCTGGATGAACTCTGCATTTTCCAAAAGATAAACTCTTGAACCTATTCTAACCATTTAACCAATTTAAACCTTTTAAATGTATTTTAAAATTACTTTGTTAAAACAAAATAGGTTTGCTATTTACAGCTGGGGAATTCTGCATTCTCCAAAAGTTAAACCAAACTTTTAAATGTATTTAATTAAACCTTTTACACCTTCTTTGTTATAGGTTTGCTATTTCCTGCTGGAGAATTCTCCAGAAGTTAAAACAAACTTTTAAACCTATTTTAACCTAATAACCTATTTAAACCTTTGTTAAAACAAAATAGGTTTCCTATTTACAGCTGGGGAATTCTGCATTCTCCAAAAGTTAAAATAAACCAATGGGGAAAAGGCACCAGAAACTGAAGGAAAATTGTCATTTCACTGGAACAGAGCCATCAAAATCCCAGGATTTTTGTCACTGGGCAGCTCAGAATTGGTTTTTCTCCATGTGCTTGTGAAGGGAATCAAAGCTGAGCTTTAGATTAAGATCAGCATTGTCACAGCAAGAATCAGACTCAGGATTTGACATTTTCCGGGCGTTAATCCGTGCAGCGTTTGGTTTCATTGAGACAAACACTTTTAATCATCACCAGGATTAAATTCATCAGTCAGACAAATCCATTCTGTTCGGAAAATTCACCCACAAACAGCAGGGGTTGATGTCCAAAAGGAGACAGAGCAGTCCTGGAACTTTATTCCAATCAAGGGAGAGGCCCTGGGGCATTCCCTGGGATATCTCCAATTTTTGGAGGACACAGCCTCCTTTTTATCCCAATTTCCCACATTTCCCTTCTCTCTTCCCCATTTCTGAGGTACTTAAGAGGTTCAGACTTCCCAGAACACCTGATCCCAAAGATTCCCCTCTAGTGTATAACCCTCCCTTTTCATTTTTAACTCTTACTGAATTTAGGGGTTTTTCTCCCCCATTGTTTCTTTCACCTTTCAATATCCAATTTCATTGATCAGCCAACCTACAGTTTATTTGTAAAAGCAAATTTCTTTTTCCATTCATCACTCAGTGGAATCCTTCCCATTGTTTCTTTCCTCTCCCAGTGCTGGTTTTATCTCCCAGCAGCCCCACAGCTGGTTTGCAAAGACAAATCCCTCATTGCTCTCAATTCCAAGCAGCAGCTCCCAAACCCAGCAGCCGCGGGAGGTACCTGAGCTCCTCCAGCATCTGCAGAGCACAAACCAGCCTCGCTTATCTTGGCCTGGATTTTTGGCCAAACAGCCAGGAGGGATTTCAGGGTCTGGCAAACATCCCCAGCCCTTGGGCTGTTGTGCCTCTCTCCTTGACACCACCACAGGAGTTAAAGAAACATTTTCCAACATTTTCCCTGCTGGGATGTTTCACATTCTCCAGCTCTGCTGAACTTTGCTCACCAAACCCTTTTCCAGTTTTCCTTGTAAAACTCCAAGCCATGAAGGGGCCTTAAACAGAGAAGAATATAAGGCAATTGAAGCGTTGATTACTGTGCCCCTGTTCTCAGCAGGATATTCCTTTCCCAAGTATTTACACACTTCTACTCCTGAAAATTTAAGATATTTTGTCAACATAAATGTAAATCTTCACAAAAGTAAAATTCAGTGTATAGGACAAACCCCAGGGCTGAGCACCCGGATTGGCTGCCCTGCCTAGGGTTAGGCTTAGGGTTAGGGTTAGAGTTAGGGTTAGAGTTAGGGTTAGGGTTAGGGTTAGGGTTCTGCAAAATAAAGGCCCAGAGCTCCAGGCACACTGCAGCTGCAAAGGGCATCCCAGGGGCATTGCAAAACTGCCACAACCTGGCCTTTTCGAGGGCTTCCTCCTTGGCACCTACCCTAAACCTAGGCTGATTGGCTGCCCTGCCTAGGGTTAGGGTTAGGGTTAGGGTTAGGGTTAGGGTTAGGGTTAGGGTTAGAGTTAGGGTTCTGCAAACTAAAAGGCCCAGAGCTCCAGGCACACTGCAGCTGCAAAGGGCATCCCAGGGGCATTGCAAAACTGCCACCACCTGGCATCCTCGAGGGCTTTCTCCTTGGCACCTGCACTAACCCTAGGCTGATTGGCTGCCCTGCCTAGGGTTAGGGTTAGGGTTAGGGTTAGGGTTAGAGTTAGGGTTCTGCAAACTAAAAGGCCCAGAGCTCCAGGCACACTGCAGCTGCAAAGGGCATCCCAGGGGCATTGCAAAACTGCCACAACCTGGCCTCCTCGAGGGCTTTCTCCTTGGCACCTGCCCTAACCCTAGGCTGATTGGCTGCCCTGCCTAGGGTTAGGGTTAGGGTTAGGGTTAGGGTTAGGGTTAGAGTTAGGGTTCTGCAAACTAAAAGGCCCAGAGCTCCAGGCACACTGCAGCTGCAAAGGGCATCCCAGGGGCATTGCAAAACTGCCACAACCTGGCATCCTCGAGGGCTTTCTCCTTGGCACCTGCCCTAACCCTAGGCTGATTGGCTGCCCTGCCTAGGGTTAGGGTTAGGGTTAGGGTTAGGGTTCTGCAAACTAAAAGGCCCAGAGCTCCAGGCACACTGCAGCTGCAAAGGGCATCCCAGGGGCATTGCAAAACTGCCACAACCTGGCCTCCTCGAGGGCTTTCTCCTTGGCACCTGCACTAACCCTAGGCTGATTGGCTGCCCTGCCTAGGGTTAGGGTTAGGGTTAGGGTTAGGGTTAGGGTTAGGGTTCTGCAAACTAAAAGGCCCAGAGCTCCCGGCACACTGCAGCTGCAAAGGGCATCCCAGGGGCATTGCAAAACTGCCACAACCTGGCCTCCTCGAGGGCTTTCTCCTTGGCACCAGCTCTAACCCTAGGCTGATTGGCTGCCCTGCCTAGGGTTAGGGTTAGGGTTAGGGTTAGGGTTAGGGTTAGGGTTAGAGTTAGGGTTCTGCAAACTAAAAGGCCTAGAGCTCCCGGCACACTGCAGCTGCAAAGGGCATCCCAGGGGCATTGCAAAACTGCCACAACCTGGCCTCCTCGAGGGCTTTCTCCTTGGCACCTGCCCTAACCCTAGGCTGATTGGCTGCCCTGCCTAGGGTTAGGGTTAGGGTTAGGGTTAGGGTTAGAGTTAGGGTTCTGCAAACTAAAAGGCCTAGAGCTCCAGGCACACTGCAGCTGCAAAGGGCATCCCAGGGGCATTGCAAAACTGCCACAACCTGGCCTCCTCGAGGGCTTTCTCCTTGGCACCTGCCCTAACCCTAGGCTGATTGGCTGCCCTGCCTAGGGTTAGGGTTAGGGTTAGGGTTAGGGTTAGAGTTAGGGTTCTGCAAACTAAAAGGCCCAGAGCTCCAGGCACACTGCAGCTGCAAAGGGCATCCCAGGGGCATTGCAAAACTGCCACAACCTGGCCTCCTCGAGGGCTTTCTCCTTGGCACCTGCCCTAACCCTAGGCTGATTGGCTGCCCTGCCTAGGGTTATGGTTAGGGTTAGGGTTAGGGTTAGGGTTAGGGTTAGGGTTAGGGTTAGGGTTAGGGTTAGGGTTAGGGTTAGAGTTAGGGTTCTGCAAACTAAAAGGCCTAGAGCTCCAGGCACACTGCAGCTGCAAAGGGCATCCCAGGGGCATTGCAAAACTGCCACAACCTGGCCTCCTCGAGGGCTTTCTCCTTGGCACCTGCCCTAACCCTAGGCTGATTGGCTGCCCTGCCTAGGGTTAGGGTTAGGGTTAGGGTTAGGGTTAGGGTTAGGGTTCTGCAAACTAAAAGGCCCAGAGCTCCAGGCACACTGCAGCTGCAAAGGGCATCCCAGGGGCATTGCAAAACTGCCACAACCTGGCCTCCTCGAGGGCTTTCTCCTTGGCACCTGCCCTAACCCTAGGCTGATTGGCTGCCCTGCCTAGGGTTAGGGTTAGGGTTAGGGTTAGGGTTAGGGTTAGAGTTAGGGTTCTGCAAACTAAAAGGCCTAGAGCTCCAGGCACACTGCAGCTGCAAAGGGCATCCCAGGGGCATTGCAAAACTGCCACAACCTGGCCTCCTCGAGGGCTTTCTCCTTGGCACCTGCCCTAACCCTAGGCTGATTGGCTGCCCTGCCTAGGGTTAGGGTTAGGGTTAGGGTTAGGGTTAGGGTTAGGGTTCTGCAAACTAAAAGGCCCAGAGCTCCAGGCACACTGCAGCTGCAAAGGGCATCCCAGGGGCATTGCAAAACTGCCACAACCTGGCCTCCTCGAGGGCTTTCTCCTTGGCACCAGCTCTAACCCTAGGCTGATTGGCTGCCCTGCCTAGGGTTAGGGTTAGGGTTAGGGTTAGGGTTAGGGTTAGGGTTAGGGTTAGAGTTAGGGTTCTGCAGACTAAAAGGCCTAGAGCTCCCGGCACACTGCAGCTGCAAAGGGCATCCCAGGGGCATTGCAAAAACTGCCACAACCTGGCCTCCTCGAGGGCTTTCTCCTTGGCACCTGCCCTAACCCTAGGCTGATTGGCTGCCCTGCCTAGGGTTAGGGTTAGGGTTAGAGTTAGGGTTCTGCAAACTAAAAGGCCTAGAGCTCCAGGCACACTGCAGCTGCAAAGGGCATCCCAGGGGCATTGCAAAACTGCCACCACCTGGCCTCCTCGAGGGCTTTCTCCTTGGCACCTGCCCTAACCCTAGGCTGATTGGCTGCCCTGCCTAGGGTTAGGGTTAGGGTTAGGGTTAGGGTTAGGGTTAGGGTTAGGGTTAGGGTTAGGGTTAGGGTTAGAGTTAGGGTTCTGCAAACTAAAAGGCCTAGAGCTCCAGGCACACTGCAGCTGCAAAGGGCATCCCAGGGGCATTGCAAAACTGCCACAACCTGGCCTCCTCGAGGGCTTTCTCCTTGGCACCTGCCCTAACCCTAGGCTGATTGGCTGCCCTGCCTAGGGTTAGGGTTAGGGTTAGGGTTAGGGTTAGGGTTAGGGTTCTGCAAACTAAAAGGCCCAGAGCTCCAGGCACACTGCAGCTGCAAAGGGCATCCCAGGGGCATTGCAAAACTGCCACAACCTGGCCTCCTCGAGGGCTTTCTCCTTGGCACCTGCCCTAACCCTAGGCTGATTGGCTGCCCTGCCTAGGGTTAGGGTTAGGGTTAGGGTTAGGGTTAGGGTTAGGGTTAGGGTTAGAGTTAGGGTTCTGCAAACTAAAAGGCCCAGAGCTCCAGGCACACTGCAGCTGCAAAGGGCATCCCAGGGGCATTGCAAAACTGCCACAACCTGGCATCCTCGAGGGCTTTCTCCTTGGCACCAGCTCTAACCCTAGGCTGTTTGGCTGCCCTGCCTAGGGTTAGGGTTAGGGTTAGGGTTAGGGTTAGGGTTAGGGTTAGGGTTAGGGTTCTGCAAACTAAAAGGCCCAGAGCTCCAGGCACACTGCAGCTGCAAAGGGCATCCCAGGGGCATTGCAAAACTGCCACAACCTGGCCTCCTCGAGGGCTTTCTCCTTGGCACCTGCCCTAACCCTAGGCTGATTGGCTGCCCTGCCTAGGGTTAGGGTTAGGGTTAGGGTTAGGGTTAGGGTTAGGGTTCTGCAAACTAAATGGCCCAGAGCTCCAGGCACACTGCAGCTGCAAAGGGCATCCCAGGGGCATTGCAAAACTGCCACAACCTGGCATCCTCGAGGGCTTTCTCCTTGGCACCTGCCCTAACCCTAGGCTGATTGGCTGCCCTGCCTAGGGTTAGGGTTAGGGTTAGGGTTAGGGTTAGAGTTAGGGTTCTGCAAACTAAAAGGCCCAGAGCTCCAGGCACACTGCAGCTGCAAAGGGCATCCCAGGGGCATTGCAAAACTGCCACAACCTGGCCTCCTCGAGGGCTTTCTCCTTGGCACCTGCCCTAACCCTAGGCTGATTGGCTGCCCTGCCTAGGGTTAGGGTTAGGGTTAGGGTTAGGGTTAGAGTTAGGGTTCTGCAAACTAAAAGGCCAAGAGCTCCAGGCACACTGCAGCTGCAAAGGGCATCCCAGGGGCATTGCAAAACTGCCACAACCTGGCCTCCTCGAGGGCTTTCTCCTTGGCACCTGCCCTAACCCTAGGCTGATTGGCTGCCCTGCCTAGGGTTAGGGTTAGGGTTAGGGTTAGGGTTAGGGTTCTGCAAACTAAAAGGCCCAGAGCTCCAGGCACACTGCAGCTGCAAAGGGCATCCCAGGGGCATTGCAAAACTGCCACAACCTGGCCTCCTCGAGGGCTTTCTCCTTGGCACCTGCCCTAACCCTAGGCTGATTGGCTGCCCTGCCTAGGGTTAGGGTTAGGGTTAGGGTTAGGGTTAGGGTTAGGGTTAGAGTTAGGGTTCTGCAAACTAAAAGGCCTAGAGCTCCAGGCACACTGCAGCTGCAAAGGGCATCCCAGGGGCATTGCAAAACTGCCACAACCTGGCCTCCTCGAGGGCTTTCTCCTTGGCACCTGCACTAACCCTAGGCTGATTGGCTGCCCTGCCTAGGGTTAGGGTTAGGGTTAGGGTTAGGGTTAGGGTTAGGGTTCTGCAAACTAAAAGGCCCAGAGCTCCAGGCACACTGCAGCTGCAAAGGGCATCCCAGGGGCATTGCAAAACTGCCACAACCTGGCCTCCTCGAGGGCTTTCTCCTTGGCACCTGCCCTAACCCTAGGCTGATTGGCTGCCCTGCCTAGGGTTAGGGTTAGGGTTAGGGTTAGGGTTAGGGTTAGAGTTAGGGTTCTGCAAACTAAAAGGCCTAGAGCTCCAGGGACACTGCAGCTGCAAAGGGCATCCCAGGGGCATTGCAAAACTGCCACAACCTGGCCTCCTCGAGGGCTTTCTCCTTGGCACCTGCCCTAACCCTAGGCTGATTGGCTGCCCTGCCTAGGGTTAGGGTTAGGGTTAGGGTTAGGGTTAGGGTTAGGGTTAGGGTTAGGGTTAGAGTTAGGGTTCTGCAAACTAAAAGGCCCAGAGCTCCAGGCACACTGCAGCTGCAAAGGGCATCCCAGGGGCATTGCAAAACTGCCACAACCTGGCCTCCTCGAGGGCTTTCTCCTTGGCACCTGCCCTAACCCTAGGCTGATTGGCTGCCCTGCCTAGGGTTAGGGTTAGGGTTAGGGTTAGGGTTAGGGTTAGGGTTCTGCAAACTAAAAGGACCAGAGCTCCAGGCACACTGCAGCTGCAAAGGGCATCCCAGGGGCATTGCAAAACTGCCACAACCTGGCCTCCTCGAGGGCTTTCTCCTTGGCACCTGCCCTAACCCTAGGCTGATTGGCTGCCCTGCCTAGGGTTAGGGTTAGGGTTAGGGTTAGGGTTAGGGTTAGAGTTAGGGTTCTGCAAACTAAAAGGCCTAGAGCTCCAGGCACACTGCAGCTGCAAAGGGCATCCCAGGGGCATTGCAAAACTGCCACAACCTGGCCTCCTCGAGGGCTTTCTCCTTGGCACCTGCCCTAACCCTAGGCTGATTGGCTGCCCTGCCTAGGGTTAGGGTTAGGGTTAGGGTTAGGGTTAGGGTTAGGGTTAGGGTTAGGGTTAGGGTTAGGGTTAGAGTTAGGGTTCTGCAAACTAAAAGGCCCAGAGCTCCAGGCACACTGCAGCTGCAAAGGGCATCCCAGGGGCATTGCAAAACTGCCACAACCTGGCCTCCTCGAGGGCTTTCTCCTTGGCACCTGCCCTAACCCTAGGCTGATTGGCTGCCCTGCCTAGGGTTAGGGTTAGGGTTAGGGTTAGGGTTAGGGTTAGGGTTAGGGTTAGGGTTCTGCAAACTAAAAGGCCCAGAGCTCCAGGCACACTGCAGCTGCAAAGGGCATCCCAGGGGCATTGCAAAACTGCCACAACCTGGCCTCCTCGAGGGCTTTCTCCTTGGCACCTGCCCTAACCCTAGGCTGATTGGCTGCCCTGCCTAGGGTTAGGGTTAGGGTTAGGGTTAGGGTTAGGGTTAGGGTTCTGCAAACTAAAAGGCCCAGAGCTCCAGGCACACTGCAGCTGCAAAGGGCATCCCAGGGGCATTGCAAAACTGCCACAACCTGGCCTCCTCGAGGGCTTTCTCCTTGGCACCTGCCCTAACCCTAGGCTGATTGGCTGCCCTGCCGAGGGTTAGGGTTAGGGTTAGGGTTAGGGTTAGGGTTAGGGTTCGGGTTAGAGTTAGGGTTCTGCAAACTAAAAGGCCCAGAGCTCCAGGCACACTGCAGCTGCAAAGGGCATCCCAGGGGCATTGCAAAACTGCCACAACCTGGCCTCCTCGAGGGCTTTCTCCTTGGCACCTGCCCTAACCCTAGGCTGATTGGCTGCCCTGCCTAGGGTTAGGGTTAGGGTTAGGGTTAGGGTTAGAGTTAGGGTTCTGCAAACTAAAAGGCCCAGAGCTCCCGGCACACTGCAGCTGCAAAGGGCATCCCAGGGGCATTGCAAAACTGCCACAACCTGGCCTCCTCGAGGGCTTTCTCCTTGGCACCTGCCCTAACCCTAGGCTGATTGGCTGCCCTGCCTAGGGTTAGCGTTAGGGTTAGGGTTAGGGTTAGGGTTCTGCAAACTAAAAGGCCCAGAGCTCCAGGCACACTGCAGCTGCAAAGGGCATCCCAGGGGCATTGCAAAACTGCCACCACCTGGCCTCCTCGAGGGCTTTCTCCTTGGCACCAGCTCTAACCCTAGGCTGATTGGCTGCCCTGCCTAGGGTTAGGGTTAGGGTTAGGGTTAGGGTTAGAGTTAGGGTTCTGCAAACTAAAAGGCCCAGAGCTCCTGGCACACTGCAGCTGCAAAGGGCATCCCAGGGGCATTGCAAAACTGCCACAACCTGGCCTCCTCGAGGGCTTTCTCCTTGGCACCTGCCCTAACCCTAGGCTGATTGGCTGCCCTGCCTAGGGTTAGGGTTAGGGTTAGGGTTAGGGTTAGGGTTAGGGTTAGAGTTAGGGTTCTGCAAACTAAAAGGCCTAGAGCTCCCGGCACACTGCAGCTGCAAAGGGCATCCCAGGGGCATTGCAAAACTGCCACAACCTGGCCTCCTCGAGGGCTTTCTCCTTGGCACCTGCCCTAACCCTAGGCTGATTGGCTGCCCTGCCTAGGGTTAGGGTTAGGGTTAGGGTTAGGGTTAGAGTTAGGGTTCTGCAAACTAAAAGGCCTAGAGCTCCAGGCACACTGCAGCTGCAAAGGGCATCCCAGGGGCATTGCAAAACTGCCACAACCTGGCCTCCTCGAGGGCTTTCTCCTTGGCACCTGCCCTAACCCTAGGCTGATTGGCTGCCCTGCCTAGGGTTAGGGTTAGGGTTAGGGTTAGGGTTAGGGTTAGGGTTAGGGTTAGGGTTAGAGTTAGGGTTCTGCAAACTAAAAGGCCCAGAGCTCCAGGCACACTGCAGCTGCAAAGGGCATCCCAGGGGCATTGCAAAACTGCCACAACCTGGCCTCCTCGAGGGCTTTCTCCTTGGCACCAGCTCTAACCCTAGGCTGATTGGCTGCCCTGCCTAGGGTTAGGGTTAGGGTTAGGGTTAGGGTTAGAGTTAGGGTTCTGCAAACTAAAAGGCCCAGAGCTCCAGGCACACTGCAGCTGCAAAGGGCATCCCAGGGGCATTGCAAAACTGCCACAACCTGGCCTCCTAGAGGGCTTTCTCCTTGGCACCTGCCCTAACCCTAGGCTGATTGGCTGCCCTGCCTAGGGTTAGGGTTAGGGTTAGGGTTAGGGTTAGGGTTAGGGTTAGAGTTAGGGTTCTGCAAACTAAAAGGCCTAGAGCTCCAGGCACACTGCAGCTGCAAAGGGCATCCCAGGGGCATTGCAAAACTGCCACCACCTGGCCTCCTCGAGGGCTTTCTCCTTGGCACCTGCCCTAACCCTAGGCTGATTGGCTGCCCTGCCTAGGGTTAGGGTTAGGGTTAGGGTTAGAGTTAGGGTTCTGCAAACTAAAAGGCCCAGAGCTCCAGGCACACTGCAGCTGCAAAGGGCATCCCAGGGGCATTGCAAAACTGCCACAACCTGGCCTCCTCGAGGGCTTTCTCCTTGGCACCTGCCCTAACCCTAGGCTGATTGGCTGCCCTGCCTAGGGTTAGGGTTAGGGTTAGGGTTAGGGTTAGGGTTAGGGTTAGGGTTAGGGTTAGGGTTAGGGTTAGAGTTAGGGTTCTGCAAACTAAAAGGCCTAGAGCTCCAGGCATACTGCAGCTGCAAAGGGCATCCCAGGGGCATTGCAAAACTGCCACAACCTGGCCTCCTCGAGGGCTTTCTCCTTGGCACCTGCCCTAACCCTAGGCTGATTGGCTGCCCTGCCTAGGGTTAGGGTTAGGGTTAGGGTTAGGGTTAGGGTTCTGCAAACTAAAAGGCCCAGAGCTCCAGGCACACTGCAGCTGCAAAGGGCATCCCAGGGGCATTGCAAAACTGCCACAACCTGGCCTCCTCGAGGGCTTTCTCCTTGGCACCTGCCCTAACCCTAGGCTGATTGGCTGCCCTGCCTAGGGTTAGGGTTAGGGTTAGGGTTAGGGTTAGGGTTAGGGTTAGGGTTAGAGTTAGGGTTCTGCAAACTAAAAGGCCCAGAGCTCCAGGCACACTGCAGCTGCAAAGGGCATCCCAGGGGCATTGCAAAACTGCCACAACCTGGCATCCTCGAGGGCTTTCTCCTTGGCACCAGCTCTAACCCTAGGCTGTTTGGCTGCCCTGCCTAGGGTTAGGGTTAGGGTTAGGGTTAGGGTTAGGGTTAGGGTTAGGGTTAGGGTTAGGGTTAGAGTTAGGGTTCTGCAAACTAAAAGGCCCAGAGCTCCAGGCACACTGCAGCTGCAAAGGGCATCCCAGGGGCATTGCAAAACTGCCACAACCTGGCCTCCTCGAGGGCTTTCTCCTTGGCACCTGCCCTAACCCTAGGCTGATTGGCTGCCCTGCCTAGGGTTAGGGTTAGGGTTAGGGTTAGGGTTAGGGTTAGGGTTCTGCAAACTAAAAGGCCCAGAGCTCCAGGCACACTGCAGCTGCAAAGGGCATCCCAGGGGCATTGCAAAACTGCCACAACCTGGCATCCTCGAGGGCTTTCTCCTTGGCACCTGCCCTAACCCTAGGCTGATTGGCTGCCCTGCCTAGGGTTAGGGTTAGGGTTAGGGTTAGGGTTAGGGTTAGGGTTCTGCAAACTAAAAGGCCCAGAGCTCCAGGCACACTGCAGCTGCAAAGGGCATCCCAGGGGCATTGCAAAACTGCCACAACCTGGCCTCCTCGAGGGCTTTCTCCTTGGCACCTGCCCAAACCCTAGGCTGATTGGCTGCCCTGCCTAGGGTTAGGGTTAGGGTTAGGGTTAGGGTTAGAGTTAGGGTTCTGCAAACTAAAAGGCCAAGAGCTCCAGGCACACTGCAGCTGCAAAGGGCATCCCAGGGGCATTGCAAAACTGCCACAACCTGGCCTCCTCGAGGGCTTTCTCCTTGGCACCTGCCCTAACCCTAGGCTGATTGGCTGCCCTGCCTAGGGTTAGGGTTAGGGTTAGGGTTAGGGTTAGGGTTAGGGTTCTGCAAACTAAAAGGCCCAGAGCTCCAGGCACACTGCAGCTGCAAAGGGCATCCCAGGGGCATTGCAAAACTGCCACAACCTGGCCTCCTCGAGGGCTTTCTCCTTGGCACCTGCCCTAACCCTAGGCTGATTGGCTGCCCTGCCTAGGGTTAGGGTTAGGGTTAGGGTTAGGGTTAGGGTTAGGGTTAGGGTTAGAGTTAGGGTTCTGCAAACTAAAAGGCCTAGAGCTCCAGGCACACTGCAGCTGCAAAGGGCATCCCAGGGGCATTGCAAAACTGCCACAACCTGGCCTCCTCGAGGGCTTTCTCCTTGGCACCTGCCCTAACCCTAGGCTGATTGGCTGCCCTGCCTAGGGTTAGGGTTAGGGTTAGGGTTAGGGTTACGGTTAGGGTTCTGCAAACTAAAAGGCCCAGAGCTCCAGGCACACTGCAGCTGCAAAGGGCATCCCAGGGGCATTGCAAAACTGCCACAACCTGGCCTCCTCGAGGGCTTTCTCCTTGGCACCTGCCCTAACCCTAGGCTGATTGGCTGCCCTGCCTAGGGTTAGGGTTAGGGTTAGGGTTAGGGTTAGGGTTAGGGTTAGGGTTAGGGTTAGGGTTCGGGTTAGAGTTAGGGTTCTGCAAACTAAAAGGCCCAGAGCTCCAGGCACACTGCAGCTGCAAAGGGCATCCCAGGGGCATTGCAAAACTGCCACAACCTGGCCTCCTCGAGGGCTTTCTCCTTGGCACCTGCCCTAACCCTAGGCTGATTGGCTGCCCTGCCTAGGGTTAGGGTTAGGGTTAGGGTTAGGGTTAGGGTTAGGGTTAGAGTTAGGGTTCTGCAAACTAAAAGGCCTAGAGCTCCAGGCACACTGCAGCTGCAAAGGGCATCCCAGGGGCATTGCAAAACTGCCACAACCTGGCCTCCTCGAGGGCTTTCTCCTTGGCACCAGCTCTAACCCTAGGCTGATTGGCTGCCCTGCCTAGGGTTAGGGTTAGGGTTAGGGTTAGGGTTAGGGTTAGGGTTAGAGTTAGGGTTCTGCAAACTAAAAGGCCCAGAGCTCCAGGCACACTGCAGCTGCAAAGGGCATCCCAGGGGCATTGCAAAACTGCCACAACCTGGCCTCCTCGAGGGCTTTCTCCTTGGCACCTGCCCTAACCCTAGGCTGATTGGCTGCCCTGCCTAGGGTTAGGGTTAGGGTTAGGGTTAGGGTTAGGGTTAGGGTTCTGCAAACTAAAAGGCCCAGAGCTCCAGGCACACTGCAGCTGCAAAGGGCATCCCAGGGGCATTGCAAAACTGCCACAACCTGGCCTCCTCGAGGGCTTTCTCCTTGGCACCTGCCCTAACCCTAGGCTGATTGGCTGCCCTGCCTAGGGTTAGGGTTAGGGTTAGGGTTAGGGTTAGGGTTAGGGTTAGGGTTAGGGTTAGGGTTAGAGTTAGGGTTCTGCAAACTAAAAGGCCCAGAGCTCCAGGCACACTGCAGCTGCAAAGGGCATCCCAGGGGCATTGCAAAACTGCCACAACCTGGCCTCCTCGAGGGCTTTCTCCTTGGCACCTGCCCTAACCCTAGGCTGATTGGCTGCCCTGCCTAGGGTTAGGGTTAGGGTTAGGGTTAGGGTTAGAGTTAGGGTTCTGCAAACTAAAAGGCCCAGAGCTCCAGGCACACTGCAGCTGCAAAGGGCATCCCAGGGGCATTGCAAAACTGCCACAACCTGGCCTCCTCGAGGGCTTTCTCCTTGGCACCAGCTCTAACCCTAGGCTGATTGGCTGCCCTGCCTAGGGTTAGGGTTAGGGTTAGGGTTAGGGTTAGAGTTAGGGTTCTGCAAACTAAAAGGCCCAGAGCTCCAGGCACACTGCAGCTGCAAAGGGCATCCCAGGGGCATTGCAAAACTGCCACAACCTGGCCTCCTCGAGGGCTTTCTCCTTGGCACCTGCCCTAACCCTAGGCTGATTGGCTGCCCTGCCTAGGGTTAGGGTTAGGGTTAGGGTTAGGGTTAGGGTTAGGGTTAGGGTTAGAGTTAGGGTTCTGCAAACTAAAAGGCCTAGAGCTCCAGGCACACTGCAGCTGCAAAGGGCATCCCAGGGGCATTGCAAAACTGCCACAACCTGGCCTCCTCGAGGGCTTTCTCCTTGGCACCAGCTCTAACCCTAGGCTGATTGGCTGCCCTGCCTAGGGTTAGGGTTAGGGTTAGGGTTAGGGTTAGGGTTAGGGTTCTGCAAACTAAAAGGCCCAGAGCTCCAGGCACACTGCAGCTGCAAAGGGCATCCCAGGGGCATTGCAAAACTGCCACAACCTGGCCTCCTCGAGGGCTTTCTCCTTGGCACCTGCCCTAACCCTAGGCTGATTGGCTGCCCTGCCTAGGGTTAGGGTTAGGGTTAGGGTTAGGGTTAGGGTTAGGGTTAGAGTTAGGGTTCTGCAAACTAAAAGGCCTAGAGCTCCCGGCACACTGCAGCTGCAAAGGGCATCCCAGGGGCATTGCAAAACTGCCACAACCTGGCCTCCTCGAGGGCTTTCTCCTTGGCACCTGCCCTAACCCTAGGCTGATTGGCTGCCCTGCCTAGGGTTAGGGTTAGGGTTAGGGTTAGGGTTAGAGTTAGGGTTCTGCAAACTAAAAGGCCTAGAGCTCCAGGCACACTGCAGCTGCAAAGGGCATCCCAGGGGCATTGCAAAACTGCCACAACCTGGCCTCCTCGAGGGCTTTCTCCTTGGCACCTGCCCTAACCCTAGGCTGATTGGCTGCCCTGCCTAGGGTTAGGGTTAGGGTTAGGGTTAGGGTTAGGGTTAGGGTTAGGGTTAGGGTTAGAGTTAGGGTTCTGCAAACTAAAAGGCCCAGAGCTCCAGGCACACTGCAGCTGCAAAGGGCATCCCAGGGGCATTGCAAAACTGCCACAACCTGGCCTCCTCGAGGGCTTTCTCCTTGGCACCAGCTCTAACCCTAGGCTGATTGGCTGCCCTGCCTAGGGTTAGGGTTAGGGTTAGGGTTAGGGTTAGAGTTAGGGTTCTGCAAACTAAAAGGCCCAGAGCTCCAGGCACACTGCAGCTGCAAAGGGCATCCCAGGGGCATTGCAAAACTGCCACAACCTGGCCTCCTAGAGGGCTTTCTCCTTGGCACCTGCCCTAACCCTAGGCTGATTGGCTGCCCTGCCTAGGGTTAGGGTTAGGGTTAGGGTTAGGGTTAGGGTTAGGGTTAGGGTTAGAGTTAGGGTTCTGCAAACTAAAAGGCCTAGAGCTCCAGGCACACTGCAGCTGCAAAGGGCATCCCAGGGGCATTGCAAAACTGCCACCACCTGGCCTCCTCGAGGGCTTTCTCCTTGGCACCTGCCCTAACCCTAGGCTGATTGGCTGCCCTGCCTAGGGTTAGGGTTAGGGTTAGGGTTAGAGTTAGGGTTCTGCAAACTAAAAGGCCCAGAGCTCCAGGCACACTGCAGCTGCAAAGGGCATCCCAGGGGCATTGCAAAACTGCCACAACCTGGCCTCCTCGAGGGCTTTCTCCTTGGCACCTGCCCTAACCCTAGGCTGATTGGCTGCCCTGCCTAGGGTTAGGGTTAGGGTTAGGGTTAGGGTTAGGGTTAGGGTTAGGGTTAGGGTTAGGGTTAGGGTTAGAGTTAGGGTTCTGCAAACTAAAAGGCCTAGAGCTCCAGGCATACTGCAGCTGCAAAGGGCATCCCAGGGGCATTGCAAAACTGCCACAACCTGGCCTCCTCGAGGGCTTTCTCCTTGGCACCTGCCCTAACCCTAGGCTGATTGGCTGCCCTGCCTAGGGTTAGGGTTAGGGTTAGGGTTAGGGTTAGGGTTCTGCAAACTAAAAGGCCCAGAGCTCCAGGCACACTGCAGCTGCAAAGGGCATCCCAGGGGCATTGCAAAACTGCCACAACCTGGCCTCCTCGAGGGCTTTCTCCTTGGCACCTGCCCTAACCCTAGGCTGATTGGCTGCCCTGCCTAGGGTTAGGGTTAGGGTTAGGGTTAGGGTTAGGGTTAGGGTTAGAGTTAGGGTTCTGCAAACTAAAAGGCCCAGAGCTCCAGGCACACTGCAGCTGCAAAGGGCATCCCAGGGGCATTGCAAAACTGCCACAACCTGGCATCCTCGAGGGCTTTCTCCTTGGCACCAGCTCTAACCCTAGGCTGTTTGGCTGCCCTGCCTAGGGTTAGGGTTAGGGTTAGGGTTAGGGTTAGGGTTAGGGTTAGGGTTAGGGTTAGGGTTAGAGTTAGGGTTCTGCAAACTAAAAGGCCCAGAGCTCCAGGCACACTGCAGCTGCAAAGGGCATCCCAGGGGCATTGCAAAACTGCCACAACCTGGCCTCCTCGAGGGCTTTCTCCTTGGCACCTGCCCTAACCCTAGGCTGATTGGCTGCCCTGCCTAGGGTTAGGGTTAGGGTTAGGGTTAGGGTTAGGGTTAGGGTTCTGCAAACTAAAAGGCCCAGAGCTCCAGGCACACTGCAGCTGCAAAGGGCATCCCAGGGGCATTGCAAAACTGCCACAACCTGGCATCCTCGAGGGCTTTCTCCTTGGCACCTGCCCTAACCCTAGGCTGATTGGCTGCCCTGCCTAGGGTTAGGGTTAGGGTTAGGGTTAGGGTTAGAGTTAGGGTTCTGCAAACTAAAAGGCCCAGAGCTCCAGGCACACTGCAGCTGCAAAGGGCATCCCAGGGGCATTGCAAAACTGCCACAACCTGGCCTCCTCGAGGGCTTTCTCCTTGGCACCTGCCCAAACCCTAGGCTGATTGGCTGCCCTGCCTAGGGTTAGGGTTAGGGTTAGGGTTAGGGTTAGAGTTAGGGTTCTGCAAACTAAAAGGCCAAGAGCTCCAGGCACACTGCAGCTGCAAAGGGCATCCCAGGGGCATTGCAAAACTGCCACAACCTGGCCTCCTCGAGGGCTTTCTCCTTGGCACCTGCCCTAACCCTAGGCTGATTGGCTGCCCTGCCTAGGGTTAGGGTTAGGGTTAGGGTTAGGGTTAGGGTTAGGGTTCTGCAAACTAAAAGGCCCAGAGCTCCAGGCACACTGCAGCTGCAAAGGGCATCCCAGGGGCATTGCAAAACTGCCACAACCTGGCCTCCTCGAGGGCTTTCTCCTTGGCACCTGCCCTAACCCTAGGCTGATTGGCTGCCCTGCCTAGGGTTAGGGTTAGGGTTAGGGTTAGGGTTAGGGTTAGGGTTAGGGTTAGAGTTAGGGTTCTGCAAACTAAAAGGCCTAGAGCTCCAGGCACACTGCAGCTGCAAAGGGCATCCCAGGGGCATTGCAAAACTGCCACAACCTGGCCTCCTCGAGGGCTTTCTCCTTGGCACCTGCCCTAACCCTAGGCTGATTGGCTGCCCTGCCTAGGGTTAGGGTTAGGGTTAGGGTTAGGGTTAGGGTTAGGGTTCTGCAAACTAAAAGGCCCAGAGCTCCAGGCACACTGCAGCTGCAAAGGGCATCCCAGGGGCATTGCAAAACTGCCACAACCTGGCCTCCTCGAGGGCTTTCTCCTTGGCACCTGCCCTAACCCTAGGCTGATTGGCTGCCCTGCCTAGGGTTAGGGTTAGGGTTAGGGTTAGGGTTAGGGTTAGGGTTAGGGTTAGGGTTCGGGTTAGAGTTAGGGTTCTGCAAACTAAAAGGCCCAGAGCTCCAGGCACACTGCAGCTGCAAAGGGCATCCCAGGGGCATTGCAAAACTGCCACAACCTGGCCTCCTCGAGGGCTTTCTCCTTGGCACCTGCCCTAACCCTAGGCTGATTGGCTGCCCTGCCTAGGGTTAGGGTTAGGGTTAGGGTTAGGGTTAGGGTTAGGGTTAGAGTTAGGGTTCTGCAAACTAAAAGGCCTAGAGCTCCAGGCACACTGCAGCTGCAAAGGGCATCCCAGGGGCATTGCAAAACTGCCACAACCTGGCCTCCTCGAGGGCTTTCTCCTTGGCACCAGCTCTAACCCTAGGCTGATTGGCTGCCCTGCCTAGGGTTAGGGTTAGGGTTAGGGTTAGGGTTAGGGTTAGGGTTAGAGTTAGGGTTCTGCAAACTAAAAGGCCCAGAGCTCCAGGCACACTGCAGCTGCAAAGGGCATCCCAGGGGCATTGCAAAACTGCCACAACCTGGCCTCCTCGAGGGCTTTCTCCTTGGCACCTGCCCTAACCCTAGGCTGATTGGCTGCCCTGCCTAGGGTTAGGGTTAGGGTTAGGGTTAGGGTTAGGGTTAGGGTTAGGGTTCTGCAAACTAAAAGGCCCAGAGCTCCAGGCACACTGCAGCTGCAAAGGGCATCCCAGGGGCATTGCAAAACTGCCACAACCTGGCCTCCTCGAGGGCTTTCTCCTTGGCACCTGCCCTAACCCTAGGCTGATTGGCTGCCCTGCCTAGGGTTAGGGTTAGGGTTAGGGTTAGGGTTAGGGTTAGGGTTAGGGTTAGGGTTAGGGTTAGAGTTAGGGTTCTGCAAACTAAAAGGCCCAGAGCTCCAGGCACACTGCAGCTGCAAAGGGCATCCCAGGGGCATTGCAAAACTGCCACAACCTGGCCTCCTCGAGGGCTTTCTCCTTGGCACCTGCCCTAACCCTAGGCTGATTGGCTGCCCTGCCTAGGGTTAGGGTTAGGGTTAGGGTTAGGGTTAGAGTTAGGGTTCTGCAAACTAAAAGGCCCAGAGCTCCAGGCACACTGCAGCTGCAAAGGGCATCCCAGGGGCATTGCAAAACTGCCACAACCTGGCCTCCTCGAGGGCTTTCTCCTTGGCACCAGCTCTAACCCTAGGCTGATTGGCTGCCCTGCCTAGGGTTAGGGTTAGGGTTAGGGTTAGGGTTAGAGTTAGGGTTCTGCAAACTAAAAGGCCCAGAGCTCCAGGCACACTGCAGCTGCAAAGGGCATCCCAGGGGCATTGCAAAACTGCCACAACCTGGCCTCCTCGAGGGCTTTCTCCTTGGCACCTGCCCTAACCCTAGGCTGATTGGCTGCCCTGCCTAGGGTTAGGGTTAGGGTTAGGGTTAGGGTTAGGGTTAGGGTTAGGGTTAGAGTTAGGGTTCTGCAAACTAAAAGGCCTAGAGCTCCAGGCACACTGCAGCTGCAAAGGGCATCCCAGGGGCATTGCAAAACTGCCACAACCTGGCCTCCTCGAGGGCTTTCTCCTTGGCACCAGCTCTAACCCTAGGCTGATTGGCTGCCCTGCCTAGGGTTAGGGTTAGGGTTAGGGTTAGGGTTAGGGTTAGGGTTCTGCAAACTAAAAGGCCCAGAGCTCCAGGCACACTGCAGCTGCAAAGGGCATCCCAGGGGCATTGCAAAACTGCCACAACCTGGCCTCCTCGAGGGCTTTCTCCTTGGCACCTGCCCTAACCCTAGGCTGATTGGCTGCCCTGCCTAGGGTTAGGGTTAGGGTTAGGGTTAGGGTTAGGGTTAGGGTTAGGGTTAGAGTTAGGGTTCTGCAAACTAAAAGGCCCAGAGCTCCAGGCACACTGCAGCTGCAAAGGGCATCCCAGGGGCATTGCAAAACTGCCACAACCTGGCCTCCTCGAGGGCTTTCTCCTTGGCACCTGCCCTAACCCTAGGCTGATTGGCTGCCCTGCCTAGGGTTAGGGTTAGGGTTAGGGTTAGGGTTAGAGTTAGGGTTCTGCAAACTAAAAGGCCCAGAGCTCCAGGCACACTGCAGCTGCAAAGGGCATCCCAGGGGCATTGCAAAACTGCCACAACCTGGCCTCCTCGAGGGCTTTCTCCTTGGCACCAGCTCTAACCCTAGGCTGATTGGCTGCCCTGCCTAGGGTTAGGGTTAGGGTTAGGGTTAGGGTTAGAGTTAGGGTTCTGCAAACTAAAAGGCCCAGAGCTCCAGGCACACTGCAGCTGCAAAGGGCATCCCAGGGGCATTGCAAAACTGCCACAACCTGGCCTCCTCGAGGGCTTTCTCCTTGGCACCTGCCCTAACCCTAGGCTGATTGGCTGCCCTGCCTAGGGTTAGGGTTAGGGTTAGGGTTAGGGTTAGGGTTAGGGTTAGAGTTAGGGTTCTGCAAACTAAAAGGCCTAGAGCTCCAGGCACACTGCAGCTGCAAAGGGCATCCCAGGGGCATTGCAAAACTGCCACAACCTGGCCTCCTCGAGGGCTTTCTCCTTGGCACCTGCCCTAACCCTAGGCTGATTGGCTGCCCTGCCTAGGGTTAGGGTTAGGGTTAGGGTTAGGGTTAGGGTTAGGGTTCTGCAAACTAAAAGGCCCAGAGCTCCAGGCACACTGCAGCTGCAAAGGGCATCCCAGGGGCATTGCAAAACTGCCACAACCTGGCCTCCTCGAGGGCTTTCTCCTTGGCACCTGCCCTAACCCTAGGCTGATTGGCTGCCCTGCCTAGGGTTAGGGTTAGGGTTAGGGTTAGGGTTAGGGTTCGGGTTAGAGTTAGGGTTCTGCAAACTAAAAGGCCCAGAGCTCCAGGCACACTGCAGCTGCAAAGGGCATCCCAGGGGCATTGCAAAACTGCCACAACCTGGCCTCCTCGAGGGCTTTCTCCTTGGCACCTGCCCTAACCCTAGGCTGATTGGCTGCCCTGCCTAGGGTTAGGGTTAGGGTTAGGGTTAGGGTTAGAGTTAGGGTTCTGCAAACTAAAAGGCCCAGAGCTCCCGGCACACTGCAGCTGCAAAGGGCATCCCAGGGGCATTGCAAAACTGCCACAACCTGGCCTCCTCGAGGGCTTTCTCCTTGGCACCTGCCCTAACCCTAGGCTGATTGGCTGCCCTGCCTAGGGTTAGGGTTAGGGTTAGGGTTAGGGTTAGGGTTAGGGTTCTGCAAACTAAAAGGCCCAGAGCTCCAGGCACACTGCAGCTGCAAAGGGCATCCCAGGGGCATTGCAAAACTGCCACAACCTGGCCTCCTCGAGGGCTTTCTCCTTGGCACCAGCTCTAACCCTAGGCTGATTGGCTGCCCTGCCTAGGGTTAGGGTTAGGGTTAGGGTTAGGGTTAGAGTTAGGGTTCTGCAAACTAAAAGGCCCAGAGCTCCCGGCACACTGCAGCTGCAAAGGGCATCCCAGGGGCATTGCAAAACTGCCACAACCTGGCCTCCTCGAGGGCTTTCTCCTTGGCACCTGCCCTAACCCTAGGCTGATTGGCTGCCCTGCCTAGGGTTAGGGTTAGGGTTAGGGTTAGGGTTAGGGTTAGGGTTAGAGTTAGGGTTCTGCAAACTAAAAGGCCTAGAGCTCCCGGCACACTGCAGCTGCAAAGGGCATCCCAGGGGCATTGCAAAACTGCCACAACCTGGCCTCCTCGAGGGCTTTCTCCTTGGCACCTGCCCTAACCCTAGGCTGATTGGCTGCCCTGCCTAGGGTTAGGGTTAGGGTTAGGGTTAGGGTTAGAGTTAGGGTTCTGCAAACTAAAAGGCCTAGAGCTCCAGGCACACTGCAGCTGCAAAGGGCATCCCAGGGGCATTGCAAAACTGCCACAACCTGGCCTCCTCGAGGGCTTTCTCCTTGGCACCTGCCCTAACCCTAGGCTGATTGGCTGCCCTGCCTAGGGTTAGGGTTAGGGTTAGGGTTAGGGTTAGGGTTAGGGTTAGGGTTAGGGTTAGAGTTAGGGTTCTGCAAACTAAAAGGCCTAGAGCTCCAGGCACACTGCAGCTGCAAAGGGCATCCCAGGGGCATTGCAAAACTGCCACCACCTGGCCTCCTCGAGGGCTTTCTCCTTGGCACCTGCCCTAACCCTAGGCTGATTGGCTGCCCTGCCTAGGGTTAGGGTTAGGGTTAGGGTTAGGGTTAGAGTTAGGGTTCTGCAAACTAAAAGGCCCAGAGCTCCAGGCACACTGCAGCTGCAAAGGGCATCCCAGGGGCATTGCAAAACTGCCACAACCTGGCCTCCTCGAGGGCTTTCTCCTTGGCACCTGCCCTAACCCTAGGCTGATTGGCTGCCCTGCCTAGGGTTAGGGTTAGGGTTAGGGTTAGGGTTAGGGTTAGGGTTAGGGTTAGGGTTAGGGTTAGAGTTAGGGTTCTGCAAACTAAAAGGCCTAGAGCTCCAGGCATACTGCAGCTGCAAAGGGCATCCCAGGGGCATTGCAAAACTGCCACAACCTGGCCTCCTCGAGGGCTTTCTCCTTGGCACCTGCCCTAACCCTAGGCTGATTGGCTGCCCTGCCTAGGGTTAGGGTTAGGGTTAGGGTTAGGGTTAGGGTTCTGCAAACTAAAAGGCCCAGAGCTCCAGGCACACTGCAGCTGCAAAGGGCATCCCAGGGGCATTGCAAAACTGCCACAACCTGGCCTCCTCGAGGGCTTTCTCCTTGGCACCTGCCCTAACCCTAGGCTGATTGGCTGCCCTGCCTAGGGTTAGGGTTAGGGTTAGGGTTAGGGTTAGGGTTAGGGTTAGGGTTAGAGTTAGGGTTCTGCAAACTAAAAGGCCCAGAGCTCCAGGCACACTGCAGCTGCAAAGGGCATCCCAGGGGCATTGCAAAACTGCCACAACCTGGCATCCTCGAGGGCTTTCTCCTTGGCACCAGCTCTAACCCTAGGCTGTTTGGCTGCCCTGCCTAGGGTTAGGGTTAGGGTTAGGGTTAGGGTTAGGGTTAGGGTTAGGGTTAGGGTTAGAGTTAGGGTTCTGCAAACTAAAAGGCCCAGAGCTCCAGGCACACTGCAGCTGCAAAGGGCATCCCAGGGGCATTGCAAAACTGCCACAACCTGGCCTCCTCGAGGGCTTTCTCCTTGGCACCTGCCCTAACCCTAGGCTGATTGGCTGCCCTGCCTAGGGTTAGGGTTAGGGTTAGGGTTAGGGTTAGGGTTAGGGTTCTGCAAACTAAAAGGCCCAGAGCTCCAGGCACACTGCAGCTGCAAAGGGCATCCCAGGGGCATTGCAAAACTGCCACAACCTGGCATCCTCGAGGGCTTTCTCCTTGGCACCTGCCCTAACCCTAGGCTGATTGGCTGCCCTGCCTAGGGTTAGGGTTAGGGTTAGGGTTAGGGTTAGAGTTAGGGTTCTGCAAACTAAAAGGCCCAGAGCTCCAGGCACACTGCAGCTGCAAAGGGCATCCCAGGGGCATTGCAAAACTGCCACAACCTGGCCTCCTCGAGGGCTTTCTCCTTGGCACCTGCCCAAACCCTAGGCTGATTGGCTGCCCTGCCTAGGGTTAGGGTTAGGGTTAGGGTTAGGGTTAGAGTTAGGGTTCTGCAAACTAAAAGGCCAAGAGCTCCAGGCACACTGCAGCTGCAAAGGGCATCCCAGGGGCATTGCAAAACTGCCACAACCTGGCCTCCTCGAGGGCTTTCTCCTTGGCACCTGCCCTAACCCTAGGCTGATTGGCTGCCCTGCCTAGGGTTAGGGTTAGGGTTAGGGTTAGGGTTAGGGTTAGGGTTCTGCAAACTAAAAGGCCCAGAGCTCCAGGCACACTGCAGCTGCAAAGGGCATCCCAGGGGCATTGCAAAACTGCCACAACCTGGCCTCCTCGAGGGCTTTCTCCTTGGCACCTGCCCTAACCCTAGGCTGATTGGCTGCCCTGCCTAGGGTTAGGGTTAGGGTTAGGGTTAGGGTTAGGGTTAGGGTTAGGGTTAGGGTTAGAGTTAGGGTTCTGCAAACTAAAAGGCCTAGAGCTCCAGGCACACTGCAGCTGCAAAGGGCATCCCAGGGGCATTGCAAAACTGCCACAACCTGGCCTCCTCGAGGGCTTTCTCCTTGGCACCTGCCCTAACCCTAGGCTGATTGGCTGCCCTGCCTAGGGTTAGGGTTAGGGTTAGGGTTAGGGTTAGGGTTAGGGTTCTGCAAACTAAAAGGCCCAGAGCTCCAGGCACACTGCAGCTGCAAAGGGCATCCCAGGGGCATTGCAAAACTGCCACAACCTGGCCTCCTCGAGGGCTTTCTCCTTGGCACCTGCCCTAACCCTAGGCTGATTGGCTGCCCTGCCTAGGGTTAGGGTTAGGGTTAGGGTTAGGGTTAGGGTTAGGGTTAGGGTTAGGGTTAGGGTTCGGGTTAGAGTTAGGGTTCTGCAAACTAAAAGGCCCAGAGCTCCAGGCACACTGCAGCTGCAAAGGGCATCCCAGGGGCATTGCAAAACTGCCACAACCTGGCCTCCTCGAGGGCTTTCTCCTTGGCACCTGCCCTAACCCTAGGCTGATTGGCTGCCCTGCCTAGGGTTAGGGTTAGGGTTAGGGTTAGGGTTAGGGTTAGGGTTAGAGTTAGGGTTCTGCAAACTAAAAGGCCTAGAGCTCCAGGCACACTGCAGCTGCAAAGGGCATCCCAGGGGCATTGCAAAACTGCCACAACCTGGCCTCCTCGAGGGCTTTCTCCTTGGCACCAGCTCTAACCCTAGGCTGATTGGCTGCCCTGCCTAGGGTTAGGGTTAGGGTTAGGGTTAGGGTTAGGGTTAGGGTTAGAGTTAGGGTTCTGCAAACTAAAAGGCCCAGAGCTCCAGGCACACTGCAGCTGCAAAGGGCATCCCAGGGGCATTGCAAAACTGCCACAACCTGGCCTCCTCGAGGGCTTTCTCCTTGGCACCTGCCCTAACCCTAGGCTGATTGGCTGCCCTGCCTAGGGTTAGGGTTAGGGTTAGGGTTAGGGTTAGGGTTAGGGTTCTGCAAACTAAAAGGCCCAGAGCTCCAGGCACACTGCAGCTGCAAAGGGCATCCCAGGGGCATTGCAAAACTGCCACAACCTGGCCTCCTCGAGGGCTTTCTCCTTGGCACCTGCCCTAACCCTAGGCTGATTGGCTGCCCTGCCTAGGGTTAGGGTTAGGGTTAGGGTTAGGGTTAGGGTTAGGGTTAGGGTTAGAGTTAGGGTTCTGCAAACTAAAAGGCCCAGAGCTCCAGGCACACTGCAGCTGCAAAGGGCATCCCAGGGGCATTGCAAAACTGCCACAACCTGGCCTCCTCGAGGGCTTTCTCCTTGGCACCTGCCCTAACCCTAGGCTGATTGGCTGCCCTGCCTAGGGTTAGGGTTAGGGTTAGGGTTAGGGTTAGAGTTAGGGTTCTGCAAACTAAAAGGCCCAGAGCTCCAGGCACACTGCAGCTGCAAAGGGCATCCCAGGGGCATTGCAAAACTGCCACAACCTGGCCTCCTCGAGGGCTTTCTCCTTGGCACCAGCTCTAACCCTAGGCTGATTGGCTGCCCTGCCTAGGGTTAGGGTTAGGGTTAGGGTTAGGGTTAGAGTTAGGGTTCTGCAAACTAAAAGGCCCAGAGCTCCAGGCACACTGCAGCTGCAAAGGGCATCCCAGGGGCATTGCAAAACTGCCACAACCTGGCCTCCTCGAGGGCTTTCTCCTTGGCACCTGCCCTAACCCTAGGCTGATTGGCTGCCCTGCCTAGGGTTAGGGTTAGGGTTAGGGTTAGGGTTAGGGTTAGGGTTAGGGTTAGAGTTAGGGTTCTGCAAACTAAAAGGCCTAGAGCTCCAGGCACACTGCAGCTGCAAAGGGCATCCCAGGGGCATTGCAAAACTGCCACAACCTGGCCTCCTCGAGGGCTTTCTCCTTGGCACCTGCCCTAACCCTAGGCTGATTGGCTGCCCTGCCTAGGGTTAGGGTTAGGGTTAGGGTTAGGGTTAGGGTTAGGGTTAGGGTTAGGGTTAGAGTTAGGGTTCTGCAAACTAAAAGGCCCAGAGCTCCAGGCACACTGCAGCTGCAAAGGGCATCCCAGGGGCATTGCAAAACTGCCACAACCTGGCCTCCTCGAGGGCTTTCTCCTTGGCACCTGCCCTAACCCTAGGCTGATTGGCTGCCCTGCCTAGGGTTAGGGTTAGGGTTAGGGTTAGGGTTAGAGTTAGGGTTCTGCAAACTAAAAGGCCCAGAGCTCCAGGCACACTGCAGCTGCAAAGGGCATCCCAGGGGCATTGCAAAACTGCCACAACCTGGCCTCCTCGAGGGCTTTCTCCTTGGCACCAGCTCTAACCCTAGGCTGATTGGCTGCCCTGCCTAGGGTTAGGGTTAGGGTTAGGGTTAGGGTTAGAGTTAGGGTTCTGCAAACTAAAAGGCCCAGAGCTCCAGGCACACTGCAGCTGCAAAGGGCATCCCAGGGGCATTGCAAAACTGCCACAACCTGGCCTCCTCGAGGGCTTTCTCCTTGGCACCTGCCCTAACCCTAGGCTGATTGGCTGCCCTGCCTAGGGTTAGGGTTAGGGTTAGGGTTAGGGTTAGGGTTAGGGTTAGGGTTAGAGTTAGGGTTCTGCAAACTAAAAGGCCTAGAGCTCCAGGCACACTGCAGCTGCAAAGGGCATCCCAGGGGCATTGCAAAACTGCCACAACCTGGCCTCCTCGAGGGCTTTCTCCTTGGCACCAGCTCTAACCCTAGGCTGATTGGCTGCCCTGCCTAGGGTTAGGGTTAGGGTTAGGGTTAGGGTTAGGGTTAGAGTTAGGGTTCTGCAAACTAAAAGGCCCAGAGCTCCAGGCACACTGCAGCTGCAAAGGGCATCCCAGGGGCATTGCAAAACTGCCACAACCTGGCCTCCTCGAGGGCTTTCTCCTTGGCACCTGCCCTAACCCTAGGCTGATTGGCTGCCCTGCCTAGGGTTAGGGTTAGGGTTAGGGTTAGGGTTAGGGTTAGGGTTAGGGTTAGGGTTAGGGTTAGGGTTAGGGTTAGGGTTAGAGTTAGGGTTCTGCAAACTAAAAGGCCTAGAGCTCCAGGCATACTGCAGCTGCAAAGGGCATCCCAGGGGCATTGCAAAACTGCCACAACCTGGCCTCCTCGAGGGCTTTCTCCTTGGCACCTGCCCTAACCCTAGGCTGATTGGCTGCCCTGCCTAGGGTTAGGGTTAGGGTTAGGGTTAGGGTTAGGGTTCTGCAAACTAAAAGGCCCAGAGCTCCAGGCACACTGCAGCTGCAAAGGGCATCCCAGGGGCATTGCAAAACTGCCACAACCTGGCCTCCTCGAGGGCTTTCTCCTTGGCACCTGCCCTAACCCTAGGCTGATTGGCTGCCCTGCCTAGGGTTAGGGTTAGGGTTAGGGTTAGGGTTAGGGTTAGGGTTAGGGTTAGGGTTCGGGTTAGAGTTAGGGTTCTGCAAACTAAAAGGCCCAGAGCTCCAGGCACACTGCAGCTGCAAAGGGCATCCCAGGGGCATTGCAAAACTGCCACAACCTGGCCTCCTCGAGGGCTTTCTCCTTGGCACCTGCCCTAACCCTAGGCTGATTGGCTGCCCTGCCTAGGGTTAGGGTTAGGGTTAGGGTTAGGGTTAGGGTTAGGGTTAGAGTTAGGGTTCTGCAAACTAAAAGGCCTAGAGCTCCAGGCACACTGCAGCTGCAAAGGGCATCCCAGGGGCATTGCAAAACTGCCACAACCTGGCCTCCTCGAGGGCTTTCTCCTTGGCACCAGCTCTAACCCTAGGCTGATTGGCTGCCCTGCCTAGGGTTAGGGTTAGGGTTAGGGTTAGGGTTAGGGTTAGGGTTAGGGTTAGAGTTAGGGTTCTGCAAACTAAAAGGCCCAGAGCTCCAGGCACACTGCAGCTGCAAAGGGCATCCCAGGGGCATTGCAAAACTGCCACAACCTGGCCTCCTCGAGGGCTTTCTCCTTGGCACCTGCCCAAACCCTAGGCTGATTGGCTGCCCTGCCTAGGGTTAGGGTTAGGGTTAGGGTTAGGGTTAGAGTTAGGGTTCTGCAAACTAAAAGGCCAAGAGCTCCAGGCACACTGCAGCTGCAAAGGGCATCCCAGGGGCATTGCAAAACTGCCACAACCTGGCCTCCTCGAGGGCTTTCTCCTTGGCACCTGCCCTAACCCTAGGCTGATTGGCTGCCCTGCCTAGGGTTGGGGTTAGGGTTAGGGTTAGGGTTAGGGTTAGGGTTAGGGTTAGAGTTAGGGTTCTGCAAACTAAAAGGCCCAGAGCTCCAGGCACACTGCAGCTGCAAAGGGCATCCCAGGGGCATTGCAAAACTGCCACAACCTGGCCTCCTCGAGGGCTTTCTCCTTGGCACCTGCCCTAACCCTAGGCTGATTGGCTGCCCTGCCTAGGGTTAGGGTTAGGGTTAGGGTTAGGGTTAGGGTTAGGGTTCTGCAAACTAAAAGGCCCAGAGCTCCAGGCACACTGCAGCTGCAAAGGGCATCCCAGGGGCATTGCAAAACTGCCACAACCTGGCCTCCTCGAGGGCTTTCTCCTTGGCACCTGCCCTAACCCTAGGCTGATTGGCTGCCCTGCCTAGGGTTAGGGTTAGGGTTAGGGTTAGGGTTAGGGTTAGGGTTAGGGTTCGGGTTAGAGTTAGGGTTCTGCAAACTAAAAGGCCCAGAGCTCCAGGCACACTGCAGCTGCAAAGGGCATCCCAGGGGCATTGCAAAACTGCCACAACCTGGCCTCCTCGAGGGCTTTCTCCTTGGCACCTGCCCTAACCCTAGGCTGATTGGCTGCCCTGCCTAGGGTTAGGGTTAGGGTTAGGGTTAGGGTTAGGGTTAGGGTTAGAGTTAGGGTTCTGCAAACTAAAAGGCCTAGAGCTCCAGGCACACTGCAGCTGCAAAGGGCATCCCAGGGGCATTGCAAAACTGCCACAACCTGGCCTCCTCGAGGGCTTTCTCCTTGGCACCAGCTCTAACCCTAGGCTGATTGGCTGCCCTGCCTAGGGTTAGGGTTAGGGTTAGGGTTAGGGTTAGGGTTAGGGTTAGAGTTAGGGTTCTGCAAACTAAAAGGCCCAGAGCTCCAGGCACACTGCAGCTGCAAAGGGCATCCCAGGGGCATTGCAAAACTGCCACAACCTGGCCTCCTCGAGGGCTTTCTCCTTGGCACCTGCCCTAACCCTAGGCTGATTGGCTGCCCTGCCTAGGGTTAGGGTTAGGGTTAGCGTTAGGGTTAGGGTTAGGGTTCTGCAAACTAAAAGGCCCAGAGCTCCAGGCACACTGCAGCTGCAAAGGGCATCCCAGGGGCATTGCAAAACTGCCACAACCTGGCCTCCTCGAGGGCTTTCTCCTTGGCACCTGCCCTAACCCTAGGCTGATTGGCTGCCCTGCCTAGGGTTAGGGTTAGGGTTAGGGTTAGGGTTAGGGTTAGGGTTAGGGTTAGAGTTAGGGTTCTGCAAACTAAAAGGCCCAGAGCTCCAGGCACACTGCAGCTGCAAAGGGCATCCCAGGGGCATTGCAAAACTGCCACAACCTGGCCTCCTCGAGGGCTTTCTCCTTGGCACCTGCCCTAACCCTAGGCTGATTGGCTGCCCTGCCTAGGGTTAGGGTTAGGGTTAGGGTTAGGGTTAGAGTTAGGATTCTGCAAACTAAAAGGCCCAGAGCTCCAGGCACACTGCAGCTGCAAAGGGCATCCCAGGGGCATTGCAAAACTGCCACAACCTGGCCTCCTCGAGGGCTTTCTCCTTGGCACCAGCTCTAACCCTAGGCTGATTGGCTGCCCTGCCTAGGGTTAGGGTTAGGGTTAGGGTTAGGGTTAGAGTTAGGGTTCTGCAAACTAAAAGGCCCAGAGCTCCAGGCACACTGCAGCTGCAAAGGGCATCCCAGGGGCATTGCAAAACTGCCACAACCTGGCCTCCTCGAGGGCTTTCTCCTTGGCACCTGCCCTAACCCTAGGCTGATTGGCTGCCCTGCCTAGGGTTAGGGTTAGGGTTAGGGTTAGGGTTAGGGTTAGGGTTAGGGTTAGGGTTAGGGTTAGAGTTAGGGTTCTGCAAACTAAAAGGCCTAGAGCTCCAGGCACACTGCAGCTGCAAAGGGCATCCCAGGGGCATTGCAAAACTGCCACCACCTGGCCTCCTCGAGGGCTTTCTCCTTGGCACCTGCCCTAACCCTAGGCTGATTGGCTGCCCTGCCTAGGGTTAGGGTTAGGGTTAGGGTTAGGGTTAGGGTTAGAGTTAGGGTTCTGCAAACTAAAAGGCCCAGAGCTCCAGGCACACTGCAGCTGCAAAGGGCATCCCAGGGGCATTGCAAAACTGCCACAACCTGGCCTCCTCGAGGGCTTTCTCCTTGGCACCTGCCCTAACCCTAGGCTGATTGGCTGCCCTGCCTAGGGTTAGGGTTAGGGTTAGGGTTAGGGTTAGGGTTAGGGTTAGGGTTAGAGTTAGGGTTCTGCAAACTAAAAGGCCTAGAGCTCCAGGCATACTGCAGCTGCAAAGGGCATCCCAGGGGCATTGCAAAACTGCCACAACCTGGCCTCCTCGAGGGCTTTCTCCTTGGCACCTGCCCTAACCCTAGGCTGATTGGCTGCCCTGCCTAGGGTTAGGGTTAGGGTTAGGGTTAGGGTTAGGGTTCTGCAAACTAAAAGGCCCAGAGCTCCAGGCACACTGCAGCTGCAAAGGGCATCCCAGGGGCATTGCAAAACTGCCAAAACCTGGCCTCCTCGAGGGCTTTCTCCTTGGCACCTGCCCTAACCCTAGGCTGATTGGCTGCCCTGCCTAGGGTTAGGGTTAGGGTTAGGGTTAGGGTTAGGGTTAGGGTTAGGGTTAGGGTTAGGGTTAGGGTTAGGGTTAGAGTTAGGGTTCTGCAAACTAAAAGGCCCAGAGCTCCAGGCACACTGCAGCTGCAAAGGGCATCCCAGGGGCATTGCAAAACTGCCACAACCTGGCCTCCTCGAGGGCTTTCTCCTTGGCACCTGCCCTAACCCTAGGCTGATTGGCTGCCCTGCCTAGGGTTAGGGTTAGGGTTAGGGTTAGGGTTAGGGTTCTGCAAACTAAAAGGCCCAGAGCTCCAGGCACACTGCAGCTGCAAAGGGCATCCCAGGGGCATTGCAAAACTGCCACAACCTGGCCTCCTCGAGGGCTTTCTCCTTGGCACCTGCCCTAACCCTAGGCTGATTGGCTGCCCTGCCTAGGGTTAGGGTTAGGGTTAGGGTTAGGGTTAGGGTTAGGGTTAGGGTTAGGGTTCGGGTTAGAGTTAGGGTTCTGCAAACTAAAAGGCCCAGAGCTCCAGGCACACTGCAGCTGCAAAGGGCATCCCAGGGGCATTGCAAAACTGCCACAACCTGGCCTCCTCGAGGGCTTTCTCCTTGGCACCTGCCCTAACCCTAGGCTGATTGGCTGCCCTGCCTAGGGTTAGGGTTAGGGTTAGGGTTAGGGTTAGGGTTAGGGTTAGAGTTAGGGTTCTGCAAACTAAAAGGCCTAGAGCTCCAGGCACACTGCAGCTGCAAAGGGCATCCCAGGGGCATTGCAAAACTGCCACAACCTGGCCTCCTCGAGGGCTTTCTCCTTGGCACCAGCTCTAACCCTAGGCTGATTGGCTGCCCTGCCTAGGGTTAGGGTTAGGGTTAGGGTTAGGGTTAGGGTTAGGGTTAGGGTTAGAGTTAGGGTTCTGCAAACTAAAAGGCCCAGAGCTCCAGGCACACTGCAGCTGCAAAGGGCATCCCAGGGGCATTGCAAAACTGCCACAACCTGGCCTCCTCGAGGGCTTTCTCCTTGGCACCTGCCCAAACCCTAGGCTGATTGGCTGCCCTGCCTAGGGTTAGGGTTAGGGTTAGGGTTAGGGTTAGAGTTAGGGTTCTGCAAACTAAAAGGCCAAGAGCTCCAGGCACACTGCAGCTGCAAAGGGCATCCCAGGGGCATTGCAAAACTGCCACAACCTGGCCTCCTCGAGGGCTTTCTCCTTGGCACCTGCCCTAACCCTAGGCTGATTGGCTGCCCTGCCTAGGGTTGGGGTTAGGGTTAGGGTTAGGGTTAGGGTTAGGGTTAGGGTTAGAGTTAGGGTTCTGCAAACTAAAAGGCCCAGAGCTCCAGGCACACTGCAGCTGCAAAGGGCATCCCAGGGGCATTGCAAAACTGCCACAACCTGGCCTCCTCGAGGGCTTTCTCCTTGGCACCTGCCCTAACCCTAGGCTGATTGGCTGCCCTGCCTAGGGTTAGGGTTAGGGTTAGGGTTAGGGTTAGGGTTAGGGTTCTGCAAACTAAAAGGCCCAGAGCTCCAGGCACACTGCAGCTGCAAAGGGCATCCCAGGGGCATTGCAAAACTGCCACAACCTGGCCTCCTCGAGGGCTTTCTCCTTGGCACCTGCCCTAACCCTAGGCTGATTGGCTGCCCTGCCTAGGGTTAGGGTTAGGGTTAGGGTTAGGGTTAGGGTTAGGGTTAGGGTTCGGGTTAGAGTTAGGGTTCTGCAAACTAAAAGGCCCAGAGCTCCAGGCACACTGCAGCTGCAAAGGGCATCCCAGGGGCATTGCAAAACTGCCACAACCTGGCCTCCTCGAGGGCTTTCTCCTTGGCACCTGCCCTAACCCTAGGCTGATTGGCTGCCCTGCCTAGGGTTAGGGTTAGGGTTAGGGTTAGGGTTAGGGTTAGGGTTAGAGTTAGGGTTCTGCAAACTAAAAGGCCTAGAGCTCCAGGCACACTGCAGCTGCAAAGGGCATCCCAGGGGCATTGCAAAACTGCCACAACCTGGCCTCCTCGAGGGCTTTCTCCTTGGCACCAGCTCTAACCCTAGGCTGATTGGCTGCCCTGCCTAGGGTTAGGGTTAGGGTTAGGGTTAGGGTTAGGGTTAGGGTTAGAGTTAGGGTTCTGCAAACTAAAAGGCCCAGAGCTCCAGGCACACTGCAGCTGCAAAGGGCATCCCAGGGGCATTGCAAAACTGCCACAACCTGGCCTCCTCGAGGGCTTTCTCCTTGGCACCTGCCCTAACCCTAGGCTGATTGGCTGCCCTGCCTAGGGTTAGGGTTAGGGTTAGGGTTAGGGTTAGGGTTAGGGTTCTGCAAACTAAAAGGCCCAGAGCTCCAGGCACACTGCAGCTGCAAAGGGCATCCCAGGGGCATTGCAAAACTGCCACAACCTGGCCTCCTCGAGGGCTTTCTCCTTGGCACCTGCCCTAACCCTAGGCTGATTGGCTGCCCTGCCTAGGGTTAGGGTTAGGGTTAGGGTTAGGGTTAGGGTTAGGGTTAGGGTTAGAGTTAGGGTTCTGCAAACTAAAAGGCCCAGAGCTCCAGGCACACTGCAGCTGCAAAGGGCATCCCAGGGGCATTGCAAAACTGCCACAACCTGGCCTCCTCGAGGGCTTTCTCCTTGGCACCTGCCCTAACCCTAGGCTGATTGGCTGCCCTGCCTAGGGTTAGGGTTAGGGTTAGGGTTAGGGTTAGAGTTAGGGTTCTGCAAACTAAAAGGCCCAGAGCTCCAGGCACACTGCAGCTGCAAAGGGCATCCCAGGGGCATTGCAAAACTGCCACAACCTGGCCTCCTCGAGGGCTTTCTCCTTGGCACCAGCTCTAACCCTAGGCTGATTGGCTGCCCTGCCTAGGGTTAGGGTTAGGGTTAGGGTTAGGGTTAGAGTTAGGGTTCTGCAAACTAAAAGGCCCAGAGCTCCAGGCACACTGCAGCTGCAAAGGGCATCCCAGGGGCATTGCAAAACTGCCACAACCTGGCCTCCTCGAGGGCTTTCTCCTTGGCACCTGCCCTAACCCTAGGCTGATTGGCTGCCCTGCCTAGGGTTAGGGTTAGGGTTAGGGTTAGGGTTAGGGTTAGGGTTAGGGTTAGAGTTAGGGTTCTGCAAACTAAAAGGCCTAGAGCTCCAGGCACACTGCAGCTGCAAAGGGCATCCCAGGGGCATTGCAAAACTGCCACCACCTGGCCTCCTCGAGGGCTTTCTCCTTGGCACCTGCCCTAACCCTAGGCTGATTGGCTGCCCTGCCTAGGGTTAGGGTTAGGGTTAGGGTTAGGGTTAGGGTTAGAGTTAGGGTTCTGCAAACTAAAAGGCCCAGAGCTCCAGGCACACTGCAGCTGCAAAGGGCATCCCAGGGGCATTGCAAAACTGCCACAACCTGGCCTCCTCGAGGGCTTTCTCCTTGGCACCTGCCCTAACCCTAGGCTGATTGGCTGCCCTGCCTAGGGTTAGGGTTAGGGTTAGGGTTAGGGTTAGGGTTAGGGTTAGGGTTAGAGTTAGGGTTCTGCAAACTAAAAGGCCTAGAGCTCCAGGCATACTGCAGCTGCAAAGGGCATCCCAGGGGCATTGCAAAACTGCCACAACCTGGCCTCCTCGAGGGCTTTCTCCTTGGCACCTGCCCTAACCCTAGGCTGATTGGCTGCCCTGCCTAGGGTTAGGGTTAGGGTTAGGGTTAGGGTTAGGGTTCTGCAAACTAAAAGGCCCAGAGCTCCAGGCACACTGCAGCTGCAAAGGGCATCCCAGGGGCATTGCAAAACTGCCACAACCTGGCCTCCTCGAGGGCTTTCTCCTTGGCACCTGCCCTAACCCTAGGCTGATTGGCTGCCCTGCCTAGGGTTAGGGTTAGGGTTAGGGTTAGGGTTAGGGTTAGGGTTAGGGTTCGGGTTAGAGTTAGGGTTCTGCAAACTAAAAGGCCCAGAGCTCCAGGCACACTGCAGCTGCAAAGGGCATCCCAGGGGCATTGCAAAACTGCCACAACCTGGCCTCCTCGAGGGCTTTCTCCTTGGCACCTGCCCTAACCCTAGGCTGATTGGCTGCCCTGCCTAGGGTTAGGGTTAGGGTTAGGGTTAGGGTTAGGGTTAGGGTTAGGGTTAGAGTTAGGGTTCTGCAAACTAAAAGGCCTAGAGCTCCAGGCACACTGCAGCTGCAAAGGGCATCCCAGGGGCATTGCAAAACTGCCACAACCTGGCCTCCTCGAGGGCTTTCTCCTTGGCACCAGCTCTAACCCTAGGCTGATTGGCTGCCCTGCCTAGGGTTAGGGTTAGGGTTAGGGTTAGGGTTAGGGTTAGGGTTAGAGTTAGGGTTCTGCAAACTAAAAGGCCCAGAGCTCCAGGCACACTGCAGCTGCAAAGGGCATCCCAGGGGCATTGCAAAACTGCCACAACCTGGCCTCCTCGAGGGCTTTCTCCTTGGCACCTGCCCTAACCCTAGGCTGATTGGCTGCCCTGCCTAGGGTTAGGGTTAGGGTTAGGGTTAGGGTTAGGGTTAGGGTTCTGCAAACTAAAAGGCCCAGAGCTCCAGGCACACTGCAGCTGCAAAGGGCATCCCAGGGGCATTGCAAAACTGCCACAACCTGGCCTCCTCGAGGGCTTTCTCCTTGGCACCTGCCCTAACCCTAGGCTGATTGGCTGCCCTGCCTAGGGTTAGGGTTAGGGTTAGGGTTAGGGTTAGGGTTAGGGTTAGGGTTAGAGTTAGGGTTCTGCAAACTAAAAGGCCCAGAGCTCCAGGCACACTGCAGCTGCAAAGGGCATCCCAGGGGCATTGCAAAACTGCCACAACCTGGCCTCCTCGAGGGCTTTCTCCTTGGCACCTGCCCTAACCCTAGGCTGATTGGCTGCCCTGCCTAGGGTTAGGGTTAGGGTTAGGGTTAGGGTTAGAGTTAGGGTTCTGCAAACTAAAAGGCCCAGAGCTCCAGGCACACTGCAGCTGCAAAGGGCATCCCAGGGGCATTGCAAAACTGCCACAACCTGGCCTCCTCGAGGGCTTTCTCCTTGGCACCAGCTCTAACCCTAGGCTGATTGGCTGCCCTGCCTAGGGTTAGGGTTAGGGTTAGGGTTAGGGTTAGAGTTAGGGTTCTGCAAACTAAAAGGCCCAGAGCTCCAGGCACACTGCAGCTGCAAAGGGCATCCCAGGGGCATTGCAAAACTGCCACAACCTGGCCTCCTCGAGGGCTTTCTCCTTGGCACCTGCCCTAACCCTAGGCTGATTGGCTGCCCTGCCTAGGGTTAGGGTTAGGGTTAGGGTTAGGGTTAGGGTTAGGGTTAGGGTTAGAGTTAGGGTTCTGCAAACTAAAAGGCCTAGAGCTCCAGGCACACTGCAGCTGCAAAGGGCATCCCAGGGGCATTGCAAAACTGCCACCACCTGGCCTCCTCGAGGGCTTTCTCCTTGGCACCTGCCCTAACCCTAGGCTGATTGGCTGCCCTGCCTAGGGTTAGGGTTAGGGTTAGGGTTAGGGTTAGGGTTAGAGTTAGGGTTCTGCAAACTAAAAGGCCCAGAGCTCCAGGCACACTGCAGCTGCAAAGGGCATCCCAGGGGCATTGCAAAACTGCCACAACCTGGCCTCCTCGAGGGCTTTCTCCTAGGCACCTGCCCTAACCCTAGGCTGATTGGCTGCCCTGCCTAGGGTTAGGGTTAGGGTTAGGGTTACGGTTAGGGTTAGGGTTAGGGTTAGGGTTAGGGTTAGGGTTACGGTTAGGGTTAGAGTTAGGGTTCTGCAAACTAAAAGGCCTAGAGCTCCAGGCATACTGCAGCTGCAAAGGGCATCCCAGGGGCATTGCAAAACTGCCACAACCTGGCCTCCTCGAGGGCTTTCTCCTTGGCACCTGCCCTAACCCTAGGCTGATTGGCTGCCCTGCCTAGGGTTAGGGTTAGGGTTAGGGTTAGGGTTAGGGTTCTGCAAACTAAAAGGCCCAGAGCTCCAGGCACACTGCAGCTGCAAAGGGCATCCCAGGGGCATTGCAAAACTGCCACAACCTGGCCTCCTCGAGGGCTTTCTCCTTGGCACCTGCCCTAACCCTAGGCTGATTGGCTGCCCTGCCTAGGGTTAGGGTTAGGGTTAGGGTTAGGGTTAGGGTTAGGGTTAGGGTTAGAGTTAGGGTTCTGCAAACTAAAAGGCCCAGAGCTCCAGGCACACTGCAGCTGCAAAGGGCATCCCAGGGGCATTGCAAAACTGCCACAACCTGGCCTCCTCGAGGGCTTTCTCCTTGGCACCTGCCCTAACCCTAGGCTGATTGGCTGCCCTGCCTAGGGTTAGGGTTAGGGTTAGGGTTAGGGTTCTGCAAACTAAAAGGCCCAGAGCTCCAGGCACACTGCAGCTGCAAAGGGCATCCCAGGGGCATTGCAAAACTGCCACAACCTGGCATCCTCGAGGGCTTTCTCCTTGGCACCTGCCCTAACCCTAGGCTGATTGGCTGCCCTGCCTAGGGTTAGGGTTAGGGTTAGGGTTAGGGTTAGGGTTAGGGTTAGGGTTCTGCAAACTAAAAGGCCCAGAGCTCCAGGCACACTGCAGCTGCAAAGGGCATCCCAGGGGCATTGCAAAACTGCCACAACCTGGCCTCCTCGAGGGCTTTCTCCTTGGCACCTGCCCTAACCCTAGGCTGATTGGCTGCCCTGCCTAGGGTTAGGGTTAGGGTTAGGGTTAGGGTTAGGGTTAGGGTTAGGGTTAGGGTTAGGGTTAGGGTTAGGGTTAGGGTTAGAGTTAGGGTTCTGCAAACTAAAAGGCCTAGAGCTCCAGGCACACTGCAGCTGCAAAGGGCATCCCAGGGGCATTGCAAAACTGCCACAACCTGGCCTCCTCGAGGGCTTTCTCCTTGGCACCTGCCCTAACCCTAGGCTGATTGGCTGCCCTGCCTAGGGTTAGGGTTAGGGTTAGGGTTAGGGTTAGGGTTAGGGTTCTGCAAACTAAAAGGCCCAGAGCTCCAGGCACACTGCAGCTGCAAAGGGCATCCCAGGGGCATTGCAAAACTGCCAAAACCTGGCCTCCTCGAGGGCTTTCTCCTTGGCACCTGCCCTAACCCTAGGCTGATTGGCTGCCCTGCCTAGGGTTAGGGTTAGGGTTAGGGTTAGGGTTAGGGTTAGGGTTAGGGTTAGGGTTAGGGTTAGGGTTAGGGTTAGGGTTCGGGTTAGAGTTAGGGTTCTGCAAACTAAAAGGCCCAGAGCTCCAGGCACACTGCAGCTGCAAAGGGCATCCCAGGGGCATTGCAAAACTGCCACAACCTGGCCTCCTCGAGGGCTTTCTCCTTGGCACCTGCCCTAACCCTAGGCTGATTGGCTGCCCTGCCTAGGGTTAGGGTTAGGGTTAGGGTTAGGGTTAGGGTTAGGGTTAGAGTTAGGGTTCTGCAAACTAAAAGGCCTAGAGCTCCAGGCACACTGCAGCTGCAAAGGGCATCCCAGGGGCATTGCAAAACTGCCACAACCTGGCCTCCTCGAGGGCTTTCTCCTTGGCACCAGCTCTAACCCTAGGCTGATTGGCTGCCCTGCCTAGGGTTAGGGTTAGGGTTAGGGTTAGGGTTAGGGTTAGGGTTAGAGTTAGGGTTCTGCAAACTAAAAGGCCCAGAGCTCCAGGCACACTGCAGCTGCAAAGGGCATCCCAGGGGCATTGCAAAACTGCCACAACCTGGCCTCCTCGAGGGCTTTCTCCTTGGCACCTGCCCTAACCCTAGGCTGATTGGCTGCCCTGCCTAGGGTTAGGGTTAGGGTTAGGGTTAGGGTTAGGGTTAGGGTTCTGCAAACTAAAAGGCCCAGAGCTCCAGGCACACTGCAGCTGCAAAGGGCATCCCAGGGGCATTGCAAAACTGCCACAACCTGGCCTCCTCGAGGGCTTTCTCCTTGGCACCTGCCCTAACCCTAGGCTGATTGGCTGCCCTGCCTAGGGTTAGGGTTAGGGTTAGGGTTAGGGTTAGGGTTAGGGTTAGGGTTAGGGTTAGAGTTAGGGTTCTGCAAACTAAAAGGCCCAGAGCTCCAGGCACACTGCAGCTGCAAAGGGCATCCCAGGGGCATTGCAAAACTGCCACAACCTGGCCTCCTCGAGGGCTTTCTCCTTGGCACCTGCCCTAACCCTAGGCTGATTGGCTGCCCTGCCTAGGGTTAGGGTTAGGGTTAGGGTTAGGGTTAGAGTTAGGGTTCTGCAAACTAAAAGGCCCAGAGCTCCAGGCACACTGCAGCTGCAAAGGGCATCCCAGGGGCATTGCAAAACTGCCACAACCTGGCCTCCTCGAGGGCTTTCTCCTTGGCACCTGCCCTAACCCTAGGCTGATTGGCTGCCCTGCCTAGGGTTAGGGTTAGGGTTAGGGTTAGGGTTAGGGTTAGAGTTAGGGTTCTGCAAACTAAAAGGCCTAGAGCTCCAGGGACACTGCAGCTGCAAAGGGCATCCCAGGGGCATTGCAAAACTGCCACAACCTGGCCTCCTCGAGGGCTTTCTCCTTGGCACCTGCCCTAACCCTAGGCTGATTGGCTGCCCTGCCTAGGGTTAGGGTTAGGGTTAGGGTTAGGGTTAGGGTTAGGGTTAGGGTTAGGGTTAGAGTTAGGGTTCTGCAAACTAAAAGGCCCAGAGCTCCAGGCACACTGCAGCTGCAAAGGGCATCCCAGGGGCATTGCAAAACTGCCACAACCTGGCCTCCTCGAGGGCTTTCTCCTTGGCACCTGCCCTAACCCTAGGCTGATTGGCTGCCCTGCCTAGGGTTAGGGTTAGGGTTAGGGTTAGGGTTCTGCAAACTAAAAGGCCCAGAGCTCCAGGCACACTGCAGCTGCAAAGGGCATCCCAGGGGCATTGCAAAACTGCCACAACCTGGCCTCCTCGAGGGCTTTCTCCTTGGCACCTGCACTAACCCTAGGCTGATTGGCTGCCATGCCTAGGGTTAGGGTTAGGGTTAGGGTTAGGGTTAGGGTTAGGGTTCTGCAAACTAAAAGGCCCAGAGCTCCAGGCACACTGCAGCTGCAAAGGGCATCCCAGGGGCATTGCAAAACTGCCACAACCTGGCCTCCTCGAGGGCTTTCTCCTTGGCACCTGCCCTAACCCTAGGCTGATTGGCTGCCCTGCCTAGGGTTAGGGTTAGGGTTAGGGTTAGGGTTAGGGTTAGGGTTAGGGTTAGGGTTAGGGTTAGGGTTCGGGTTAGAGTTAGGGTTCTGCAAACTAAAAGGCCCAGAGCTCCAGGCACACTGCAGCTGCAAAGGGCATCCCAGGGGCATTGCAAAACTGCCACAACCTGGCCTCCTCGAGGGCTTTCTCCTTGGCACCTGCCCTAACCCTAGGCTGATTGGCTGCCCTGCCTAGGGTTAGGGTTAGGGTTAGGGTTAGGGTTAGGATTAGGGTTAGGGTTAGAGTTAGGGTTCTGCAAACTAAAAGGCCTAGAGCTCCAGGCACACTGCAGCTGCAAAGGGCATCCCAGGGGCATTGCAAAACTGCCACAACCTGGCCTCCTCGAGGGCTTTCTCCTTGGCACCAGCTCTAACCCTAGGCTGATTGGCTGCCCTGCCTAGGGTTAGGGTTAGGGTTAGGGTTAGGGTTAGGGTTAGGGTTAGAGTTAGGGTTCTGCAAACTAAAAGGCCCAGAGCTCCAGGCACACTGCAGCTGCAAAGGGCATCCCAGGGGCATTGCAAAACTGCCACAACCTGGCCTCCTCGAGGGCTTTCTCCTTGGCACCTGCCCTAACCCTAGGCTGATTGGCTGCCCTGCCTAGGGTTAGGGTTAGGGTTAGGGTTAGGGTTAGGGTTAGGGTTCTGCAAACTAAAAGGCCCAGAGCTCCAGGCACACTGCAGCTGCAAAGGGCATCCCAGGGGCATTGCAAAACTGCCACAACCTGGCCTCCTCGAGGGCTTTCTCCTTGGCACCTGCCCTAACCCTAGGCTGATTGGCTGCCCTGCCTAGGGTTAGGGTTAGGGTTAGGGTTAGGGTTAGGGTTAGGGTTAGGGTTAGAGTTAGGGTTCTGCAAACTAAAAGGCCCAGAGCTCCAGGCACACTGCAGCTGCAAAGGGCATCCCAGGGGCATTGCAAAACTGCCACAACCTGGCCTCCTCGAGGGCTTTCTCCTTGGCACCTGCCCTAACCCTAGGCTGATTGGCTGCCCTGCCTAGGGTTAGGGTTAGGGTTAGGGTTAGGGTTAGGGTTAGGGTTAGGGTTAGGGTTAGGGTTAGGGTTAGGGTTAGGGTTAGGGTTCGGGTTAGAGTTAGGGTTCTGCAAACTAAAAGGCCCAGAGCTCCAGGCACACTGCAGCTGCAAAGGGCATCCCAGGGGCATTGCAAAACTGCCACAACCTGGCCTCCTCGAGGGCTTTCTCCTTGGCACCTGCCCTAACCCTAGGCTGATTGGCTGCCCTGCCTAGGGTTAGGGTTAGGGTTAGGGTTAGGGTTAGGGTTAGGGTTAGAGTTAGGGTTCTGCAAACTAAAAGGCCTAGAGCTCCAGGCACACTGCAGCTGCAAAGGGCATCCCAGGGGCATTGCAAAACTGCCACAACCTGGCCTCCTCGAGGGCTTTCTCCTTGGCACCAGCTCTAACCCTAGGCTGATTGGCTGCCCTGCCTAGGGTTAGGGTTAGGGTTAGGGTTAGGGTTAGGGTTAGGGTTAGAGTTAGGGTTCTGCAAACTAAAAGGCCCAGAGCTCCAGGCACACTGCAGCTGCAAAGGGCATCCCAGGGGCATTGCAAAACTGCCACAACCTGGCCTCCTCGAGGGCTTTCTCCTTGGCACCTGCCCTAACCCTAGGCTGATTGGCTGCCCTGCCTAGGGTTAGGGTTAGGGTTAGGGTTAGGGTTAGGGTTAGGGTTCTGCAAACTAAAAGGCCCAGAGCTCCAGGCACACTGCAGCTGCAAAGGGCATCCCAGGGGCATTGCAAAACTGCCACAACCTGGCCTCCTCGAGGGCTTTCTCCTTGGCACCTGCCCTAACCCTAGGCTGATTGGCTGCCCTGCCTAGGGTTAGGGTTAGGGTTAGGGTTAGGGTTAGGGTTAGGGTTAGGGTTAGGGTTAGAGTTAGGGTTCTGCAAACTAAAAGGCCCAGAGCTCCAGGCACACTGCAGCTGCAAAGGGCATCCCAGGGGCATTGCAAAACTGCCACAACCTGGCCTCCTCGAGGGCTTTCTCCTTGGCACCTGCCCTAACCCTAGGCTGATTGGCTGCCCTGCCTAGGGTTAGGGTTAGGGTTAGGGTTAGGGTTAGAGTTAGGGTTCTGCAAACTAAAAGGCCCAGAGCTCCAGGCACACTGCAGCTGCAAAGGGCATCCCAGGGGCATTGCAAAACTGCCACAACCTGGCCTCCTCGAGGGCTTTCTCCTTGGCACCTGCCCTAACCCTAGGCTGATTGGCTGCCCTGCCTAGGGTTAGGGTTAGGGTTAGGGTTAGGGTTAGGGTTAGAGTTAGGGTTCTGCAAACTAAAAGGCCTAGAGCTCCAGGGACACTGCAGCTGCAAAGGGCATCCCAGGGGCATTGCAAAACTGCCACAACCTGGCCTCCTCGAGGGCTTTCTCCTTGGCACCTGCCCTAACCCTAGGCTGATTGGCTGCCCTGCCTAGGGTTAGGGTTAGGGTTAGGGTTAGGGTTAGGGTTAGGGTTAGGGTTAGGGTTAGAGTTAGGGTTCTGCAAACTAAAAGGCCCAGAGCTCCAGGCACACTGCAGCTGCAAAGGGCATCCCAGGGGCATTGCAAAACTGCCACAACCTGGCCTCCTCGAGGGCTTTCTCCTTGGCACCTGCCCTAACCCTAGGCTGATTGGCTGCCCTGCCTAGGGTTAGGGTTAGGGTTAGGGTTAGGGTTCTGCAAACTAAAAGGCCCAGAGCTCCAGGCACACTGCAGCTGCAAAGGGCATCCCAGGGGCATTGCAAAACTGCCACAACCTGGCCTCCTCGAGGGCTTTCTCCTTGGCACCTGCACTAACCCTAGGCTGATTGGCTGCCCTGCCTAGGGTTAGGGTTAGGGTTAGGGTTAGGGTTAGGGTTAGGGTTCTGCAAACTAAAAGGCCCAGAGCTCCAGGCACACTGCAGCTGCAAAGGGCATCCCAGGGGCATTGCAAAACTGCCACAACCTGGCCTCCTCGAGGGCTTTCTCCTTGGCACCAGCTCTAACCCTAGGCTGATTGGCTGCCCTGCCTAGGGTTAGGGTTAGGGTTAGGGTTAGGGTTAGGGTTAGGGTTAGAGTTAGGGTTCTGCAAACTAAAAGGCCCAGAGCTCCAGGCACACTGCAGCTGCAAAGGGCATCCCAGGGGCATTGCAAAACTGCCACAACCTGGCCTCCTCGAGGGCTTTCTCCTTGGCACCTGCCCTAACCCTAGGCTGATTGGCTGCCCTGCCTAGGGTTAGGGTTAGGGTTAGGGTTAGGGTTAGGGTTAGGGTTCTGCAAACTAAAAGGCCCAGAGCTCCAGGCACACTGCAGCTGCAAAGGGCATCCCAGGGGCATTGCAAAACTGCCACAACCTGGCCTCCTCGAGGGCTTTCTCCTTGGCACCTGCCCTAACCCTAGGCTGATTGGCTGCCCTGCCTAGGGTTAGGGTTAGGGTTAGGGTTAGGGTTAGGGTTAGGGTTAGGGTTAGAGTTAGGGTTCTGCAAACTAAAAGGCCCAGAGCTCCAGGCACACTGCAGCTGCAAAGGGCATCCCAGGGGCATTGCAAAACTGCCACAACCTGGCCTCCTCGAGGGCTTTCTCCTTGGCACCTGCCCTAACCCTAGGCTGATTGGCTGCCCTGCCTAGGGTTAGGGTTAGGGTTAGGGTTAGGGTTAGAGTTAGGGTTCTGCAAACTAAAAGGCCCAGAGCTCCAGGCACACTGCAGCTGCAAAGGGCATCCCAGGGGCATTGCAAAACTGCCACAACCTGGCCTCCTCGAGGGCTTTCTCCTTGGCACCTGCCCTAACCCTAGGCTGATTGGCTGCCCTGCCTAGGGTTAGGGTTAGGGTTAGGGTTAGGGTTAGAGTTAGGGTTCTGCAAACTAAAAGGCCTAGAGCTCCAGGGACACTGCAGCTGCAAAGGGCATCCCAGGGGCATTGCAAAACTGCCACAACCTGGCCTCCTCGAGGGCTTTCTCCTTGGCACCTGCCCTAACCCTAGGCTGATTGGCTGCCCTGCCTAGGGTTAGGGTTAGGGTTAGGGTTAGGGTTAGGGTTAGAGTTAGGGTTCTGCAAACTAAAAGGCCCAGAGCTCCAGGCACACTGCAGCTGCAAAGGGCATCCCAGGGGCATTGCAAAACTGCCACAACCTGGCCTCCTCGAGGGCTTTCTCCTTGGCACCTGCCCTAACCCTAGGCTGATTGGCTGCCCTGCCTAGGGTTAGGGTTAGGGTTAGGGTTAGGGTTCTGCAAACTAAAAGGCCCAGAGCTCCAGGCACACTGCAGCTGCAAAGGGCATCCCAGGGGCATTGCAAAACTGCCACAACCTGGCATCCTCGAGGGCTTTCTCCTTGGCACCTGCCCTAACCCTAGGCTGATTGGCTGCCCTGCCTAGGGTTAGGGTTAGGGTTAGGGTTAGGGTTAGGGTTAGGGTTAGAGTTAGGGTTCTGCAAACTAAAAGGCCTAGAGCTCCAGGCACACTGCAGCTGCAAAGGGCATCCCAGGGGCATTGCAAAACTGCCACAACCTGGCCTCCTCGAGGGCTTTCTCCTTGGCACCTGCACTAACCCTAGGCTGATTGGCTGCCCTGCCTAGGGTTAGGGTTAGGGTTAGGGTTAGAGTTAGGGTTCTGCAAACTAAAAGGCCCAGAGCTCCAGGCACACTGCAGCTGCAAAGGGCATCCCAGGGGCATTGCAAAACTGCCACAACCTGGCCTCCTCGAGGGCTTTCTCCTTGGCACCAGCTCTAACCCTAGGCTGATTGGCTGCCCTGCCTAGGGTTAGGGTTAGGGTTAGGGTTAGGGTTAGGGTTAGGGTTAGAGTTAGGGTTCTGCAAACTAAAAGGCCCAGAGCTCCAGGCACACTGCAGCTGCAAAGGGCATCCCAGGGGCATTGCAAAACTGCCACAACCTGGCCTCCTCGAGGGCTTTCTCCTTGGCACCTGCCCTAACCCTAGGCTGATTGGCTGCCCTGCCTAGGGTTAGGGTTAGGGTTAGGGTTAGGGTTAGGGTTAGGGTTAGGGTTAGGGTTAGGGTTAGAGTTAGGGTTCTGCAAACTAAAAGGCCTAGAGCTCCAGGCACACTGCAGCTGCAAAGGGCATCCCAGGGGCATTGCAAAACTGCCACAACCTGGCCTCCTCGAGGGCTTTCTCCTTGGCACCTGCCCTAACCCTAGGCTGATTGGCTGCCCTGCCTAGGGTTAGGGTTAGGGTTAGGGTTAGGGTTAGGGTTAGGGTTCTGCAAACTAAAAGGCCCAGAGCTCCAGGCACACTGCAGCTGCAAAGGGCATCCCAGGGGCATTGCAAAACTGCCACAACCTGGCCTCCTCGAGGGCTTTCTCCTTGGCACCTGCCCTAACCCTAGGCTGATTGGCTGCCCTGCCTAGGGTTAGGGTTAGGGTTAGGGTTAGGGTTAGGGTTAGGGTTAGGGTTAGGGTTAGGGTTAGGGTTAGGGTTAGGGTTCGGGTTAGAGTTAGGGTTCTGCAAACTAAAAGGCCCAGAGCTCCAGGCACACTGCAGCTGCAAAGGGCATCCCAGGGGCATTGCAAAACTGCCACAACCTGGCCTCCTCGAGGGCTTTCTCCTTGGCACCTGCCCTAACCCTAGGCTGATTGGCTGCCCTGCCTAGGGTTAGGGTTAGGGTTAGGGTTAGGGTTAGGGTTAGGGTTAGAGTTAGGGTTCTTCAAACTAAAAGGCCTAGAGCTCCAGGCACACTGCAGCTGCAAAGGGCATCCCAGGGACATTGCAAAACTGCCACAACCTGGCCTCCTCGAGGGCTTTCTCCTTGGCACCAGCTCTAACCCTAGGCTGATTGGCTGCCCTGCCTAGGGTTAGGGTTAGGGTTAGGGTTAGGGTTAGGGTTAGGGTTAGAGTTAGGGTTCTGCAAACTAAAAGGCCCAGAGCTCCAGGCACACTGCAGCTGCAAAGGGCATCCCAGGGGCATTGCAAAACTGCCACAACCTGGCCTCCTCGAGGGCTTTCTCCTTGGCACCTGCCCTAACCCTAGGCTGATTGGCTGCCCTGCCTAGGGTTAGGGTTAGGGTTAGGGTTAGGGTTAGGGTTAGGGTTCTGCAAACTAAAAGGCCCAGAGCTCCAGGCACACTGCAGCTGCAAAGGGCATCCCAGGGGCATTGCAAAACTGCCACAACCTGGCCTCCTCGAGGGCTTTCTCCTTGGCACCTGCCCTAACCCTAGGCTGATTGGCTGCCCTGCCTAGGGTTAGGGTTAGGGTTAGGGTTAGGGTTAGAGTTAGGGTTCTGCAAACTAAAAGGCCCAGAGCTCCAGGCACACTGCAGCTGCAAAGGGCATCCCAGGGGCATTGCAAAACTGCCACAACCTGGCCTCCTCGAGGGCTTTCTCCTTGGCACCTGCCCTAACCCTAGGCTGATTGGCTGCCCTGCCTAGGGTTAGGGTTAGGGTTAGGGTTAGGGTTAGGGTTAGGGTTAGAGTTAGGGTTCTGCAAACTAAAAGGCCCAGAGCTCCAGGCACACTGCAGCTGCAAAGGGCATCCCAGGGGCATTGCAAAACTGCCACAACCTGGCCTCCTCGAGGGCTTTCTCCTTGGCACCTGCCCTAACCCTAGGCTGATTGGCTGCCCTGCCTAGGGTTAGGGTTAGGGTTAGGGTTAGGGTTAGGGTTAGGGTTAGAGTTAGGGTTCTGCAAACTAAAAGGCCTAGAGCTCCCGGCACACTGCAGCTGCAAAGGGCATCCCAGGGGCATTGCAAAACTGCCACAACCTGGCCTCCTCGAGGGCTTTCTCCTTGGCACCTGCCCTAACCCTAGGCTGATTGGCTGCCCTGCCTAGGGTTAGGGTTAGGGTTAGGGTTAGGGTTAGGGTTAGAGTTAGGGTTCTGCAAACTAAAAGGCCTAGAGCTCCAGGGACACTGCAGCTGCAAAGGGCATCCCAGGGGCATTGCAAAACTGCCACAACCTGGCCTCCTCGAGGGCTTTCTCCTTGGCACCTGCCCTAACCCTAGGCTGATTGGCTGCCCTGCCTAGGGTTAGGGTTAGGGTTAGGGTTAGGGTTAGGGTTAGGGTTAGGGTTAGGGTTAGAGTTAGAGTTAGGGTTCTGCAAACTAAAAGGCCCAGAGCTCCAGGCACACTGCAGCTGCAAAGGGCATCCCAGGGGCATTGCAAAACTGCCACAACCTGGCCTCCTCGAGGGCTTTCTCCTTGGCACCTGCCCTAACCCTAGGCTGATTGGCTGCCCTGCCTAGGGTTAGGGTTAGGGTTAGGGTTAGGGTTAGGGTTAGGGTTAGGGTTAGAGTTAGGGTTCTGCAAACTAAAAGGCCTAGAGCTCCAGGCACACTGCAGCTGCAAAGGGCATCCCAGGGGCATTGCAAAACTGCCACCACCTGGCCTCCTCGAGGGCTTTCTCCTTGGCACCTGCCCTAACCCTAGGCTGATTGGCTGCCCTGCCTAGGGTTAGGGTTAGGGTTAGGGTTAGGGTTAGGGTTAGAGTTAGGGTTCTGCAAACTAAAAGGCCTAGAGCTCCAGGCACACTGCAGCTGCAAAGGGCATCCCAGGGGCATTGCAAAACTGCCACAACCTGGCCTCCTCGAGGGCTTTCTCCTTGGCACCTGCCCTAACCCTAGGCTGATTGGCTGCCCTGCCTAGGGTTAGGGTTAGGGTTAGGGTTAGGGTTAGGGTTAGGGTTCTGCAAACTAAAAGGCCCAGAGCTCCAGGCACACTGCAGCTGCAAAGGGCATCCGAGGGGCATTGCAAAACTGCCACAACCTGGCCTCCTCGAGGGCTTTCTCCTTGGCACCTGCCCTAACCCTAGGCTGATTGGCTGCCCTGCCTAGGGTTAGGGTTAGGGTTAGGGTTAGGGTTAGGGTTAGGGTTAGGGTTAGGGTTAGAGTTAGGGTTCTGCAAACTAAAAGGCCCAGAGCTCCAGGCACACTGCAGCTGCAAAGGGCATCCCAGGGGCATTGCAAAACTGCCACAACCTGGCATCCTCGAGGGCTTTCTCCTTGGCACCAGCTCTAACCCTAGGCTGTTTGGCTGCCCTGCCTAGGGTTAGGGTTAGGGTTAGGGTTAGGGTTAGGGTTAGGGTTAGGGTTAGAGTTAGGGTTCTGCAAACTAAAAGGCCCAGAGCTCCAGGCACACTGCAGCTGCAAAGGGCATCCCAGGGGCATTGCAAAACTGCCACAACCTGGCCTCCTCGAGGGCTTTCTCCTTGGCACCTGCCCTAACCCTAGGCTGATTGGCTGCCCTGCCTAGGGTTAGGGTTAGGGTTAGCGTTAGGGTTAGGGTTAGGGTTAGGGTTAGGGTTCTGCAAACTAAAAGGCCCAGAGCTCCAGGCACACTGCAGCTGCAAAGGGCATCCCAGGGGCATTGCAAAACTGCCACAACCTGGCCTCCTCGAGGGCTTTCTCCTTGGCACCTGCCCTAACCCTAGGCTGATTGGCTGCCCTGCCTAGGGTTAGGGTTAGGGTTAGGGTTAGGGTTAGGGTTAGGGTTAGGGTTAGGGTTCGGGTTAGAGTTAGGGTTCTGCAAACTAAAAGGCCCAGAGCTCCAGGCACACTGCAGCTGCAAAGGGCATCCCAGGGGCATTGCAAAACTGCCACAACCTGGCCTCCTCGAGGGCTTTCTCCTTGGCACCTGCCCTAACCCTAGGCTGATTGGCTCCCCTGCCTAGGGTTAGGGTTAGGGTTAGGGTTAGGGTTCGGGTTAGAGTTAGGGTTCTGCAAACTAAAAGGCCCAGAGCTCCCGGCACACTGCAGCTGCAAAGGGCATCCCAGGGGCATTGCAAAACTGCCACAACCTGGCCTCCTCGAGGGCTTTCTCCTTGGCACCTGCCCTAACCCTAGGCTGATTGGCTGCCCTGCCTAGGGTTAGGGTTAGGGTTAGGGTTAGGGTTAGGGTTAGAGTTAGGGTTCTGCAAACTAAAAGGCCTAGAGCTCCAGGCACACTGCAGCTGCAAAGGGCATCCCAGGGGCATTGCAAAACTGCCACAACCTGGCCTCCTCGAGGGCTTTCTCCTTGGCACCTGCCCTAACCCTAGGCTGATTGGCTGCCCTGCCTAGGGTTAGGGTTAGGGTTAGGGTTAGGGTTAGAGTTAGGGTTCTGCAAACTAAAAGGCCCAGAGCTCCCGGCACACTGCAGCTGCAAAGGGCATCCCAGGGGCATTGCAAAACTGCCACAACCTGGCCTCCTCGAGGGCTTTCTCCTTGGCACCTGCCCTAACCCTAGGCTGATTGGCTGCCCTGCCTAGGGTTAGGGTTAGGGTTAGGGTTAGGGTTAGGGTTAGGGTTAGAGTTAGGGTTCTGCAAACTAAAAGGCCAAGAGCTCCAGGCACACTGCAGCTGCAAAGGGCATCCCAGGGGCATTGCAAAACTGCCACAACCTGGCCTCCTCGAGGGCTTTCTCCTTGGCACCTGCCCTAACCCTAGGCTGATTGGCTGCCCTGCCTAGGGTTAGGGTTAGGGTTAGGGTTAGGGTTAGAGTTAGGGTTAGGGTTAGGGTTCTGCAAACTAAAAGGCCCAGAGCTCCAGGCACACTGCAGCTGCAAAGGGCATCCCAGGGGCATTGCAAAACTGCCACAACCTGGCCTCCTCGAGGGCTTTCTCCTTGGCACCTGCCCTAACCCTAGGCTGATTGGCTGCCCTGCCTAGGGTTAGGGTTAGGGTTAGGGTTAGGGTTAGGGTTAGAGTTAGGGTTCTGCAAACTAAAAGGCCTAGAGCTCCAGGGACACTGCAGCTGCAAAGGGCATCCCAGGGGCATTGCAAAACTGCCACAACCTGGCCTCCTCGAGGGCTTTCTCCTTGGCACCTGCCCTAACCCTAGGCTGATTGGCTGCCCTGCCTAGGGTTAGGGTTAGGGTTAGGGTTAGGGTTAGGGTTAGGGTTAGGGTTAGGGTTAGAGTTAGGGTTCTGCAAACTAAAAGGCCCAGAGCTCCAGGCACACTGCAGCTGCAAAGGGCATCCCAGGGGCATTGCAAAACTGCCACAACCTGGCCTCCTCGAGGGCTTTCTCCTTGGCACCTGCCCTAACCCTAGGCTGATTGGCTGCCCTGCCTATGGTTAGGGTTAGGGTTAGGGTTAGGGTTAGGGTTAGAGTTAGGGTTCTGCAAACTAAAAGGCCCAGAGCTCCCGGCACACTGCAGCTGCAAAGGGCATCCCAGGGGCATTGCAAAACTGCCACAACCTGGCCTCCTCGAGGGCTTTCTCCTTGGCACCTGCCCTAACCCTAGGCTGATTGGCTGCCCTGCCTAGGGTTAGGGTTAGGGTTAGGGTTAGGGTTAGGGTTAGGGTTAGGGTTAGGGTTAGGGTTAGGGTTAGGGTTAGGGTTAGGGTTAGAGTTAGGGTTCTGCAAACTAAAAGGCCCAGAGCTCCAGGCACACTGCAGCTGCAAAGGGCATCCCAGGGGCATTGCAAAACTGCCACAACCTGGCCTCCTCGAGGGCTTTCTCCTTGGCACCTGCCCTAACCCTAGGCTGATTGGCTGCCCTGCCTAGGGTTAGGGTTAGGGTTAGGGTTAGGGTTAGAGTTAGGGTTCTGCAAACTAAAAGGCCTAGAGCTCCCGGCACACTGCAGCTGCAAAGGGCATCCCAGGGGCATTGCAAAACTGCCACAACCTGGCCTCCTCGAGGGCTTTCTCCTTGGCACCTGCCCTAACCCTAGGCTGATTGGCTGCCCTGCCTAGGGTTAGGGTTAGGGTTAGGGTTAGGGTTAGAGTTAGGGTTCTGCAAACTAAAAGGCCTAGAGCTCCAGGCACACTGCAGCTGCAAAGGGCATCCCAGGGGCATTGCAAAACTGCCACAACCTGGCCTCCTCGAGGGCTTTCTCCTTGGCACCTGCCCTAACCCTAGGCTGATTGGCTGCCCTGCCTAGGGTTAGGGTTAGGGTTAGGGTTAGGGTTAGGGTTAGAGTTAGGGTTCTGCAAACTAAAAGGCCCAGAGCTCCAGGCACACTGCAGCTGCAAAGGGCATCCCAGGGGCATTGCAAAACTGCCACAACCTGGCCTCCTCGAGGGCTTTCTCCTTGGCACCAGCTCTAACCCTAGGCTGATTGGCTGCCCTGCCTAGGGTTAGGGTTAGGGTTAGGGTTAGGGTTAGGGTTAGAGTTAGGGTTCTGCAAACTAAAAGGCCCAGAGCTCCAGGCACACTGCAGCTGCAAAGGGCATCCCAGGGGCATTGCAAAACTGCCACAACCTGGCCTCCTCGAGGGCTTTCTCCTTGGCACCTGCCCTAACCCTAGGCTGATTGGCTGCCCTGCCTAGGGTTAGGGTTAGGGTTAGGGTTAGGGTTAGGGTTAGGGTTAGAGTTAGGGTTCTGCAAACTAAAAGGCCTAGAGCTCCAGGCACACTGCAGCTGCAAAGGGCATCCCAGGGGCATTGCAAAACTGCCACAACCTGGCCTCCTCGAGGGCTTTCTCCTTGGCACCTGCCCTAACCCTAGGCTGATTGGCTGCCCTGCCTATGGTTAGGGTTAGGGTTAGGGTTAGGGTTAGGGTTAGAGTTAGGGTTCTGCAAACTAAAAGGCCCAGAGCTCCCGGCACACTGCAGCTGCAAAGGGCATCCCAGGGGCATTGCAAAACTGCCACAACCTGGCCTCCTCGAGGGCTTTCTCCTTGGCACCTGCCCTAACCCTAGGCTGATTGGCTGCCCTGCCTAGGGTTAGGGTTAGGGTTAGGGTTAGGGTTAGGGTTAGGGTTAGGGTTAGGGTTAGGGTTAGGGTTAGGGTTAGGGTTAGGGTTAGAGTTAGGGTTCTGCAAACTAAAAGGCCCAGAGCTCCAGGCACACTGCAGCTGCAAAGGGCATCCCAGGGGCATTGCAAAACTGCCACAACCTGGCCTCCTCGAGGGCTTTCTCCTTGGCACCTGCCCTAACCCTAGGCTGATTGGCTGCCCTGCCTAGGGTTAGGGTTAGGGTTAGGGTTAGGGTTAGAGTTAGGGTTCTGCAAACTAAAAGGCCTAGAGCTCCCGGCACACTGCAGCTGCAAAGGGCATCCCAGGGGCATTGCAAAACTGCCACAACCTGGCCTCCTCGAGGGCTTTCTCCTTGGCACCTGCCCTAACCCTAGGCTGATTGGCTGCCCTGCCTAGGGTTAGGGTTAGGGTTAGGGTTAGGGTTAGAGTTAGGGTTCTGCAAACTAAAAGGCCTAGAGCTCCAGGCACACTGCAGCTGCAAAGGGCATCCCAGGGGCATTGCAAAACTGCCACAACCTGGCCTCCTCGAGGGCTTTCTCCTTGGCACCTGCCCTAACCCTAGGCTGATTGGCTGCCCTGCCTAGGGTTAGGGTTAGGGTTAGGGTTAGGGTTAGGGTTAGAGTTAGGGTTCTGCAAACTAAAAGGCCCAGAGCTCCAGGCACACTGCAGCTGCAAAGGGCATCCCAGGGGCATTGCAAAACTGCCACAACCTGGCCTCCTCGAGGGCTTTCTCCTTGGCACCAGCTCTAACCCTAGGCTGATTGGCTGCCCTGCCTAGGGTTAGGGTTAGGGTTAGGGTTAGGGTTAGGGTTAGAGTTAGGGTTCTGCAAACTAAAAGGCCCAGAGCTCCAGGCACACTGCAGCTGCAAAGGGCATCCCAGGGGCATTGCAAAACTGCCACAACCTGGCCTCCTCGAGGGCTTTCTCCTTGGCACCTGCCCTAACCCTAGGCTGATTGGCTGCCCTGCCTAGGGTTAGGGTTAGGGTTAGGGTTAGGGTTAGGGTTAGGGTTAGGGTTAGAGTTAGGGTTCTGCAAACTAAAAGGCCTAGAGCTCCAGGCACACTGCAGCTGCAAAGGGCATCCCAGGGGCATTGCAAAACTGCCACCACCTGGCCTCCTCGAGGGCTTTCTCCTTGGCACCTGCCCTAACCCTAGGCTGATTGGCTGCCCTGCCTAGGGTTAGGGTTAGGGTTAGCGTTAGGGTTAGGGTTAGAGTTAGGGTTCTGCAAACTAAAAGGCCTAGAGCTCCAGGCACACTGCAGCTGCAAAGGGCATCCCAGGGGCATTGCAAAACTGCCACAACCTGGCCTCCTCGAGGGCTTTCTCCTTGGCACCTGCCCTAACCCTAGGCTGATTGGCTGCCCTGCCTAGGGTTAGGGTTAGGGTTAGGGTTAGGGTTAGGGTTAGGGTTCTGCAAACTAAAAGGCCCAGAGCTCCAGGCACACTGCAGCTGCAAAGGGCATCCCAGGGGCATTGCAAAACTGCCACAACCTGGCCTCCTCGAGGGCTTTCTCCTTGGCACCTGCCCTAACCCTAGGCTGATTGGCTGCCCTGCCTAGGGTTAGGGTTAGGGTTAGGGTTAGGGTTAGGGTTAGGGTTAGGGTTAGAGTTAGGGTTCTGCAAACTAAAAGGCCCAGAGCTCCAGGCACACTGCAGCTGCAAAGGGCATCCCAGGGGCATTGCAAAACTGCCAAAACCTGGCATCCTCGAGGGCTTTCTCCTTGGCACCAGCTCTAACCCTAGGCTGTTTGGCTGCCCTGCCTAGGGTTAGGGTTAGGGTTAGGGTTAGGGTTAGGGTTAGGGTTAGGGTTAGGGTTAGGGTTAGAGTTAGGGTCCTGCAAACTAAAAGGCCCAGAGCTCCAGGCACACTGCAGCTGCAAAGGGCATCCCAGGGGCATTGCAAAACTGCCACAACCTGGCCTCCTCGAGGGCTTTCTCCTTGGCACCTGCCCTAACCCTAGGCTGATTGGCTGCCCTGCCTAGGGTTAGGGTTAGGGTTAGGGTTAGGGTTAGGGTTAGGGTTAGGGTTAGGGTTAGAGTTAGGGTTCTGCAAACTAAAAGGCCAAGAGCTCCAGGCACACTGCAGCTGCAAAGGGCATCCCAGGGGCATTGGAAAACTGCCACAACCTGGCCTCCTCGAGGGCTTTCTCCTTGGCACCTGCCCTAACCCTAGGCTGATTGGCTGCCCTGCCTAGGGTTAGGGTTAGGGTTAGGGTTAGGGTTAGAGTTAGGGTTAGGGTTAGGGTTCTGCAAACTAAAAGGCCCAGAGCTCCAGGCACACTGCAGCTGCAAAGGGCATCCCAGGGGCATTGCAAAACTGCCACAACCTGGCCTCCTCGAGGGCTTTCTCCTTGGCACCTGCCCTAACCCTAGGCTGATTGGCTCCCCTGCCTAGGGTTAGGGTTAGGGTTAGGGTTAGGGTTAGGGTTAGGGTTAGGGTTAGGGTTAGGGTTAGGGTTAGAGTTAGGGTTCTGCAAACTAAAAGGCCTAGAGCTCCAGGGACACTGCAGCTGCAAAGGGCATCCCAGGGGCATTGCAAAACTGCCACAACCTGGCCTCCTCGAGGGCTTTCTCCTTGGCACCTGCCCTAACCCTAGGCTGATTGGCTGCCCTGCCTAGGGTTAGGGTTAGGGTTAGGGTTAGGGTTAGGGTTAGGGTTAGGGTTAGGGTTCTGCAAACTAAAAGGCCCAGAGCTCCAGGCACACTGCAGCTGCAAAGGGCATCCCAGGGGCATTGCAAAACTGCCACAACCTGGCCTCCTCGAGGGCTTTCTCCTTGGCACCTGCCCTAACCCTAGGCTGATTGGCTGCCCTGCCTAGGGTTAGGGTTAGGGTTAGGGTTAGGGTTAGGGTTAGAGTTAGGGTTCTGCAAACTAAAAGGCCTAGAGCTCCCGGCACACTGCAGCTGCAAAGGGCATCCCAGGGGCATTGCAAAACTGCCACAACCTGGCCTCCTCGAGGGCTTTCTCCTTGGCACCTGCCCTAACCCTAGGCTGATTGGCTGCCCTGCCTAGGGTTAGGGTTAGGGTTAGGGTTAGGGTTAGGGTTAGAGTTAGGGTTCTGCAAACTAAAAGGCCTAGAGCTCCAGGGACACTGCAGCTGCAAAGGGCATCCCAGGGGCATTGCAAAACTGCCACAACCTGGCCTCCTCGAGGGCTTTCTCCTTGGCACCTGCCCTAACCCTAGGCTGATTGGCTGCCCTGCCTAGGGTTAGGGTTAGGGTTAGGGTTAGGGTTAGGGTTAGGGTTAGGGTTAGGGTTAGAGTTAGAGTTAGGGTTCTGCAAACTAAAAGGCCCAGAGCTCCAGGCACACTGCAGCTGCAAAGGGCATCCCAGGGGCATTGCAAAACTGCCACAACCTGGCCTCCTCGAGGGCTTTCTCCTTGGCACCTGCCCTAACCCTAGGCTGATTGGCTGCCCTGCCTAGGGTTAGGGTTAGGGTTAGGGTTAGGGTTAGGGTTAGGGTTAGGGTTAGAGTTAGGGTTCTGCAAACTAAAAGGCCTAGAGCTCCAGGCACACTGCAGCTGCAAAGGGCATCCCAGGGGCATTGCAAAACTGCCACCACCTGGCCTCCTCGAGGGCTTTCTCCTTGGCACCTGCCCTAACCCTAGGCTGATTGGCTGCCCTGCCTAGGGTTAGGGTTAGGGTTAGGGTTAGGGTTAGGGTTAGAGTTAGGGTTCTGCAAACTAAAAGGCCTAGAGCTCCAGGCACACTGCAGCTGCAAAGGGCATCCCAGGGGCATTGCAAAACTGCCACAACCTGGCCTCCTCGAGGGCTTTCTCCTTGGCACCTGCCCTAACCCTAGGCTGATTGGCTGCCCTGCCTAGGGTTAGGGTTAGGGTTAGGGTTAGGGTTAGGGTTAGGGTTCTGCAAACTAAAAGGCCCAGAGCTCCAGGCACACTGCAGCTGCAAAGGGCATCCGAGGGGCATTGCAAAACTGCCACAACCTGGCCTCCTCGAGGGCTTTCTCCTTGGCACCTGCCCTAACCCTAGGCTGATTGGCTGCCCTGCCTAGGGTTAGGGTTAGGGTTAGGGTTAGGGTTAGGGTTAGGGTTAGGGTTAGGGTTAGAGTTAGGGTTCTGCAAACTAAAAGGCCCAGAGCTCCAGGCACACTGCAGCTGCAAAGGGCATCCCAGGGGCATTGCAAAACTGCCACAACCTGGCATCCTCGAGGGCTTTCTCCTTGGCACCAGCTCTAACCCTAGGCTGTTTGGCTGCCCTGCCTAGGGTTAGGGTTAGGGTTAGGGTTAGGGTTAGGGTTAGGGTTAGGGTTAGAGTTAGGGTTCTGCAAACTAAAAGGCCCAGAGCTCCAGGCACACTGCAGCTGCAAAGGGCATCCCAGGGGCATTGCAAAACTGCCACAACCTGGCCTCCTCGAGGGCTTTCTCCTTGGCACCTGCCCTAACCCTAGGCTGATTGGCTGCCCTGCCTAGGGTTAGGGTTAGGGTTAGCGTTAGGGTTAGGGTTAGGGTTAGGGTTAGGGTTCTGCAAACTAAAAGGCCCAGAGCTCCAGGCACACTGCAGCTGCAAAGGGCATCCCAGGGGCATTGCAAAACTGCCACAACCTGGCCTCCTCGAGGGCTTTCTCCTTGGCACCTGCCCTAACCCTAGGCTGATTGGCTGCCCTGCCTAGGGTTAGGGTTAGGGTTAGGGTTAGGGTTAGGGTTAGGGTTAGGGTTAGGGTTCGGGTTAGAGTTAGGGTTCTGCAAACTAAAAGGCCCAGAGCTCCAGGCACACTGCAGCTGCAAAGGGCATCCCAGGGGCATTGCAAAACTGCCACAACCTGGCCTCCTCGAGGGCTTTCTCCTTGGCACCTGCCCTAACCCTAGGCTGATTGGCTCCCCTGCCTAGGGTTAGGGTTAGGGTTAGGGTTAGGGTTCGGGTTAGAGTTAGGGTTCTGCAAACTAAAAGGCCCAGAGCTCCCGGCACACTGCAGCTGCAAAGGGCATCCCAGGGGCATTGCAAAACTGCCACAACCTGGCCTCCTCGAGGGCTTTCTCCTTGGCACCTGCCCTAACCCTAGGCTGATTGGCTGCCCTGCCTAGGGTTAGGGTTAGGGTTAGGGTTAGGGTTAGGGTTAGAGTTAGGGTTCTGCAAACTAAAAGGCCTAGAGCTCCAGGCACACTGCAGCTGCAAAGGGCATCCCAGGGGCATTGCAAAACTGCCACAACCTGGCCTCCTCGAGGGCTTTCTCCTTGGCACCTGCCCTAACCCTAGGCTGATTGGCTGCCCTGCCTAGGGTTAGGGTTAGGGTTAGGGTTAGGGTTAGAGTTAGGGTTCTGCAAACTAAAAGGCCCAGAGCTCCCGGCACACTGCAGCTGCAAAGGGCATCCCAGGGGCATTGCAAAACTGCCACAACCTGGCCTCCTCGAGGGCTTTCTCCTTGGCACCTGCCCTAACCCTAGGCTGATTGGCTGCCCTGCCTAGGGTTAGGGTTAGGGTTAGGGTTAGGGTTAGGGTTAGGGTTAGGGTTAGGGTTAGAGTTAGGGTTCTGCAAACTAAAAGGCCAAGAGCTCCAGGCACACTGCAGCTGCAAAGGGCATCCCAGGGGCATTGCAAAACTGCCACAACCTGGCCTCCTCGAGGGCTTTCTCCTTGGCACCTGCCCTAACCCTAGGCTGATTGGCTGCCCTGCCTAGGGTTAGGGTTAGGGTTAGGGTTAGGGTTAGAGTTAGGGTTAGGGTTAGGGTTCTGCAAACTAAAAGGCCCAGAGCTCCAGGCACACTGCAGCTGCAAAGGGCATCCCAGGGGCATTGCAAAACTGCCACAACCTGGCCTCCTCGAGGGCTTTCTCCTTGGCACCTGCCCTAACCCTAGGCTGATTGGCTGCCCTGCCTAGGGTTAGGGTTAGGGTTAGGGTTAGGGTTAGGGTTAGAGTTAGGGTTCTGCAAACTAAAAGGCCTAGAGCTCCAGGGACACTGCAGCTGCAAAGGGCATCCCAGGGGCATTGCAAAACTGCCACAACCTGGCCTCCTCGAGGGCTTTCTCCTTGGCACCTGCCCTAACCCTAGGCTGATTGGCTGCCCTGCCTAGGGTTAGGGTTAGGGTTAGGGTTAGGGTTAGGGTTAGGGTTAGGGTTAGGGTTAGAGTTAGGGTTCTGCAAACTAAAAGGCCCAGAGCTCCAGGCACACTGCAGCTGCAAAGGGCATCCCAGGGGCATTGCAAAACTGCCACAACCTGGCCTCCTCGAGGGCTTTCTCCTTGGCACCTGCCCTAACCCTAGGCTGATTGGCTGCCCTGCCTATGGTTAGGGTTAGGGTTAGGGTTAGGGTTAGGGTTAGAGTTAGGGTTCTGCAAACTAAAAGGCCCAGAGCTCCCGGCACACTGCAGCTGCAAAGGGCATCCCAGGGGCATTGCAAAACTGCCACAACCTGGCCTCCTCGAGGGCTTTCTCCTTGGCACCTGCCCTAACCCTAGGCTGATTGGCTGCCCTGCCTAGGGTTAGGGTTAGGGTTAGGGTTAGGGTTAGGGTTAGGGTTAGGGTTAGGGTTAGGGTTAGGGTTAGGGTTAGAGTTAGGGTTCTGCAAACTAAAAGGCCCAGAGCTCCAGGCACACTGCAGCTGCAAAGGGCATCCCAGGGGCATTGCAAAACTGCCACAACCTGGCCTCCTCGAGGGCTTTCTCCTTGGCACCTGCCCTAACCCTAGGCTGATTGGCTGCCCTGCCTAGGGTTAGGGTTAGGGTTAGGGTTAGGGTTAGAGTTAGGGTTCTGCAAACTAAAAGGCCTAGAGCTCCCGGCACACTGCAGCTGCAAAGGGCATCCCAGGGGCATTGCAAAACTGCCACAACCTGGCCTCCTCGAGGGCTTTCTCCTTGGCACCTGCCCTAACCCTAGGCTGATTGGCTGCCCTGCCTAGGGTTAGGGTTAGGGTTAGGGTTAGGGTTAGAGTTAGGGTTCTGCAAACTAAAAGGCCTAGAGCTCCAGGCACACTGCAGCTGCAAAGGGCATCCCAGGGGCATTGCAAAACTGCCACAACCTGGCCTCCTCGAGGGCTTTCTCCTTGGCACCTGCCCTAACCCTAGGCTGATTGGCTGCCCTGCCTAGGGTTAGGGTTAGGGTTAGGGTTAGGGTTAGGGTTAGAGTTAGGGTTCTGCAAACTAAAAGGCCCAGAGCTCCAGGCACACTGCAGCTGCAAAGGGCATCCCAGGGGCATTGCAAAACTGCCACAACCTGGCCTCCTCGAGGGCTTTCTCCTTGGCACCAGCTCTAACCCTAGGCTGATTGGCTGCCCTGCCTAGGGTTAGGGTTAGGGTTAGGGTTAGGGTTAGGGTTAGAGTTAGGGTTCTGCAAACTAAAAGGCCCAGAGCTCCAGGCACACTGCAGCTGCAAAGGGCATCCCAGGGGCATTGCAAAACTGCCACAACCTGGCCTCCTCGAGGGCTTTCTCCTTGGCACCTGCCCTAACCCTAGGCTGATTGGCTGCCCTGCCTAGGGTTAGGGTTAGGGTTAGGGTTAGGGTTAGGGTTAGGGTTAGGGTTAGAGTTAGGGTTCTGCAAACTAAAAGGCCTAGAGCTCCAGGCACACTGCAGCTGCAAAGGGCATCCCAGGGGCATTGCAAAACTGCCACCACCTGGCCTCCTCGAGGGCTTTCTCCTTGGCACCTGCCCTAACCCTAGGCTGATTGGCTGCCCTGCCTAGGGTTAGGGTTAGGGTTAGGGTTAGGGTTAGGGTTAGAGTTAGGGTTCTGCAAACTAAAAGGCCTAGAGCTCCAGGCACACTGCAGCTGCAAAGGGCATCCCAGGGGCATTGCAAAACTGCCACAACCTGGCCTCCTCGAGGGCTTTCTCCTTGGCACCTGCCCTAACCCTAGGCTGATTGGCTGCCCTGCCTAGGGTTAGGGTTAGGGTTAGGGTTAGGGTTAGGGTTAGGGTTCTGCAAACTAAAAGGCCCAGAGCTCCAGGCACACTGCAGCTGCAAAGGGCATCCCAGGGGCATTGCAAAACTGCCACAACCTGGCCTCCTCGAGGGCTTTCTCCTTGGCACCTGCCCTAACCCTAGGCTGATTGGCTGCCCTGCCTAGGGTTAGGGTTAGGGTTAGGGTTAGGGTTAGGGTTAGGGTTAGGGTTAGAGTTAGGGTTCTGCAAACTAAAAGGCCCAGAGCTCCAGGCACACTGCAGCTGCAAAGGGCATCCCAGGGGCATTGCAAAACTGCCACAACCTGGCATCCTCGAGGGCTTTCTCCTTGGCACCAGCTCTAACCCTAGGCTGTTTGGCTGCCCTGCCTAGGGTTAGGGTTAGGGTTAGGGTTAGGGTTAGGGTTAGGGTTAGGGTTAGGGTTAGGGTTAGAGTTAGGGTTCTGCAAACTAAAAGGCCCAGAGCTCCAGGCACACTGCAGCTGCAAAGGGCATCCCAGGGGCATTGCAAAACTGCCACAACCTGGCCTCCTCGAGGGCTTTCTCCTTGGCACCTGCCCTAACCCTAGGCTGATTGGCTGCCCTGCCTAGGGTTAGGGTTAGGGTTAGGGTTAGGGTTAGAGTTAGGGTTAGGGTTAGGGTTCTGCAAACTAAAAGGCCCAGAGCTCCAGGCACACTGCAGCTGCAAAGGGCATCCCAGGGGCATTGCAAAACTGCCACAACCTGGCCTCCTCGAGGGCTTTCTCCTTGGCACCTGCCCTAACCCTAGGCTGATTGGCTCCCCTGCCTAGGGTTAGGGTTAGGGTTAGGGTTAGGGTTAGGGTTAGGGTTAGGGTTAGGGTTAGGGTTAGGGTTAGAGTTAGGGTTCTGCAAACTAAAAGGCCTAGAGCTCCAGGGACACTGCAGCTGCAAAGGGCATCCCAGGGGCATTGCAAAACTGCCACAACCTGGCCTCCTCGAGGGCTTTCTCCTTGGCACCTGCCCTAACCCTAGGCTGATTGGCTGCCCTGCCTAGGGTTAGGGTTAGGGTTAGGGTTAGGGTTAGGGTTAGGGTTAGGGTTAGAGTTAGGGTTCTGCAAACTAAAAGGCCCAGAGCTCCAGGCACACTGCAGCTGCAAAGGGCATCCCAGGGGCATTGCAAAACTGCCACAACCTGGCCTCCTCGAGGGCTTTCTCCTTGGCACCTGCCCTAACCCTAGGCTGATTGGCTGCCCTGCCTAGGGTTAGGGTTAGGGTTAGGGTTAGGGTTAGGGTTAGGGTTCTGCAAACTAAAAGGCCCAGAGCTCCAGGCACACTGCAGCTGCAAAGGGCATCCCAGGGGCATTGCAAAACTGCCACAACCTGGCCTCCTCGAGGGCTTTCTCCTTGGCACCTGCCCTAACCCTAGGCTGATTGGCTGCCCTGCCTAGGGTTAGGGTTAGGGTTAGGGTTAGGGTTAGGGTTAGAGTTAGGGTTCTGCAAACTAAAAGGCCCAGAGCTCCAGGCACACTGCAGCTGCAAAGGGCATCCCAGGGGCATTGCAAAACTGCCACAACCTGGCCTCCTCGAGGGCTTTCTCCTTGGCACCTGCCCTAACCCTAGGCTGATTGGCTGCCCTGCCTAGGGTTAGGGTTAGGGTTAGGGTTAGGGTTAGGGTTAGGGTTAGGGTTAGAGTTAGGGTTCTGCAAACTAAAAGGCCCAGAGCTCCAGGCACACTGCAGCTGCAAAGGGCATCCCAGGGGCATTGCAAAACTGCCACAACCTGGCCTCCTCGAGGGCTTTCTCCTTGGCACCTGCCCTAACCCTAGGCTGATTGGCTGCCCTGCCTAGGGTTAGGGTTAGGGTTAGGGTTAGGGTTAGGGTTAGGGTTCTGCAAACTAAAAGGCCCAGAGCTCCAGGCACACTGCAGCTGCAAAGGGCATCCCAGGGGCATTGCAAAACTGCCACAACCTGGCCTCCTCGAGGGCTTTCTCCTTGGCACCTGCCCTAACCCTAGGCTGATTGGCTGCCCTGCCTAGGGTTAGGGTTAGGGTTAGGGTTAGGGTTAGGGTTAGAGTTAGGGTTCTGCAAACTAAAAGGCCCAGAGCTCCAGGCACACTGCAGCTGCAAAGGGCATCCCAGGGGCATTGCAAAACTGCCACAACCTGGCCTCCTCGAGGGCTTTCTCCTTGGCACCAGCTCTAACCCTAGGCTGATTGGCTGCCCTGCCTAGGGTTAGGGTTAGGGTTAGGGTTAGGGTTAGGGTTAGAGTTAGGGTTCTGCAAACTAAAAGGCCCAGAGCTCCAGGCACACTGCAGCTGCAAAGGGCATCCCAGGGGCATTGCAAAACTGCCACAACCTGGCCTCCTCGAGGGCTTTCTCCTTGGCACCTGCCCTAACCCTAGGCTGATTGGCTGCCCTGCCTAGGGTTAGGGTTAGGGTTAGGGTTAGGGTTAGGGTTAGGGTTAGAGTTAGGGTTCTGCAAACTAAAAGGCCTAGAGCTCCAGGCACACTGCAGCTGCAAAGGGCATCCCAGGGGCATTGCAAAACTGCCACCACCTGGCCTCCTCGAGGGCTTTCTCCTTGGCACCTGCCCTAACCCTAGGCTGATTGGCTGCCCTGCCTAGGGTTAGGGTTAGGGTTAGGGTTAGGGTTAGGGTTAGAGTTAGGGTTCTGCAAACTAAAAGGCCTAGAGCTCCAGGCACACTGCAGCTGCAAAGGGCATCCCAGGGGCATTGCAAAACTGCCACAACCTGGCCTCCTCGAGGGCTTTCTCCTTGGCACCTGCCCTAACCCTAGGCTGATTGGCTGCCCTGCCTAGGGTTAGGGTTAGGGTTAGGGTTAGGGTTAGGGTTAGGGTTCTGCAAACTAAAAGGCCCAGAGCTCCAGGCACACTGCAGCTGCAAAGGGCATCCCAGGGGCATTGCAAAACTGCCACAACCTGGCCTCCTCGAGGGCTTTCTCCTTGGCACCTGCCCTAACCCTAGGCTGATTGGCTGCCCTGCCTAGGGTTAGGGTTAGGGTTAGGGTTAGGGTTAGGGTTAGGGTTAGGGTTAGGGTTAGGGTTAGAGTTAGGGTTCTGCAAACTAAAAGGCCCAGAGCTCCAGGCACACTGCAGCTGCAAAGGGCATCCCAGGGGCATTGCAAAACTGCCACAACCTGGCATCCTCGAGGGCTTTCTCCTTGGCACCAGCTCTAACCCTAGGCTGTTTGGCTGCCCTGCCTAGGGTTAGGGTTAGGGTTAGGGTTAGGGTTAGGGTTAGGGTTAGGGTTAGGGTTAGGGTTAGAGTTAGGGTTCTGCAAACTAAAAGGCCCAGAGCTCCAGGCACACTGCAGCTGCAAAGGGCATCCCAGGGGCATTGGAAAACTGCCACAACCTGGCCTCCTCGAGGGCTTTCTCCTTGGCACCTGCCCTAACCCTAGGCTGATTGGCTGCCCTGCCTAGGGTTAGGGTTAGGGTTAGGGTTAGGGTTAGGGTTAGGGTTAGAGTTAGGGTTCTGCAAACTAAAAGGCCCAGAGCTCCAGGCACACTGCAGCTGCAAAGGGCATCCCAGGGGCATTGCAAAACTGCCACAACCTGGCCTCCTCGAGGGCTTTCTCCTTGGCACCTGCCCTAACCCTAGGCTGATTGGCTGCCCTGCCTAGGGTTAGGGTTAGGGTTAGGGTTAGGGTTAGAGTTAGGGTTCTGCAAACTAAAAGGCCAAGAGCTCCAGGCACACTGCAGCTGCAAAGGGCATCCCAGGGGCATTGCAAAACTGCCACAACCTGGCCTCCTCGAGGGCTTTCTCCTTGGCACCTGCCCTAACCCTAGGCTGATTGGCTGCCCTGCCTAGGGTTAGGGTTAGGGTTAGGGTTAGGGTTAGGGTTAGGGTTAGGGTTCGGGTTAGAGTTAGGGTTCTGCAAACTAAAAGGCCCAGAGCTCCCGGCACACTGCAGCTGCAAAGGGCATCCCAGGGGCATTGCAAAACTGCCACAACCTGGCCTCCTCGAGGGCTTTCTCCTTGGCACCTGCCCTAACCCTAGGCTGATTGGCTGCCCTGCCTAGGGTTAGGGTTAGGGTTAGGGTTAGGGTTAGGGTTAGGGTTAGAGTTAGGGTTCTGCAAACTAAAAGGCCAAGAGCTCCAGGCACACTGCAGCTGCAAAGGGCATCCCAGGGGCATTGGAAAACTGCCACAACCTGGCCTCCTCGAGGGCTTTCTCCTTGGCACCTGCCCTAACCCTAGGCTGATTGGCTGCCCTGCCTAGGGTTAGGGTTAGGGTTAGGGTTAGGGTTAGAGTTAGGGTTAGGGTTAGGGTTCTGCAAACTAAAAGGCCCAGAGCTCCAGGCACACTGCAGCTGCAAAGGGCATCCCAGGGGCATTGCAAAACTGCCACAACCTGGCCTCCTCGAGGGCTTTCTCCTTGGCACCTGCCCTAACCCTAGGCTGATTGGCTCCCCTGCCTAGGGTTAGGGTTAGGGTTAGGGTTAGGGTTAGGGTTAGGGTTAGGGTTAGGGTTAGGGTTAGAGTTAGGGTTCTGCAAACTAAAAGGCCTAGAGCTCCAGGGACACTGCAGCTGCAAAGGGCATCCCAGGGGCATTGCAAAACTGCCACAACCTGGCCTCCTCGAGGGCTTTCTCCTTGGCACCTGCCCTAACCCTAGGCTGATTGGCTGCCCTGCCTAGGGTTAGGGTTAGGGTTAGGGTTAGGGTTAGGGTTAGGGTTAGGGTTAGGGTTAGGGTTAGAGTTAGGGTTCTGCAAACTAAAAGGCCCAGAGCTCCAGGCACACTGCAGCTGCAAAGGGCATCCCAGGGGCATTGCAAAACTGCCACAACCTGGCCTCCTCGAGGGCTTTCTCCTTGGCACCTGCCCTAACCCTAGGCTGATTGGCTGCCCTGCCTAGGGTTAGGGTTAGGGTTAGGGTTAGGGTTAGGGTTAGGGTTCTGCAAACTAAAAGGCCCAGAGCTCCAGGCACACTGCAGCTGCAAAGGGCATCCCAGGGGCATTGCAAAACTGCCACAACCTGGCCTCCTCGAGGGCTTTCTCCTTGGCACCTGCCCTAACCCTAGGCTGATTGGCTGCCCTGCCTAGGGTTAGGGTTAGGGTTAGGGTTAGGGTTAGGGTTAGGGTTAGGGTTAGAGTTAGGGTTCTGCAAACTAAAAGGCCCAGAGCTCCAGGCACACTGCAGCTGCAAAGGGCATCCCAGGGGCATTGCAAAACTGCCACAACCTGGCCTCCTCGAGGGCTTTCTCCTTGGCACCTGCCCTAACCCTAGGCTGATTGGCTGCCCTGCCTAGGGTTAGGGTTAGGGTTAGGGTTAGGGTTAGGGTTAGGGTTAGGGTTAGGGTTCTGCAAACTAAAAGGCCCAGAGCTCCAGGCACACTGCAGCTGCAAAGGGCATCCCAGGGGCATTGCAAAACTGCCACAACCTGGCCTCCTCGAGGGCTTTCTCCTTGGCACCTGCCCTAACCCTAGGCTGATTGGCTGCCCTGCCTAGGGTTAGGGTTAGGGTTAGAGTTAGGGTTCTGCAAACTAAAAGGCCCAGAGCTCCAGGCACACTGCAGCTGCAAAGGGCATCCCAGGGGCATTGCAAAACTGCCACAACCTGGCCTCCTCGAGGGCTTTCTCCTTGGCACCAGCTCTAACCCTAGGCTGATTGGCTGCCCTGACTAGGGTTAGGGTTAGGGTTAGGGTTAGGGTTAGAGTTAGGGTTCTGCAAACTAAAAGGCCCAGAGCTCCAGGCACACTGCAGCTGCAAAGGGCATCCCAGGGGCATTGCAAAACTGCCACAACCTGGCCTCCTCGAGGGCTTCCTCCTTGGCACCTGCCCTAACCCTAGGCTGATTGGCTGCCCTGCCTAGGGTTAGGGTTAGGGTTAGGGTTTAGGGTTAGTGTTTGGGTTAGGGTTTGGGTTAGGGTTAGGGTTAGGGTTTGGGGTTAGTGTTAGGCGTTTGGGTTAGGGTTTGTGTTAGGGTTAGGGGGCACCTGGCACAAGATTCTGCTGTCACATAACACCTTCCAGTATTTCTTTGGAAAGAATTAGAGATACAAAATCCATTTTTTTCCTCCCAATCTCACTCTGTGCTCAAAAGCACAGGATTTGTATTCCACAGCTTCATCTCTCAGCCAGTGCTTTGGCAGCTCAGATACCAAATTCCAACAGGAAATCCCATATTTTATTCCAAATGTATCAGTTGCTGCCCGTGTTCCTTGGGCTAGCAGTGCAATTGCAGATATTTGAGAATTTAATTGCAGAATTACCATTAAATGTCATTTTCACCGTGGCGGTGGCAGCTCAGAGCCACAAGCAGGGGACATGTCCAAAGGTTTGCAGTGACAATCAGAATTCCAGCCCAGGATGAGCAGCCACCCCTCAGGGCTGCATTTCCAGCCCTGAATGACCCTGACAGACTGTGGAGTGTTTATTTGTTCTGCTCTAAATCCATCTTCCCCAGACTGCCACGTTGTGTTAGCTCCTCATTTCCCTTCTTCAATCACTTCATTATTTTCATTTCTCTCTGATGCTGATGCATGAACCTGCCTCTTTCATAAAACCTGAGCTCTCCCCTTTTAATGACAACCTTTGACTCTTTTCACTTTATCTTATTCTGCTCTTTTTTTTTTTAGCTCATTCCTTGAACATTAATTCCTTTTTTTACTTTTTTTTTTTTTTTAATTGCCTCATTCCTTAATCCAAAACACTTAGGGAGGTGTAGGAGTTCCTGACTTCATTTCTTCCTCACATCAGAGTTCCAGTAAAACACAACAATCAGCTGAATTAACCCCTCTAAGAACAAAAAAAAAAAAAAAAAAAAAAAAAAGAAAAATCATCTCAGGAACTCAGCTTGGGGGCCAAGGGTGCTGAAGAAAGGAACAACACACAATAATGATCAGCAGAGCTCTCCCAGCAAACACACAGATGGCACACAGACAGTCGAATGCTACACACACATTTCATGACATTTTGGAAGCAGCACATTTGGGTTTGAATACCCCAAGCTGTTACTCACAGCAGCTTTTTGCTTTTTTCTTTTCTTTTTTGCTTTTTTTTTTTTTGCCACCAACAAAACTCTGCCTCATTTATTTTCATGTTTCAAAGCACCCACAGCCCAGATCTTCGAGCATGCTTGTAGTAAAACTATTAACATGGATTTAGATGTTGCTGTGATCACTTTGCTTCTCCCTCTTGACTTGGAGGGAGCCAGAAGCCAATGGAAAAAGAAAAGCAACATGTAAACTCATCAGGAGGAGACCTAAAGGATCAGACCCCTTCAGAAACTCTCCTTGTTCCTGGAAGTGCTCCTTGAAGTGACTTTGAGGTGCCTCTGCTGCGTTGTTAAGGCTCTGTGGGAGCAGACCCAGCAGCCCTGAGTTTCCTCTGCCCACCTGTCCCAGACTGCAAGGCAAGGTGTGTTCTATTTGCCATCTGCATGGCAGCTGTCTGCTGGTCAGGGGGCAGCTCTCCTTATCTCTTCACACCCACTCCTCCCTCCTGGGACACACCGGCTGATAAGAGGCTGTTGGATGTCACTGCATGCCTGATAAGAACTGCAGCATCCCATTGGGAGATGTGAGCCCAGAGGGAGGAGCCAAGCATTCCTACCTGGATATAATCTGAGATTCTGGAACACCAGCACAGCTTCCCCACTGTATTCTATTTTATTTTATTTATTTATTCTATTTTATTTAGCCATTTATTCTATTTTATTCTATTCCATTCTGTTATTCTATTGTATTTAAATAGAATTGTGTTCTATTTGCCATCTGGGTGGCAGCTGTCTGCTGTTCAGTGGGCAGTTTTTCCTTGTCTCTTCCACACCCACTCCTCCCTCCAGGGGAACACCTGCTGATAACAGGTATTGAATGTCACTGCGTGGCTGATAAGAGCTACAGCATCCCATTGGGAGATGTGAGCCCAGAGGGAGGAGCCAAGCATTCCTACCTGGATATAATCTGAGATTCTGGAACACCAGCACAGCTTCCCACTGCATTCCCAGAGGAGCAGCAGCTGCCTCTGCCCCTGGATCTCCAGAGGATTCTGCACCTTTCTCCAGGATCCCTGCTCCAGCAGAACCACCCCTGGCCCTGCAGGAGGGCTGAGCCACAATTCCAATGGCCCTGCTGCAGCACCCTGACCCACAGGGTGTCAGGCTGTGCTCTGGCTCTGGCAGTGTTGGTTCAGTTCACTGCATTGTTCATTTTATCCTTTCATTTCCTTCCCTAATAAAGAACTGTTATTCCTGCTCCCATATCTTTGCCTGAGAGCCCCTTAATTTCAAATTCATAGCAATTCAGGGAGGGGGGGAAGGTTCACACTCTCCATTTAGGGGAGGCTCCTGCCTTCCTTAGCAGACTCCCGTCTTTCCAAACCAAGACACCACCACAGAGAGGATTTTTGCCATCCTCATTCTTCCCAGCCCGTGCAGAAATGAAGATGCTCCAATTCCCCTTCTAAAATCAGATTCAAACCCTCCCTGGCAGCTCTGCAGCCAGCACAATCCCACGGCATGGCACTCATACGTCAGATTTATGACTACTGGAACATGCTTATTAAATAAAAGCCATTTCTCAGGTTTTTTATTCAGTTGGGTTTTTACTGAGGAAGCAGAGCTGGCCATCCACCAGCTGCCACAGCAGCAAGGGGTAGGACACAGAGATGTGAATTTCTGGGTTTTATCAGGCAGTTTTATTCCAAAAAGAACCCAGCAGCACCTGCTCTGAGCCCAGAGCTGTGCAAAATCATCCATTCGGTCACCAACACTCATTTGGTGAAGGGAATAACCCAGGAGATGCTGGCTCCCAAAATGCTGCTGTAAACCCCAGCTGCACCGAGCTCACCTGGTGGGTTTGTGCCAGAAATCAGAGACTCGGTGCTGCCATACCCCAAACAGCCCCTTTAGCCACAAATCCTACACTTTATATCAAGTTTTATCACCTCTCAAAAAAAATAAGGCAAAGAAAACACTCCCTCGTGGGCAGGGTTTGTGCCAGGAATCAGACTCAGTTACTGCCATACCCCAAAGAGTCCCTTTAGCCACAAGTCACACTTATTTAAAGTTTTATCACATCTCAAAAAAGCAGAAGAAAACATTCCCTGGTGGGCAGGGTTTGCAGGTTTTGGCCTCCAGCAAATCTCACCCTTCAGGAAGGGGGGAGTCTCCAGGGAGAGCAGAGCATTAGTAAGCAGATCATCTCAGCTCTAATTACACTTGGCATTCAAACAATATTTTAAACCCAGAATAATTTCCTTTAGGCCTTCACTGACTAACAGGGGAAATAAAAGACATCACTGCTGTGCCCAGCTCTGACCCCTCAGTTTGGGAAGGATGTTGAGATCCTTGGGTGTGTCCAGAGGAGGAGACGAGGCTGGAGAGGGGCTGGGAACACAAACCCTGAGAGGAGCCCCTGAGGGAGCTGGGGGTGCCCAGCCTGGAGAAAAGGAGACTCAGAAAAGGAGACTCAGGAGACTCAGCCTCGCTGAGCCTGCAGCCCCCAGCTGGGTGGTGGGTGCTGTGCACAGGGCTGGGATGGATGGATGGATGGGATGGATGGATGGATGGATGGATGGATGGATGGATGGATGGATGGATGGGATGGATGGATGGATGGATGGATGGATGGATGGATGGATGGATGGATGGATGGATGGATGATGGATGGATGGATGGATGGATGGATGGATGGGATGGATGGATGGGATGGATGGATGGGATGGATGGGATGGATGGATGGATGGATGGATGGATGGATGGATGATGGATGGATGGATGGATGGATGGATGGATGATGGATGGATGGATGGATGGATGATGGATGGATGGATGGATGGATGGATGGATGGATGGATGATGGATGGATGGATGGATGGATGGATGGATGGATGGATGGATGGATGATGGATGGATGGATGGATGGATGGATGGATGGATGGATGATGGATGGATGGATGATGGATGGATGGATGGATGGATGGATGGATGGATGGATGATGGATGGATGGATGGATGGATGGATGGATGGATGGATGGATGATGGATGGATGGATGGATGGATGGATGGATGGATGATGGATGGATGGATGGATGGATGGAGGGATGGATGGATGGATGGATGGATGGATGGATGGATGGATGGATGGATGGAGGGATGGATGGAGGGATGGATGGAGGGATGGATGGATGGATGGATGGATGGATGGATGGATGGATGGATGGATGGATGGATGAGGGGCACCTGAGCTGCTCTCCACCTGTGAGGAGCAATATTTGTGTTTCCCTGCCCACACTGAGCCCAGCTGGGCACTGGGGAGGGCACACCTTGAGTTTGGGAAGGACCTTGGGACACTGAGCACACCCAGAGGGGACAGCGGGGCTGGAGAGGGGCTGGGAACACAAACCCTGAGAGGAGCCCTGAGGGAGCTGGGGGTGCCCAGCCTGGAGAAAAGGAGACTCAGGGCTGCCCTCATCACTGCACAGCCCCTGAAAGGTGCCTGTGCTCAGCTGGGCTGGGCTCTGTCTGCAGCAGCACTGACACAGCCAGAGCACACAGCCTCCAGCTGCACCAAGGGAAATACAGGCTGGAGAGCAGGGAAAAGGTTTTACAGAAAGGTGATAAAGTTCTGGAATGTTCTGCCCGGGGAGATGGTGCAGTCCCCATCCCTGGGTGTGTTTAACAAAGCCTGGATGTGGCTCTGGGTGCCAGGGTTTAGGTGAGGTGTTGGGGCTGGGTTGGACTGGATGATCTTTAGGGTCTCTTCCAACCTGGTCATTCTGTGAATTCTGTTATTTTATAATAAACATCACAGAGGGATGACAGGCTGGCATCAGAGCAGAGCTGAACTTCCACCCCTACTCCCCAGGAAATCCTCCTAAATGGGGCAAGGGAAGCTGCAAGAGCCCAGTCTGGAGAGCTCCTCTGCCTCTGGAGCACATCTGGCCTCAACAGCCACTGCAGGAGCTCTCAGAAACAAACCAAAGATGAAAACCAAGGTGCATTCAGAAATAAACACAGCACCTCTGGCTCCTGCAGCAGCAGGAATGGGTTTCAAGGGCCTGGAATGACACCAGCTTTAGCAAAAGCCTCTCCAGTTTGGTGTTTTAACCACCCAGAAGGTTTCTTGTCTTGTCCTTACAGTGCCAGTCTAAACTCTTCTGTGCTCAGACTGAGTGCTCAGTGTTTAAACAGACCTCGAGCCATCCCCCCTTCCACATCCAAGCTGAAGAAGCTTTGTTTGCAGTTAGCTGCCATTTCAACAAGTCTGAGATATAATCAGCTTAGGAACAGCACTTTGAACTAATTTTTAAATTATTTCTGCCTTCAATTGCAATGCCTGCAGGAAGCAATAAGCCATAATAAGATATCCCTTATCTCAAAGAGATTCAAAGAGGCCAATGTATAGGATATAGGATATCCCTTATCTGGCTCCCACACCCATTTTGCTTTTCACACCCCATAAAGCATTGCCAGGAATCCACCTGCCTGCTGGGTTAGCTCTCAATTTCAGGAATTTCCAGGAATCCACCTGCCTGCTGGGTTCACTCTCAGTTTTGAGCACTGCCAGGAATCCACCTGCCTGCTGGGTTCACTTTCAATTTCAGGAATTTCCAGGAATCCACCTGGCTGCTGGGTTAGCCTTCAATTTCAGGAATTTCCAGGAATCCACCTGCCTGCTGGGTTCACTCTCAATTTCAGGAATTGCCAGGAATCCACCTGGCTGCTGGGTTCACTCTCAATTTCAGGAATTGCCAGGAATCCACCTGGCTCCTGGGTTCACTCTGGATTTCAGGAATTTCCAGGAATCCACCTGCCTGCTGGGTTCACTCTCAATTTTGGGCACTGCCAGGAATCCACCTGCCTGCTGGGCTCACTCCCCAGCCAGAGGGGACGGTGGATGGAAGGATGCAGCCACATGAAAGCACAGCCTGGCGGTGAGAGAGGAACCCTGCCGGGAGCACATTAAAAACAAATCACTGGAGGAGCAACTCCATTGATTTCCTGCCTCAGGAGCAGGGGGAGCCGGGCTTTGTGTCCCCCAGCTGCAATCCAGATAAGCTGTGCTCTGCTACAAGTGTGCTCCGCTGGAAAAACACAACAGGCTGCCGTGTAAACTGCTAACGAGATTAAAAACCCCGGGTTTTATCTCAGATCTGCTGCTCCCCGGGGAATTCCACATGTCCACCCCCCCCCATCAGAAATCCAGGGATGTCACCAGCGCCAGGACAATGCCATGTGTGTCACAAGGAGCTCCTGTCCAGGGCAGGGCCTGACATTTCAAATGTTGGCTGCTCCTTCCTCAAAGGCACGTTAGGAGATAAAAGGCTTATCTACACAAATAGTAAACATCCAGCTGGCCTGAGCTGCTTACCCAGCCCTGGGATTGGGAGGGCTTGGAGAGGGAGCACAAAGGGCTCTGAGATCTCTGAGAGTTTGCAGAGGGAGCACAAAGCCACCCTGAGTTCTCTGAGGGTTTGGAAAGGAGCACAAAGTCACCTGGATATCTCTGAGGGTTTGGAAAGGAGCACAAAGTCACCCTGAGCTCTCTGAGGGTTTGGAAAGGAGCACAAAGACCTCTGAGATCTCTGAGAGTTTGGAGAGGGAGCACAAAGACCCCTGAGCCCTGTAAGGGTTTGGGAAAGGAGCACAAAGACCCCAACCCTGTGAAGGTTTGGAGAGGGGACACAAAGTCACCCTGAACTCTGTGAGAGTTTGGAAAGGAGCACAAAGTCACCCTGAGCTCTCTGGGGGTTTGGAAAGGAGCACAAAGACCTCTGAGATCTCTGACAGTTTGGAGAAGGAGAACAAAGATCCCAACCCTGTGAGGTTTTGGAAAGGAGCACAAAGACCCCTGAGCCCTGTGAGAGTTTAGAAAGGAGCACAAAGACCCCTGAGATCTCTGAGAGTTTGGAGAAGGAGAACAAAGTCACCTGGATATCTCTGAGGGTTTGGAGAGGAGCACAAAGACCCCTGAGCCCTGTGAGGGTTTGGGAAAGGAGCACAAAGACCCCAACCCTGTGAGGGTTTGGAAAGGAACCCCTATTGGTTCTCCTATCCTGTAAAAGAAAAGGTAGACTGAAATGAAAGTTAAGGGAGAAGATCTCAGATTTGATGACTGGTTCTGCTGCTAAAAGTGACAAGAATTGGCCAAAACATGGCAGGACCAAGGAACTTGGCTTCAAAAATTACCTTGGCCTGAGGAGATGGTTCCACTCTATTGCCAGCCATTCATAAGGCTCAGAAACCAAAGTGTGAAATTCTAATTATTTCTTGGGCACCCCAGAGGCAGGAAAAGTTAAATATTAGAAGGGGAAAGAATAATGGCAGAAGAAAGAAAAAAAGAAAAATCAGGAAGAGCCAAGGAGAAATTGATAGATTAGGTTAGAATAAAAAGTTCCTATGTGTGCATCTGGGCTGGGTGACTCATGAGATAAAACATCAGCCAGCCAATGGAGCTGTTTGAAGAGGTCTCCAGGGAGGAAAGCAAGGGGAAAATGGAATAAAAATGAACCAAGACAATGATGTGGATGTTTCTTTCAGTCACAACAGCCCGACTGGAGGGTGGGGAGGTGGGTGAGCTGTGTGGGTGGAGACACAAACAAGCATTAAAGGCATTTTGTTAAACCTGGATCCAGATAAAAGTTTGCAGTTCCCAGCCTGGTGATCTGAAAGGGATTTTTCTGTGACCATTTCCCAGCACAAAGGGTGGAACTGGTTGTGGAAAGGAGCAATTATTCCCTGATTTTCATTAGGGCTGCACCAGCCCCAGCACAACCCTGGAAAACAGCAAACACTCACATGGGTGGCACGAAGGAGCTGCTGATTTTCTCCATCCTGCTTTCCCAACTTTTCCAGCTGTCCTGTTGCCTGCAGAGCTTTTTCTAGCCCAGGGTCCTGCAGTCCTAAGTGTGATCAAGGACCTGCCATGGTCATGAAACCAGGTCCTGAAAGCTTCTCTCCAGCAGGGCTGGTGGCAAACCTGCCTGGTTTGGCTCAGGGGTTTGGAGCTCGCTGCTGTCACCCAGCTTTTCATTTTTATCTCTGCTAATCCCTCTAATCTCTTGCTCTTCAGTTAAATTAGGCCCTCAGTAGTTGCTGGTGTTTATGCTCTGAAGATTCAGAATGGGGTTACAGCAAATCCAATTTCTGTTCCCTCTTGAGTGAAATCTCAGAGCTCTCACTAAAGCAGGTAACAATTACTAAATTAACTTTTTTTGTGAGCTGCTGAAGCACCCACAAAGGAAATCTCAAAAAGAAGGGCACATACCCCAAAGAGAAGGGAGTCTGGACACCTTAACATGAAATTACACAAATTAAATGCTCTCTCCACCAATTTCCTCACCTGTAAAAGAGGGAAAAGCATCAAAAAGCATCAGGACTGTGACTTCTAGGACAAAGCAGCACCACTGAATGGCAAAGCTGATCCAGGCCTGACAGAGCTGTCAGTTCCCTCCCCAGAATTTCAGGTTTCAGGACTAAAACTGGTAACAAAAAGTGGGTCTGCACCTGGCAGGTAAATGCAGAGCAAGCACGTTCCAAGGGTGAGGAGAGGTGTGAGGAAAAAGTGTGTGAGGAAAGGCTGCAGAGGAAGGACAGCGAGGGAACAGGGGCTAAAACTGAACAGGGGAAGGGAACAGGCAGCAGATCAGGGAGTAAAAATAGCTTGGGTGAGTTTCTCTTTTTGATTGCCATAAACACATTAGTGGAGAAGAAATCACCTTGGATGAACATGTTTCTTATTGTCTCAGAGCTGCATCCAAGAAAAGGAGTTTTCAGAGCAGCCAACAGCTCCAGCCTGATTATTCCTCTGCCTGAAGTATTTACTAAGCATAGAATTCCTATTTTGTATTTACTGAGCATAGAATTCCTATTTTGTATTTCCTGGGCATAGAGTTCCTATTTTTGGCTTCACAAGTGCCCTGACCATCTCATTTCCACCCTGAGAGTCTGCCTGAACTCTACCAAAACCACACTTTCAATTCTCCCAGTCACTGCCCCAAGTCCACAAACCCCAACACAAATTCTCACAAAGATTTCGTGTCACAAAATCAGATTTTGTGTCACAAAATCCCCCTGGATACAACTTTAACAGATTCCAGGCGTACAGAATGCTGTCCAAATTTGGGGTGCAAGGCTCTGGCATTGCCAGAAGCCATCCTTAATAACCCTAATGATATCATGGAGGTAAAAAGGAGGATTGTCCCCTTCAATAGGGACATGACAGCATTTCATTTTCCCATAGATATTTATACCCACAGGAAGAGCACCCACTCAGTGTACCTTGAACTGCAGACCCTCTTTTAGAAGCAGCCACTTTTAGACCTGTTGTGGCATTCACATTCTCTGGAAAAACCCTTCTCCCAGGGTTTTTCTCCTGGGAAGCTGAGAGGCCTCAGAGAAAAGGAAAACAATTTTATCTCATTTGCTTCTCCTGTGTTGTGCTGGTGTGGAACGTGTTTGGAGATTGTTCACCCACAGGTGATTGTTCCATTGCATTCTGCTGGGAGTTGTTTTCACTCTTTGGGCAGTCAGGGCCAAGCTGTGTCAGGACTCTGGAGAGAGTCAGGAGTTTTCATTATTATCCTTTAGCCTTCTGTAAATATCCTTTCTCTGTTCTTTAGTATAGTATAGTTTAATATTCTTTAATATAATGCAGTATCACAAAATAATAAATGAGCCTCCTGAGAACATGGAGTGAGATTCATCATCCCTGCCTTCATCAGGGCATTCCCTGCAAATACAACAACCCATCACTTAATTGAACTGGAGCCCTCCCTTGCAATAATTAATTGTGCCAGGGAAGTTTCTGGAAAGTGCGATCCAAGCCCACAGCTGGAGCCTTGCATCTGGATGATTGCAGGTGGGTGCAGTAAGCCTTCCTCACCCAGCTCCCTCCTTTCCTAGTGCTTGCAAATGCTCTGCCAGCAAATCCTGGGAGCTGGGAGATCATTAATCACCGGGGCACAAAAGGAATATTAACCCAGGCTGCTCCCTCCTGGGACCGGGGCCTAGGGCAAGGCTCAGTCATTAGCTGGGCTCTGCACTCCACCGCGCTCACAGCAGCCACAGAGCAGCTCCTTGAGTCATCTTGGATTTCAGCACACATTAGCTGTTCATGGTTGAGGCTATTTGTCCATTTTCCCTGCCAGGGAGTTAATTAAAAGTGTAACAAAGAGCAGCGCACAGTCCCAGGAGGGAGTTTTTCCTGTGGTGTCATCACAGAACCTAAGGCGTAGATAATGCCAAGTCCCTTCTTCCTGACCCCCAGATTCTCACAAGAGCTACTTCGAATTTTCTATTTGAAGTATTTTATTTTATTTTATTTTATTTTATTTTATTTTATTTTATTTTATTTTATTTTATTTTATTTTATTTTATTTTATTTTATTTTATTTCTCTCTCTTGTGAGAGTATCTCTTTATTCAAGTCCCTCCTTCTGACCCCCCAGATTCTCACAAGACCTACTTCAAATTTTTTTATTTGAAGTATTTTATTTTATTACTCTCTCTTGTGAGAGTATCTTTTTATCCAAGCCCCTCCTTCTTGACTCTCCAGATTCTCACAAGACCTACTTCAAATCATTTTATTTTATTTTAATTCTGTCTCTTGCAAGAGTAGCTCCTTATCCAGGTCCTTCCTTCCTGACCCCTCAGATTCTCACAAGAGCTACTTCAAATTTTTTTGTTTGAACTATTTTATTTTATTTTATTTTATTTTATTTTATTTTATTTTATTTTATTTTATTTTATTACTCTCTTTTGTGAGAGTATCTTTTTATCCAAGCCCCTCCTTCTCAACTCTCCAGATTCTCACAAGACCTACTTCAAATTATTTTATTTTATTTTATTTCTCTCTCTTGTGAGAGTAGCTCCTTATCCAGGCCCTTCCTTCCTGATCCCTCAGATTCTCACAGGAGCTACTTCAAATTTTCTATTTGAAGTATTTTATTCTATTCTATTCTATTCTATTCTATTCTATTCTATTCTATTCTATTCTATTCCTCTCTCTTGTGAGAGTATCTCTTTATCCAAGTCCCTCCTTCCCGACCCCCCAGATTCTCACAAGAGCTACTTCAAATTTATTTATTTTCTTTTATTTCTCTTGCGAGAGTAACTCCTTATCCACGTCCTTCCTTCCTGACCCCTCAGATTCTCACAAGAGCTACTTCAAATTTTCTATTTGAAGTATTATTTTATTTTACTTTAATTTATTACTCTCTCTTGTGAGAGCAGCTCTTTATTCCTGGACAGAGAATTGGGCATGGGTGCTGTGGGTGACCTAGTTAGGGATGGAAATGCGAGTGAGAGCTGCAGAAATCTCCCACTCAAGCAGCACTGCAGCCCACCCTGAGCCTTGGCTTCCACCTCCCTGCCCTACCAGGAGCAGAGACACCCCCCAAAAGGTGCTTTGAAAAATGGGTATTTTATGATTGGCTTTTTGCTAATATTGAAATGAATATTGTATGTGTGATGGTAGAAAGTGATGCTGTGTCCATTTTCTTAAGTAGTGTGTTAAATACAGTCTTAGGTTATAACATAATGTTAAAATAGAAACTATGCTATGTAAGATACTTTTTTAAAGAGAGGATTCTCACTGAGGTAGCAGCCACAGGACACCTGAATCTTTCAGAGAAAGAGAATTTATTGCCCAATTATCAGAAGAAACGAACTTCTTCCTGCCTTGCTCAGCCCTGAAGGCGCTGTTAGGACTCAGAGGAAGAAGCTGACACTGCCCAGCCAGAATCCTTTGTGTGAATGGAATTGATGCATCATGTGTGATCTGTATGAATATGCAACAGGCTGCTGCTTTAAGGGTTCATCCTCTGTTAACCTGAGTCCTTTTTCAGGCTTATTTTGCCCAGAAAAAGTACCCGGCCTGTCCATAACTCTTTATTTTTATTCTCTCATATTGTCCTAACCCAAACTGCCCAAATTGTTATCACTCTATTTATATCACTATTTCTATATATCAATCTCCTATTTTTATCGATCCGCCCTCCTCCCCCGCACACTCCGCGCTCTGGGCTGGGAGCCGGGGCTGTCACATCGGCTGAGCCCTGCCCGGCTGGATGTTCTCCCTCCTTGCTGCGGGGCCGGGAGGGCAGCGAGGCTCCGCAGCCCGGGGCTCCCTGCCCTTTCCGCCGTGCCACATGTCACAGCGATGAGTGTCACAGCACCGCAGCCTGCCCTCCCTCGTTAGCATCTCCCGGCAGACAGCAGGGCTGGGGGTGCTCATCCTTCTCTCCAAAGAGAAATTCCAGCTCCTCTTCCTCCTCTGGTAGGTGGGAACGCCATGGGTGACTCACAATTAAAATATTATGGATGTGTTAAGAGAGGTTTTATGTGTTTGTGGTTATGTTTCACCCCCCCCGTGTTGTTATCAGGGCATCAAAGATGCTGGGCAGCAAAGGAGGAGTCAATTAACAAGACTTTGAGAGAGGCTAAAGGGTTAAAAGTCAAAATATCCAATGTGTGGCTGAGCACAATGTGGAAAAAAAATGCTTTGCTCCTGGCACTGTAATATTTTCTCCATTCAGAAGAGTCTTCTGTTGTATTTTTTGATCAGGTTTTAATAAACCTTTTGAAATGGTTTGAAAGTGAGTAGCGTTTCTCACACTCCCAAAATAGCAGGCACAGGACACGAGCAGCAGCAGCAGCAGGTTTGCCTCACGAGGAGGAGGTGATGGAAAAACTCAGGGCAACAGCTCAGAACTGGGGGGTGGGTCCTAGAAAAGCCTAAAACACCAGAGCACAAACCTAAAACCCAGCATGGACACCCCCATCTATCCCTCCTGCTTCTTCTGGGAGCAGATCTGAGAATTCCAGCTCCTCCAGCCCTGAGTTTCCAGGACATTTCCAATCCCTTACAATTGTCACTCTGTTTTTATCTGGTTTAGACAGCCAGGTGTCACCAGCCTGGCCAAAGCAGGACATTTCCAGTCCCTTACAATTGTCACTCTGTTTTTATCTGGTGTCACCAGCCTTTCCAAAAGCCCAATTCCTTTGTGCCCGTCTTGCCAGGGGAGCCAGGGGAGCAGCCAGGGGAGGAGGGGAGGCTGGCAAGATGAGGCAGAAAAGCCCAGGAGTGAAGAGGAGACTGGGATGAGGATGCAGAAAAGCCCAGGAGTGAACTGGAGACTGGGATGAGGATGCAGAAAAGCCCAGGAGTGAACTGGAGGCTGGCAAGATGAGGCAGAAAAGCCCAGGAGTGAAGAGGAGACTGGGATGAGGATGCAGAAAAGCCCAGGAGTGAACTGGAGACTGGGATGAGGATGCAGAAAAGCCCAGGAGTGAACTGGAGACTGGGATGAGGATGCAGAAAAGCCCAGGAGTGAACTGGAGACTGGGATGAGGATGTAGAAAAGCCCAGGAGTGAACTGGAGACTGGGATGAGGATGTAGAAAAGCCCAGGAGTGAACTGGAGACTGGGATGAGGATGTAGAAAAGCCTAGGAGTGAACTGGAGACTGGGATGAGGATGCAGAAAAGCCTAGGAGTGAAGAGGAGACTGGGATGAGGATGCAGAAAAGCCCAGGAGTGAAGAGGAGACTGGGATGAGGATGCAGAAAAGCCCACGGGAGGAGGGGAGGCTGGGATGAGGATGCAGAAAGGCCCAGGGGAGGAGGGGAGGCTGGCAAGAGGATGCAGAGAGGCGTGGGCAGGTGTGAGAAGTGCTGGGAACAGCACAAAGCTGCTAACAGAAATAAAACTGTGCCTCCACAGGAGCTGGATGAGCTGAAAAACACAACACCTCTGCTGGGTTTGCAGACAGGAGACGCCACGTGGGACACACCACCCCCGGTTCTGGGGCTGGAGTTCCAGAGCTGGATCATCCAGCACCTCAGGAGAACCCTCAGGCTTATTTAAATCCAGAATTATTTGTGTAATTGCAGAAAAACACATCAGGGCAGCCCCCCCAGCAGCAGCAGGGAGATACCCCCAAACCCAGGGCTGGGACAGGATAATTCTCTGCACAGGAGCATCAGCAGGCTCTGGGATCACTGTGGGGTTTCTCATCGAGGTTTCAAGCCAAAATCCCACAACCAGACATGGGGATGGGCCAGCAAGTGGTCTCAGATTCCCCAAAGGTCAGGAAAAGGGTTTAGGGTTTAGCAACAGGCTGTCATTGGTTTGGCTGCAAGTAGGAGAGGAGAATGTGCCTAAAAGAGGCAAATTTAGGAAGTCTGGAGGGGAGCAGGAGAAAGGAAAAGCTGCAGTGCCAGTCTGGTTCCCACTACAACCGCAGAACATTTTTTGTGTTCATCATTCCAGCATCCTCCAGGGCGGTGCTGGCAGCCACAGGCACAGCTCTGTTCCCTCAGCACTGAGAGAGCCCCAAAGTCACAGCCAGCAATGCCTGACCCCAAATGAAGCCCTGAAATCACAGCCAGCAATGCCTGACCCCAAATGAAGCCCTAAAATCACAGCCAGCAATGCCTGACCCCAAATGAAGCCCCAAAGTCACAGCCAGCAATGCCTGACCCCAAATGAAGCCCTAAAATCACAGCCAGCAATGCCTGACCCCAAATGAAGCCCTGAAATCACAGCCAGCAATGCCTGACCCTAAATGAAACCCCGAAATAATCACCAGCACAATCATCAATGCCTGACCCCAAATGAAGCCCCAAAATCAACACCAGCAGAGCCATCAAGTGCCTGACCCCTAAATAAAGCTCAAAAATCAGCACCAGCACAATCATCAATGCCTGATCCTAAATGAAGCCCCAAAAATCAGCACAATCAACAAGTCCCTGACCCTAAATGAAGCCCTGAAATCATCACCAGCACAATAATCAGGTTCTGACCCCAAATGAAGCCCCAAAATCCGGACCAGCATAAACATCAATGCCTGATCCTAAATGAAACCCCAAAATCAACACCAGAACAATCATCAATGCCTGATCCTAAATAAAGCTCAGAAATCAGCACAATCAACAAGTCCCTGACCCTAAATGAAGCCCTGAAATCATCACCACCACAATAATCAGGTTCTGACCCTAAATGAGGCCCCAAAATCATCACCAGCACAAACATCAATGCCTGATCCTAAATGAAGCCCTGAAATCACCACCAGCACAATAATCAGGTTTTGACCCTAAATGAGGCCCCAAAATCATCACCAGCACAATCATCAATGCCTGACCCTAAATGAAGCCCCAAAATCAACACCATCAACAAGTGCCTGACCCCAACTGAAGCCCTGAAATCACCACCACCACAATAATCAGGTTCTGACCCTAAATGAGGCCCCAAAATCATGACCAGCATAAACATCAATGCCTGACCCTAAATGAAGCCCCAAAATCAGCCCAACCAACAAGTCCCTACCCTAAATGAAGCCCCAAAATCATGACCAGCACAATCATCAATGCCTGACCCTAAATGATACATTTCCTGTCCCTACAGGTGGAGCAGGGGCAGAGCTCCAGCCTCCCCTTTTGGCTCTGTAAGATTCATTTTCTCTTGAAATGAAAGTTTAAACCCCAGATCTCAGCCTCCAGCAGGGTGGATCCTGCTGTTCCTGGAAGGACAAACCCCAGGAATTTCGGGATCCAGGCCAGAATTTCCAACCAGCTGTTCAGATAATTGCAAATAAACATTTTTCATCTGTAGGTGTGGAGGAGAGGAGAATTCCCCAGCGGGAGCACACCTGACCCACTCCAGTTTTGGAAGAAAATAATTTATTTCAAAGACTCCAGCGCTCAACCCAAATATTTTTAACTCCACTCTGCACCTGCATGCCCAATGAAGATTTATCAGAGCGTGGAAGCACAGGAGAGTTTCTGATTTGCATCTCATTAGCATGGGTGTTTATTGCACTCTGCAGCTCCAGCTCTGATTCCAGGGCAGAATTGGGATGAATTTGTGCCCCAGCAAGGGCAGCTCAGCTCCAAAATGCAGGAGCAGGGGAGGATAAAAATGGAAAATTGGAAGAAAAAATTGAATAAAAAATTGGAAAATGTGGTGCTCTAATCAGCAATTTTACTTTTTGGCTCAAAACCCAAAACATGCCATAAAACTCCTGAAAATGTGGCCATTCCTTGTGGGTGGTTGTGCTTTCTCCCTCCTCTTTTCCTGCTGTTTTTTTTACTTTTTGCTGTTTCATATTTCTGCTCATCCCAAACCAACTGAAGATTTTTTGGTTTTTACTTAACCAAGAGCCCACAATTCCAACAACCTCAGCCCTCATGGCATAAATCAAATTTGGAGCGAGAGGAAAGCTTGAAAATCTGGAAGTATGGAATAAAAAAATCATGAAGAAAACACCCCAAAAGCCCCATGAGTGTGAATAGTTAGTAATTTTAAATAAGATATATTTATAATTTCCTCATGTTATTAAAGAGCAACAGATGCTTCGAGTTCTCTGTAAAACAGATCAAACTCATGGCTTAAATTCCCCTCTGACATGTGCACACCACTGCCTAAAATCCACATTATTCACAGGCAAGTTATTTGTCTTTTATGAATGGAAGCTTTGCAGAAAGTTGAACAAAAGCACAACAGGATTATTTCCTCTCAGGTGTTGCCCTGTGTTTCCTTCTCCTCCTCTGGATCTCTTTCAAAACTCAGAATTTTTTGAAGACACCAGGGAATCACTCCTGTGTTTGCTGCTTTCCCAAATATATCATATTATTCTATTATTAAATATTATTAAATATTAAATTTAGATTTAAATATCATTCAATTATTCAGTTGTTAGTTATCCTGGTTTTGGTCAGGGGTCCATAATTTAGAATTAAATATCATTTAATTATTCACTTGTTATTTATCCTGGTCTTAATCAGGGGTCCATAATTTAGAATTAAATATCATTTAATTATTCACTTGTTAGTTATCCTGGTCTTGGTCACGGATCCAAAATTTAGAATTAAATATCATTCAATTATTCACTTATTATTTATCCTGGTCTTGGTCAGGGATCCATAATTTAGAATTAAATATCATTCAATTATTCACTTGTTATTTATCCTGGTTTTGGTCAGGGGTCCATAATTTAGAATTAAATATCATTCAATTATTCACTTGTTAGTTATCCTGGTTTTGGTCAGGAATCCAAAATTTAGAATTAAATATCATTCAATTATTCACTTGTTAGTTATCCTGGTTTTGATCAGGAATCCAAAATTCAGAATTAAATATTATTCAATTATTCACTTGTTAGTTATCCTGGTTTTGGTCAGGGGTCCAAATACGCTCCTACTTCTCCACTGGAGAATCAGAATCCTCTTGATTTTGTGAAATTAAAAGGAATGAAGACTCTAAGCCAGCAGCACAGGGAGGTGTTTGGAAGGTGACTGATGCAAACCTCTCATTTTCCCAAGAAATTCAACTTTTCCCGCCCCTCAAGGCCCCTCATGCTACATCCACACATTTTTACATCATTTTCCCCCTCCATCCTCTCTGCCAAGGATCCCCCCTGATTTCCCCTGACTCCTTGGCACCCCCAGAACCCCCAGGGGCTCCTTTTGTGCTCCCTCCTGATGCTCTTTGGGCTGGGAGCCCTTGAGCTCTGCCTCCCCAGCCAGCAGCTGATAAATTGGCAGATGAATTTTAATATCCCCATCCTCAAAAGAAAATTGGTGCTCTGAGGTGTTGAGACAATGTCCTTTTCAGGATAGGCCAAAAATTGAATTATTCCACTTTGCTGTTTCCAGGTTTAGGGAGGAGAAAAAGCAACAGGAGCTCCAAGGCTCAAACTTTTGATTTTCCAAAAGCAAACTCCAGCCTTGTTGTTTGTATTCACAAAATAAAGGTTGCAAAAGGAAAAACAGTAACTATTCAGAGCTCATCTAGCCCAGATAAAGCAAGATGCAGATGAGGATCATTCATAAATAAATGAAATTCTGCATAAAGCCCTTATTTATTTAACATTTACCCAATAGTTTCAGGCTTCTTGCATGGAAAAGGTCAAAAGCAGATGATGGTAACAGCACCTGATATCTCCATATTGACCTTAAATCTCTTTTTCCCTCTTTGCCTCAGCGTGTTCTCATGAAAAATGCACAGAAGCATAATGGATTAGATATGAAACTAGTCAGAATTTTGGTTTAAGATAAATAAAATACAAGCTCTGGTCACCAATCCTGCGTGTAAATTCCATTTACATGCTTGCACTTGCTCTGAGCAACAGGACCTGAAGCTGTGGAGAAGATTAAAAAGAAAAAAGAGGGAATTTTCCCTAGATCCCAAGTGATGATTTTTCCTTTCAGTGTGACATTTCTCTCCAGTTCCCAGCAGTGTGGGAAGTCTGCAATTCCTGCATCCCCTCCACACACTGACAGCACACTGCTCATGTTTCAGAGAGGTTTTCTGTCAGGCATCCAGAGGATCCCAGCTGGCTAAAACCCCAAGATTAACGGTGTCATCTTTTATTCAGGGCCTAACGCTGCTCCTGAGGAGGATCACTATTAATGAGATTAGCTGGGTGTGCTCACAGAACCATCAATGCCCGGCCAAAATCCTGGGCTAGGCTCAGCTCAAACTCCAGCCAAGGATTTTTTGGCAGCTGTTTATTGCTCTGAGTAATTCCTCCTCTCAATATTTGTGTGAATTATAGAATATATTTGGGTTCATTCTGAAAGCACACAAAACAACTGGCTGTAAGAAGTGTGCTCCCACTGATACTAATTTGTGGCAAAAGCTGTTCTGAGAACTCCAATGCGAGCTCTGGACCAACCTAAGCCTGCTAACTCCCCTCTAGCTGCTATTTCCAGGGCCATCACTTCCAGAAGGAAGCTAGGAATACTTGTTGACTGGCAGAAAAGCTGCTCAAAACCAGAAAAAAATCAGAGGAAAACCGCCACAGTATGAAGGTACAAGAGCAGAGTGAAAGGCTTGGTTTTAAAATTGAGTAGCTGCACAAGTGGTTTGGCATATCCAGGAAAACCCAAAAAATATCCAAAAGATATCAAAAAAATATCCAAAAAATATCCAAAAAATATCCAAAAAATATCCAAATTATACTCTGTTGTCAGAGCTGTCTGAACATCCCATCCTCCCTGTGCCAGCCCTTGGTTTGGAGGCTTTAATGCTCCGAGACACTGAAATCTTGTGGGATGGACAAAGCCAAAGTCCCCGAATTTCCAGTCCCCTCGCAGCCCATCACAGCCGGCTCTCGGTCCATGTTAATAGCTTTACCAGCAGCTGCAGCGCCCCGAGCCAGCCGCGGGGCCGGGCTCTCGCTGCCCCCTCCGAGGGGCCGCTCCCCCCAGATTTGCGCTTTTTATTCCATCATTTGTGCGCCTGGCTCCGCACCAGCGCCCGTCCCGGGCTGTGGCAGAGCCTCAGGTGAGGATGGGAGCAGGAACACGGCTCTCACCTGGTGATGGGCAGTGCCTCAGGTGAGGATGGCAGCGAGAACACGGCTCTCCCCTGGTGCTGTGGCAGAGCCCCCCTTGAGGATGGCAGCGAGAACACGGCTCTCACCTGGCTCCCGGTGCTGTGGCAGTCGGTGGGAGCAGGAACTCGGTTCTTACCTGGCTCCCGATGCTGTGGCAGTGTCCCCAGTGAGGATGGAGCAGGAACACTGCTCTCACCTGGCTCCCGATGCTGTGGCAGTGGCTCAGGTGAGGATGGAGCAGGAACTCGGTTCTTACCTGGCTCCCGATGCTGTGGCAGTGCCCCCCGTGGGGATGGCAGCAAGAACACTGCTCATACCCGTGTCCCGGTGCTGTGACAGTGTCCCCCGTGCGGGTTGGAGCAGGAACTCGGTTCTTACCTGGTTCCCGGTGCTGTGGCAGTGCCCCCAGTGCGGATGGAGCAGCAGCTCGGCTCTCACCTGGTTCCCGGTGCTGTGGCAGTGTCCCCAGTGAGGATGGAGCAGCAGCTCGGCTCTCACCTGGCTCCCGGTGCTGTGGCAGTGTCCCCAGCGAGGATGGCAGCAAGAACACGGCTCTCACCTGGTTCCCGGTGCTGTGAGAGTCTCTGCCGTGCGGATGGAGCAGGAACGCGGCTCTTACCCCGTTCCCGGTGCTGTGGCAGAGCCTCAGGTGAGGATGGAGCAGGAACGCGCCTCTTACCTGGCTCTCATTCATTCAGCAGCCGCGGCCAGCGGGGCATCCCATGGCGGGGAGGAGGATGCTCTCCGGGCTGCGGGGACGCTCCGGGAGGATGAGAGGCGGCCCAGGCAGCGCAGCCCCCCGTGCCGGAGCTCATCTCAGCGCCGAGGACACGCAGAGGGCCCGCACGGCGGCTCGGAGCCTGGTAAAAGCCTGTTAACCCTTGCCCGGCTGCGGCGCTGCGAGCGGCGCTCCCGCATCTCCGGGGATGTTCCCGCCGCGCCCGCCAATCCCGGCGCTCGCAGCCGCGCCCCTTCCACAGCAGGTGGAATTTGGCAGGCTAGAGGTTGAAAAGGTGTCAAACCAGCGATCCCCGCTCTAAAAACCCTGATGGGGAGGGTGCAAAAATCCTGTTTGTCAGCAGAACGAGGCGGTGCCATGGAAAGGGGGTGCCTGGACCATCTGAATCCCAAACCCACCGGAGTGGAGGTGGAAAGGTGGCTTGGTTCTTGCAGAGGAGGGGTCTGGATGTTTATATTTCCTCCTTTCCCAGCAGGATAAGGGAGGTTTGGAGCGCCTGTGCTCACCATCTGCAGCAAGAACACAGTTCTTGGGGAGTTCAGGGCTTTCCTTGTTCCCAGAATCAGAGGGGTGAGGGCAGCACCTGAGAAGTACCTGGCAGAAATGTCAAGAGGAGACACAGAAACAGATCAGATTCATGAGTAACCAGGCCCATTCCAGCATCAAAGCCCTTGCACTGGAGCACACCAGCCCTGCTGCCAGCACAAGCTCAGAGCTCTGATTGATCCTCTCTCCCTCACTGTGATCACTTTCCCTTTGCACATTGCCTTAAATCAATGACAAGACCTATTCCATTTCTCTCTCAACAACGTTTATCCTATTCTATAACATTTCTAAATCAACATTTCTTATCTCAAAGTTAAGAAATTTGAGAAGAAATTTGTTAAGGAATTTGTGTACAAAGATGAACTATGTAAACCTTCTGTCAAGCTTTAAAAATCCTCCACAAATTCACTTCCCACAAAGACCAAATATTCCTTCCCTAAAAACACACCCTGGGGACTTGGATGCCAAGCTGTCATTAACTGTAATGAATCAAAATCCATTGTGGGGGCTGAGTTTCAGCTGCCTGGTCCTGCTTTTAAGCACAGCTCAATACAACACCTGAGACTTCCAGCGCTGACAGGAGCAGCAGTTCCCATCCTGGGGTTGCCAAGTCCCAGGGGACAGCCTGGCTTGTGCAATGTCAGAGGAAACAGACTGGTTTGGAGCAGGCTGCCACAGCCCACGCTCATCAGAGAAAGAAAAAATTAAATTTACAAAGCACATTTCCTCAAAGGCTCCTGCTCAGGACCAAACTCACACTCAATGCACCAGGGGCAGGGAAATAAAACACGTGGGGAAGGCAGCAGAGCGGCAAAAACCCTTCACAAAGCAAACCCCAACCATCACATCCTTCCCCTCCAGGACAGGCTAATCCTCCTGTTTGTTCCCAAAGCAAACCCCAACCATCACATCCTTCCCCTCCAGGACAGGCTCATCCAGGGTTCCTCCTCCTGTTTGTTTCCCAAAGCAAACCCCAACCATCACATCCTTCCCCTCCAGGACAGGCTAATCCAGGGTTCCTCCTCCTGTTTGTTCCCAAAGCAAACCCCAGCCTTCCCCTCTGAGTTTGGAGGCAGACATTGGCAAACTCCAGGGTTTGCTCTCTGATGCCTGGGGGGCACATGATGGGCTGCAGCCACATTTTGTGGGGATTTGAACAAACTGGAGTCAGAGATGTCCTAGGAAAACAACTTTGGCCAGCACAGAGGAGCAGACAAAGCTGCAGCCAAGGAACCTGCCTGCTGCTCTGCTGGCAGGTCCCAGGGCTGTCTCAGGCAGTGAGAGCCCCCCAAACCGAGCCAGAGCAGGGGGATCCTTCACCCTGCCCAGCCTGACCCCTGGGAGCTGCTGGGATCCTCATGGGCAGAACAAGGAGAAGGAAAATCTGACATTCCCCAACTCCTCCTGGTGGAAAAGAGTCTCCCCTAATTGCCAGGGTGGAAGTCCCACTTCACAGAGGGTGGAATTTCCACATGGCTCTGCATTAATGCTGAAAACCTGCCAAGATTCTCCAGAGCTGTGGTCACCTCTGGACTGTAGAGCACTGACAGGTCACCTGCCACTGTCAGATTTTCTGGAAAAATCCCTTTGCCAGGATTTCTTCTCTTTGGAAGCTGAGAAGCCTCAGAGAAAAATGAAAAACAATATTATCTCATTTTGCTACTCCTGTGTTTTGCTGCTTTGGAATGTGTTTGGAGATTGTTTATTGTGTGGATTGTTTTGACTTAATGACCAATCCCAGTCAGGCTGTGCTGAACTCTGAGGAGAGAGTCAGGAGTTGTTCATTCTTATCTTGTTAAGCCTTCTGTCTGTGTCCTTCCTCTGTTCTTTAGTTTAGTGTAGCATTCTTTAATATAATATAGATCATAAAGTGATAAATCAGCCTTCCAAGAACATGGAGTCAGATTCATCATTCCCTTCCTGCCACAGGGGACCCCAAAAATGCCACAGTAACCAGCAGCACACCCATCCCAAACACCTCATTCCTCTCTGATGTTAATCCTGAAAATTTCCTTCATTAACTTTTTCCTGTGAATTGTCTTCTCAGGAGCACAACCAGCATGAAGCCCATCACAGCACCCAGTAAAAATAATAAACACAGCACAGCTCTATCCCTTGGTGTCTCACTGAGGAAATTCCTGGCCTGGACTCCTTCAAAAAGCACAGAACAGACCAGGGGTGTAAAGCATTTCTCACTCTCTCCTGCAGGCAAAACAATCTGCAAGAAACCACCCAGCCTCCCTGCAAATCCACATTTTAATCAGAGTCTTGGGTTAGTCTACCCAGACTTGAATAAAAAATGGTGCTGAGGAGCCAGAATTGATCAGGGAAATGCAGCCATTACTCAAACACAGCCCTGACTCTGCCCTGCCACCTCCGTCCCTCTTGCTCTGAGTGCTCCTCTATAAAAAGCAAAGCTGACCCTTTGCAGGAGCCAACCCCTTCATGCATCACCTGCCAGCTCAGAAAAACATCCTGCAAGGGAGCTGTCAATGCAGAGCTTAAAATATTCTGAGGATGACAGAGTTACACGGGGATTTCCACGGGAGCAGGCACGGTGACAAACACAGCGACAGCACCAAAAATCACATTTCTTGTGCTCCCAGACATCAGGTTTCCACCTGCCTGTTTTCAGATCTAAATCTCTTCCCTTGGAAAAAGGAAAAAAAAATCTGTGCCCTGTTTTACCTCCCCCAAGCTCTAATCTCTCTTCTGCAAGGCAGGGAGTCAACACAAAGCCAACCCAGGGCTTCTGAGAAAGGAATTTGACCTCAAAGACTCACGTGGATGTTGATAAGCTGCAACAGAAAAACAGTTTCACAAACAGGATTAAAAACCCCCAAACCTCAAACATTTAACTGAGCATCCCACCTAGACATGGGATTAAGTCTGTCTGCACAACAGGTTTGGATTTATTGCCCTCAAATCTTGAGCTCTCTGCTAAGACTCAGCTCAAGAGTGACAAAAAAACCCCAAGTATGTGGGTTGTAATTAAGGAAAAAACAACAATGGTCCAAAAAAATCAGTCAAAAGCTGCTTTATCACTGCACAACCAGAGTGTTCCTAATTCCTGAGCAGAATTAGCACCTAAATTGTCTCCAAATGCTGCAGGGTCAGCCCTTCAAGGCAGGAGTGCAGCATCCCATAAAGGCAGAAACCAAACTGGCAGAGCTGGGATCAGAATTGAGGCCCAGCCCCTGCCCAGGCTGGAGAATTCCCAGTTTTCCCAAGGCTTTGCTCTCCATACATCATTTTTAGGGCCACAGGTTCATTTCTGTCCTGGAGCAAGCAGAGAACGCAGCTGGGAGCTCAGCCCTGCGAGAACAACTCCTAAATTATAAATTATGAATTATGAATTATCCCAGCTCCAGCCAGCCAGGAACTGCTGGGATTCACTTCTGCTTTTCCAGCTGCCAGTTTGAGGGGAAAAGCCAAAAAGAAAAAGGTCTCATTCTTCACCTGCAAGTTCTTCAGGGAGACCTGAGGGAAAGTGAAATTTGGCCCTCTCGTTCCAGCTGGAGGAAGAGCTCTGGGGGTTTTGGAAGGAGTTTTGAATGAGTTAGAGATGAGATTTCTGAGTTCTTTTAGGTGATGTGGTTTATTTTTCTTATTTTCTGTGTAGGTAAGAAGGGTGAGTTTGGTTTGCAGGGTTTAGAAGGTCTCAAGGCTTCTAGTTATAAGATATTTTTAAGGATTTATTGATTAAATACAAGGATACAAGGATATTACAAGGATATTACAAGGATATTACAAGGATATTTATGGTTTTGACTTCATTTTAAAATATTTCATTTTATGGACTTGTAGTGTAAGTTTTTTTAGCTAATCATATTATGACACAAATTTATAGCATCCCATTTTAAACTTCTTGTTTATTTTTGTAACTACTTCTATTTCTTATATCTTAAACTCTAAAACTCTACATTTTCTTCTACTTAATATGTTTCTGCTTTAAATTATAAATTTACATTCTCACTTTTAACAATTAAGTTCAAAAATCTTTTCTAGACTCTCAAATCAAATCTTGTGTTTAAGCTTTGCCTTATAGACACAAAATTCTGAGAGTTCCCTTATTTCAGATTCCAGCAGAGGGATTCATTCCCCCTCCCAGCACCCAGAAATTGGAATGTGAGGACTGGAGCAAGGAGAAAGAAAATTCCAGAAGGAATTGAGCAGCTTTTGGTGGTTGGGGTGGGGACCCAAGAGATTTTATGTGATTTAAGAGGTCACTGGGCATCAACTGGATCCCCCTGGGCAGAATTGGGTGCAAAAATGTAAATCCAGTGTCCAGGAAAGTCTGGCTGTGCCCTCCCACACCAAAAATGGATTTCCCTCCTCTCCTGGGAATCCACAGTGCCCTCACTCCCTGCTCCTGGAAAATGCAACCCCAAAAACTTCATTGTTTGCCAGCCCATCTTGTACAAGTTAAACTGCTCCAACAGCTGCACAGAAAAATAAAAAGCTGCTTCAGCTGCTCACGAGGTTGAACTCACAATCTGTCAGCTGGTAATTGCTGCACAAACATAAAAGGAGTTCCTCAGAAATGGGATTTCTGTCTGAGACCCAGTGCTTCTATTCAAGAAGAAAATCCCAGGCTTTGTTCTCATTTCCTTCTGCTTTTTTTTTTTTTTTTTTGCCACGTCACCAAATTTAGTTTCAAATAAATCAGAAGACAAAATTTGTCTCAGTCCCTGTGAGTGCTGAGGCAGAGAAATTAAAGCCCAATTAGGCTGTGGAGAACTTGGACACACAAACATTCTTCTTCCCTCTGAACCCTTTCCGTGCAGCATTCTTGGTTTAGATGGTTTGGGTTACTGGTTTAACATTTTCCACAGAAGAACTGAACATTCCTCCAGTTGTGGAGGTCGGGACAGATGTGAAGAAAACTTTTAACCAATTTCTATTTTCTCCAGTTCAATATTCTTTGTAGAAACACTCAGAATTTCTCCAGTGAACCATTCCCCTCTGCCCTAAACTCATTTTTACTGCAGGCTACCCACTTAAAACAAGGAAAAAAATAAAAACAGATGAGAAATTGGAGGCAAAAAACCCCAAGAAAAGCCCTCATGCCCTGAGAGCAGGGCTGGGCAAAACAGCCTTGGCAGCAGAAGGCTGTGATAGCTGTTTATTTTCTTGTTTCTCAGGAAATAAAGGCATTATCTCAGCCTGGCATGCTGCAAATGCCTCTATCTTCCCTCGGCAGACTCGGGGCTGAACTCACTGAAACTTCTGAGCATCAGCTCCCCCTGCAACCCTCAACACTTCCACAAGGAGAATAAACAAAGATATTGAGGCAATCCAGGCTGGCTGACACGGCTCTTCTTGATATGGTGAGATTCTTTATTTACCTCTTTTCAAGATTCTTTATTTGCCTCTTTTCAAGATTCTTTATTTGCCTCTTTCCAAGATTCTTTATTTGCCTCTTTCCAAGATTCTTTATTTGCCTCTTTTCAAGATTCTTTATTTGTCTCTTTTCAACCCCTGACTCCGTTCCTGAGCAGTGGAAAACCTGAAATCACATTTTCAAATTCTGGTGGTCCCATCAATTCGGGTGCAGCCTCAGCTCCTTGGGGTGATCAAATCAAATATTTTTCATCAATATGCCTCTGAAAAGGATTTTTTCCTCTTCCTATTAATAGCAAAACTCAGATTTTTAGGTGATTTTTTAGGTGAAGTGCCTCATGCATTGTTGAGGAGCCTCTTCACTCTCCCATTTCCTGAGAAACTGGGCTCAGTATCGAGGATCAAGCCCAATTTATAACCCAGCCAGGGCTTTCCAAGATTTCCAGCAATAAAAAGATTTGCAAAAAACACACCTGAGGAAAAAAGGGCCCCATCTCCCTTTTGAGTTTGAGCTGTCTGGACTCACCCAAGAGGATGACAAAAATCTCCTCTCCAATTTTCAATCCCACCTCAGCATTTGGCAGCTTTTGGGCTGCACTTCCAACCCTTCATCCTCACATTTTACCTTTTTCCCTTCATCCTCAAATTTTACCTTTTTCCCTTCATCCTCACATTTTACCTTTTTCCCTTCATCCTCAAATTTTACCTTTTTTTTGCAAAGAAAGGCAGAGCTTTGTGCCGAGTTCTGCACCAATAAAAACCTGGTGAGGCTCCAGATTTAAACTTGGTGCACAAAAAATTCATCCTGCTTGGCTGTGCATTGGGGAGGGAAGATAAATCCCAGCTTAGGGCAGAATTAGGAGCTGCCCTCTTGAGCCAGAATTCAAGTTATTTATTATTAATTGAGGACTTTTGCTCTAGAGTCAGGCAGAGAAAAGAATCACAGCAACATCTCCACCGTGGCCCTGTGGTCATTGCCAGGAAAAGCAGAAATCTGAAATTCTTCAATTACATCAGACACAGGCAGGCAGCAGGAAACACTAAATACCAGAGACAGAAAAGTTCACCAGGCCTCAAGGCTGCTTCTTTCAAGGGCTGGGGTGTTAAATAATAAATGGGAGATGAATACAGCTCTCCATCAGCGGGGCAGGCCCTGGGGGAGAGCTCAGGGATGGAGCTTTTATTAGATTTTATTTTATTTTTATTTATTTGATTTTATTAGAGCCATTTAGAATATTCCCAGTGTCTGCTCCATCCCAAACCCACCCCACAGCGCCCAAATTTAGCTCTCTGATTTCCCCCCTCTTCCCAGCGCTCCCACAGACAAAACCTTGGCTGAAAAACAAGATTTTTGCGGCAGCAAAGAGAACAAAGAGAGTGAAAAACCAGCAGGATGTCAAGGGTGTTGCTCCTGCTAAGCAGCAGAAGTGCTGCTCTCCAAAATGAGATGAGAAAATTCCAGTGGGAGAGGAGGAATTGCACAGAGCATGTGGGGAGGGCAGATCTTGTTTTGGGGCTTTTTTTAAACTTTTTCTGCCTAAACTCCTCTTGAGCACCACCCAAGGCTGCTTTACCCCATCTCCCCTCCAAGCACAATCCCAAACCCCTCTGAGCCCCTGCAGGATTATCAAACACAGAAATTCCCATTACCAAGCACAGAGATTCCCATTATCAAACACAGAAATTCCCATTGTCAAACACTTCCAAATATCAAGCACAGAAATTCCCATTACCAAGCACAGATATTCCCATTACCAAACAAAGAGAGTCCCATTATCAAGCACAGAAATTCCAAATATCAAGGGCAGAAATTCCCATTATCAAACACAGAAATTCCCATTGTGAAACACAAAAATTCCAAATACCAAGCACAGAAATTCCCAATACCAAGCACAGAAATTCCCATTATCAAACACAGAAATTCCCATTGTCAAACACTTTCAAATATCAAGCACAGAAATTCCCATTATCAATCACAGAAATTCCCATTATCAAGCACAGAAATTTCCATTACCAAGCACAGAAATTCCAAATATCAAGCACAGAAATTCCCATTACCAAACACAGAAATTCCCATTATCAAGCACAGAAATTCCCATTACCAAACACAGAAATTCCCATTATCAAGCACAGAAATTCCCATTACCAAGCACAGAAATTCCCATTACCAAACACAGAAATTCCCATTAAAACACTTCCTATTCCTTCCTGCTGCTGCCCTGGAAGGGCTCCAGAGGAGGAATCATTTTTGGGTTTAAATGCAGTGACTTTGTGAGTGTCACCTGGGGAGCCCTGTCAGAGGCAGAAATGGAGCTCAGCTGAATTCCTGCATCCTTTTACTGCCTGATGGGGAAATTTTATCTTCTTGTAATTCATTGGAGAGCTGTGTCCAGCCAGGGACTAAAACAGAGCCAACAGGCCACTGTTCCTTTTTCATTATTCCTTTGGAAAGGAAAATCTCTGCCTAAAACCCCAAAAATCAAAGTTCCTTTGCCGTGACTTCCTCCCATTGCTGCAGGGAGAATGGAAGATTGAGAAAATGGCAGAAAGTTGAACAAATAAAGGCAATTTTAGTCCTAGAAGGATTGATAAAATGGTAGAAAGTTGAACAAATAAAGGCAATTTTAGTCCTAGAAGGATTGATAAAATAGTAGAAAGTTGAACAAATAAAGATAATTTTAGTCCTAGAAGGATTGATAAAATGGTAGAAAGTTGAACAAATAAAGGCAATTTTAGTCCTAGAAGGATTGATAAAATGGTAGAAAGTTGAACAAATAAAGGCAATTTTAGTCCTAGAAGCCAAACCCACCCCAATTCCCAAGGGGTTCAAGGTGCAGGCACTAAATTGTGTGGCTGGAGTGCAAATGGACTCAGCTGGAAGGACAGAAATTCCTTTTTTCCAAGGAGAGACCTCCCTGTCCTCTCTCCTCCATCCCCCTCAGGATTATGCACATTCTGATTATTCCAGTGCACTCCTGGAATAATCCAATTCCTTGTTGCACAGCAAATTCAGGATGCTGCCACCTGGAGCAAGCACCAATCCCACTCAGGAGCATCAGAGAGGTGGAAATGAGCTGAAATCCAGGATGAGAATTCCTTGGTGACCCTCATTCCCTTATGGATTGGCTTTTCCTTGCACACACAGAGGCAGAAAACATTGTACCTGCTGCAAGTATCCCTGTGGGGGGAAAAAAAAAACCCAAAATTATTCTTTACACCAACTTTTAAACCTAATAACTGATTTAAAAAAACTTTTAAACCTAATAACTGATTTAAAAAAACTTTTAAACCTAATAACTGATTAAAAAAACTTTTAAACCTAATAACTGATTTAAAAAAAATAATGAGAGAGGCATGCCAGCCTTAGTTATGGCAAGCTAAAAAAATCCATTCCTTAACACAATATACCTGGGACAAATAATCCAGTGCAGCAGCAAATTTGCTTCTTCTGGAGATAAAGATTGGATTACTTCAGTAGGAGGCAGAGAAAACTCGATCTGAAATCTGAGGATTGTACTAATCCAATGCAGGAGACAAGCCTTACATGGGAGAATTGAGAGAGAGAAAACGCTCGCCTGTCTCAGTAAAAAAGCTGGAGAAGCCTGGCAGGAAAAATTCCCTTCAGTTCCTGCAGGATGAAGAGCAGGATTTGAATTTTAAGCTTTCCAGTACAAGACATTTCCATGCAAATTCTTTCTGCTGTTGTCTAGATCCAGACTAGCTGAGGCTGAGGTTATTTATTCATTGTTCACCCGATGGGAAGTGTTAATATTGCACAGTTTCCTGGGGTAACAGCATTTCAGTCTGTTGAACAGCAAAGTAAAATATTCACAGCAATCACTCTGGGAGGATCCATCAGCAAAATAAAATATTCACAGCAATCACTCTGGGAGGATCCATCAGCAAAGTAAAATATTCACAGCAATCACTCTGGGGGGATCCATCAGCAAAGTAAAATATTCACAGCAATCACTCTGGGAGGATCTATCAGCAAAGTAAAATATTCACAGCAATCACTCTGGGGGGATCCATCAGCAAAGTAAAATATTCACAGCAATCACTCTGGGGGGATCTCTCAGCAAAGTAAAATATTCACAGCAATCATTCTGGGGGGATCTCTCAGCAAAGTAAAATATTCACAGCAATCACTCTGGGAGGATTTATCAGCAAACAGCCTCAGGGAGGGGATGTGGTGGCATTTGCCAATATTCCCCTCAGGGTGACAAATTCAAAATAAAACCTAAACTGGGAAAGCACAAAGGTCGTGTCACAAGTTTTTATTTACCCCTACTTTCTGTTGTGTTTTTGGGTGTATTGCCATGGTTTTGTGCCCACTCAGGTCCCACTGGTCTTTCCCCAAGGCCATTTTCTGGGTGAAATGCTCCAAAGAACAGCAGTGTGAGCTGTCTGTAGGGACAGGAGACAGAGGCAGAGTTGAAACCTCCCCTGATGGGGAGAACCCTAAAAAGTTCTGTGCCAGGAATGAGGGGCTGAGAGGATTTCTGGGGTTTTTTTTGGTTTCCAGGCTGTTGTTTATTTTTGTCTCGTCAGGAGTTCAGCACTCCATCTACATCCCAGCCTTGGTGTACAAAGACAAGGCACCAGAAATCACCAGACACAAATTCAAGGTCTTTTAAAGATATTTTGTCCAATTAACTTTTGAATTGTACTTTATTTCTACCTCTCTACCAGTAACTAATTATTTGTCTGTTCACACAAAATCTGCACTGGGGCTCTTTCTAACCAATCACCCTGTACCACCAACAGAAATGGAGAAAATGGAGCAGATGAAGAGCAAGAAGGAGATCAGACAATGCCCAAAATCCTTCATTTTGTCTCCTCTCCCCCTCTGTGGAAACCCAGGGCACACAGGGAATATTTCTGTGTCTGCTCTGGGGTGCCCTGACCCCCAGGGCAGCTCTGACTCTCACCCTCACTCATGGAGAAAGTTTCCCAGACTTCAAGAGAGACTGGAACCCACAAAAGTGTGAAACAGATTGTAGAGAGCAGTGTGGGTGTGTCACTGGGTGAGAAATTGAGGGTTTGGGGTTTTTAGTGTGCTGTGGATGGCAGCAGGATGGAGGGCACAGGGTTTGTCCTGGGTTTCCTCTTCATTCTTCTTCTTCCTCCCTCTTGGGTGGCATTTTGTAATTGGGCAGAAAAGTCCCCACTGGGGGATCAGTTATTGGGGTAAAAGGGGAAATAATCCGGGTGTCAGCTCTAAATTGGATAGTTTGGTCTTAAAAGCCCTTGGAACAAGAGACTGTTGGCCATTCTGTGCCTTCTGATGAAAAGCTGCAGAGCTCACAGCAGTGAGACTGTTTTAGTGATAAGAAATAATAAACACCTGAGTGTGAACATGAACTGCTGCCTCAAGTGCCTCAGTCCAGACCCAGAGAAATGGATACACCCCCATACTAAAACCACAAAACTCAAAGTTTTTCACCCTGTGATAAACTCTACCAGCATCTCTTTCACACACTCTTGGATTCTAATTCATCCCAAAGCCTTGGCAGCTCTCTCCATGGAGGAAGGTTAAAAGCAGTGTTCTCCTGGGGGTCAGGACACCTCAGGACAAGGCAGAGAAATATTCCCTGAGCCCTGGGTTCCAACAAGGCAGAGTCACTCTGAGATTTCTGCCACGATTCACTTTTTCTCCCCCCATTCCTTTGGGATTTGGGAGATCCAGAGCAGCCTCTGCTGATGGGAGGTTGGGTGGCAAGAAGCATAGATATGTGTCTGCTGGAATTAAGAAGTGTTCAGCCAGTCTCCAGAGAGCAGAAGGAAAATTAGGAGGAGATTGGGAGCCCTGGGGGGCAGAACTTGTGGCAGGCAGGGCCAGCAGCTCATCCCTTGCTTTGACTCCTAAAGGTTGTGGCAGCAGCAGGTCTGCCAGCCTGGAACAATCCCAATTATTTCCAGTGCTCTGGTGAATTATGGACCTTCCAAGGAAGAATCCGTGCCAGACCATCTTTTCATAGCTACAGGGGATGCAGCAAATGTGGAAGGATGAATTCTTTTTGCTGGTATTACCCAGACTTGTGTTCCTGCTGCAGCTGTGCCCTGCTAGGCTTTGTTACATAAGCACAGCCAGTGCTTTCCCAGAGGCTGAATTTCCCTTTTTATAGGAAAAAAAAAAAAGGCTGAATTTTGCTTTTTATAGAAAAAACCAGGCAGATGCATTCCCCAGGCTGAGTAAGGGGGAAATGAAACTCTCACATCAGTGTAGGGAGGATCTGCATTACCTTGACAATTTTCTGTCCAGCCCTTCCAGCCTCCTTCAGCAGATCCATGCCTGATCCGAGTTTATTTATCTGAATTGGAAAAGGGAATGAGCTTTGCTACATTTTGCTCTGCAAAAAACTGGGGGAGCAGGAGAGAGGCTTTGAATAAAAAATTCACAGGGCCTAACCCAGCCACTGAAAAATAAGGAGGGATTCTGAAGCAGGTGAGGTTAAATTTGGATTTATACAGATCTTGTCCCCCAGATGCAACCCCAAAACACTTTGTAGAAGCATCTTGATTTTTAATCAGCTTCTGAAAGCAGGGCAGTGTTGATGCCTTGTGCAGGCTGCCCTAGAGCAGAGGCTGGACAGAGCTACAGAATAAAGCAGGGATTTATTAAAAGGCCTCCATGGATGCACCTTGGGCAGCCCAGCCAGGGCTGCCCCCAAGATGAACCAAAATGGTCCCAAAATGAACCCAAGATGAACCAAAATGGTCCCAAAATGAGCCCAAGGTGAACCAAAATGGTTCCAAAATGAACCCAAGATGAACCAAAATGGTCCCAAAATGAACCCAAGATGAACCCAAATGGCCCCAAAATGAGCCCAAGATGAACCAAAATGGCCCCAAAATGAGCCCAAAATGAGCCCAGGATGAACCAAAATGGCCCCAAAATGAGCCCAAGGTGAACCCAAATGGCCCCAAAATGAGCCCAAGGTGAACCCAAATGGCCCCAAAATGAACCCAAGATGAACCCAAATGGCCCCAAAATGCCCGGCCGGGCACGGGGTCTCTCCCTGGGATCAGCTCTGCTCCATTTGCACCTTGCAGTTCATTGTCCCATCCCAGCTTCAGCCCCTGCAGTCCCACCCTGCTTGTTTTTCTCTCTCCAGCCCACGGGGTTTGTGCTCCTGGGCTGAGATTTGGCTCATTTGTCCTTGGTGCCCAGCTGGAGCAGGAATTGTTTTGTCTCCCTGCTCTGTGCACAGAGCTCAGCATCCCCTGATGTGAGCCCAGACCCACACACTACAGCAGCACAGAATCTGAAAAATAGAAAATCTAAACCCTTAGGCAGCAGTGTGACACCTGGCAGCTCAGGGTGGGGAATTCTGTGTCCCCCTGGGAAAGGACACAAACTCCCTGCTGGGCAGGTCTGTCCTGGCGGGAATCTCTGGCTCAGGCACAGCTTTAATGTTCAGATTTTGGGGTGCAGAGGTCAACTGTTGCCCCATTTTTCATTCACTACAGCTCTTCATCACCACCTTCCAGCTCAAATTTGCTTTTCTCTCATGCTCACACCCTTCCCAGCCCGTCTGACCCAAAGGACTTTGGCCCAAGGAGCAAAGGATTGCCTGAATCTTGTCAAATGCACAAGCCCTGGCTCATTTTGCCTGCAGGGTTTTTTGTTGCATCCAGCACAGACAAAAGCCCAGGTTTGTGTCAGGTGTTTGCAGAGTGCTGGAGGACACTGCTGAGACAGCTGGGAGCAGCTGAGGCTTCCCTGCCATCTGTTCCCTGTGTCCCTGAGCAGGGAATGGCCATTCTGATTTATTAAAATGATGGATATTGGTCTGGTACCGATATCCAGCTGTGAGGGACAAAGATTCTCTGACAGTTCAGAGTTAGAAAGTGTTTGTTCATTGTGGGATGGCTCCCAAATACACACCACAATTCCCAGGTGATCCCAGAGCCCTTTTTTATACAGGTATTGAATACCCAAAATACAAATACTAACTTTGGTACATCCCATTCCCAATATGGACATTGATCCAGTACCAATATCCAAAAACTCTCTGACAGTTTAGAGTTAGAAAGTTTAAAGTTAGAGAGTTTAAAGTTTAAAGTTAGAAGTTAGTGTTTGTTCATTGTGGGATAGCTCCCAAATACACCCCACAATTCCCAGGTGATCCCAGAGCCCTTTTATCTGTACAGGCATTGAACACCCAAAGTACAAATGCACATTCATCACTTTGGTGCATCCCATTCCCTGCTCCCTGTGGTAATTAGTTCCAAAGCCATTAAGCATGGTAATTAGTTCCAAAGCCATTAAGCATGTGCAGTTTGTTCCCTGAAATGGGTGGGTGTCCCTTTCATGGGGAGGGGTCCCAAAATGAGGAAGTCAATGAAGTTTTCCTCCTTCTGACCTTTCTGCCTTTCCAGTGCAGATGTGACAAACGAACCCTTGGTAGAACTCCCATTGCCACCTTCAGTTGGTTTCAGGACAGAGGAGGCCACAATTGTCTGATGTTCCTAAAAACAATTGTCTGATGTTCCTAAAAACAATTGTCTGATGTTCCCAAAGCCATTTATCAGTTTCTATATTGTTCATTACAAACCCAGCTCACCAAACATTGTGCTGACAAGCAATCAGTTATTCCTTAACTACCAACTCTTAACTTTATCAAAGCCTACCCACTGATTTTAATTAACTCCAATAAAGCTGATCTCTAACTAAAACCTCAGCTCCTCTAAAATCTCTAAATTCCTTAAAGTTTCTGTCTCAATTCCAAGAGCATTTGTTCCCTGTGTCCCTGAGCAGGGAATGGCCCTCCCAGGAGCATTTTCATCCTGGCTTTTCAAGGCTCCAGGAATTTTCTTCAGCGATCAAACCCTGGCATCTGGCACCAAAATTGGAGCTCGTTTTGCACCCACAGCACCCCCAAGGGGTTTTTTTTAACAGCACCAGGGCAGGTCACAAGCACTGTAGGACAAAGACTAACCAATGTTTCTTCTGGGTGAAATAACCCAGCTGACAAGACAAAAGCTTTGAAATAAAGCAAAAACAACCTCATCCAGAAGTGCCATCAACACCAACCATCAGGACCTCGCTCCTCCATGCCACAAACGCATCTCATTTTTACCCAAAGCCATGAAGAAGAAACCCAACATAAATAATCCATCCTCAGACTTCCTGGGGTCCATTAGAAAGTCTTTATTCACTTGTTAACCCAGGCTAGCCTCGCTTAACTTCCACTTCCAGATAAAAATCATGACCTAGAAAAAAAATTTTTGCTGTGGGAAGCAGCAATGTTCATAATTGAAGTGCAAGGAAGGAAAGATAAAAGCACTGGGGAAAGGCATTAAGTTTCTTTTGGAGGCCTGGGGAGAAACATATTTAAGCTTTAATGTGGGATGACATGTGCAGACTTAATAAAGAGTTGTTAGATCATGATCCAGCTTCCTGCATCCTCTCCCCTGAATTCCAGGGGCTCTGGTCAGAACCACTTCTGCTTTCTCTTTAGGGGCACTGGGTTTGTTTGCCACAACATTTTTATTTATTTTTAATCTTTACACATCCTGTGCAGCAAATCCTTTATCTCCTGGATCAGCTTCTGCAAAGAAGTGAGCTGTAATTCCTGCCCTTTCCTCCTTGGCCCTTGTGAAATATGTGTATTTTATGGCTGGCTTTTCACAAATATTCAAATGAATGTGTTGTGTTAGAAAGTGATGTTGGGCTAATTTTCTTAAGTAGTGTGTTAAATGTAGTTTTAGGTTATAACATAATGCTAAAATAGAAACTGTGCTATGTAAGATACTTTTTCTTTCTAAAGAAAGGACTCGCAGTGAGATAGCAGCCGCAGGACACCTCAATCTGTCAGAGAAGGAAAATTTATTGCTCCATTATCAGAAGAAACGAACTCCTTCCTGCCTCACTCGGCTATGATGATGTGGTCAGGACTCAGAGGAAGGAGCTGGCACTGCCCAGCCAGAATCCTGTGTGTGAATGGAATTGATGCATCAGGGATGAGGTGTATGAATATGCAACAGGCTGCTGCTTTAAGGGTTAATCCTCTGTTCACCTGGGTCCTTTTTTGGGCTTATTTTGCCCAGAAAAGGTACCCAGCCTGTCCATAACTTTTTGTTTTATTGTCTCATATTGTCCTAACCCTAACTGTCCAACATTTTTATTACTCTAATTATATTGCTATTTTTATAACCATTTTATTACTATTAACCTTTTAAAATCCTAAAAACAAGTGGCTGGCGTTTTTCACAGCCCACGAACCTTTCCCAGACTTTTTGCTTCAAACCCTTCCAGGACTTTTTGCCTTCCAGGACTTTTTGCTTCCCAGGGTGTGCCGGGCAGGACTGGAAATGGTCCCTGCTACATTTCACAGCTCGTTGTCAGAGAATTGTACTGGGAATTGCTCTGGGAAAACACCCCAGCAAGGCATCTTCCATTTCCTTGGTGCCTTTCCTTCCATTTCCTTGGTGCCTTTCCTTCCATTTCCTTGGTTTCTTTCCTTCCATTTCCTTGGTGTCTTTTCTTTCTTTTCCTTGGTTTCTTTTCTTTCATTTCCTTGGTTTCTTTCCTTTCATTTCCTTTGTGTCTTTTCTTTAATTTCCTTGGTGTTTTTCCTTCCATTTCCTTGGTTTCTTTCCTTTCATTTCCTTTGTGTCTTTTCTTTAATTTCCTTGGTGTTTTTCCTTCCATTTCCTTGGTGTCTTTCCTTTCATTTCCTTGGTTTCTTTCCTTTCATTTCCTTGGTTTCTTTCCTTTCATTTCCTTGGTTTCTTTCCTTTCATTTCCTTCGCTTCATTCCTTTCATTTCCTTGGTTTCTTTCCTCTCATTTCCTTGACTCCTTTCATTTCCTTGCTTTCTTTCCTTTCATTTCCTCGGTTTCTTTCCTTTCATTTCCTTGGTGCCTTTCCTTTGCTTTTCTCTGGAGCTTTCTGAAACAGCCAGGTGGAAACAGCGTTAAAGCCAAGCGTCTGCTGTGTGTAAGAAACAAAAAATGTTTAGAATTCCCTGTAACTTCCACGAGACATCAAATTAAAATTAAAAATACTTGTATTGCTGAGGAAAGTTTTTATTATTTGGGGTTAGGGTCAGCTGTAAGTTCCTCTTTAGGGGATCCAGAGATTCCAGCTCGGCAGGGGCTCCACCTGCTGGGACATGAGACAGCCTCGGGCTGCTGGGTGAGAATGAAAATATGCAATGAAAAATCGTTGCATTTTTGAGAGGAATGAGGGATTTGTCCTTCCAAACCAGCTGTGGGGCTGCTGGGAGATAAAACCAGCACTGGGAGAGGAAAGAAACAATGGGAAGGATTCCACTGAGTGATGAATGGAAAAAGAGATTTGCTTTTACAAAAAAAAATCTGTAGGTTTGCTGAGAAATGAAATTGGATATTGAAAGGTGAACAAAACAATGAAAAAAACCCCAACATAAATTCCATAAGAATTAAAAATTAAAAGGGAGGGTTATACATTAGAGGGGAATCTCTGGTATCAGGTGTTCTGGGGAGTCTGAACCTCTCAAGTCCCTCAGAAATGGGGAAAGAGAGAAGGGAAATGTGGCTGGAAATTGGCATAAAAAGGAGGCTGCATCCCCCAAAAATGTGAGAGACCCCAGGGGAATGCCCCAGGGCCTCTCCTTGATTGGAATAAAGTTCCAGGACTGCTCTGTCTCCTTTTGGACATCAACCCCTGCTGTTTGTGGATCAATTTTCCTAACAATTTTCACAAGGATGAAGAAATATATATTCATTCTTGTCACAAATTGATTATTATTTTTTTTAAGAGCAGCTCAGAAAAATCAAATTATTTCGTTTTTCAACCACATCTCATCAATCCTGGGGAGAGGAAGCATTTCAGGACAGACCCAGATGTTGGAATATCAAGGAGCTCCTTCTCCATGCCTTGTTTTTTATCCATTTCTGTGGATGTGGGACTGAACTGTGTTGATTAAAGTAGTTAAAAAGCACTTTGAAATCCTCAGCAAAACCCAGCACCCAGCGTCTGTGTGATTAAAATTTCCAGCTAACGAGCTGCACTTGGCACTGCATTCCTTTGATATGGATTTGATAGAATTGCCCAGAAAATTCTTTGAAAAATGCAAATTAAAATCGACCAAGCAGCTCTTGTCTCGCTACAGCAGAAAGAAGAGTAAAATAAAAATAATTGCTAACGAGAAAATTGTTGTGAGGTGAGGCTGTAAAACGGGAATTAAAGAGCTGGGAGCATCCCCTGCTCCCTGGATTCCAGCCCTTCCTCCCGGCCGAGCCCACGAGGTGGCACCGTTTCGAAAAGAATAAAAACTCAGGAATTCATTCTTTCCTAATCCATTCACCAGCGCTCAAACACAACCCCCGAGTCTGGAGAAGTTGGGAGCTGGATTTTCACCCGAAAAAAACCCCAGCATTTAAATTTCAATTTTTCCTTTAAACCGACGCTGAGAAAGAAATAAAAAGTCGGGGGGGAAAAAATAAAATAAAAATGAATGAAAAGAAAGAAATAAAAATTATAAAATTATAAAGAAATAAAAAGTCTGTTCTGCATTTGTAGAGCACAGCAGAGAGCTCAGAGATGTTCTTCAATGCCCTGAAAAATCAAGTTACACCTCGGAGGGGCAGGATGAGCCTCACTTCGGTCTCTAGAATAGAAATATTTCGTTTGAGCAGCAGCTGCTGCCGGGATGCAGCTTTAATTAACCTGGGCCTGCGGTGCCCAGAGCTCTCCTTTGTGCATCTCCTCTGCAGCCCTGATTTCCATAACAATCCCATCACCAGAACGCCCTCAGCACTTCCATCTTTTGACATCTGCCTCAATATTTAATGATGGAGCAGCCCCTGCCTTCCATCTTCCCATCCCTCGCTCCAAGCCCCAGATTTTTACCAATTTCCATCTCCAAGTGATGAAATTTCTCCCATTTTTACCAATTTCCATCTCCAAGTGATGAAATTTCTCCCATTTTTACCAATTTCCATCTCCAAGTGATTGAAGTTCTCCCATTTGTTCTGCTCAAGCTCTTGGAAATGTTGCATTTCCTTTTAGCAAAATAATCCCGATTTTTGCCCTCTCCCAGGGGCAGTTCAGCGACGGGAGCACCCACAGAACATTTCCTGCGGGTGTTTAATGAAAATAAAATTGTCCCCACTGCAAATGAACGGAGAAAAAGGGAATTTAAAACCTTAATTAACATGTCCTAACTCCTGAAAATGCAGCCATGGTGATGCCACCCTTGAATCAAACTCAACTTAAAAACTGACACAAAGCTGAGCCCAAAGTTAAAATCAGTCCTTGCCTTCAGCTTGTTTGTCTGAGCACAAGGGACAAGTGACTTATTAATCAATAAGTGATTGATTAATCAGTATTGTAATGACAGGAAAGGAGAATTTATCCTTAATTAACAAAACTAATAATAAAAATAAACAAATAGAAATAATTAATAAATAAATATTGAGTAATAAGAAATTAAATTAATAAGGAATTTAAATAATAATGAAAATAAATAAATAAAAATAATAATAAATAAAATTGAATAATAGTAAATTAAAATAACAGTCAATGTACAATAAATTAAAATAAGTAAATATAATTAAATAATAGTAAATTAAAATAACAGTCAATGTACAATAAATTAAAATAAGTAAATATAATTATAATAATAAAAATACTATTACTAAAATTAATTAAATTTATAATAAATCAAAAATATAATGGCAATTAATGGATAAAATAATATAAAAAATATCATAAATAATAAATTAAATTAATAAAAATAATAATATAGATAATATTAAATAAAATAAATAATAATAAAATTAATAATAAATTGAAAATATAAGTCTAAAATAATAATAAAAATAATAATAAATAATAAAAATGTCTATAAAATAAATAATAAATGCTCTTATTTAATTTCAACTGCACTGGATATTCCCAGCCAGGCTGAAGGATCCCAAGGGTTTCCTGCAGGAATCCTGAGCCTGTGCTGCTCAAGATCACCCTGCCCATCCCCAGCCCTGCTGTAATCGATGTGACAGGGGAGAAGCTGAAACAAGGGGACATTTTCTACCTCACTGTGCAAACACCAGCCAGGAGTGGCTCTGCATTCCCAAATCCCCACGAGCAAATTCCAGCCCAGGGGAAACCTCCCCAGAGCTGCCCCGGCTGGCGGGGACACAGGCACGAGGGCAGAGCCCTGCACAGCGCCAGGCTGAGCTTCCCTCCCGAGCAGGGACAAATCCAGGCCCAAATCCTGCTCAGATTTTCCCCATCCATGCCAAATTCCTGTTCCCAACCACTGAAATCTTCCCTCACCTCACTGCATCCTTCCCCTGACTGCCGGGGGTGTTGGCACACACATGGCTGGCAGAGCCCTGCAAAGGGGCAGGGGGAGTGTGGCATTTTTGGGGTCCCCAGATGAGGGGAGGAATTGATGAATCTGACTCCATGTTCTCAGAAGGCTCATTTATTGTATGATATGATTGATATGGTATGATATGATATGATATGATATGATATGATATGATATGATATGATATGATATGATATGGTATGATATATAATTGATATTATATTATAATGCTACACTAAACTATACTAAAGAATACAGAAAGGATACAGACAGAAGGCTAAAGGATAATAATGAAAACTCCTGACTCTCTCCAGAGTTCCCAACACAGCCTGGTCCTCCTTGGCTAAAGAGTCAAAACAATTCACATGGAACAAATACAACAATCACCTGTTGGTGAACAATCTCCAAACCACATTCCAAAGCAGCAAAACACAGGAGAAGCAATGAAATAATTCTTGTTTTCATTTTTCCCTGAGGCTTCTCAGCTTCCCAGGAGAGAAATCCTGGGCAAGGGGATATTTCAGAAAGTGTGACAGTGACAGGCTGAGCTTTCCCTCCCAAGCAATGACAAATTCAGGCCCCAAACCTGCTCAGATTTTCCCCATCTGTGCCAAATTCCTGTTTTCAACCACTAAAACCTTCCCTCACCTCACTGCATCCTTCCCCTGACTGCAAAGCAGGCTGTGGACATCTCCTCATTTCTCCTCCCCATCATTTTCCAGTAGCTTTTCCCTGAGCTCCTGTGGAAAGGAGTCCCCAGACAGGCCAAAAAGCTGTTCCAAGAGAGGGCCATGCCCTCTCCCAATTTCCAAGAGAGGGAATCCCTTCTCCCAAAGTTCCCTGTCCTTTCTCCCCAGCAGAATGAGTTCATGCCAAGACCCAGCTGGATAAAGCAGCCTGGAGCTCTATTCTCATGCCAGACTGAGGGCAGTGAAATAAAACAGGAGAAGACTTTTCCCTCTGGTCAGAATTGGAGGATTAATTTGTAAAAACTGGGGGCTCTGATTAACACAAGGAGCTGAACCTAACAACGTTCACAGGATCAGAGAATCACAGAATTAGAGAATCACAGAATCAGAGAATCACAATCACAGAATTACAGCATCATGGGATCACAGGATCAAAGGATCACAGGATCACAAGATCACAGAATTACAGGATCAATCACAGTATCACAGAATCAATCAGAGAATCAGAGAATGACAGGATCAATCACAGAATCAAATGATCAATCACAGAATTACAGGATTAATCACAGAATCACAGGATCACAAGATCACAGAATTACAGGATCAATCACAGGATCACAAGATCACAGAATTACAGGATCAATCACAGTATCACAGAATCACAGGATCAGAGAATCACAGGATCAATCACAGAATCACAGAATCACAGGATCAGAGAATCACAGGATCAATCACAGTATCACAGAATCACAGGATCAGAGAATCACAGGATCAATCACAGAATCACAGAATCAATCAGAGAATCAGAAAATGACAGGATTAATCACAGAATCAAAGGATCAATCACAGAATTACAGGATCAGAGAATCACAGGACCAATCACAGAATCACAGGATCACAAGATCACAGAATTACAGGATCAATCACAGTATCACAGAATCACAGGATCAGAGAATCACAGGATCAATCACAAGATCACAGAATCAATCAGAGAATCAGAGAATCACAGGATCAATCAGAGAATCACAGGATCAATCACAGAATCACAGAATTAATCACAGAATCACAGAATCAATCACAGAATCACAGAATGACAGGATCAATCACAGAATCAAAGGATCAATCACAGAATTACAGGATCAGAGAATCACAGGCTCAATCACAGAATTACAGGATCACAAGATCACAGAATCAATCACAGAATCAGAGCATCACAGAATCACAGAATCAATCACAGTTTCCCAGAATCACAGGATTAACCAGGTCAGAAGAGACCTTTGAGATCTTGGAGTCAAAGCCATTCTCAGGTGTGACAGCACTGAGCTGGTGCTGCTCTCATGGGTGGTTTCCATGCAATTCTCAAATCCACGATGTGCTCATCAGGAATTCTGGAAGATAAAGGAATTTTCTCTCTTTTATCTTTCACCAGATCAACTCAGCTTCTTCAGGAATTCTGGAAGGTAAAGGAATTTTCTCTCTTTTGTCTTTCACCAGATCAACTCAGCTTCTTCAGGAGTTCTGGAAGATAAAGGAATTTTCTCTCTTTTATCTTTCACCAGATCAGCTCAGCTCCTTCAGAGCTGTTTGGTTCCTGACTGTTCTTGCACTGCTCCTCCATCTGACCCTGAAACTTATAAAAAATAACATCCAGAAACCAAGATTGCAACAGAGGCTCCGGAAACAGCAATGCTGACACTCAGGCAGGGGCACTAATCCCAATGGAGCACGAGCTGTGAATTATTCATCAAGCAACATTTTCCTCTCCTTTTTGTGGCCAGACTCAGAAAAAGCCACAGGATGTGGCAAATGGTCTGTAACAGTCTCCATATCTGGCTAGAACAGGTTTTTCTTTTTAACAGGCTTTTAGTTATGTTCAGCAGAGTGAGGAGCTTTATTCAGACACCAAGGGACAGCTCCCAAAAAGTCCAGAAGTGTCACCAAACATGGAGAAACACAATTTTTGAAGTGCACATCCAGCTTTAAATTCGTGCTCAGCAGAGGGAGGAGCTTCATTCAGACACCAAGAGACAACTCCCAGAAAAAGCAGCTTTGAGCTCTGTTCTCATGCCCATTTCATGAGGGCAATGAAATAAAACTGGAGAAGACTGCTCCACGTCCAGAAGTGTCACCAAGCATGGAGAAACCCAATTTTTGAGGTGCACATCCAGCTTTAAATTCATATTCAGTAGAGAGAGGAGCTTCATTCAGACACCAAGGGACAGCCCCCAGAAAAAGCAGCTTTGAGTTCTGTTCTCATGCCCATTTCATCAGGGCAATGAAATAAAACAGGAGAAGACTGCTCCAAGTCCACAGGTGCCACCAAACATGGAGAAACCCGGATTTTGAGATACACATTCAGCTCTAAATTCATGTTCAGTAGAGAGAGAAGCTTTATTCAGACACCAAGGAACTGCTCCCAGAAAAAGCAGCTTTGAGCTCTGTTCTCAGGCCCATTTCATGAGAGCAATGAAATAAAACAGGAGAAGACTGGTCCAAGCCCAAAAGTCCCACCAAGCATGGAGAAACCCAATCTTTGAGGTGCACATCCAGCTCTAAATCCCCATTGGCATCACAGTTTTGATCAGCCCAGGAGACATTGGAGTTGTTCCCCTCCTGCCTCCTCCATCACACAGCTCCAGGCCCTTGCTGCCCCTCAGACACCCCCAGGCTCCTCTGCAGCCAGGTCCTGTCAGATCTGCTGCCAGAGGATTGCCAGGAATGGCTGGATCTGCCAATGCAGAGCTTGGAGTGAGCAGCCCCTCCCAGGGCATCAATGAACAGAAGAAACCACAAATCACCTGAGCCTGAGCAGGGCTGTCTCTGTTTCAGAGCTCTCTTTGATTCCCAGAGATATTTGGGATATTTGCTGCTCCATCCCTCCATCCTCAACCCTTCAACAACAGCAAAGCTTCCACTTGGAAGTGACTGAACAAAATTCAGGAGAGGGGAAGGAAGAGTGAGCTGCACAAAGGAGATTTTATCCCATTTATCATCACCTGGACAGGTGGAAGTTGTCTCAGCAGAAGGCCTCACTACAGACCACATTTCCTAGCAGATCATAAAAGCACAGCTGCTTTTTGCAACCTTTCTCTGGATGGGATTAAAAATAAACTCTGGCTCTCCTTCCCTCCTGAAACTCAGAGGATTCATAATTCCAGTTATGCAGTGAAGGGATCAAAATCAGCTGCCAAATATGGGTGGTGGTGCAGGAAAAGCTCACAAAGATTGGGAAAGACCCCAAGGATTATTGAATTCATTCTCCAGCCAAGCACCCTCTGATGAACCAGAGCAGAACCGAGTGCACATCCATCCTGGGGAGTCAGAACAGCCGAGGAGATGCGATAGAAAAGCTGGAGTTCATTTCCCTTAATTCTGAGAGGCTAAAATCAGTTTAAACTCCAGGATAACACCAGGCAAAGGCCAGACCATGGCCTGTCCCCTGTGTCAGCAAAACCCCTTCAGGTGTCCACAGCAACCCTGGGTCCCCCTGCCCCAGAAAATGAACTTCTGCTGGGCTTTCTGTGCCTGAACATGAACTTCTGCTGGGTTTTCTGCCCCAGAAAATGAATTTCTGCTGGGTTTTCTGCCCCAGAAAATGAATTTCTGCTGGGTTTTCTGCCCCAGAAAATGAATTTCTGCTGGGTTTTCTGTCCCTGAACATGAACTTCTGCTGGGTTTTCTCCCTGTGTCTCTCTCTCTGTCAGGATTGGGAGGCAGCAGCAGGGAAAGGCTCCATCTGCACACTTTGCAGTGCCAGAATCCCACCCAGCCTCCCCCTGCTCACACACAGCAGGGCACAACTTCCTACAATTTATCTCCCCAGGAGCTTTTTTGCTTCATCATCTCCCAGACATGTTATTTTGTCTCCAGCTCCAAAGGGACACACGATGTTCTGGGGAAAGATATTTGCATTTTGAAAGCATTTCCATTAACTGGCTTTTCCTCCTTTTTTTTTTTTTTTTGTTTAATTTTTTTCTCCCTTTACTTTTTGAAGGTCACATAAATAATTCAGAGCTACATGCTGGAAGAACATGCAAAGCTCAACTTTGGACACGGACTGGAGCTAAAGGAGAGATTTCCATGAGCAGAGGATCACAGCTCATCTGAGAGCTGCTCCACTCAGCATGGAAAGCTGTTGAGAAAAACGCCAGTCACTTGTTTTATAATATTTTCAAAGTTTAATAATAATAAAATGGTTATAACAATATAATTAGAGGAATAATAATTAGGACAATTTGGATTAGGACAATATGAGACAATAGAAACAAAGAGTTATGGACAGGCTGGGTGCCTTTTCTGGGTAAAAAAAGCCCAAAAAGGACTCAGGTTAACAGAGGATTTACCCTTAAAGCAGCAGCCTGTTGCACATTCACACACCTCACACATGATGCATCAATTCCATTCACACACAGGATTCTGTCTGGGCAGTGTCAGCTTCTTCCTCTGAATCCTGAGGGTGTGTTCAGGGCTGAGCAAGGCAGGAAGAAGTTCATTTCTTCTGATAATTGGGCAATAAATTCCCTTTCTCTGAATAAATTCTCTTTCTCTGGCTGCTATCTCGCTGCAAGTCCTTTCTTTTAAAAAGTATCCTGCACAGCACAGTTTCTATTTTAACATTATGTTATAACCTAAAACTACATTTAACACACTACTTAAAAAAATTAACCCAGCATCACTTTCTACCACAACACATATAATATTCATTTGAATATTTGCAAAAAGCCAATCACCAAACACCCATTTTTCACAGTGTTCAAGCAGCAATAACGCAGCACTGAGCACAAGAACACCCAGAGGTGCTGCAGGGGGTTCAGCTGAGCACAGGAACCCTTGATCCTCAAGGATGCTCGGCCACCTCATCTGAGTGCAGAGCTGAGTGACTCAGGTCAGAGCTCAGGACTGTTTATGCTTTGTGAAATTCCTCAGGAGTGCTGGCGTGGGCTGGGAGATAAAAAAATGGAACTGTGAATAGAGCAGATCAAAATAATTGGGTTTATCTTTCATTTCCCCAGCTGTACGGAGTGAAAATAGTTTGGTTTTTTCCCCAATCTCTTAAGGCAGTCTACAGAAATTAGCTGCAAACTCTGCTGGTTATTGAGCAAAGCAGCTTCCTCCAAAAAAATCAATAGACAGGAGTTCTCCTGCACACGGAGCCAGAAAAATTCCAGGCTACACCTCAGCTCTACATCTCTCAAACCAAAGTTCCAACGTTGATTTTATTCCTCTAAGGCAGCACTGGGGAGGGAAGAGCACTCCCTCCAGGGTGGGAATTGACACATCCCTCGCAGGAATTGACACACTCCTTGATGGAATTGACACACTCCTGGCAGGAATTGACACACTCCTTGCAGGAATTGACACATCCCTCACAAGAATTGACACACTCCTCGCACAAATTGACACACTCCTTGCAGGAATTGAAACGCTCCTAGCAGGGATTGACACACTCCTCAAAACAATTGACACATTCTTCACAAGAACTGACACACTCCTCACAAGAATTGACACACTCCTGGCACGAATTGACACACTCCTTGATGGAATTGACACACTCCTGGCACGAATTGACACATCCCTCACAAGAATTGACACACTCATTGCAGGAATTGACACACTCCTCACAAGAATTGACACATTCTTCACAAGAATTGACACACTCCTCACAAGAATTGACACACTCCTGGCAGGAATTCACACACTCCTTGCACGAATTGACACACTCCTGGCAGGAACTGACACACTCCTGGCAGGAATTGACACACTCCTGGCAGGAACTGACACACTCCTCACAAGAATTGACACACTCCTTGCACGAATTGACACACTCCTCACAAGAATTGACACATTCTTCACAAGAATTGACACACTCCTCACAAGAATTGACACACTCCTCACGGAAATTTACACACTCCTTGCACGAATTGACACACTCCTGGCAGGAACTGACACACTCCTTGATGGAATTGACACACTCCTCACAAGAATTGACACACTCCTTGCAGGAATTGACACATCCCTCACAAGAATTGACACACTCATTGCAGGAACTGACACACTCCTAGCAGGAATTGACACACTTCTCGCAGGAATTGGCACACTCTTTTCAGGAATTGACACACTTCTCGCAGGAATTGACACACTCTTTGCAGGAATTGACACGCTCTTTTCAGGAATTTACACACTCCTGGCAGGAATTGACACACTCTTTTCAGGAACTCCAGCTGCCTGGAGCTGCCCCAAGAGCAGCTGATGGGGAGATTCCCCTGGGACTGGAGCTCCCATTTGTGGGATTTGCAGGCAACCCCAAGGAGGGAAGAGATGAGAATCTTGACTCCATATTTCAGAAGTCTGATTTATCATTTTATGATATATACCATAATAAAAAGGCTACACTAAAACTATGCTGAAAGAAAAGAAGAAAGGATTTCATCAGAAAGGAATCAATAATAAAACCTTGTGACTGCTCACAGCCTCGACACAGCTAGACCTGTGATTGGTATTAATTAAAAACAGCCACGTGAGACCAATCAAAGAAGCACCTGCCACATCCCACAGCAGCAGATATTTATTGTTCACATTTCATTTCTGAAGCCTCTCAGCTTCAGAAATTAAAATGTGTCTGTGACCCCCATTCACACCCCAAACCCAGCAGTCACAGCACAGTCACTCAGTCCAACATCCAGCACAGCCCCAAGCCCTAAAATTCTCCATCTCACCCAAGCCACGTTTGCAGGGTTGATTAATTCCCTGAAATTCATTGCCATGACAAAAGACACGAGTGCTGCCCAAGCCAGACCTGTCAGGTTTCTGTTGGGAGCAGGAAATGAGTCACCTAAACCCGGGATCTGCTTTCCTGCAGCATCTGTTCCTCATCTGGGGGCAGAGCAGTGACACCGAGCATCATCTCACACGCGGGATGCGCCGGCAGGAGCAGCTGGTGCCCCGCAGGGGTGAGCCAAAGGGCTGCTGCTGAGCAGCTTGCTCCAGTGCCAGGAGAGGGAAAATCCTGCTCCTGGAGGAAATTCCGTGTTCCTGGCAAAGGCACCGTGTTCTGAGTGAGAGGAATGAGGGATTTGTCTTTCCGAACAAGCTGTGGGGCTGCTGGGAGATAAAACCGGCGCTGGGAGAGGAAAGAAACAATGGGAAGGATTCCACTGAGTGATGAATGGAAAAAGAGATTTGCTTTTATAAATAAAATGTAGGTTTGCTGATCAATGAAATTAGACATTGAAAGATGAAAGAAACAATGGGGGAGAAAAACCCCTAAATTTTATAAGAATTAAAAATGCAAAGGGAGGGTTGTACACTAGAAGGGAATCCTTGGGAGCAGGTGTTCCAAGTAGGCTGAACCTCTCAAGTACCTCAGAAATGGGGAAAGAGAGAAGGGAAATGTGGCTGGAAATTGGAATAAAAAGGAGGCTGCATCCTCCAAAAATGTGAGAGACCCCAGGGAATGCCCCATGGCCTCTCCTTGATTGGAATAAAGTTCCAGGACTGCTCTGTCTCCTTTTTGGACATCAACCTCTGCTGTTCGTGGGTGAATTTTCCTGACATGGGTGACTGTGCTGCAGTGTACAAACCACATTTCTCCCCCACGCTGGACAATTTCCATTCCTGACCTCTCTGTCCTTTCCCCTCCCCTCCACCTTTTAAAAATATTTTGCATTTGAAGTCTCTCGCAAAAAAAAAAAAAAAATATTTGAGTTTGGAGCTGTTCCAGGTTGGAGCCTTCACGTCCCTGTCAGCAGAAGCCTCTGAGTTAAGAGAAAGAAATTTGCAAAAATCTGACACCTGCCACTTTCCATTGAGCTTTGGGTGGAAAATGTCCCTGGCCTCTTCCATTTTTAATGTCAGAGCCAGCCTGGCGGAAAAGATTACCTCAGGTAAAGTCATTGGGAACAGGAGCTGCTGCCAAAGCCCTCCCTCCACACAGCTCCTCCTTCTCCAGGGATGCTCCTCCACGGGGGAGCTGCACACAGCCCCCACAGCCAGGATTTCTGCTCTCAGCGGGTATTTGGGGGTCTAGGACCCGATCCTGGCAGGATTCTCCTCCCCAGGAGCTGGGGCAGAGTGTCCTCTTTGAAATCCTGCACGAGAAAAAAACAGGAGCTGGAAGAGAACAGAAAATTTGGGCTTTCAGCGGGTATTCGTGAGGCCAGAATTCAATTTTCATGGGGTTCTTGCCAGGAATGGGGCAGGGTGTCCTCTTTGAAATTATTTCACAAGAAAGAAACAGCTCATTTCAGGAGCTGGAAGGGAACAGAACAGGATTTCTGCTCTCCTGGTGTATTTGTGAGGCCAGCACCCAGTCCTGATGGGATTCTCCTCAGCAGGGATAGGGCAGTGTCCTCTTTGAAATCTCACAAGAAAAACCAGCTGGTGTCAGGAGCTGGAAGAGAACAGAACAGGATTTCTGCTCTCCAGGTGTATTTGGGAGCCCAGAACCCGATCCTGATGGGATTCTCCTGTGCCCTCTGCAATTCTTCCACAAGAAAAACCATCCCATTTCAGGAGCTGGAAGGGAACAGAACAGGATTTCTGCTCTCAGGGGATATTTGTGAGGCCAGCACCCAATCCTGATGGGATTCTCCTGTGCCCTCTGCAATTCTTCCACAAGAAAAACCATCCCATTTCAGGAGCTGGAAGGGAACAGAACAGGATTTCTTCCTCTCCTGGTGTATTTGTGAGGCCAGACTCCTCACCAGGAATGGGACAGAGTGTCTTCTTGTAAATCCTTCACAAGAAAACCCTGCCAATTTCAGGATCTGGATGAGAACAGAAGAGGATTTCTGCTCTCAGGGGATATTTGTGAGGCCAGCACCCAGTCCTGATGGGATTCTCCTCACCAGGGACAGGGCAGTGTCCTCTTTGAAATCTTTCACAAGAAAAACCAGCTGGTGTCAGGAGCTGGAAGAGAACAGAAGAGAATTTCTGCTCTCAGGGAGGAGCCCATGGAGAGGGCTCAGGGCCAGCTCCCACTGCCCCCTCTCAGCTTAATGGATTCCTTTAGCACAACACAAATTCCCTTTTTTAATCCAGCCCTCAGAACCGTGCTCCAAGTGCCACTTGGAGCTGAATATTATAACTTGAATGTTCCAAAATAGAAGGAAATAAAAGCAAAAGAGATGTCATTCTTTCCTCTCTCATGCCATAAGATACTGATGCTCTTTATTTATTGATGGAGTGCTCTCACTCCAGTCTCGCAATCTCAACATCTTCATGAATATTTCTGTGCTCAGGGGAAGGAGATCCTTCTGCTTCTTGCCTTTCTGCTGGGACCATGAAAAAAAATTGGTTTCCTCTGAGATGCTGGGCTGCTGTCATTTGGCTGCCAAGGAACAGGAGCAAACTCATCCTGGTTATCTGCTCTGACTGAACTCCTTGGAATGCACAGAAATCCAGGTTCAAGTAGCCAGGAAGACCTTGGAGAAATATTCATTTAATTATGATTCATTAGCATGGCAAGGGCTGTTCCAAACCCCTGAACCAGGAATGGTGGCAGGAGGTGGGAGGAGGAGAGGAACAGAACAGGAACTCCTGAGGGTGATTTATCAGCCCCACGTGAAGGAAAAAAGGGGGAATGGGATTCCCTCAGAACAGGAATGGCACTGGCTGGGTCAGCCCAACACACTGATCTGAGATGGGAATTCCAGCAGGAGCCTGGCTCCTGAGCCTCAGAGAGGAGAGAAATAGATCAGGAGAGATGTTCCTGTGAAACCAGAGCAGACAGGAGCCTGCCAGGGGCAGCAGGGGCAGCTCCTGCTCAGCTCCTGCCTCCGGGGAGGAAAGAGCTGCTCCCTGCTGCCTGGCCTGAGCATTCTCCCAATATTCCCATTATTCCCTGGGGTATTGTCTGGGTCCCCCATGGCAGGAAGGAAAGATGAATCTGATTCCATGTTCTCAGAAGGCCAATTTGTTATGTTATGATCTATATTATATTAAAGAATTATATACTGAATTGTATTAAAGAATAGAGAAAGAATACAGACAGAAGGCTAAAAAGACAATAATGAAAAACTGGTGACTGTCTCCTCAGAGTCCAACACAGCTCGACCCTGATTGGCCAATAAATCAAAACAATTCACATGAAACCAATCCAACAATGACCAGTGGGTAAACAATCTCCAAACACATTCCAAAACAGCAAAACACAGGAGAAGCAAATCAATAATTATTGTTTTCCTTTTTCTCTGAGGCTTCTCAGCTTCCCAGGAGGCGAAATCCTGGCGAAGGGGATTTTTCAGAAAATGTGATGGTGACAATTCCCATTATTCCCATTAACCCCACTCCTGCCTCTTCCAGGCTGCCCCCAATGCCCAAACAATTTGCTCAGAGCCCAGAGAAGAACAGGGGAGCATGAGGGAAGAGGTGAGACAATTCCTGCTGTGTTCCTGCCTTTTTATTCCACTGCCCCAGCTCTTGTGAGGGCTGAATTCCATCCACTCCTCAAACACAGACTGGGAAACCTCCAAGAGCAGATCCCTTGTGCTCATCCAAGATTCCCTCTCTCCTCTCCAGTGTCCTCTGGGTTTAAATGGCTTTGATTGGTGCACCTGGGACTGTCAGGAGAGGTTCAGGGAGCAAAATGATGATAATATCATTTTTAGTGAGCAGGAAGCTTCCCAAGTGTCCTTCAGTCAGTGTCACCGCCCCGGTGACCACGCTGGAGCCTGATGGGAGCTGAAGGAGCAGCTCTGGGAGCCCTCACTCCTTGCACTTCACATTAAATTAGTAATACCCGTTAAATGGTGATCTTAGCTGGCATTATTTAAACATAACCTCGCAGGACATTGGCCTGGAGCAGCTGCAGCACAGAGCTGGGGGATGCTGCAGCTCAGCCATGCATGAGTGTGCAGCAGCTCCTCTGCACGCGGGGCTGGGCCCTGCAGGAGCTCCAGCAGGTTTGCAAGCACATGGACACCCAAACTCATTAAAACCAGGCTGAGAATCAGGATTTTGTAATGGATAAAGTCATTTTTTAACAGGTTTGATATTGTGTTTGTGCTGCCCCCAGATAAAGGAAGGAATGATGAATCTGGCTCCATCTTCTCAGAAGGTTAATTTATTATTTTGTGATACAATATTATATTAAAGAACATTAAACTATACTAAAGAATACAGAAAGGATATTTACTAAATGCTAAAAAGAGAATAATGAAAACTCCTGACTCTCTCCAGCTTGGCTGTAATTGCCCAAAGAGTGAAACCAACTCCCAGCAGAGTGCAATGACACAATCACCTGTGATAAACCATCCCCAAACCCATCCCAGCCATGCACGAGTGTGCAGCAGCTCCTCTGCACGCGGGGCTGGGCCCTGCAGGAGCTCCAGCAGGTTTGCAAGCACATGGACAACCAAACTCATTAAAACCAGGCTGAGAATCAGGATTTTGTAATGGATAAAGTCATTTTTTAACAGTTTTGATGTTGTATTTGTGCTGCCCCCAGATAAAGGAAGGAATGATGAATCTGGCTCCATCTTCTCAGAAGGCTAATTTATTATTTTGTGATACTATATTATATTAAAGAACATTAAACTATACTAAAGAATACAGAAAGGATACTTACTAAATGCTAAAAAGATAATAATGAAAACTCCTGGCTCTCTCCAGCTTGGCTGTGATTGCCCAAAGAGCAAAACCAACTCCCAGCAGAGTGCAATGACACAATCCCCTGTGATAAACCATCCCCAAACCCATTCCAGCCATGCACGAGTGTGCAGCAGCTCCTCTGCACGCGGGGCTGGGCCCTGCAGGAGCTCCAGCAGGTTTGCAAGCACATGGACACCCAAACTCATTAAAACCAGGCTGAGAATCAGGATTTTGTAATGGATAAAGTCATTTTTTAACAGGTTTGATATTGTATTTGTGCTGCCCCCAGACAAAGGGAGGGATGATGAATCTGGCTCCATCTTCTCAGAAGGTTAATTTATTATTTTGTGATACAATATTATATTAAAGAACATTAAACTATACTAAAGAATACAGAAAGGATATTTACTAAATGCTAAAAAGAGAATAATGAAAACTCCTGACTCTCTCCAGAGCCTTGACACAGGTTGGGATAATTGGCCAAAGAGCAAAACCAACTCCCAGCAGAGTGCAATGACACAATCACCTGTGATAAACCATCCCCAAACCCATTCCAGCCATGCACGAGTGTGCAGCAGCTCCTCTGCACGCAGGGCTGGGCCCTGCAGGAGCTCCAGCAGGTTTGCAAGCACATGGACACCTGAACTGACTAAAACCAGGCTGAGAATCAGGATTTTGTAATGGATAAAGTCATTTTTTAACGGGTTTGATATTGTGTTTGTGCTGCCCCCAGATAAAGGAAGCAATGATGAATCTGGCTCCTTCTTCTCAGAAGATTAATTTATTATTTTATGATACATTATATTAAAGAATACTTATTAAAGAATACTATACTAGCTAACTAAAGAATACAGAAAGGATAATTACAGACTATATTACATTAAAGAATACTATACTAAACTATGCTAAAGGATACAAAAAGGATACTCAGAGAATGTTAAAAAGATAATAATGAAAACTCGTGACTCTTTCCAGAGTCCTGACACAGCTTGGCCCTGATTGGCCACTAGAAACCAACCAAACAATCACTTGTTGGATAAACAATGTCCAAACACATCCCACATGAGCAAAACACAGGAGAAGCAAATGAGATAATTATTGTTTTCCTTTTTCTCTGAGGCTTCTCAGCTTCCCAGGAGAAAAATCCTGGGATTTTTCAGAAAATGTGAATGTGACAATTTGAGGCCTTCCATTCGTAGACACCTTCCTTAAATATCAAAAATCTGAGTTTAGGCACCCAAAACTCTCAGGGATTTCAGGAAATTTTAAGAGAAATACCTCAGAGTTGTCCTGCTGTATGGATTGGTGCAACAGGACTCCAAAGTGTGGTTTGGAGTAATTAATTAATTACAGAGCAGCTCCAGTGGGGGTGAGCAGCACAATTAATCAGAGAGCAGGAGTGGAGAGAGCAGAGGTGTGGGAAATCCCAGCAACAATTCCCACAGGGAAATGACCTGCTGGAGCCTCCCTGCCCTTCCCTGGGGGTGGGTAAATGGGAAATACAAGAGAAATATCTGAATAAATGGGAAATACAAGAGAAATATCTGAATAAATGAGAAATACAAGATAAATATCTGAATAAATGGAAAATACATGAGAAATATCTGAATAAACAAGAAATACAAGAGGAATATCTGAATAAATGGGAAATACAAGAGAAACAACTGAATAAATGGGAAATACAAGATAAATATCTGAAAAAATGGGAAATACGAGATAAATATCTGAATAAACAAGAAATACAAGAGGAATATCTGAATAAATGGGAAATACAAGAGAAACAACAGAACAAATGAGAAATACAGGAGAAATATCTGAATAAATGAGAAATACAGGAGAAATATCTGAATAAATGGGAAATACAAGAGAAACAACTGAATAAATAAAAAATACAAGAGAAACTAGTGAATAAATGAGAAATACAAGAGAAACAACTGAATAAATGAGAAATACAAGAGAAACAACCAAATTCCTCCTCCTGGCCAGTTTATTCAGCTTTTCCTCCAACACTTGCTATTATTGTTACACGAATAATCAAAATTCATTATTTTCAATATATCAGTTCATTATTATTACCTATAAATTTGTGAATAATATGAAAAAATTAAGACCTTCAAGCTTACAAGCCATTAATTAATTTTTTTTTTTTGCCACTTATGCCCTGACCTTCCCTGTTTAATCCCCTGAACCCCACACCTGCATTTCTTTGCACCCTTACATTTTTTCCTTCTAGCTGGGGCCTGAAACTTGAGGGAAAAGAGAAATTCTTATTTGTTTGTGTTGCCTTGGTGCATTTTTTGGACTGATGGGTGATGTTTTCTTCTCAGGAGTGTTCTTAGAGCTTGGCTTGCAAACAAAGGTCTTGGATTGTAAAAGTATTTCAATATTTTATGGTGATAAAAATTCAAACTTGTCGATTTTGACCTGGTTTGCTTTCAAGCAGAGATTCAGCGTAACAGGTTTGTGCTCAGTTTGGTTTTTGAAGCATCAGTTAGAAGATTAAAAATGCTTTTTCTTTGTGTGAGGAATAATTCACTTTGATTCTATTGAGTTACAGCCTCACACAGGAAAATAAGAATATTAAAAAATAAACAAACAAGCAAAAATAAACCTTGGAGCTCTGTGCACTGAGGCTCTGAGCAGCAGTAAAGAGCTTTTTAGGTTTTTTTGTTCCCCTCAAATACATTTCTGACACTGTGAGTGCTGAGCCTCATTGAAGAGATATTTTCCTACTGATACCAAGTGACTAATTGTGCTTTTAAAATCAATTATTGAAGGCTGGTTGGGAGAGGAGGCTGCTTTACCAAGCAGGCTCTGGCTCCCACAAAATACAAACCAGCCTTTCCTCCAGTGGCTGATTGTGAAAAGAAATCTGTGTGAAGGGTTTTATTTCTCCCCTAACATTTTTTTGTTGTCTGTTTCGAGGTTTGTTTGTGTCATTTGGTTTTTTTTTTTCCCTTGTGTTCTTGGTGTTTTATTTGTTGCCCCAAAAATGGAACAGAAATATTTTGGTTTTTTGCTCAAAGACTCAAAGTGATGAAGGAATTTTGTTCTTTTTTATCAAGGAGCTGCTCAGATCATTTAAATTGAGTGAGAGAAGTTGATACAGGGAATCTTGGAGAAGAAGCAAAAATAAACCAGCACCGGGGGGGTCAGCAGCAATAGTGGAAGTTTTGGGGAGAAAATGCCACTTTTGGATAAGTTTTGGGTGATGGGGACATTAAAACACCACTGAGAAGAGAATGAGCAGCTCTGCAGCACTGGGGGACAGCTCAGGCTCAAGGAGGGGTTTCCTTGGAGGAGGAAGAGCAAAGTGAAAGGAATTAATTGATGGACCAAAAAAATCAGTTGGGATTAGAGAAAGAGTCCCCACACATGCTAGGGGGGTATAAAATCACATCAAACTGTGCTGGGCAGGCTCCTGGGATGTGAGATTTAAGATTAAGATTTAAGATTTAAGATTTAAGATTTAAGATTTAGGATTTAAGATTTAAGATTTAAGATTTAAGGGAATGTGTTTTCTGAAAGGTTTCATCATCCAAATGTCAATGTGTTTTCTGAAAGGTTTCATCATCCAAATGTTCAGAAAAACTGGCTCATTCCCAAGAGGATTTCTGCAGATTTTTGCAGCCAGGTGTTTTAATCTGAGCTTAAAAGTTGGGCTGTCTCAACAGCAGTACAGGAACTCTGAAATACAGAAAAATTAATTCAGTTTATCACAGATTTTTACAAAATATTTTGCTCATCTCCAACATCAGTTTCCCAGCTGCTCCATCTCCCAAAGCTCCTGGAAGGAATTCCTCCCTCCTGGAAGCACAGAGAGCTGCAGAGAGGAGCTTTTCCCCCAGGCAGGACCAGCAGGGGCTGTGTGTGAGCAGCACCTCTGTCCTGCTCCTGCCCTCCCTGCAGCTGCTGCGGGACCCCAAAGCAGAGGGAGAACCCCCAAAAGGAGGAGCTGATGTGGGAACAGGCTCTGGAATGGGATGAGGATGTAGAAAAGGAGATTTTTCATGCACAACCTCCCTTTCCACCCTCCACCTTCCTCCCCCTGCACACCCCTGGGATGTGAATTTGTTTTTCTAGAGGGAAACCCCTCAGAGGGGGTTTCCATTTGAGAGGAATGAGGGATTTGTCCTTCCAAACCAGCTGGGAGATAAAACCAGCTCTGGGAGAGAAAAGAAACAATGGGAAGGATTCCACTGAGTGATGAATGGAAAAAAATATTTGCTTTTACAAATAAACTGTAAGTTTGCTGGTAAATGAAACTAGACATTGAAAGATGAAAGAAACAATGAAAAAGCCCCTAAATTCCATAAGAATTAAAAATTAAAAGGAAGGGTTATACATTAGAGGGGGATCTCTGGTATCAGGTGTTCTGGGGAGCCTGAACCTCTCAAGTCCCTCAGAAATGGGGAAAGAGAGAAGGGAAATGTGGCTGGAAATTGGGATAAAAAGGAGGCTGCATCCTCCAAAAATGTGAGAGAATGGGGGAATGCCCCAGGGCCTCTCCTTGATTGGAATAAAGCCAGAAATTGCTCCTCTGTCTCCTTTTGGACATCAACCTCTGGTGTTTGTGGATTAATTTTCCAAACACCTTACAGGGAAACCCCTCAGAAACTTTTCTCCTAAAATTGCCCTAAACCAGGACAGAGGAGCAAACAAAACTTAATTTCAAAATAAAGTTTAAAAACTTGAAACCTTATTTACAAATGAAGTTTTGTTTGGGGGAGGTGGCAGTGCCAGCACTCCTCTGCCTCTCCCTGGGGAGGAATTGATCCCATTAAATCCATCAGGGAATTCACAGCAGAGCCAGGGACGTCTCCTGTCACACTCCTAATGCACAGAGACAGGCTCAGGGCTGCCTGGCCTGCAGAAAAATGAATTTTTCTCCATTGATTCGTGTCCTGCTCTGAGAATCAAGGGGGCTTTAGGTGCATTCATTAAGGAAATCAGGTTTGGTCAAGCATGTGGGGAAAATTTCTGGAGGGATCTTGGGATTGGGCTCTGTGGGATGGACAGAGATGCTCTGTGGGAACGGTGACATGCACCTAATCTAGATTAGAGTTGGATAATCAGTCTATATCAGATAAAAATGCTGTTTAAAACATTGTGATACAGAGAGAAAACCAGTTCTGGAGAGGAGGAGCCAAATGCTCCCTCTGAGGCTGGGAGGGGCAAACAAAACTTGGATGAAACTGGGTGCAGAAAGATGATTTTTATCCCTTTTATTCTCTCTGGATCTATCCAGATTTTGGTTCCAGGATTCACAGATCCACGTTTTGATCTTTGTTGTCTTCCCATAAATACCCACAGAGCTCTGTCATCAGCACCAAATTCCTCCAGAGCTTCCAAGAGTTGTGCCCCTGGCTGAGGGCTCCATAAATATTTCTGTATTTCGTAAAAATTACAATATCCTGAACTGAAGGCAGCTAAAAGAATCACCAAGCTCAGCTCCTGGCTCTGCACAGGGTTTGTTTTCATCCCTGGAGAAGCAGAGCAGCATTTTATCCCTGATTTTTTTTTTGGGGGGTGAAGTACAGAGAAATGGTGTGTGGGTGGAGTAACCCAGGGAAAGGAAAGAAAGCCTGGAAAACTGGAGTGTGATGTCCCAAACCACAGGCTGGCAGCCTTGCCCATGCTTTGCTGCCTTACAAACACTTTCATAACTGTTCTGAGGGGAGGAATTTCTGCTCTGCACTCCGAGGCACCGAGCTGGGTAAATCTGCTTTATTTCCCTTCTGCCGCGCGTGCCGGGTGTTTCTTTATGCGGCACTTGAGGTAATTTTAAAATCTCACTCCCCTGCACCAGGGTGAAGCTGAAGCTGGGCTGTGGAGGTGTCTCTGTGTGCTTTAAAATGTCCTTTGGGAGGGAGTTAAAACTCACACCCCGTAGCCACCGATTTCTGCTTGATTGAGCTTTGCCCTCATCGGTGAAGCGCGGCTACGACGAGAAATTAAATCCGTTTTTAGGGGATTTCTTTCCCTCCTAAAAACACAAAAAGAAAAGCAGGCAGCAGGCAGAGCAAAGGTTCCAGCAAGCCTGAAATCTTCCAATTTGCAGAAAAGAGCCCAAAGCTAATGCATCCAGGGGAGTGGGTTTGTCCTCCTGAGGAGCTTTTTCCAAGAGTCTCCCTCCAACCTCTGAGTGTCGAATCTGATTTTTTTTTCCATGCTGGATATTTTTTTTTTTTTTTTCTGCCTCCAAACTTAACTGTTTTGCCACTGGAGAAATCCTCTCGTTTCTCTGTAAAATATCTGTATTCTTGCTAGAAATCAGCTCTACCTCACCCACATGACTGGTCTTCACTATTAATCCCAGCTGATGGCAGGGAGGGGCTCTAGTGGGAGGCAGCCATGTGGTGAACATTGAGCTCAGTGTTTTCCCCCTGCTTCTCTCCTCTCCAGACAGGCAAAATTGTTCTGTGCTGCCGTGGATGTGAAGACCTCTCCGTGCTGCTTCTCCCCCAGAAACTCCCAGGGCCTTGAATTTGCAGCCCTAAAAAATAAAAAGCAATCTGGCTGGCTGGATCTGGATGGAAGATGGAGCAGGGGATGAATAGCAGGAGGGAAGAAAGAGTGAAGTTGGGGATTTTTCTGGCACATGGATGCAATTACACTCCGTGCATTCCAGAGGCGTTCCTTTGAATCCCGTGCAGGTCTGCCTGCTGTCCTTGGGAGAGAGGAAGAAAAAGGGAGGACAAGTCCCTCTGGCTGGGAGACGGAATGTCTGCATTTTCAATCCTCTTTTTAGGTAGGTTGGCTTTTTTTTTTGGTGTTGCTGGCTTTTTATTTAATCAAACTTCCACGAGGCTGCTCCGTGTGCCTGGAATTCGTCGCTGGTGAGTTGGAGAAAAGGGGTTTGTAATGAGGAAACTTTTGTGGAAAACTGTAAATTTCAGTGGTGCTGGAGCTCTGATCCTTTCCTGGTGGCTTTATGAGCAGGTTGACAGCCAGAGATCTCTGGTTATCCAGATTAATTTTAAAAAGTGCTGGTCAGACTCATTTGGGAATGTGTGTTTGTTGTTTGAAGAGAGCAGCTCTTTTCAGGGAATAAAGGAGAGAGGGGCTTGGAGCTCTTGGGCAAAACAAGGTTGAATAAAATGTCTTTGTTTCAGGCAGAGTGTCAAATTTGTGTAACTGTGTGGAATTGTTGGGCACTGGGCGTTCAGATGTTGAAAAGAAAAAGGAGTTATTGTTTGCAAGGGGTGGCTGAGATTGGAAACAGATGTGCTGGAGTGCAGCAGGGGGAGAAAGAGATGAGAGAAGGGGGAAGGAGAGAGAGAAAAGAGAGAGGGGCTGGTTTGTTGAGGAGCAGAGAATGGAAAAAGAGGAAGGGAGAGGAGAGTGAAGGAAAGCTGGAGGGAAAAGAGTTGGCAGCCCTGAGGAGTCTGAGGGAGCTGTGCCTCCCTCCTGCTCACCCCGTGCTGCTGGCAGCACCAGCCCTGCTGGGCAAAGCCTTCCAGGACCTGCTGGTGCTGTTACCTGGGCTCAGGTGTGACAGAGGGGCTGGGCTCTGCCTCCCTGGGAGGGGCTGAGGGCAGGGGCATAGACAGAAATGGGATTTTGGAGCAGCTCTAAAGGATTGTGGCAGGGAAAGCCCAGTTCAGGGCTCCCAGGTGTGGGATGTGGACTGGGCAGGGAGGTTTGGTGATCAAATCCAACGTTTGTGCAGCTGCTGATAAATGGAGAAGTGGCTTTGGACCTGGGGATTGCTGTCAGAAAAGGTGTCCCCTGTGGGGCTCTGAGGTTTTTTTTCTCCCTGTGGGGCTCAGAGGTTTTTTTTCTCCCTGTGGGGCTCAGAGGTTTTTTCTCCATGGGGCTCAGAGGTTTTTTCCCTGTAGGGCTCAGAGGTTTTTCCCTGCAGGGCTCAGAGGTTTTTCCCTGCAGGGCTCAGAGGTTTTTCCCTGTGGGGCTCAGAGGTTTTTTATCCATGGGGCTCAGAGGTTTTTTCTCTATGGGGCTCAGAGGTTTTTCTCTATGGGGCTCAGAGGTTTTTCTCTATGGGGCTCAGAGGTTTTTTCTCCATGGGGCTCAGAGGTTTTTCCCTGCAGGGCTCAGAGGTTTTTCTCTATGGGGCTCAGAGGTTTTTCTCTATGGGGCTCAGAGGTTTTTCTCTATGGGGCTCAGAGGTTTTTCCCCTGTAGGGCTCAGAGGTTTTTCCCCTGTAGGGCTCAGAGGTTTTTCCCCTGTAGGGCTCAGAGGTTTTTCCCCTGCAGGGCTCAGAGGTTTTTCCCTGTAGGGCTCTGAGGTTTTTTCCCCTGTAGGGCTCTGAGGTTTTTCCCTGTAGGGCTCTGAGGTTTTTCCCTGTAGGGCTCTGAAATTTTTCCCTGCAGGGCTCAGAGGTTTTTCCCTGCAGGGCTCAGAGGTTTTTCCCTGCAGGGCTCAGAGGTTTTTTTCCCTGCAGGGCTCAGAGGTTTTTCCCTGTAGGTCTCAGAGGTTTTTCCCTGCAGGGCTCAGAGGTTTTTCCTGTAGTGCTCAGAGGTTTTTCCCTGTAGGGCTCTGAAGTTTTTCCCTGCAGGGCTCTGAGGTTTTCCCTGTAGGGCTCAGAGGTTTTTTCTCCATGGGGCTCTGAGGTTTTTCCCTGCAGGGCTCTGAGGTTTTCCCTGTAGGGCTCAGAGGTTTTTTCTCCATGGGGCTCAGAGGTTTTTCCCTGCAGGGCTCAGAGGTTTTTTTCTCCATGGGGCTCTGAGGTTTTCCCTGCTCTCTCCGTGCTGGGGTCGGGCTGTGCTGGGCGATCTGGGCTCTGCAGGCAGCACTCTGTGCCCTGCACATCAGCTCATTTGTGCCTCTCTGTGGTGGGCAGTGCTTGAGAGCGGGGCCAGGAGCAGCCCAGCCCTTCAGGAAGGGGCTCTGTGGGACACCGAGGGGTGGCTCGCTCACCTTGCTGATGGGGACAATGGGATTGCAGTATTCGAGCCCCTTCGGCTGCTGAGTGCTCCAGTTTGTGGAAGGTTTGGAGAGAAAAGAACAAACTGTTGCTGCAGAGAAGGGGGGTTTGTCTGCAATATAACAACAACTCACCTTTGCTGCTTTTATCTAGGAAACACAAGTGGCTTTATCAATTGTCTTGGTTTACAAGTATTAGGAAAATTTAATCCACAAGCACCAGAGGTTGATGTCCAAAAAGGAGACAGAGGAGCAATTTCTGGCTTTATTCCAGTAAAGGGAGAGGCCATGGGGCATTCCCCTGGGGTCTCTCACATTTTTGGAGGTGCAGCCTCCTTTTTATCCCAATTTCCAGCCACATTTCCCTTCTCTCTTTTCCCATTTCTGAGGGACTTGAGAGGTCCAGACTCCCCAGAACACCTGATACCGGAGATTTCCCTCTAATGCACAACCCTCCCTTTTATTTTTTAAGTCTTATGGAATTTAGGGGTTTTTCTTCCCCATTGTTTCTTTCATCTTTCAATGTCTAATTTCATTGATCAGCAAACCTACAGTTGATTTGTAAAAGCAAATTTCTTTTTCCATTCATCACTCAGTGGAATCCTTCCCATGGTTTCTTTTCTCTCCCAGTGCTGGTTTTATCCACCAGCAGCCCCACAGCTGGTTTGGAAAGACAAATCTGCTGTTCCTCTCCCAGGGCAGCTGTTTGCTAGGGAAGGCAGAAAGCCCTCCTGGAGTGGAGAATTTAAATTATCAACGTGTCCTCAGCCTCTCCACAGTGACAGGAACACAGGAATGCCCCACAAGAGATACTTGGCCCTCACCTGGAGTCAGGTTTCTCAACCTCTCCTGTCCAAGTGCTGGTGAGGGGAGAATTGTCCTCAAAACTCAGAGCAGAACCTGGAATGTTTTGTTTCCTGGTCCTGCAGTGGGCACTGAACTCCCCCCCTGAGCTTTACCTGCCCTGCCAGCAGAGGATTCAGTCTGTCTGCTCCTTGTCCAGCTTTGTTCACCAATATTAGAATCAAATCCAGGGAAAAGGAGGGAAATGTTGTGGTTCCCTGTTCCTGGATCCTCCTGAACACAAGGAGGCTGGGGAGTCTGATTTGCTGGCTAAAACCTGGATTTTCTGCAGTAAAATCTACAGAACTGCCAGGGATGTCTTGCTGCTTTTTTTTTGTTGTTGTTTTTTTGGTTGGTTTTTTTTTTTTTTTTTTGTCTGATAAAGTGAAGACTAATGTGGAAAAAAAAAGTTTTTTAGAGAAGCCTTGAGAGGAAGGTTTGTGTTTTCATCATTAAACACCCCAGTAACGTGGCTGATGTACACAAGTCTCGTCTTTTCCACTGTTTACCTCTCTGGGGCACACGAGCAGCTGTGTGAGGAGACAGGAAACGGCAGCCAGGCTGTTTGGAGGAGACTTTATTAAAACAGGACAAGATGAAAGCCTTGGCTGAGTGTGGACAAGAGCTCACTTTGCCAGGAGAGGCTGAGGAGGGGAAGGAGGCCCTGTGAGTGGTTGTGACCCGCTGAGGAGTGAGAATCAGGTGTCACAAACTCCCTCTGTGCCGCTGCACCCTCGAAAAGCAGAATTTGGAAGTGGTTCTTCACTTCAGAGTGGAAAAAGTTCCTAACAGGACGTTGCATTTTTCAGCCAATAAAGAAGCAGCCAGTGCTCTCACTGAAATGTGTTCCTGAACTGGTTTGAATTTCATGGGGTGGGAAATCTCTGCCTTTAACTCGCTCCAAGTCAGTCATGAATGTTTTAATGACCCAACAACTGAGGAAGAAAGCTGATTTCCTCGTGAGCAGAACAGCTTGGAGGGGTGATTATTTGTATCCCTGTGCTCTGTCCCGGGTTCCCTGTGCTCTGTACCAGGTTCCATGAGCTTTATCACAGGTTCCCTGTGCTCTGTCACTGGTTCCCTGTGCTCTGTCACTGGTTCCCTGTGCTTTACTGGTTCCCTGTGCTCTGTCCCAGGTTCCATGAGCTTCACTGGTTCCCTGTGTGTCACTTTGTTTTTTAAAGATTTTTTTAGGCTTTCTGATGTTGACATTTTTGTAGCGAACTTTTTTCGCGCGCTTTCTGCAAATAACTCATTGTTCACATCCTTTTATAGAGGAAGAGAAATCTGATGCACTGTTGGTTTGTCCAGTGTCATTGGAGAGGTAGCACTGTCACCCTCCAATCCACTGTCATTTTTAGAAAACTATAAATGTTGGAGTCAGAAAATAAACTCCCCTTTTCTCTTCACCTTGAGAACAGCAGTGTGAGCTTGTGTTCTTTCGTGTCCTATAGTGACACCCTGAGCTCTGTCACTGGTTCCATGTGCTTTACTGGTTCCCAGTGCTCTGTCACTGGTTCCCTGGGTTTTTTCCTTGGCTGGGGCTGCTGTGGGTGCTCTGCCCTGCAGGAGCTGTGCCAACCCCAACCCCTCACCCACCTCTGCCATCCTGCTGGGCATTGACCCCTTCCAGCAGTGCTGGGGGTCACCCACCCCAGTGCAGGAAAAGAAGCACCTCACCAGTGAGAGGAATGAGGGATTTGTCTTTCCAAACAAGGGAGACAAAACCAGCACTGGGAGAGGAAAGAAACAATGGGAAGGATTCCACTGAGTGATGAATGGGAAAAGATATTTGCTTTTATAAATAAAATGTAGGTTTGCTGATAAATGAAACTAGACATTGAAAGATGACAGAAACAATGGGGAAGAAAAACCCCTAACTTCCATAAGAATTAAAAATTAAAAGGGAGGGTTGTACATTAGAGGGGAATCTCTGGTATCAGGTGTTCTGGGAAGTCTGAACCTCTCAAGTCCCTCAGAAATGGGGAAAGAGAGAAGGGAAATGTGGCTGGGAAATTGGGATAAAAAGGAGGCTGCACCTCCAAAAATGTGAGAGACCCCAGGGAATGCCCCAGGGCCTCTCCTTGATTGGAATAAAGTTCCAGGACTGCTCTGTCTCCTTTTGGACACCAACCTCTGCTGTTTGTGGGTGAATTTTCCTAACACCAGTGATCCTGTGGGAGCTGGGGGTCACTCTGAGGTGCTGCTGAGGGTGAAGGTCCCTGCAGAGCAGCTCAGCTTTGCCCTGGATGCTCAGAGCTCAGCATCTCTTTCAGCGCCGTCCCAGGGCTCTGACCCCGCCGTGCTGAGCCCCAGCTCCTCCCGTCTCAGTGCACAGCAGAAAGGTTCTGGAGCAGCTCCTTGCAGGCCCTGCTGGGTGAGGAATTGCCTCTGACAGCCGGCATTTGCCCAGGTATCCACGGCTGGTAGCTGGGAAATCCGAGCTGATGCGGAGCTGGGGCTGCCCGGGGCTGTGCTCTGCTGGGAAAGGCTCCTGTTCCTGCTGGGAGAGCACAGCCAACCTGTGGGGTGCTGGCCTTGGCATCCTGCTCCCCAAACCCTCCTGATCCTGCTCCTCAAACCCTCCTGATCCTGCTCCTCAAACCCTCCTGATCCTGCTCCCCAAACCCTCCTGATCCTGCTCCCCAAACCCTCCTGATCCTGCTCCCCAAACCCTCCTGATCCTGCTCCCCAAACCCTCCTGATCCTGCTCCCCAAACCCCCCTGTTCCTGCTCCCCACACCCTCCTGTCCCTGCTCCCCAAACCCCCCTGTTCCTGCTCCCCAAACCCCCCTGTTCCTGCTCCCCAAACCCTCCTGTCCCTGCTCCCCAAACCCCCCTGTCCCTGCTCCCCAAACCCCCCTGATCCTGCTCCCCAAACCCTCCTGTTCCTGCTCCCCAAACCCTCCTGTTCCTGCTCCCCAAACCCTCCTGTTCCTGCTCCCCAAACCCTCCTGATCCTGCTCCCCAAACTCCCCTGTCCCTGCTCCCCAAACCCCCCTGTCCCTGCTCCCCAAATCCTCCTGTTCCTGCTCCCCAAACCCTCCTGTCCCTGCTCCCCAAACCCTCCTGTCCCTGCTCCCCAAACCCTCCTGTTCCTGCTCCCCAAACCCCCCTGTTCCTGCTCCCCAAATCCTCCTGTTCCTGCTCCCCAAACCCTCCTGTCCCTGCTCCCCAAACCCCCCTGTCCCTGCTCCCCAAACCCACCCGATCCTGTTCCCCAAACTCTCCTGATCTTTCTCCCCAAACCCTCCTGTCCCTGCTCCCCAAACCCTCCTGTCCCTGCTCCCCAAACCCTCCTGTTCCTGCTCCCCAAACCCCCCTGTTCCTGCTCCCCAAACCCTCCTGTTCCTGCTCCCCAAACCCTCCTGATCCTGCTCCCCAAACTCCCCTGTCCCTGCTCCCCAAACCCCCCTGTCCCTGCTCCCCAAATCCTCCTGTTCCTGCTCCCCAAACCCTCCTGTCCCTGCTCCCCAAACCCTCCTGTCCCTGCTCCCCAACCCCTGCTGATCCTGCTCCCCAACCCCTGCTGATCCTGCTCCCCAACCCCTGCTGATCCTGCTCCCCAACCCCTGCTGATCCTGCTCCCCAAACCCCCCTGTTCCTGCTCCCCAAACCCCCCTGATCCTGCTCCCCAAACCCTCCTGTCCCTGCTCCCCAAACCCCCCTGATCCTGCTCCCCAAACCCTCCTGTCCCTGCTCCCCAAACCCTCCTGATCCTGCACCCCAAACCCCCCTGTTCCTCTCCTCAACCCCTCCTGTCCCTGCTCCCCAAACCCCTCCTGTCCCTGCTCCCCAAACCCCCCTGATCCTGCTCCCCAAACCCCCCTGTTCCTGCTCCCCAAACCCCCCTGTTCCTGCTCCCCAAACCCTCCTGATCCTGCACCCCAAACCCCCCTGTTCCTCTCCCCAAACCCCTCCTGTCCCTGCTCCCCAAACCCCTCCTGTTCCTGCTCCCCAAACCCCCCTGTTCCTGCTCCCCAAACCCCCCTGTTCCTGCTCCCCAAACCCCCCTGTCCCTGCTCCCCAAACCCCCCTGTTCCTCTCCTCAACCCCTCCTGTCCCTGCTCCCCAAACCCTCCTGTTCCTGCTCCCCAAACTGTCCTGACCCTGCTCCCCAAACTCTCCTGTTTCTGCTCCCCAACCCCTCCTGTCCCTGCTCCCCAAACCCCCCTGATCCTGCTCCCCAACCCCTCCTGTCCCTGCTCCCCAAACCCACCCGATCCTGTTCCCCAAACTCTCCTGATCTTTCTCCCCAAACCCTCCTGTCCCTGCTCCCCAAACCCTCCTGTCCCTGCTCCCCAAACCCTCCTGTCCCTGCTCCCCAAACCCCCCTGTCCCTGCTCCCCAAACTCTCCTGATCCTGCTCCCCAAACCCCCCTGTCCCTGCTCCCCAAACCCTCCTGTCCCTGCTCCCCAAACTCTCCTGATCCTGCTCCCCAAACCCCTCCTGTCCCTGCTCCCCAAACCCCCCCTGTTCCTGCTCCCCAAACCCCCCTGTTCCTGCTCCCCAAACCCCCCTGTCCCTGCTCCCCAAACCCCCCTGTTCCTCTCCTCAACCCCTCCTGTCCCTGCTCCCCAAACCCTCCTGTCCCTGCTCCCCAAACCCTCCTGTTCCTGCTCCCCAAACTGTCCTGACCCTGCTCCCCAAACTCTCCTGTTTCTGCTCCCCAAACTCTCCTGATCCTGCTGGGAGAGCACAGCCAACCTGTGGGGTGCTGGCCTTGGCATCCTGCTCCCCAAACCCCCCTGTTCCTGCTCCCCAAACCCCCCTGTCCCTGCTCCCCAAACCCCCCTGTTCCTGCTCCCCAAACCCTCCTGTCCCTGCTCCCCAAACCCCCCTGTTCCTGCTCCCCAAACCCCCCTGTTCCTGCTCCCCAAACCCCCCTGTTCCTGCTCCCCAAACCCTCCTGTTCCTGCTCCCCAAACCCTCCTGTTCCTGCTCCCCAAACCCTCCTGTTCCTGCTCCCCAAACCCCCCTGTTCCTGCTCCCCAAACCCTCCTGTTCCTGCTCCCCAAACCCTCCTGTTCCTGCTCCCCAAACCCTCCTGTTCCTGCTCCCCAAACCCTCCTGTTCCTGCTCCCCAAACCCTCCTGTTCCTGCTCCCCAAACCCTCCTGTTCCTGCTCCCCAAACCCTCCTGTTCCTGCTCCCCAAACCCTCCTGATCCTGCTCCCCAAACTCCCCTGTCCCTGCTCCCCAAACCCCCCTGTCCCTGCTCCCCAAATCCTCCTGTTCCTGCTCCCCAAACCCTCCTGTCCCTGCTCCCCAAACCCTCCTGTCCCTGCTCCCCAACCCCTGCTGATCCTGCTCCCCAACCCCTGCTGATCCTGCTCCCCAACCCCTGCTGATCCTGCTCCCCAACCCCTGCTGATCCTGCTCCCCAAACCCCCCTGTTCCTGCTCCCCAAACCCCCCTGATCCTGCTCCCCAAACCCTCCTGTCCCTGCTCCCCAAACCCCCCTGATCCTGCTCCCCAAACCCTCCTGTCCCTGCTCCCCAAACCCTCCTGATCCTGCACCCCAAACCCCCCTGTTCCTCTCCTCAACCCCTCCTGTCCCTGCTCCCCAAACCCCTCCTGTCCCTGCTCCCCAAACCCCCCTGATCCTGCTCCCCAAACCCCCCTGTTCCTGCTCCCCAAACCCCCCTGTTCCTGCTCCCCAAACCCTCCTGATCCTGCACCCCAAACCCCCCTGTTCCTCTCCCCAAACCCCTCCTGTCCCTGCTCCCCAAACCCCTCCTGTTCCTGCTCCCCAAACCCCCCTGTTCCTGCTCCCCAAACCCCCCTGTTCCTGCTCCCCAAACCCCCCTGTCCCTGCTCCCCAAACCCCCCTGTTCCTCTCCTCAACCCCTCCTGTCCCTGCTCCCCAAACCCTCCTGTTCCTGCTCCCCAAACTGTCCTGACCCTGCTCCCCAAACTCTCCTGTTTCTGCTCCCCAACCCCTCCTGTCCCTGCTCCCCAAACCCCCCTGATCCTGCTCCCCAACCCCTCCTGTCCCTGCTCCCCAAACCCACCCGATCCTGTTCCCCAAACTCTCCTGATCTTTCTCCCCAAACCCTCCTGTCCCTGCTCCCCAAACCCTCCTGTCCCTGCTCCCCAAACCCTCCTGTCCCTGCTCCCCAAACCCCCCTGTCCCTGCTCCCCAAACTCTCCTGATCCTGCTCCCCAAACCCCCCTGTCCCTGCTCCCCAAACCCTCCTGTCCCTGCTCCCCAAACTCTCCTGATCCTGCTCCCCAAACCCCTCCTGTCCCTGCTCCCCAAACCCCCCCTGTTCCTGCTCCCCAAACCCCCCTGTTCCTGCTCCCCAAACCCCCCTGTCCCTGCTCCCCAAACCCCCCTGTTCCTCTCCTCAACCCCTCCTGTCCCTGCTCCCCAAACCCTCCTGTCCCTGCTCCCCAAACCCTCCTGTTCCTGCTCCCCAAACTGTCCTGACCCTGCTCCCCAAACTCTCCTGTTTCTGCTCCCCAAACTCTCCTGATCCTGCTGGGAGAGCACAGCCAACCTGTGGGGTGCTGGCCTTGGCATCCTGCTCCCCAAACCCCCCTGTTCCTGCTCCCCAAACCCCCCTGTCCCTGCTCCCCAAACCCCCCTGTTCCTGCTCCCCAAACCCTCCTGTCCCTGCTCCCCAAACCCCCCTGTTCCTGCTCCCCAAACCCCCCTGTTCCTGCTCCCCAAACCCCCCTGTTCCTGCTCCCCAAACCCTCCTGTTCCTGCTCCCCAAACCCTCCTGTTCCTGCTCCCCAAACCCTCCTGTTCCTGCTCCCCAAACCCCCCTGTTCCTGCTCCCCAAACCCTCCTGTTCCTGCTCCCCAAACCCTCCTGTTCCTGCTCCCCAAACCCTCCTGTTCCTGCTCCCCAAACCCTCCTGTTCCTGCTCCCCAAACCCTCCTGTTCCTGCTCCCCAAACCCTCCTGTTCCTGCTCCCCAAACCCTCCTGTTCCTGCTCCCCAAACCCTCCTGTTCCCGCTCCCCAAACCCTCCTGTTCCCGCTCCCCAAACCCTCCTGTTCCTGCTCCCCAAACTCTCCTGTTCCTGCTCCCCAAATCCTCCTGTTCCTGCTAGGAGAGCACAGCCAACCTGTGGGGTGCTGGCCTTGGCATCCTGCTCCCCAAACCCCCCTGTTCCTGCTCCCCAAACCCCCCTGTCCCTGCTCCCCAAACCCCCCTGTTCCTGCTCCCCAAACCCTCCTGTCCCTGCTCCCCAAACCCCCCTGTTCCTGCTCCCCAAACCCCCCTGTTCCTGCTCCCCAAACCCCCCTGTTCCTGCTCCCCAAACCCCCCTGTTCCTGCTCCCCAAACCCTCCTGTTCCTGCTCCCCAAACCCTCCTGTTCCTGCTCCCCAAACCCTCCTGTTCCTGCTCCCCAAACCCTCCTGTTCCTGCTCCCCAAACCCCCCTGTTCCTGCTCCCCAAACCCTCCTGTTCCTGCTCCCCAAACCCTCCTGTTCCTGCTCCCCAAACCCTCCTGTTCCTGCTCCCCAAACCCTCCTGTTCCTGCTCCCCAAACCCTCCTGTTCCTGCTCCCCAAACCCTCCTGTTCCTGCTCCCCAAACCCTCCTGTTCCTGCTCCCCAAACCCTCCTGTTCCCGCTCCCCAAACCCTCCTGTTCCCGCTCCCCAAACCCTCCTGTTCCTGCTCCCCAAACTCTCCTGTTCCTGCTCCCCAAATCCTCCTGTTCCTGCTAGGAGAGCACAGCCAACCTGAGGGGTGCTGGCTTTGGCATCCTGCTCCCCAAACCCCCCTGTTCCTGCTCCCCAAACTCTCCTGTTCCTGCTCCCCAAACCCCCCTGTTCCTGCTCCCCAAACCCTCCTGATCCTGCTCCCCAAACCCCCCTGTCCGTACTCCCCAAACCCTCCTGTTCCTGCTCCCCAAACCCTCCTGATCCTGCTCCCCAAACCCTCCTGTCCCAGCTCCCCAAACCCCCCTGATCCTGCTCCCCAACCCCTCCTGTCCTGGACCAAGCAAAGCAAACCCCACTGGGCCAGTTGTTTTTTCAAGAAGTGACCCTGCTCTCGGTGAGAATTGGGAATTTGGTGGGATGCTGCTGCCTAGGAGTGGTGGAAACCAAAGGAGACAGATTTCACGTTCCTTGAAACAAAGCTTATGGTTTTTTATTTCCCAAAAACCAAAGGAGAGCTTTCAGGTTGCTTTAAACAAAGCTTGTGTATTTTTATTTCCCAAACACCAAAGGAGACCGTTTTCAGGTTCCTTAAAACAAACCATGTGGACCTTTATTCCTGTTGGTTTTCCAGAAATGGTAAAAAAAAAACAAAGGAAGGTTTTTCAGGTTCCTAAAGCAAAGCCTAGGAGCCTTTATTTCCCAAAAACCAAAGGAGACAGATCTCAGGATGTTTAAAACAAACTTGATGTATTTTTATTTCCCAGAACCCAAAGGAGAATTTTCAGGTTCCTTTAAACAAAGCTTGTTGCCCTTTATTCCTGTTGGTTTTCCAGAAGTGGTAAAAAACCAAAGGAGGGGTTTCTGGTTTTTTAAAACAAAGCTTGTGGTTCTCTATTCCTGCTGATTTCCCAGGACTAAAACCAGTTTTTAAGTTGTTTAAAACAAAGCTTGTGGACTTTTATTCCTGCTGATTTCCCAGAAATAGTAGAAAGCAAAGGAGATTGTTTCCAAGTCGCCAAAAACAAAGGTTAGGGACCTCTACTTCTGCTGATTTTCCAGATATTTCCAGAATTTCTCAGTGAGGACCAGAAACTAACAAATATATGATATATTTTAGTTTTCTTTGGCTCCTTCTCTCGCCTTTGACTGTTCCATGGTGTTGCAGGATGGTGGTACCAGAGCTTTGCCTCACTTTTTTCTAACATTTAACACAAACCTTGGCTCAGGAATGCTGTTTAAAAAAAATAAAAGCCAACCTGCAGCTGGGAAAAGAAGTTTTGTGTGTGATTTTGTGTCTTGATTTCACCTCCCCTTTGTCACTGGCTCCTGAAGGAATGCAGGGAACTTGGGGCTGTATTTAGCTTTTTAAAAAGGACTGTTCTGCCCAGGACAGCTTGGTGGGATTGATAACAATGCTCTCAAATTCCAAGAGCAGGCAACAAAACATCAACTGTGAGATCTTCAGGCTGTTAGAGGAATGAAATTTGGGTTTAATTCCAAGTCTTTGTTCCAGCACAGCTCTGGGAATACCTGAGGAAAGGGAATAAAGGAGAGCAGGGGGGAATTCAAAGGAACCAGACATCACTGAGCTGCTTTCTGGCAGAATATCAGGGTTAACTCTCCCCTGAGACACTCCAAAGCCAGGGATGGTTTGCATCAAATATTTGCTGTTGAGACACTTGATGATGAATTGCCTGTTTTTCTCTAGTGGTGCTTTGTTTTGTATGAAATAGTTGGGATTTTTAACATCTCATACCAAATAAACTTTATTTTGGTGGGTCTTTTTTTTTAATCCAGAAAGGACATTTTACCATGAGGAGGAAAAGGGAGAAAAGACTAACCTGCAGCCAAATTTGTGGAAAAAAAATCATTTTTGTGGGATGTAGAGGCAGAGGGAAGGCAACTTTCCTGAATTTCCCATGGAAAGCAAGTGGTGTTTTGCCTTGGTGCCCACCCTGGCTGTGTCTCCTCTGTGGTTTGGTTTGGGGGGCCTGGCCCACTTCAGAAGAATCTTTTTTGTGAGAGCAGCACCAGATTCTCCCCAGAAATGCCACTGCAGAACCAGCAGGGAGAGATCCTGCTGTTTATCCCTGTTCTCCTCCAGGCAAACACAGGGTTTTGGAGGGGAATCAGCAGCTTTGCAGCCTGGGATTTGTTTCCAGAACCAAAAAGAGATGGAAACAATCTTAAACAGCCTTAAATGTACTTGGAAAAGCTTTTAAGTCTAAATCTTTGTTACACTGGACTTAAAATCGTGTGTAATACCAATCAAATCAGTGTTATCATGCTACAGATGTTGCTGCAAGCTGCTTTCTGTGCCTTTCCCATGCAATTTTAGTCAAAATACACCTTGAATTCCTGATTAAACCATGCCCTGTGTTAGCCCAGGCTGCAGGCAGTGTTTGTGCCCCCGAAATTTGTTTTATTGTGCACACCCTGAGTGCTGCAGAGGCTGCTCTGGGTGCAGAAGGAGTTTGGTGCTGCCTTGTGGAAAAGATAAATGGGTCTGGTTTGGTTGTTTTTTGTGTTTGGGATTTTTGTGTTGTTTGGTTTTTTGGGGTTTGGGTTTTTGTTGTGTTCTTTTTTTGTTGTTGTCGGTTTTGTTTGGTTTTTTGGGGGTTTGGGTTTTTGTTGTGTTCTTTTTTTGCTGTTGTTGATGGGTTTTGTTTGGTTTTTTGGGGTTTGGGTTTTTGTTGTGTTCTTTTGTTGTTGGTGGTGGTGGTTTTGTTTGGTTTTTTGGGGTTTGGGTTTTTGTTGTGTTCTTTTGTTGTTGTTGTTGTTGGTTTTGTTTGGTTTTTTGGGGTTTGGGTTTTTGTTGTGTTCTTTTTTTGTTTTGGTTTTGTTTGGGTTTTTTGGGTTTGGGTTTTTGCTGTGTTCTTTTGTTGTTGTTGTTTTGTTTGGGTTTTTGGGGTTTGGGTTTTTGTTGTGTTCTTTTGTTGTTGTTGTTGGTTTTGTTTGGTTTTTTGGGGTTTGGGTTTTTGCTGTGTTCTTTTTGTTGTTGTTGTTGTTTTGTTTGGTTTTTTGGGGTTTGGGTTTTTGTTGTGTTCTTTTGTTGTTGTTGTTGTTGTTGTCGGTTTTGTTTAGGTTTTTGGGGTTTGGGTTTTTGTTGTGCTCTTTTTTTGTTGTTGGTTTTGTTTGGGTTTTTTGGGGTTTGGGTTTTTGTTGTGTTTTTTTTTGTTGTTGGTTTTGTTTGGGTTTTTGGGGTTTGGGTTTTTGCTGTGTTCTTTTGTTGTTGTTGTTTGTTTTGTTTGGGTTTTTGGGGTTTGGGTTTTTGTTGTGTTCTTTTGTTGTTGTTGTTGTTGGTTTTGTTTGGTTTTTTGGGGTTTGGGTTTTTGTTGTGTTCTTTTGTTGTTGTTGTTGTTGGTTTTGTTTGGGTTTTTTGGGGTTTGGGTTTTTGTTGTGCTCTTTTGTTGTTGTTGTTGTTGGTTGGGTTTTTGGGGTCTGGGTTTTTGTTGTGTTCTTTTGTTGTTGTTGTTGTTGGTTTTGTTTGGTTTTTTGGGGTTTGGGTTTTTGCTGTGTTCTTTTGTTGTTGTTGTTGTCAGTTTTGTTTAGGTTTTTGGGGTTTGGGTTTTTGTTGTGCTCTTTTTTTGTTGTTGGTTTTGTTTGGGTTTTTTGGGGTTTGGGTTTTTGTTGTGTTTTTTTTTGTTGTTGGTTTTGTTTGGGTTTTTGGGGTTTGGGTTTTTGCTGTGTTCTTTTGTTGTTGTTGTTTGTTTTGTTTGGGTTTTTGGGGTTTGGGTTTTTGTTGTGTTCTTTTGTTGTTGTTGTTGTTGGTTTTGTTTGGTTTTTTGGGGTTTGGGTTTTTGTTGTGTTCTTTTGTTGTTGTTGTTGTTGGTTTTGTTTGGGTTTTTTGGGGTTTGGGTTTTTGTTGTGCTCTTTTGTTGTTGTTGTTGTTGGTTGGGTTTTTGGGGTCTGGGTTTTTGTTGTGTTCTTTTGTTGTTGTTGTTGTTGGTTTTGTTTGGGTTTTTGGGGTTTGGGTTTTTGTTGTGCTCTTTTTTTGTTGTTGTTGGTTTTGTTTGGTTTTTTGGGGTTTGGGTTTTTGCTGTGTTCTTTTGTTGTTGGTTTTTTGGGGTTTTTTGGGTTTCTCTCCCCCCCCCAAAGCTGTGTCTTCATTTGTTTTCAGAAATGCTCAGTTTACAGAAGCAGCCCAGCAAAAAGTCAGGGGTGAAGGCAGGTCAGGGAGGTCTGGGAGTGGAGCCTGAGATGCCAGGACAGTGCAGGATGCAGGGCAGGAAGCACAACAATGGGAAATGTGTGAAGAATCAACAGGCACGGGGCTGAATTCCAGCTCCTCCATCTCCCTCCTCCCCTCCTCATCGCTGGGGGCAGTGACAGCCACCTCTGGGCTCTGTCACTTCTAGTTCAGCCCCACCAGGGCTAAAATGTGTTTCCTTTGAACCTGGAGCTCTGCACTGGCTCATCAACCCAGAATCAAGCTGCTCCTTCTTGCCAGAAATATCCCAGTCCTAGAAAAAGGAGGATGGGCACCGGGCCAGGCTCTCCTAAAGCTCACCTTGGCACCCTGCTTTATTTCTCTGACTCCTTAATGAGCTCTGGCTCTTCTTTGCAACAAGTTGTAAAGAGGACAGAGCGGCTCTGAGGTGACAGAAAGCCACAAAACCCATCCTGCCCTCATCTGCTCCTTCCCTTCCTCCAGGAAATCATTTGGCAGCTGAAAAAAAGCAAATATTTAACTCAGAACTTCCCAGCAGCAGCCCCAGGGTGTCAGATTTGCTGTCCCATGAGGATCAATACCCATCACAGCCGCTCTCCCCTGCAGGGAGCTGCCAGGTTTTGGGGTTTTTTTGGTTTTTTGGGTTTTTTTGTGGCAGGAAAAGCAAGCTGAACCCTGGCTGGGTGGAAAGGTTGGAGCTCAGGTCTGTGCCTGCAGCTGAGGGAAAAGGTCACTGAGGATTGGGGTGGTTTTGTGACATTGCCTGGCAGGAGGGAGGCTGCTCTGAAATGGAGCGTGCAGGGTTGGAGGCAAGGGATGACCACGGCTTGGTCACTGCAAGAGAGGATTTTACTGGATTTTACTGCCTCCACACCCACAGAGAGCACTGAAACACATCTGAGACAGGGGGAAACCACACACAGGGGGTGCAGGCTGCTGATGGTGCTGGAGCACTTGGAATGTGCCTAAATTAAAACCATTTTAACTTAAAGGCATTTTTCTCCTGATCCATCCCCAAATTCGGGCCCAGCAGGGATGTGCAGATCATTAACCAACAGCTGAATCCAAGCTGAAATCCTTCACCTGCCACCTGGAGGGGCTTGGCTTTATTTTCTAAAAAATTTCTGATGTTTGTCACCTATTAATGGATTTTTGTGGTACCACTGTGCTGATGTTACACTGCTGCACACTCCTGGTACCGTATCTCTTATAATTCCCCTTTTAAAATAACCAAACAGGACGTGTTTAACAATTATTGATTATTTTACACCGTTTCTAACCCATTTTTAACACTGAGGAGCTCCACTGGTGCTGTGAAGTGCTGCTGTGCTCTCAGAGAAACCTCACAGAAAGGAAATCCTGGGCTCTGAACAGCTTCATGCTGCAGATGAAAAAAGGAAAATGAGTTTTTAACAAACACACAGAGTGTATTGTGGCTGTGAGGTCTTTCAAACAGATTCTTTCCCTAAGTGCCTGGATGGGCTGCTAGAAAGCCTTTTCAGAAATAAAAAACAACAAAAAAAAAATTAATTACTCCATTCCACTCCCTTTGTGCTTCACTAAAATCTTGGGATTGGGTGGTTCTCCAGGATTTGGGATGTTTGAGGTGGGTGCTGATGAGTGTCACAGATTACTCAGCCTGTGGTTTTCCTTCCTGGCAGATTTGATAGAATTTCAAAGGTCACAGCAATGTTTCACAGAGATTTGGACTTTTATTGGCCAGGTAGGGCCAGAAATCACAGGGTGCCTTTGTGAGCGTTTGTGCTTTCATCTAACACAGCCAGCCTGGAATATTGAACTGAACCAGAGCCAGGCACTTCTCCTTTTTTTTATTAAAAAAAAAGAATATTGCAGGGTTTTCAACCTTGAAGGCAAATCACTTTATGACTTCATTGTTTAAATTTAGGTTTTGTTTTGCGGGGGGATCGTTAGACTTGAAGCAAAAGCCTCGTAGCCCAGGGACTGTCACTTCTGATTACTTCCAGTGACACTTCCAATTATTTCCAATCACAATTCCAGGGACAAGAGGAAAAAAAGGAGCCACGTTCTCCAACATCAGGGCTTTATTTCCCCCTTTTTTCTCCTCTTCCCTGAACAAAGCAGCGTTTCTGGGAGAGGTGCAGAGGCAGATTTGGAGCTGGAATTGCGGCAGCAGTGAGGCTGGAGCGGGGTGTGGTGCTGGGAATGCTGCTCTGGGCCCTGCCTGGCTGAGCAATAATCAGGAATTTGCCTCGTGCTCCCCAGGCACTGGCTGGCACTGGCACTCCCTCCAGAGCAGCAGCAGCAGCAGCAGCAAGGCTGCTCAGCCTCCCTGCCCCTCCTGGGAGCTGCACAGGAGCTGCTCCTGGAGAGCAGAATGCAAAAAAATCTGCTGGGAGAGCTTGGGTGGCTCCCAGGGACACCAAAACCCTGGATTTGGTGTGGTGTGTTTGGCCCAGGGACAAAAAAAAAACGCTGGAGGAGCTTGGATGACTCCCAGGGATGCCAACCCCAGGATTTGGTGCAGTGAGTTTGGCCCAGGGACACAAAAAATCTGCTGGGAGAGCTTGGGCGGCTCCCAGGGATGCTAAACCCTGGATTTCGTGTGGTGTGTTTGGCCCAGGGACACAAAAAAATCTGCTGAGGGAGCTTGAGGGACAAAAGGAACTACTGGGGGATCTTGGGTGACTCCCAGGGACACCAACCCCAAGATTTGGTGCAGTGAATTTGTCCCAGGGACACCAAAATTCTGCTGAGGGAGCTTGAGGGGCTTCCAAGGACACCAAACAGAGAATTTGGTGGAGAGAGTTTGACCCAGGGACACAAAAAAATCTCTGGGAGAGCTTGGGCGACTCCCAGGGACACCAACCCATGGATTTGGTGCAGTGAGTTTGGCCCAGGGATAAAAAAATATGCTGGGGGAGCTTGAGAGACAAAAGAATCTCTTGGGGGAGCTCAAGTGACTTCCAAGGACACCAAACCCATGATTTGGCGCAGGGAGTTTGGCCCAGGGTCACAAAAATTCTGCTGGGAGAGCTTGAGGGACACAAGAATGTGCTTCAGGGGCTTGGGTGGTTTCCAGAGACACCAAACCCAGGATTTGGTGCAGAGGGTTTGGCCCAGGGACACAAAAAGGACCTTGGGACACTGAGCACATCCAGAGGAGGCTGGAGAGGGGCTGGGAACACAAACCCTGAGAGGAGCCCTGAGGGAGCTGGGGGTGCCCAGCCTGGAGAAAAGGAGACTCAGGGCTGCCCTCATCACCCTGCACAGCTCCTGAAAGGTGCCTGTGCTCAGCTGGGCTGGGCTCTGTCTGCAGCAGCACTGACACAGCCAGAGCACACAGCCTCCAGCTGCACCAAGGGAAACACAGGCTGGAGAGCAGGGAAAGATTTTACAGAAAGGTGATAAAGTTCTGGAATGTTCTGCCCAGGGAGGTGGTGCAGTCCCCATCCCTGGGTGTGTTTAACAAAGCCTGGATGTGGCACTGGGTGCCAGGGTTGGGTGAGGTGTTGGGGCTGGGCTGGACTCGATGATCTTTAGGCTCTCCTCCAACCTGGTCATTCTGTGACTCTGTGATTCTGTGACTCTGTGATTCTGTGATTCTGTGACTCTGTGACTCTGTGATTCTGTGATTCTTTGACTCTGTGACTGTGTGGAAGGAGCTGTTTGGATCCATCCAATGCCACGCAGATGTTCCCACAGTGCAGCTTTGTCTGTGGTCTCTGCTCTGGGCACATCCTCTCCTGTTTCCATTGTTTCAAGCTCTTGCTTGGAGACAAAGGGAATTTCAGCCACACAAAGCAAAGCTTTTTGTGTTGACAAATGCCATGGGTTTTTGTTTTTGGTTTTTTTTCCTATTCAAGGGGGACTATGAAGCAATGGTGAGTGGCTTCTGGTCAAAGAAGTATTCAGGATGTTGAGGTTCCAGCCTGGATTTTGCCAGTGATTCATGATTTAGTGGTTCAGGACTCATTTTGAAATGCCTGCTCCATTTCCAGCATTAGAAGGGATTAGTGCTCTGGAATTTGTGAGTGTGGGGCCACCCGAGCTGGGCCACACCAAAGGAGGTGACACTCGGGGTGACACCAGTTTGGCTAAGGGCAGCTGGAGTTGCATTTCTTTTGGAACTTTTGTTTTGAATTTTCAGTCGATGCCCCTGTTGTGCCAGAGCAGCAGTAGATTTCCATCTTATTCCTTCATGTTTTGTCCACAGTCATGCAGGAAGAACTTCTCTCAGAATCTCTGCTGGTCAGAGCGACTCTGAGATGTGCACCAGTCTCTTTTCCCAGCCTGGCAGTCCAAGAAGGAGTCAGGATTCTTCTGTTCTCGTTCTCAAGGCTGTTTATTGTTCCTTATCTATAAGATTCTTTTTCTTGGCTTGCTGAGGTTTGTTCAGCAGGTCAGACAGAGGCACCCTGGTGTTATCTTTTATACTAAAAACTACGTGTGCAATATTTACCATAACTTCCCAATACCCATTACCTGTGTCAGACAGTGAGCTCCTACTCTAAACCAACCCAAAAGTGCCACCAGCACAGCAGAAGATGGAGGCCAAGAAGAAGCAGGAGGAAGGACAGGACATGCCCAAATCCCTCCACCTTGCCTCCTGAACCCCCATTCTAAATCCCCAAAATTCTACATTTTCACCCTGTGATAAATTACTATCATTCTACTTAAACTTTCATGGCTTGTGAATCCTCATATAAGGTTGGTAATTTTTTCAGGATCAAAGGCACAGGGGTCTTGGGCTCTGTGCCAGGGTCTCTGAGCCCCCTGGCAGGGTCTTGAGTCCTCCAGAGCAGCCAGAGGAATTCCCTGGATTCTGACAAACCAGAGCTCAGCTTGTGGGGTGTCACCTCTCCCCATCTGGGGTGTTGCAGCCCAGGACATCCCTGTGGCATCCAGAGTGGCCAAGACCCCTGCCAGGGGCTCAGAGACCCTGGCACAGAGCCCAAGACGTTTGTGGTTTTGATTATGACCCGTGGAACAAATTACCAACCTTAGATGAAGATCAGCAAGGCACAGCAGTTTAAGTAGAATAACAGTTAGTTTGTCACGGGGTGAAAAATAGATTTTGGGGTTTTTAGAATGGGGGTTCAAGATGGAGGGATGATCTGGGTGTGTCCAGCCTTTCTCCTTCTTCTTCTGCTTGGCCTCCATGTTCTGGGTGATGTTGGCATTTTTGGGTTGGTTTAGAGTAGAAGCTCACTGTCTGACACAGGTGATGGGTATTGGGAAGTTATGGTAAATAATGTACATACAGTTTTTAGTATAAAGACACAATGCTGCCCCAGGGGCAGGCAGAGTCCCTCTGTCTGTCCTGCTGGACGGACCTCAGCAGGAAAGGAGAAAAACTTTACAGATAAGATGCAATAAACAACCTTGAGACCGAGAACTGAGGAGCTCCAACTCATTCTTCAAACACTCAGGCTGGGAAAAGAGACTTTGTAACATTTCTTGGGATCGCTGTGACCATCCTGAGACCGGGAACATCTGCGTTGGGTACCGGAATCTTTGATTTGTTCTTGTCTTGTGATTATTTGGGGGTGCCCTGGAGAGCTGGAAATGCTGTGTTGGACAGCTCTGTGCCAGCCTCTCCCTGCTGAGCTGCAGAGTGCTCTGAAACCCTGCGGAAATGGGGCTGGGGAGCGCAGCCAGCCCGCCCCACCTGCTCTGACAGGGCGAGACCCTTCCCCTGCTGTGCCCAGCGCATCCCCGCCTCCCTGCCTCTGTCAGCTCCTTCCTCCTAGCCCCAGGCTGCCCCTGGAGCCAACAAAAGCCACAATTCCGCAGCTGTCCCCGCACTCAGGCCCTGGGTGACCTGCGGAGGGAGGCTCCGAGCTCCGGGGCTGCTCTACTCTGCAGATAAGGATGCTGAATTACACCGGGCTCCGTCTCTAACGCCCCGGGCTCGCATTTTCCCTACCGAGCATTCCCATTGTGGGCCAGCCGGGAATGCTTTTGTCCCATTAGCAAAAGGCTCCCAAGGCAGTGGGGGCTGTCACAGGCACCCTCCCCTCTCCAGAACCTCCACAGGAGAAGGCAAAACTGGGATGGGAATGGAGGAAACTTGGCCTTATTGCATATCTTGCTGGCTATATTGGTATTTTCCTGGTTATATTGCTATTTTTCTGGCTATGAAGATATTTTTTCCTGGATATATTTATATTTTTTTCCTGGATATATTGATTTTTTTGGGATATATTGATTTTTTTTCTGGCTATATTGATATTTTTTTCTGGCTATATTTATATTTTCCTGGCTATATTTATGTTTTCCTGGCTATGTAGATATTTTTCCTGGATATATTTATATTTTTTTTCCTGGATATATTGATTTTTTTGGGATATATTGATTTTTTTTCTGGCTATATAGATATTGTCCTGGCTATATCGATATTTTTCTGGCTATGTAGATTTTTTTTCTGGCTATATAGATATTGTCCTGGCTATATTGATATTTTTCTGGCTATGTAGATATTTTTTCCTGGATATATTGATATTTTTTCCTGGATATATCAATATTTTTCTGGCTATGTAGATTTTTTTTCTGGCTATATAGATATTTTTATGGCTATATTGATGTTTTTTCCTGGATATATCAATATTTTCCTGGCTATGTAGATATTTTTCCTGGCTATATTAATATTTTCCTGGATTTTAAGTGCTCTGAAGCAGGCACTGTTTCTTTGCCTGTTTGCACTGTTCCTTAAAACCCTGCAGCCTCAAACATTTGGATGGAAATCTGAAGTTTTAACCAGGTTTAAACCTGGTTTTGTCCCTGCCTGCTGTCCAAACGAGCCAGGCACCTGGTCAGCATCTCTCTGTGGCATCCCAGAGCACCAATTCCTGCACAAAACCTGGGAGCTGAAGATACCCAGCTGAAATGAACTCTTTACTTCCTCCTGACAAACACCTTTAAGCACAAACCACGCAGGGGATAAAACAAAGCTGACAACAAAAGCTGATCATTCATGCATGCAGAATGGTTTTAACTAGCCAGTTAGGCAATATCGACATTTTCCTGCCTTGTTAGAGGTTCCTGAGCTCTGCTGGAGCCTGCTCTTTGCTCACAACGATAAATCCCAACCTCCTGGGGTTTAGGGTTCTCCTGGTGGTGCAGGGCATCTTCTGTCCCACCTGGGAGAATGTGGGAATGCTCTCCCTCCTGATGGAGTGACCAAACTGTCCTTTGTCTCCTTAAAAAGGGAAAAAGCCCAGAAATTTCTCTCCTCAATTAGGTAAAAAGACACCTCATAGGACCTTGGGGACTTCACCTCAAATTTAGGGATGGCCAATTGGACAGGAGCCAAAAGGTCCTGCCTGAGCAATTCACTAGAAAAAGAAGAGAACAAAGGAACTAATTGTTTTTGTGGGGTGTTTTACCAGGAGCAAGAACCTCTTGCCCTGGCTCGGGTTTTCTCTGTAAAGAGTTTTGTTATTTTGCCTTTTAATAAAACTTTTCTGTTTCCAACACTGTCCCAGATGCCATCCTGCTGACTTGGTGCCATCTGAGGTGGCTGAGCTGTCTGAGTGTGATACAGATCTGCACGAGCTTGTGAGACCTGGCTGGAAGAGACCCTCAAGTTAGGGAAATCAACCCACAAACAGCAGGGGTTGATGTCCAAAAGGAGACAGAGCAGTCCTGGAAATTTATTCCAATCAAGGAGAGGCCATGGGGCATTCCCTGGGGTCTCTCACATTTTTGGAGGATGCAGCCTCCTTTTTATCCCAATTTCCAGCCACATTTCCCTTCTCTTTTCCCCATTTCTGAGGCATTTGAGAGGTTCAGACTTCCCAGAACACCTGATCCCAGAGATTCCCCTCTAATGTATAACCCACCCTTTTAATTTTTAATTCTTATGGAATTTAGGGGTTTTTCTTCCCCATTGTTTCTTTCATCTTTCAATATCCAAATTCATTTTTCACCCAACCTACAGTTTATTTGTAAAAGCAAATTTCTTTTTCCATTCATCACTCAGTGGAATCCTTCCCATTGTTTCTTTCCTCTCCCAGTGCTGGTTTTATCCCCCAGCAGCCCCACAGCTGGTTTGGAAAGACAAATCTGCTGTTCCTCTCACTTAAATAAAGGGAATCTTAAACAAATTAAAAACCTAATTATTAGCTGTGAGTGATTCACTCCTGTCCCTTCACACCCTTTTTTTACCATCACTAATGGAGGCTGTGCTGGCCAGAACCTTGTCCTTTATTTTGACCAATAAAATTCACTTTCCCCGAGGAGAACCCTTTGAATGCAAACCCTTTTCATCACTTTGCAAGGGCACATGACATATGCAGGAGCCTTTCCCCTTCCAGTGCCACTCCTGCCACCCTCCCCCCTGCCAGAGCAGCCTGGGAGCCTCTCCCCCACCCTGTGATGCAAACCCAAGTGTGCAGCATCCTCTGCTGCTGGCTGCAGCTTCTCCTGCCATTCCTGCCCTCGGGGTCCCCTCAATATTTCCTTTTCTGCAGAGTGCACTGTCCCCTCAATATTTCCCTTTCTGCAGAGTGGATTGTCCCTTCAATATTTCCTTTTCTGCAGAGTGGATTCTCCCCTCTCAATATTTCCTTTTCTGCAGAGTGAATTGTCCCCTCAATATTTCCTTTTCTGCAGAGTGAATTGTCCCCTCAATATTTCCTTCTGCAGAGTGGATTGTCCCCTCAATATTTCCTTTTCTGCAGAGTGAATTGTCCCCTCAATATTTCCTTCTGCAGAGTGAATTGTCCCCTCAATATTTCCTTTTCTGCAGAGTGGATTGATTGTCCCCTCAATATTTCCCTTTCTGCAGAGTGGATTGTCCCCTCAATATTTCCTTTTCTGCAGAGTGGATTCTCCCCTCTCAATATTTCCTTTTCTGCAGAGTTGATTGATTGTCCCCTCAATATTTCCTTTTCTGCAGAGTGGATTCTCCCCTCAATATTTCCTTTGCTGCAGAGTGGATTGTCCCCTCAATATTTCCTTTTCTTCAGCCTGCCCAGAAAATCCAGCAGCTCCACCAGCTCCTGGCACCTCGGTGCTGCTGAGGCAGGCTGGAGTGTGCTGGAGCTCTTTTCACTCTGTGTTCTCATCTTCTCTCCAGGGTTTGGGGCTTTTAGAGGCTTTGATGGGGTCTGGGATTCTCTCTCTGTTATCTCTCCACACTGAAAGCTCCTGGTTTAGCAAGTCGAGCTCAGGAACAGCTTCAGCCCATGGAAGGCAAATTAATTTCCAGTTCCTGCAAGGATGGAGCTGATTCAGGCAGGAATTAGCACTGCTCTTGCTGCTTCATTTTTTATGATCATCTTGTAAAAGCAGAACAGAGCGGGGAAAAAAACCTCCAAAGACTAAAAAGCAAATAAATTCTGTTTTTTCTAAAATATCTGTGTGGGGATTGGAACAGAACTCACTCAATTATCTCTCCTGGAAAAGATGTTCCCTAGCTGGAAGTAGGATCTGCCTGGCAGTGAGGGTTAATCACCTCAAAACTCCCGGATTTAGGAGTTTGTGCTGGTCTTGCCTCTGAGGAGATCCAGTTCTCTTCCCTCTGATTTAATATCCCAGCTCTGTTGTGACTTCTGCTGCACCTCTGAAAGCTTTAATTCATGCTTGTGGCCTCCTTGTTGGCAGAACTGATAATCTTATCAGCAAGGGAGGGAGAGGCTGGGTTTAGGCTGGGTCTGGGTTTAGGCTGGGTCTGGGTTCTGGGAGGAAAGGGCAGCAGCAGCAGCAGCTCTGAATTCCTGCTCTGCTCATGGTTTGAAATCATTCAGGGGTTTATTTTTCTGTGTCAGCACTGTCAGAGTCTATCATCCTCAAGCAAAAGAGGCCACCCTAGCCCAGCCAGAGAAGGACTCGGTGAGGAATCCCCTTCAGCAAGGATGTGACAAGCAGACTGACAATGTAGAAGGAAGGGGAAAAAAATATCCTGAGCCAATATGCATAAAATTAGGGCCTGATTATGAGGCAGAATTAAAAATAAACCGGGAAGAATTCCCCTGGTGGAGGGAGCTGGTGGAGCAGCAGCAGGGGCAGCTCCTGGCGCCAACAGCAGGAACGGAGCAGGTGATGATGATGAGGGTGCCTAAAAAGCCTCCCCGGCTGCTGGAGGGAGCAGGGAAATGGAATTCCTGCAGCCACTGCTCATCCCCCCCTGCTCCCGGAGCTGTGCATAATGGATGAGCGCTGGGAGAGGCAGGGAAAATGTCCTGGGCAGCTGGAGGGGGGTGAAAAACCCTGGGCAGGGGGCTGGGATCAGACAGGTTCTGCTGTGGGGAGGAGCTCTGAGCAGGATCTGCCCTTCAGGGGTCCCAAAAACTGAGCAGGACCCTCCCCTCGAGCTCCAGGTGGAGCTGGCGGCTTCCTGCAGGAGCAGTGGGGACTAAAGTACAGAAAATTACATTTAAATGTGGTTTTACAGCAAAAAAAACCCAGAATTCTTTGTAAGGAGACAGGATGGGAGGACAGAAATCTGTGGTTTTTCTTCCAGTTCCAGTGGTGGCTGTGTCATCTGCTGGAATGAAAATTTTCACCGCTAAAATTCTGTTCTGTCACTGATTAACTCATCTCCTCTCTTGATTAACTCACCTCACCTCCAGCCCCACGAGGCGCTTCTAACAAGTCCTGTAGGAGCCTCAGCTTCCCCAGCTGCAAAAATAAAATAAAATAAAATAAAATAAAATAAAATAAAATAAAATAAAATAAAATAAAATAAAATAAAATAAAATAAAATAAAATAAAATGGGAATTGTCTCATTGTGTCATGGAATTGAGAGAAACTGGGGAGTATTGGTAAATAATTTGATTATGGTTTTTATCAGGCTGCCCTTTGCAAGGAGCTCACAGCTGCTGTCTGCTCACATTTGGGTTTGGTGTCCCTGGGATGGAGCTGTGCCCTGACAGACGCAGCTCCTGCAGCATTTAGGGAAGAAAGCTTTGAAATCTTAAGGAGCCACACAAGCCCTTGCCTGAATTCTTTATAAATTTTGTAGGAAACACGCTCGACCATACTTCCTAAAAGAGGAAATGCTCGAGTCCTGTCTCCTGTGTTTAGGATAAACAGAGTCCAGATAATTTAATCTAAAAGGAAAATGCTCTTTTGAGGATAAACAGCCTGAATAAAACATTTCTGAGCAAACCCACGGCCACATCCCCCCTCCCCAGAGCAGTTTGGGTCTGGCAGGAGCAGCTCTGAGCAGGGAATTGGCCTCAGCACAACCCAAATCCTGCTCAGGACGCCCTGTCCAGCCCCCAGGAACGGCCCTGTGCCAGTCAGGAGCCACAGCTGGGCACATCTGGCTGGCTGCTCCTCAGAAAGGGCCAACCTGGGGCTGTTCCTGGAGTTAACGAGGCCCAGATGGGGCTGGGGCAGTCTGGGCTGCTCCAATCTGCAGCTATTTGATTGGTTTGATTTTATTTCTTTTCTTTATCCCTTCTCTACTAAGCAAAAATAACAAACAGTATCCAGTGTGATAAAGTTGTAGCTGCTTTCTGCTGGGCTGGAGGAACCCAGGAGGGCAAATCCAGGCTGGAAAGAGAAAAATGAGGGATTCCTGACACTCCATAAAATAGAAACTCCTGATTTTACTTTATTTATTTCATTTTTATCCCTTTTCTACTAAGCAAAAATAACAAACAATTTCCAGTGTGATGAAGCTTTTGCTGCTTTCTGCTGGGCTGGAGGAACCCAGGAGGGCAAATCCAGGCTGGAAAGAGAAAAATGAGGGATCCCTGTCATTCCATAAAATAGAAACTCCACATTTATTTTATTTATTTAATTTTTATCCCTTCTCCACTAAGCAAAAATAACAAACAGTATCCAGTGTGATGAAGCTGTTGGTGCTTTCTGCTGAGCTGGCTGGGCTGGAGGAGCCCAGGAGGGCAAATCCAGGCTGGAAAAGGGGAAATGAGGGATTCCTGTCACTCCAGATGCAGCAAGAAGAGCAAACAGGGATGGGAACTGTCTGTGCCAGTCATATATATATATATGTACTTAAGTATTAAATATTTAGAACAATGGGAATCCAGTTATTTTTAAATATTCCTTAGCATAAGGGAAAAAAAAATCCAGCTAAAAGCCAGTTATTTTAAATATTCAATATTTTTAATAACAGGAAACCAGATAACAGGTGAAATTAAAGCGGCTGTTAACTGGTTTCAAGTAATTAAAATTATTTCCTTTACCTGTTAGCTTGTTTCCAGTTAAAGATTTCTTTGCTTGTTAGCTGGTTTCCAGTTAATTAAAATATTCCTTTAGCTGTTAGCTTGTCTCCAGTTATTTTAGATTCCTCTTCCTGTTAGCAGGTTTCCAGTAATTTAAAATATTTACTTCACCTGTTAACTTGTTTCCAGTAATTTAAAATATTCCTTTGCTTGTTAGCTTGTTTCCAGATATTTTAAATATTCACTTTGGCTGTTAGCTTGTTTCTGGATATTTACAATACAGCACTTCACCTGCTAGCTTGTGTCCAGTAATTTTAAATATTCCTTTCCTCGTTAGCTTGTTTCCAGTTCTTTATCCCACCCCAGCTGTAATTTTGTTTCCAGACATTCCCAGGAGCAGGTTTGAGGGCAGTAACACCCAACAGGGTGAAAATTGGTGATTTTTCCCCATCAGCAGGAGCCAATTCCCTCCTTCACCCCCAGTTATCCCTGCCCAGATCAGCCCTGGAAGGAAAATATCTCAGGTTTTGCTGATCCTGTTTTATTTAACATTTATTTACTGTTTCATTGAATTTATTTTTTATTTAATGATTTATTTTATTTTAGTATTTTGCTGGTGCTGTTTTATTAAACTGCATTATTGGACTCCAAACCTGTCTTCTAAAGGATTTCAGGGACTGAGTGCTCAGGAAAAAAATAAGGATTTTGTTTAGCCTTGATGGGATGGACCCAGCTGGACCCAGGGAACCAAACTGGGGAGGGAACTTGAGCTGAGATTTTTGATGTTTCATGGCCAACATCTGAGTGAAAATAAAAATTACAGACACTGGCTGAGTTTATGGATCTGAACTGCTGAATTTGAGTGGATCTGATGTTGAGCTGAGATTTTTGATGTTTCATGGCCAACATCTGAGTGAAAATAAAAACCACAGACAGTTCATGGATCCAAACTGCTGAATTTGAGTGGATCTGATGTTGAGCTGAGATTTTTGATGTTTCATGGCCAACATCTGAATGAAAATAAAAATTACAGACACTGGCTGAGTTTGTGGATCTGATGTTGAGCTGAGATGTTTCATGGCCAAAATCTGAGTGAAAATAAAAACCACAGAGAGTTCATGGATCTGAACTGCTGAATTTGAGTGGACCTGATGGTTGTGCTAAAGACAAGAGGTTTTCTCGAAGTGATGGAGGAGTTGGAACAAAAACAGTCTGAGGAGCTTTTGGAGGGGTTTGAGCTTTGGCTTTGGGAGAGCTGTGTGCAGCCTGGGGTGAGGAGGAGCCCTGCCAGCCTTGCTCTCTGACTCTGGCTGCTTCAGGACAGAGGAAATGTGTAAATAATCAGAACGTGGGGCTTTGTTTAGGAGCTGGTGCCTGCAGAGCCTTTGCTTAGTCTGGGTCAGGGGAAGGTCCCTGCAGCATGCCCGGGGCTCAGCTGCTCTCAGCAGCCCCAGGAATGCGAGCTCTGGCAGGCTGTGAAATGTAAACTTTGAGGGATTTAGGGATTTTAGAAGAGCTGAAGTTTTAGTTAGAGATCAGCTTTATTAGAGTTAATCAAAATCAATAGGTAGGCCTTGATAAAGTTAAGAGTTGGTAGTTAAGGAATAACTGATTGCTTGTCAGCACAATGTTTGGTGAGCTGGGTTTGTAATGAACAATATAGAAACTGATCAATGGCTTTAGGAACATCAGACAATTGTTTTTAGGAACATCAGACAATTGTTTTTAGGAAATCAGACAATTGTTTTTAGGAACATCAGACAATTGTGGCCTCCTCTGTCCTGAAACCAACTGAAGATGGCAATGGGAGTTCTACCAAGGGTTCGTTTGTCACATCTGCACTGGAAAGGCAGAAAGGTCAGAAGGAGGAAAACTTCATTGACTTCCTCATTTTGGGACCCCTCCCCATGAAAGGGACACCCACCCATTTCAGGGAACAAACTGCACATGCTTAATGGCTTTGGAACTAATTACCATGCTTAATGACTTTGGAACTAATTACCATAGGGAGCAGGGAATGGGATGTACCAAAGTGATGAATGTGCATTTGTACTTTGGGTGTTCAGTGCCTGTGCAGATAAAAGGGCTCTGGGATCACCTGGGAATTGTGGGGTGTATTTGGGAGCTGTCCCACAATGAACAAACACTGACTTCTAACTTTAAACTTTAAACTTTCTAACTCTAAACTGTCAGAGAGTTTTTGGATATTGGTACTGGATCAAGATCCATATTGGGAGTGGGATGTACCAAAGTTAGAATTTGTATTTTGGGTATTCAATACCCATATAAATAAAGGGCTCTGGGATCACCTGTGAATTGGGTGTGTATTTGGGAGCTGTCCCACAATGAACAAACACTTTCTAACTCTAAACTGTCACAGAGTCTTTGTCCCTCACAGCTGGATATCGGTACCAGATCAATATCCATAATTTTAATAAATCAGCTGGGGATTGCTCCAGGCTGTGCTTGCTGTCACACTCACTGAATTCTGTCACACTCTTGCTTTACCTGCTCAGGTTTTTATTACCTGTTACCTGCAGAATTTATAGGCAACCCTGACAAGGGAAGAGATGAGAATCTTGACTCCATGTTTCAGAAGGCTGATTTATTATTTATTTTATATATTATATTAAAAGAAAATGATATATTAAAACTGTACTAAAGGAATAGAGAAAGGAGACACCAGAAAGTTAGCAAAGAAAGGAATGAATAAGAAAATCTTGTGACTGACTCAGGGAGTCTGACACAGCTGGCTGGCATTGGTCATTAATTAAAAAACAATCCACAACAACCAATCCAAGATGCACCTGTTGGTGAACCATCTCCAGACCACGTTCCACAGCCATCAGACAGTTATTGTTTACATTTATTTTCTGAGGTTTCTCAGGAGAAAAATCCTGGCAAAAGGATTTTACAGAAAATATGTCAGTGACAGTCGCCTTGTCGGGCAAACACTCCTGGCCAAGTGTCCAGGTGAGCAGCAGGCTGGGTTACACCCAGCCCAGATGGGGAGTGCTGGGATGATCCTCCCTCTGCTCAGGGAACCCAAACTCATCGAGTCATGGAAATTCCAGCCTGGCTTCTTAATGAGCCCTGGATGCTCACAGCACCTGACAGCCGAGGCTGGTTCATGCTCAGGCTCCCCAGGATCAGGGCATCCCCTGCTGCCCTTGCAGAGCCCTCTGAGAACTCTTCAGAACGGGAATTTAAGCTCTGCTAGCTGGAAGTTTGGCAAATGTGAGATGAAAAATTAATTTCAGGCAATTTTCTGTCTCAGTTTTGTGTTTCACACAAAAAGGTGCTGCAGGAGCTGCGGGCTGTCCAGCTGCAAGCACTGTGCTGATGTTGTGTGGCCTCTGCTGCACTAAAACTGCTGAAACTCCATCAAAATCACCAATTCTGTCCTGACAGATCTACTGCCAAACGGTGCATTTCATTTCTGCAGTTTGATTATTGGTTGAGAATTAAATTGTGCACTTAAAATGCCCCTTTGAACTGTTATGGGCTTAAAATCCCTTAAAATTCTGAGCAAAAGCTGCTTCTGCACCACCATTAAATGCAAATATAGGCACAGAAATTTGTTTTAATGACTGCACCAAGTCAGTTCTTGGACTCTAAAAATGTTTCTGCTGCACTAAAACCTGCTGAAACTCCATCAAAATCACTTATTCTGTCTTGTCAGATCTATTGCCAAATGGTGCATTTCACTTTTGCTGCTTGATTATTGGTTGAGACTTAAATTGTGAACTTATTGTCCACCCCATTGAACTGTTATGGGCCAAAATCCCTTAAAATTCTGAGCTAAATCTGCTTCTGCACCACCATTAAATGCAAATATAGGCACAGAACTTTGTTTTCATGACTGCACCAAGGCATTTCTTGGACTCTAAAAAAGCCCACACAGGTGCCTGACTCACTTTCCTGTTTTACTTTAGTTTTGTCTCTTCAAATATCTTTGGTGACCCATCTCAGTTTCATATTAGAGGCCTGACTTCTCCTCAGCCTTATAATTTGTTCTAAAGATATCCACAGGGCTGCTTTTGTTCTCTTGAGAAACCCCAGGGAGTCTGAGGCTTTGTCAACCTCACCAGCTCTTTAAAATAACATTTAGCAAACACAAGTTCAGGACAAATAAAAAGCCAGAGGAACTGGAATGCAAGTCCAGGCTGCTGAAGGGGTGGCATTTAAATGGGTTTGAAATTGTGAGGGGTTGCACTGCAAAAAAAAACCTTCAGACGTTTGTTTTTTCCCCAGCTACTTGATAACCTAAAGATTTTAAGCCTCAAATTCTCTGAGTTTCTTCATCTGGTGTCTTAACTTGCCTGGTGTCTCCTTTTGCACACACATCTTAGGATGACACAATAACAAATTTGTTATTTTTTTATGCACCTAAATAAAAGATATCCTTGGCACTGCAAAAAAACCTTCAGCTGTTTGTTTTTTCCCCAGCCACAAAATAACCCAAAGATTTTACATCTCAAATTCTCTTTTATGAGTTCCTTCATCAGTGTTATCTTACCTGGCGTCTGCTTTTGCACACACCTTTTAAGATGCAATAATCACAACTTAATTATTCTTTATGCAGCATCTAAATAAAAAATATCCTTGGCACTGCAAAAAAAAAACCCTCAGCTGTTTGTTTTTTCCCCAGCCACTCAATAACCTAAAGATTTCAAGTCCCAAATCCTCTGAGTTTCTCCATCAGTCTTAAATTGCCTGGTGTCTCTTTTTACAAACATATTTTAAGATGCCACAATCACAACTGGGTTACTCTTCATGCATCATCTAAATAAAAAATATCCTTGGCACTGCAAAAAAACCCTTCAGCTGTTTGTTTTTTCCCCAGCTACTCAATAACCTAAAGATTTCAAGTCCCAAATTCTCTTTTATGAGTTTCTCCATCAGTCTTAACTTGCCTGGTGTCTGCTTTTGCACACACATTTTAAGATGCAATAATCACAACTTAGTTATTCTTTATGCAGCACCTAAATAAAAAATATTCTTGGCACTGCAAAAAAAAAAAACCCTCAGCTGTTTGTTTTTTCTCCAGCCACAAAATAACCTAAAGATTTCAAGTCCCAAACTCTCTTTTATGAGTTTCTCCACCAGTCTTAACTTGCCTGGTGTCTGCTTTTGCACACACATTTTAAGATGCCACCATCACAACTGGGTTATTCTTTAAGCAGCACCTAAATAAAAGACATCCTTGACTAATACAAATATTATCAAGCCACATCTCCAGCTGGCATCTGGAATTTGCCCAATTTTTAGCCAGAATAAAAGAGCAGAATTGAATTTTTCTAAGTAGTAATTTGGCCTTAAATGTGAAAGCTTCACATGCTCTGTTTTCCAAATGCCTTTGGAATAGATTCCCCACATCCTTCCAAAAGCAGAGAGGCTTGTTTGTAGCATTTATCCTGAATTGTTTATTTATTTCATCTTAAAAGTTCTTTGGGGGAATCTCTTCATCAGCTGGGAGATGGCAGTAAATAGGAAGCTGTGACATTAAAAGTAATTGACATTAAAATGTTGTGACATTAAAATTAATCACGTTTGATGGATGTTGGAGACTGAATCCACAAAGCTCCCGGGTTCATGTTCCAGCAAGCTTTGACATTCACTCTCCCCCTCAGTTCCTGCAGCACTTATGTAACTGCTTCCCCTCCGAAATTGGGAGGTGGCAGGGTGGGGAAGGAGAAGGGATTTCCTTGGCAGCTGGCAGAGGGAGGTGGAAAAGCTCTTCCAGTCCCCATCTGGGAATTTGTGTCAGATATTCGGGAGTGGCACAGAAAGGGCCACGTTGGGGTGGGAAACACCACGGGATGAGGATGAAAAGGATCATTTTGGGGTCTTAATCAGCATGAGACAGAGAAAAGAATTATCATTTTGGGGTCTTAATCACCACGAGACAAAGAAAAAAAGGATCATTTTGGGGTCTTAATCAGCAGCATGAGATGTAGAAGGAATCATTTGGGGTTTTAGTCAGCACCATGAGATGAGAAAAAAGGATCATTTTGGATTCTTAATCACCATGAGACAAAGAAAAAAATGATAATTTGGGGGTCTTAATCAGCACAAGACAGAGAAAAAAAGGATCATTTTGGGGTCTTAATCAGTACCATGAGATGTAGAAGGAATCATTTGGGGTTTTAGTCAGCACCATGAGATGAAGTTAAAAAGGATCATTTTGGGTTCTTAATCAGCACCAAGACATGAAGATAGAAGGAATCATTTTGGTTTCCTAATCAGCACCATGAGATGAAGATAAAGAGGGTCATTTTGGGGTCTTAATCACCACAAGACAAAGAAAAAAGGATAATTTTGGGGTCTTAATCAGCACCATGAGATGTAGAAGGAATCATTTGGGGTTTTAGTCAGCACCATGACATGAAGATAAAGAGGGTCATTTTGGGGTCTTAATTAACACCATAAGATGAAGAACAAAAGGATCATTTTGGATTCTTAATCACCATGAGACAAAGAAAAAAAGGACAATTTTGGGGCCTGAATCAGTACCATGAGATGTAGAAGGAATCATTTGGGGTTTTAGTCAGCACCATGACATGAAGATGACAAGGATAATTTTGGGTTTTTAATTAACACCATGAGATGAAGATAAAAAGGATCACTTGGGGTTCCTAATCAGTACCATGAGATGAAGATAAAAAGGATCCTTTTGGGTTCTTAATCACCATGAGACAAAGAAAAACAGGATAATTTTGGGGTCTTAATCAGCACCACGAGATGAGGATAAAAAGGGTCATTTTGGGTTCTTAATCACCATGAGACAAAGAAAGAAAGGATAATTTTGGGGTTCTTAATCAGTACCAATACATGAAGATAGAAGGGATCATTTGGGTTCCTAATCAGTACCATGAGAAAAAGACAGAGGGGATCATTTTGGGTTCTTAATCACCATAAGGCAAAGGAAAAAATAAATCATTTTGGGGTCTTAATCAGCAGAACGAGAGGAAGATAGAGGGGATGGTTTTGGGGTCTTAATTAACACCATGAGATAAAGATCAAAAGGATCATTTTGGGTTCTTAATCACCATGAGACAAAGAAAACAAGGATCATTTTAGGTGTTTAATCAGCACCACGAGATGAAGACAGAAGGGATCATTTTGCTCCTGCATCCTTGGGATGTTGGAGCAGAGCTGCTGGAGTTGGTGTGGAGCCTTTGTTCCCTGTGCTGTGGCAATTCCAGGCAGGAAAACATTGAAAAAAACCAAAAAAAAACCAAACCAAAACAATAAACCCCAAAAAATTAACCCTTGGCTCTTGCAGTGTAAATAGTGCCATTTCTTGTTGCCATTTTTAGCACTAATGGGGAAATATTTCATTCCTGTCACAACAGCTCCAGGTTCAGGAGGAAAATTCCCAGCTGCCAGCTCCGCTCCCGTGGCACCAGCACGGAGTGAAAAGAAATTGAGATTTTATTCTTCAGGGCCTGGAGCTCCTCAGAGCTGCAGGGCCGTGGTGTAACCTGATTTTACAGCCAGGAATAATCAGTAATTCCATATTTTTGGGGGCAAGGACCGTGAGAAAACTTCCAAAGTGTTCAGAGCTCGGGCAGAGCTCACCTAGAGCGGGCACAGAGGCAGAGATGCAGCATTTTGCACTCCCAGGACATTTTCCAGCTGCCTTTTTTAGCCATGTGGAGCTGGAGGGGCCTCAGAAGAAGGAAGGGATGGTTTGGGTGGAAGCCTGAGCTCGGGGCTGGCTCTGCTCACTGCAAACCAGGAGCAAGGAGCTGATTTTGGGTTTTTTTTTTATTTTTCCATTCCCACCGTGGGCTGGGTAAGATGCCAATCTCTGGATGTCAGCACAGCTTTTTTTTACCACAAGTACCTTGCATGAAACTCCATAAAATTTATAATTTTTTGAAGCAGAAAGACTGGAGGCCATAAATTAATCTGGAGTTAAAGCTCAGCCTCATGGTTAGGGGACAGAAATCTGCCAGGTGAGAGGTTTCCTTTGAGTGGACCTCGTGGATTGTAGATTTATTCCAAATTCTGCCACAGGCTGGGTTCCTCCCAGCCTTGGTCAGAGTTGTTGCACCCTGAGTTACCCACTGTATTTTCAATATCTGGTTTTTATCCCTTGCAAACTGAAAACGAGGAGAGTTGGGAGCTGCAGTGCAGAGAACACAGAGGGTTCAGCAGGGGGAAAATTGTTGTGATTTTTTGTCCTTTTTTATTGTCCCTGTGACACGTCTTTGCTTATACAGGAAGAAAAAGTGAAAATAAAGAGGTTTAAAACAGTAAATAATGAAAATCTGGGATTTCTTCTCCCTGAAAATGCCTTTTGGAAGGAAGGGGGAGAAGCTGGGTCAGCTCCTAGGACAGAAAATATCTTTTCCTACAGAATTCAAACCCTGTGAGGGCTGCACAGAGCAGCCAAATATTTCGGTGGCTTCTCGTGGCAATCCTGGCTCCAGAACATCGGGAATTTTCAAAGCCAAAATGAACCCATTGGAACAATAAATTGCAATAATTCAAACTCCTTGCAGGAAAGGAGATTTTGTGGGGTTTGCAGATGGAAAAAAGGAGATTTTGTGGGGTTTGCAGATGGAAAAAAGGAGATTTTGTGGGGTTTGCAGATGGAAAAAAGGAGATTTTGTGGGGTTTGCAGATGTAAACCTGGGGTTGTTTGCATTTCCAGGGGCACAAGAGGGAATGGAGCCAAAGGAACAAACCGGGCTGGTTGAGCTCCCCAATTCTTGCCTCAATTCCCCAAATTAAAGCTTTGAATAATATCAGATACTCTGCTGAGGTAAAACCTTAACGTTTGCACATTTTGTGCTTCTTTTTGTGCTGCTTTGTGGCCAGTTCATGATTTATTAACAGTTGTTTTTCTGGCACCATGAAATTTCAGTGCTGCCCAAGTAAATATGGGGAAAACCCCAACATTTCATGGAGGTTTGTACATGAAAAATCATAAAACAATCCCAGGTGATGGGTCTGATCACTCATTGTTTATTTTTGTCTCTGTGTGATGGAAAAACGGGTGCTGGAGGGGAAGTGGGGACAGCTGGGACCTGTTCACAGGCACTGTCAGCACAAAAAGGGGCTGAATTCATGGAATTTCAGCACAAAAAGAGGCTGAATTCATGGAATTTCAGCAGGGACAGAGGCTGAATTCATGGAATTTCAGCACAAAAAGAGGCTGAATTCATGGAATTTCAGCAGGGACAGAGGCTGAATTCATGGAATTTCAGCAGGGAAAGGGGCTGAATTCATGGAATTTCAGCAGGGACAGAGGTTGAATTCATGGAATTTCAGCACAAAAAGGGGCTGAATTCATGGAATTTCAGCAGGGACAGAGGTTGAATTCATGGAATTTCAGCAGGGAAAGGGGCTGAATTCATGGAATTTCAGCAGGGACAGAGGTTGAATTCATGGGATTTCAGCAGGGACAGAGGTTGAATTCCTCTCATTCTGAGCTCAGCTGTCCCACAGACCCCCCAGGCTGGGTGTGGAGCCCCCTCCTCCCCGCTGGGCTCTGCCTGGGGTGGCTGTGCTGACCCCAGCCGGGGCGTTCGGGGGCTCCCCTGCCCTGGGAAGGAGCTCTCTGCGCTTTAGGGGCAGTTTAGGGGTGGCAGTGAGAACTGGAGGGTTGAAGGGTGGGATTTGGCTCTCAGGGATCTGTCCCTGACTCCAGACTTGGAGCTTGGCACAGAGCAGAGGGAACTGGAAGGGGTTCCTGGCTCAAAGCAGGGCCAGCTCACCCCAGCTCGGCCAGTCCAGTTGGGAAGAGCCCCAAGGATGCTGATCCCACAACCTGTGAGCCCCCATGCCATGATCCCACAACCTGTGAGCCCCCATCCCATGGAGCTCTTACTCCATGATCCCACAACCTGTGAGCCCCCATCCCATGATCCCACAATCTGTGAGCCTTTATTCTGATCCCACAATCTGTGATCCCCCATTCCAAGGAGCTCTTACTCCATGATCCCACAACCTGTGGGCTCCCATTCCATGATCCCACAATCTGTGAGCCCTTATTCTGATCCCACAACCTGTGAGCCCTCATTCCATGGAGCTCTTACTCCACGATCCCACAATCTGTGACCTCTTATTCTGATCCCACAATCTGTGATCCTTCATTCCATGATCCCACAATCTATGAGCTCTTATTCTGATCCCACAACCTCTAATCCCTCATTCCATGATCCCACAACCTGTGAGCCCCCATGCCATGGAGCTCTTACTCCATGATCCCACAATCTGACCTCTTATCCCATGATCCCACAACCTGTGAGCTCTTATTCCATGATCCCACAATCTGTGATCCCTCATTCCATGATCCCACAACCTGTGAGCCCTTATTCTGATCCCACAACCTGGGAGCTCTTATTCTGATCCCACAGCCTCTAATCCCTCATTCCATGATCCCACAATCTGTGATCCCCCATTCCATGGAGCTCTTACTCCATGACCCCACAATCTGTGATCCCTCATTCCATGGAGCTCTTACTCCATGACCCCACAACCTGTGAGCTCTTACTCCATGATCCCACAATCTGTGATCCCTCATCCCATGACCCCACAACCTGTGAGCCCCCATCCCAGTGCCTGACTGCTCTCCCTGTGATTTCTTTCCCCGAAATCTCTCTGGGATTCCCCTGTTTAGGATTTCTCTCTCCCCCTCTGAGCAGCCTGGCTGTGATCCCTTGAATTTCCTTGTTCCCTCTGTCAGTGTTACACATTCCCCCCAGGCACTGCAGCTTTCCTCACACAGATTGCAAAGGACAGAGGCGAGAGCAGAGAAGCTGCAGCTTGTGCAGGAAAGCCAGCCCGGGCAGGGCTGCCAGCTCTGCTCTGACTGCAGCTAAAACATCCTGTGAGAGAAACCCTGGGATGGGCCAGCTGAAGGGGATCCAGGGACTGAGGGCCTGCTCGGGGCAGGAATTTGGATTGGAGTTCCTTGGGAGTTTTAAAATTATTGTATATTCTATTCTATTCTATTCTATTCTATTCTATTCTATTATTACATTACATTACATTACATTACATTACATTACATTACATTACATTACATTACATTACATATATATTATATAGATATTTGGATTTGGAATTATACATATTGGAATTTGGATTGGGGTTTCTTGGGAATTTTTTGAAATATGATGCTATATTATATTATATTATATTATATTATATTATATTATATTATTACATTACATTACATTACATTACATTACATATATATTATATATATATTTGGATTTGGAATTATACATATTGGAATTTGGATTGGGGTTTTTTGGGAATTTTTTGAAATATGATGCTACATTATATTATATTATATTATATTATATTATATTATATTATATTATATTATATTATATTATATTATATTATATTATATTATATTATATTATATTATATTATATTATATTATATTATATTATATTATATTATATTATATTATATTATATTATATTATATTATATTATATTATATTATATTATATTATATTATATTATATTATATTATATTATATTATATTATATTATATTATATTGCATTACATTATATTACATTACATTATATTATATTACATTATATTATTACATTACATTACATATATATTATATATATATTTGGATTTGGAATTATACATATTGGAATTTGGATTGGGGTTTCTTGGGAATTTTTTGAAATATGATGCTATATTATATTATATTATATTACATTACATTACATTACATTATATTATATTATATTATATTATATTATATTATATTATATTACATTACATATATATTATATATATGTTTGGATTTGGAATTATATATATTGGAATTTGGATTGGGGTTTCTTGGGAATTTTTTGAAATATGATATGATATGATATGATATGATATGATATGATATGATATGATATGATATGATATTATATCATATATCATATTATATTACATTATATCATATTATATTATATTAATTATATCATATCATATCATATTATATCATATCATATTACATCTATTATATACATCATATATATTTGGATTTGGAATTATACATATTGGAATTTGGGTATCTTGGGAATTTTCAAAAATATTCTATTCTATTCTATTCTATTCTATTCTATTCTATTCTATTCTATTCCATTCCATTCCATTCCATTCCATTCCATTCCATTTCATATATTATATATATTATATATATATGGATTTAGAATTATATGTATTGGAATTTGGACTGGGGTTTCTTGGGAATTGTTTGAAATGTTATATTATATTAATTACTCAGTCCAGGTGTGCAGGAGCTCTGGTGGTGCTGGGATGGAGCCTCCCCCCATAGCAGGGGCTGCTCCTCAGGGTTCCCTCTGTGGAGAAGCTTTGGGGCGATGGGGAAGGAAAGGAGTGGGTTCTGCTGGAGGGTTTGGATCCAGAGCTTTATTCTGCCCCACAGCCTCTGAACCCACAGCAGCTCCAGCAGAACTCCTGAGCCCGTGGCTGCTGCTCCTTTAACCCCGGGAGAGGGCAGGGAAGGGGCAGGAGCCACCAGCCAGGGACAGGAGGGGAGGGCTCAAGGGACAAAGGACACCTGGATGGCCCAGAGCCCCCGGGGGTAGAGGGCATCCTTTGAACCTGCCAGTCACTGACCCCTTCTGGAATGGCAGGACTGACAGACAGTGCTGGGAGGGGTCAGGGTGGGGACAGGAGAGGGGACTGACACACCTGGGAGGGAATCTTCAGGGGAGGGACCCGGGGTTCTGGGGTAAACCCTGAAACAGAGTGGGGAGCCCAGCCTGGCCCTGAGAGCCCCCATCCCTCCCTTTCCTCGCTCCTCCATCCTCCCCTGACCTTCCCAGCGTTCCCCCAAAGGTGCCTGACCTTTTCACATCCCATCAGCACAACGCTTCAGCTGCTGCCTGCATCCCATTTTCACCTCCTGCACTGCAGACCCTCTGCAGGGCTCATGCCGTGCTGTAGCTCTCAGCCAGGCGTTTTTGAGGCTGATCCCCAATTCCTGCCCTTCCAAAGGGCTCTGCCTCTGCAGCCTGGCTGGGGGCATCCCTGGCTGCAGCAGGGCCCTGTGCCAGGAGCTGCTCTGCTCTTTCCCAGCAAAGGTCACAGGAACCCTTGGCAGGCACCGTGCTCGACATCTTCTCGCTCGGGGTGGCCCCCAGCCATGGCCCTGGGCTCGCACGGATCCTCTGCCTCTGCAGGACCCTTGGTATTTGCAAACATGAAAAATCCTGTAACAGCTCAGCTGCTGGCAGGGGAGCCCGTGCTGGGCAGGGAGGAGCAGCTGCTTCCTTCCCAACCTCATCCCTGACACTTCTCAGGAAAATTCACCCACAAACAGCAGAGGTTGATGTCCAAAAAGGAGACAGAGCAGTCCTGGAACTTTATTCCAATCAAGGAGAGGCCATGGGGCATTCCCTGGGGTCTCTCACATTTTTGGAGGATGCAGCCTCCTTTTTATCCCAATTTCCAACCACATTTCCCTTCTCTCTTCCCCATTTCTGAGGTACTTGAGAGGTTCAGACTTCCCAGAACACCTGATACCAGATATTCCCCTCTAATGTATAACCCTGCCTTTTAATTTTTAATTCTTATGGAATTTAGGGGGTTTTCCCCATTTCTGAGGTACTTGAGGGGTTCAGACTCCCCAGAACACCTGATACCAGAGATTCCCCTCTAATGTGTAACCCTCCCTTCTAATTTTTAATTCTTACTGAATTTAGGTTTTTTCTTCCCCATCGTTTCTTTCATCTTTCAATATCCAATTTCATTGATCATCCAACCTCCAGTTTATTTGTAAAAGCAAATTTCTTTTCCCATTCATCACTCAGTGGAATCCTTCCCATTGTTTCTTTTCTGTCCCAGCTCTGGTTTTATCCACCAGCAGCCCCACAGCTGGTTTGGACAGACAAATCCCTCATTCCTCTCCCACTGAAGCAGCTGGATGTGCTGGGCTGAGCTCCCTGCCTCTGGCACCCCATCCCTCTCTGTCCCCTCCAGCACTCTGCAGCTTCAATTTTACCTCAAGGAATGTCAAAACTTAATTTTCGGTCTTCCCACCTGTATTTTTGACAGGCTGCTGCAATTGGAATTGAAAAGTTGTAATTAGGGCGTCTTCCTGAGAGAAAGGAAATGGAGCTGCTTTCTGCTTTAGTCCTTCTGCCTTCTCCAAACATCTTACTTGGGGATTTGACTCATTCTTTGAACTTTTAAAGATCAGGATTTTGGCACATCTCCACTAAAACTGAAGAGGTTTCTAAGTAAATAAGTAAAACAACCCCAAAGCCAACCAATAAACATGATTTGAAACAAGCCAGCTAACACAATTTCCCAGAAGTTTTTTCATCTCCCAAAATTTTGAAGGAAGCAAAAAAAAATTCAATATTTCTTCATTTTCTGAGGCTGTTTCTGAAAATGTTGCTGCACTTTTTGTTGTGTATGGTCGTGCCCTTCTTAGGTTTGTGGGCTGTTGTTGAGTGGAATGGATCCAGGAGTTGGAATTTGGCATCCTGGGCTGGGGAGCAGAATCCCCCTCAGGCTTTTTTCCCTACAGGAGAACACCTTGGCTCAGGAAAACAAAACCATAAATACACAAACCTGTGCAGGAATCACTCACACTCTGTGCTGAATAACATTTCCTTGTTTCCTGTGCCTGAGTTTCCCCAAATTTCAGGATTTTGGGATCACTCCCAGCAGCTGTGCAGGGCTGTCAGTTTAAAGAGCTGCTGTGCTCCCCTTTGGAGAGGGAGAATTCTTTCCAAATCGTGTTTTTTCTCATTTTAAAGTTCTCAGGGGTGTCCTTGGGTTGTGGATGCTGTTGGGAAGGAATTTGGGATCCTTTGGGGCCAGGTGAGCCCCCACAGTGAATTCCCTGTGAGATTCCAGCTCCCTCCCAGCCTTTCCATGGGGTTTGCACTCATCCCCAGCTGATTCCCAAACTCGGAGCTCAGGGGGGATTCCAGATGCTTCAAACCCTGCCAAGAGTGGAAAAAGTGAGAGGGAAAAGCTGCTCATGTTCTCAGAGTCTGCTTGCAGCTGGTACAGGGCCCTGCCAAACTCCAGGGGTGCAGGGAGGGAGCTCAACCCCAGTGAGGAGAGTGAAAAATTTCAATTTCTGCGTCATATTAAAGCCCAGTGAAAGATGAGGATTAAAGAATGAGGTTCCTTTCATTTTCTTACCTCTGGATTAGGAATATTTTAAATAACTGGAAACCAGCTAACAGCTTAAGTGAATATTTAAAATAACTGGACAAAATAATTGACCCTGCCTACAACAGAATTGAGAGAAGGAGGCTGCAAGCAGTGCACTGACAGTGTTGGTGCCTCAGGATTTCAGCTTTTCTATTTTCCATCTACTTGTGACCCTGTATTTCTTTAGTGCAGAACTCCAAACTCCACACACAGTGGGAGCTGCTGCTTCCCCATTTGGGGTAGACACAACAATTCCTCTCCAGGGTTTCAGCTTTCCTATTTTCTATCTATTTGAAAGAGATGATATTATGTTTAACACTAACACTAATGCTACTACTACTGCTACTACTACTACTACCACCACCAATAATAATAAATTATATCTAATAATAGTATATTATTATATTTTCCATCTATTTGTAACCCTGCAGTTCTTTAGTGCAGAACTCCAAACTCCACACACAGTGGGAGCTGCTGCTTCCCCATTCTGGGCAGACACAACAATTCCTCCCCAGGCCTGGCAATCAAGGACACCTCACTGCCTCAGGCTGAGAGATGGAAACAAAAGGGAGTTGGGGGCAGCAAACTTGGGGTCAATGACTTCATCAGCTGGAGCTGGAATTGGCAGATTCACCCCCAAAATGCAAATGGACCAAACTTATAAAAGTGTGAAACCCATGACCATTTTTGGGGGGTTTCACCTGCCCTAAATACCTGAAGGAAGAACAATTTTTCCTTCTCTTCATTCTGCCTGCCCTCTGTTTTTGTGCAGCCCCAAAAGGCACCACCACCCTGGGTGAAGCTGCTGCTGCTCAGCCCCTGCAGCTGCACCTTGGCTCCCTCTCTGGAGCCTGGCAGAGTTTCCCATCTCCCTTACAAGACTTCTGGGGGTGATGGGGAGGAGCTGCTGCTGTTCACTGGGTGCCTGGGGGCAGCTGTGAGGCTTTGAGGCTGAGTGGAGATGAAAAGTGACAGAGTGTTAATACATTAGGCATTCATTTTGTATCATATTAGTGGTGCTTGTAGTGGGTAAGTGAGATGTCAGAGCCTGTTATGTGCAATTAGGAGCCCCAAACTGAACATCCCATGGAGGTAACAGGGATGTGAGAGGAATGAGGGATTTGTCTTTACAATAAATCTGTGGGGCTGGTGGGGGATAAAACCAGCACTGGGAGAGGAAAGAAACAATGGGAAGGATTCCACTGAGTGATGAATGGAAAAGGATATTTGCTTTTACAAATCAACTGGAGGTTGGCTGATCAATTAAATTGGATATTGAAAGATGAAAGAAACAATGGGGAAGAAAAACCCCTGAATTCTGTAAGAATTAAAAATTAAAAGGCAGGGTTATACATTAGAGTGGAATCTTTGGTATCAGGCATATCAGAGAGTCTGAACCTTTCAAGTACCTCAGGCAATGGGGAAAAACCCCTAAATTCACTAAGAATCAAAAATTAAAAGGGAGGGTTGTACATTAGAGGGGAATCTTTGGGATCAGGTGTTTTGGGAAGTCTGAACCTCTCCAGTACCTCAGAAATGGGGAAAGAGAGAAGGGAAATGTGGGACATTGGGATAAAAAGGAGGCTGCACCTCTAAAACTTAGAGAGACCCCAGGGGAATGCCCCAGGGCCTCTCCCTTTGTTGGAATAAAGCCAGAAATTGCTCCTCTGTCTCCTTTTTGGGCATCAACCCCTGCTGTTTGTGGATGAATTTTCCTAACAGATGGGCTGAGCAGGGAGTGAAGGCTGAGCCTCAAAACTGCACCAAACCCTGCTGGGGATGGGATCAGAGGGATCCCTGCTCTGCACAGAGCAGCCAAATATTTTGGTGGCTTCTCGTGGCAATCCTGGCTCCAGAACTTTGGGAGTTTTCAAAGCCAAAATGAACAGGAAATTGCAATAATTCAAACTCCTTGCAGGAAAAGAGATTTTGTGGGGTTTGCAGATGGAAAAAAGGAGATTTTGTGGGGTTTGCAGATGTAAACCTGGGGTTGTTTGCATTTCCAGGGGCACAAGAGGGAATGGAGCCAAAGGAACAAACCGGGCTGGTTGAGCTCCCCAGTTCTTGCCTCAATTCCCTCCCTCTCACCCTGATGAGAAAAACCTCAGGTGTGAAAACCTCAAGTGTGAAATCCTTGAGTTTCCTGGTCCCTTTTTGAGCAAGTTTAGAACAAGCTGAATTTCCAGCACACCAAGCAGCAGAAAAGCACAAGCAGTTCACTGCCTTCTGATTCAAATCTTGATGCAAAGGGATAAAAAAGGGAGAATGAATCCTCAGCAGAATAACATTTTTATTGGGAATCCTTATCAATCTCTCAAGTCTCTTCCAATCTCCTCAGTTTTCAGATTTAGCTGATGCAACCTTCTCCTTGGATTTCAAAATGGGTGAGGAAAGATCTGATGGACAAATACTGCTTTGAAAACAGTTTTGTTGCTGTCTCTTTGGGTTTGTGTTCTGGATTCTGCTCCGTGTCTGCCTTGGGCAGAGAACTTCACTTCTGTGTGCCTTCATTTGTGTGTCCCTGAACTGACAGCAACAAGAGATTCCCTGGGAGACTAAGAATATTCCTCAGACAAAAGAAACCCTGGAAATGATCACTGAGACCATCTTCCTCCTCTTGATCCTTTTGAAAGGAGTGAAATTTCTGATGTTTAGGGATGGAATGTTTAGGTTTTCTTGCCTTCAGATCTTTAAGGTACACAAAGCAACCCAAAAATGCCTGGGAAAAAAGGGGATCTCAGAGAGCCATGGGTGCTCCTTCCCCTCCAGGAGTCTGAGATCTGCCCTGCAGAATTCCCAGCTGCATCACTGAAAGGCTGGGCTGAGCTGGTGCTGCCAACAGGAGACACCTGGGCCAACCCCCTGATAAAATTACCTGGAGCAAAGGCAAAGGCATTTCACACCTTCCCGTGCACTCCCTGAATCAGGAGATGCAGGGCTGGAGCCTTGTTTTGTGTTCTTGAGTCTCCAGGGATGGAAAGGCAGAATGTCCTGCTTGCACTGGAATTTTTGGAGTGCAGTGAGAGAAAGGAAAGCACACCCAGAGCTGCTGGCTGATCCTTGGATCAGGGAAGGCTTCAATGCTTTATTTCCCAATATCCCCCAAAGCCTCTCTAGACTTTGGATTCGATGTGGGTTGCTGCTGGAAGTTAACTCTGGCATTTTCAGAGGCAGAATTTTGCCTTTTCATTGTAAAATTCAGTTGCACGTGGTCGCTGGGTACTGCGGGGTTCATTTTTCACTTGTCTTTAATCCAAAGGGAATCCTGAAGATTCCCCTGAGGAGCAGTGAACCTTCCTCTGGGGGCATTTGATGAACCACCTTGTTTAGACTGCAGGAGGAGTGAATTCACACAGGGAAGAGTGAATTTACACAGGGAAGAGTGAATTTACTCACACACTGATGCTGTGCTGGTGCAGCCACCCCACATCCCCTCCCTGGCTCATCCAAGATTTCCAAATGAAGCATTGCTGACCAATGCTGATATTTCTGCTGGTAAAACACCCCCAGCCCAATTCCAGCCCCCTCCCGTTGCAAACCCCTAAAAAAGCAGAGGTTTTGCCCCGGTTTTGTTGTTTTTTCTGCTCTCCCTGGCCTTGCTCCCTCCTCTGCAGTCTCAATTCCAAACTCTTCACGTCACCACTTGGAAGCTCGGCCGCGCGCAGGACTGGGCTCTGTTTGCACAGCTCCCCCGGCCTCAGCACATGTGGTTCCAATTCCAGAGGCTCTGCAGGGCTGTGTGGATGGGGATGGGGCTGCCCTGACCCCTCTCCTTCACCTCAGGGAGGGGGAGCCGCCTCTCACCCGCTGCCTTTCCTATTTGGGATGCTCTTGCGTGGCCGCAGAGGGGAGGCGGCTGCAGGCAGCGTGCAGGGGGCAGCCCGTGGTCACTGGGAGCACTGGGGCTCTCTGGAGAAGGCACCCCTTGGCCTGTGTGGCCGTGCCAGCCAAGGAACACAGCGAGCAGATGTCCCAGGGCACAGCCTGTGCTCCCTTAATGACCCTCAGGGGACCGCGGCCGCCTCCAGGCTCCCTCCCCGGCGCAAGGAATGCGCGGAGCCGGCTGCAGGGAGACGCTGCCTGCTGTTTATTTTGGCCTGAAACGCTGTCAGGGTAACTGCGAGGGCTGCTGTGGTCTGAGCATGAGTGGGGCTGTCGACCTTTTTGGGTTTTGCTCATAACTCTGGGATGAAACAACGCAGCTTTCCCTCGTCCTGCTCTTCCCGCTGCAAAAACTGGGGGAGAGAATCCAAAGGGAGGTGGAACCCTTTGTGTGCCGTGTCTGTCAGCTGAACAGCACAGTGTGGGGAGAGGTTCTGTTTCTCCAGAGTTTGATTTTAACACTGAGCCTTGAGTGCTGGAGTGTGGAGCTCTCTGCAGCGTCCTCACCTCCAGCTGCCTGGCCACGCCAGCAGCCCTGCAAGTCGGAGTGCAGGCAGAATTCCTTGGCCATAAAAGTCACTGTCAGCCTCCTGCTCCAGCAGCTGAAATCCTCAATCTGCCCATTGCAAAACGCTCAGGGATTTTTTTCTCGTCAGCGCTGGATGGGGGGCGAGCTCTTGTAACAGAAACTCAGTAAATCATTTCCTATAAGGCTCCAGCAAGAGGAGACTCCAACAGATGTGAAACATCCAAAATTCCTGGCATGAGGGAGGGGTTCAGAGCTGCAACACGGCAGGCTGTCCTTTCTGTTTTCAACTCCCAAACACATTATTCCTGCACATGCCTAGTTTAGACACATCCTGTTTTCAGACACTTTGATTTTAGCACGGAACAGCGAGGCAAAGGAAGGATTGTCCAGCTGAAGGAACACCCTGGTGTAGTTCTCTGGGCTGATTTCAGCAGGCAGTTTTTGCTTGTTTGGGTTGTTCTTACTACAATGGAGCATTTCAGCAGTTCAGGTCTGGCTGAGAGCAGCTCTCACAGGGGATTTCTGCAGGCACTGAGGTGGTTTTTTCCAACAGCCTGGATTTTGGGAACAGTGGGTGAGTCAGGACCACAGGGAATTCACAGAATTCCAGAATGAGCAGGTTTGAAGAGACCCTAAAGATCATTGAGTCCAGCCCAGCCCCAACACCTCAACTCAACCCAGAGCCACATCCAGGCTTTGTTAAACACCCCCAGGGATGGGGACTGCACCCCCTCCACGGGCAGAACATTCCAGAACTTTATGTAAAAAACCTTCTGCTAATATCCAACCTCCCTTTTGGAAAGGTCCCATTTTCCCTCGGAGGAGTGGCACAGAGGTGAGGGTGACTTTCAGGAGGATGCCAGCCCTGCCTGCAGGGGACAGTGGCTGTGCAGGGAGGACGAGATGTGCCCTGGCACCGGGGCTGCTGCTGCTGCTGTCACACCTGCGCCCAGCCCGGGCTGTGATCCTCACAACAAAATCAGGCAGAGCTGTCACAGGTGAGCTGGGAATTGTTCAGACAGGGCACAAACTCTGTGTGTGTGTGTGTGGATAACGCTGGAACTGCTGCCTCGCTGCTCTCTGGAGGGAAGTTTTCCTCAGCAGCAGATTCCAGGCGTTTCCCGAGTCACCTCTGACCTCTGGAGCTGCAGGGAAATCACAGGTTGCGTTTCTGCTCCTCCCTGCACATCAGGGATACTCTGGTGCACATCTCATCTTTGATAAAAAACCAAAATAAATCATAAAAAGCGTTGCTGAAGGACAAACTGCACAGATGTTCCTGAAGAAGCTGAAATTTTTGAAAACCTGTTCTGCATATTCACATTTTAAGGTTGCATTTCTGCTCCTCCCTGCACATCAGGGATATTCTGGTGCAAATCTCATCTTTGATAAAAAGCCAAAATAATTCATAAAAAGCATTGCTGAAGGACAAACTGCACAGATATTCCTGAAGAAGCTGAAATTTTTGAAAACCTGTTCTGCATATTCACATTTTAAGTGAGCTTGGGTGTGGTTTGGGCTTGGCTTTGGGTATGGTTTGGGCTAAGTTTACAAAGCTTTATTGTGCATTTCTGTTCTCTTGATCCTCTGAATCTTTTCTAGGCTGTTCCTCCTAATTCCAGCAGTTAAGTGATACAGCACAACCTATTACTTTTTAAATAGCAGAATCTATTTTTAGCACTGCTCCCTAATTCAAACCTTCTGAACCTAATGAAAGATTTAAGTCTGGAAGCTCTTTAGCTTTTAGGATGGGAATTTGCCTACAAATAAAAACATCAGCAAAGCATTTATTTCCCCTTTGATTCTGCTTGTCTGGTAATGTATATTTGATGTTGGGATACGTGGGGGGTGTGTACATTGAATTGTAATGGGTATGGAAACTCTCTGGGAATGAAAATGTGGGATCCTGGAAGGATTCAGGCATGAAAACTCTGCTTTGGGGGGACAGAATTTGTGACAAGGCCAAGCACAGCCTGGGTTCACTCAGCATTCGTGTTGCACAGGCTCCTTCCCTCTGCACCCGTTTCAAAGGGCTGATGCTGCTGAAATTCAACCCCTTTTACGACACACACTCACAATGAGGAGTCCTTAAAACGCTGTTGAAACGAGTTCTGAGGAATTCCTCAAGCCTGACATCTTTGCTGAGGGATCCAGCCTGTTGTCCCTATTTATTTATTTTTAATTTATTTCAACTCTGCCGTGTGTGAAAGGCAGAAGGGGCTGAGAGGGCTAAAAACCCCTTGGAGTCCTTCCCCTGATCAATCTGGGCTCTGCCTGGCTGGTCTTGGCCTGATTAAAATCTTTGTTGCTGTGTTTTCCTTGGAGATTTCAGCACGGGGAGGGATGAGAGGATGGCTGTGGTTGTCTGCAGGGTGTGGGGTGAGTTATTGTCCCGGGAACAATGCAGGGAACAGTCACACAGGGTCACTGCTGTGCCTGCAGGCCAACGCTTCCAAAAGCACTGAAAAACAACCAGCAAAGCCAAAAGAGTTGGGAAAAGCAGGAAAAGCAATGCCACCTCCTCCTGGAGCCCTTGATGGGAGCTGAGTTGTGGCAGCTCCAGCTGTGGGTCCCTCTGGGTCTGGGCTGAGGCACTTGAGGCAGCAGTTCATGCTCACACTCAGGTGTTTATTATTTCTTATCACTAAAACAGCCTCACTGCTGTGAGTTCTGCAGTTTTCATCAGAAGGCACAGAATGGCCAACAATCTCTTGTGCCAAGGGCTTTTAAGACCAAATTATCCAATTCAGAGCTGACACCCAGATTATTTCCCCTTTTACCCCAATAACTGATCCAAAGAGCCGCAATGTGGATTTTTCTGCCCAATTACAAAATGCCACAAACCCATGGAGAAGAAGGAAGAAGAAGAAGCATGAAGAGGAAACTCAGGACAAACCCTGTGCCCTCCACCTTGCTGCCATCCACAGCACACTAAAAATCCCTAAAAAACCTAAACTGGGACAATGAGTCAGGCTGGGCAGTTATTGGTTCCTCTGGGTCTGGACTGAGGCACTTGAGATGATATTTATGTTTGGACTCAGGGGTTTATTTATTATTTCTTAATCAGTGAAACAGCCTCACAGCCATGAGTTTGGCAGCAAGGCATAGAATGGCCAACAATCTCTTGTTCCAAGGGCTTTTAAGACCAAACTATCCAATTAAGAGCTGACACCTGGATTATTTCCCCTTTTAACCCAATAACTGGTCCCAAATTTGCCCAATTACAAAATGCCACCCAAACCCATGAAGAAGAAGGAAGAAGAAGCAGCATGAAGAGGAAACCCAGGACAAACCCTGTGCCCTCCATCCTGCTGCCATCCCCAGCACACTAAAAACCCCAAACCCTCAATTTCTCACCCAGTGACACACCCACACTGCTCTCTACAATCCATTTCACACTTTTGTGGGTTCCAGTCTCTCTTGAAGTCTGGGAAACTTTCTCCATGAGTGAGGGTCAGAGTCAGAGCTGCCCTGGGGGTCAGGGCACCCCAGAGCAGACACAGAAATATTCCCTGTGTGCCCTGGGTTTGCACACTGAGTGAAGCCACAAGCAGCAATTCCCAAAATTCCTGAGAGCACCAAGAGCTGCCCACAGGATGTGGCAGGGGGCAGAGGCTTTGTTGGGGAAGAACTGTGGAGCCTGCAGAAATGTGGCATTGCTTTTGGACGTGATTTCTGGGAAAATCAGCCCTTTTTTCATCCATCCTGTGCAGGATCCAGCCCTTGAGGCCACCCAGGCCTGGGAGCTTTGGGAGGGAAGGTTTGGAACAGCTCAGGGATAAATAAATCCCTCTGCAACCCCGGCCCTGTGCCCTGGGCTGTGCTGCTGGAAGGGGCAGACACTCCCCTGGCAGCCTTTTAAATGAAACTTCAGCTTTTAACCATGAAAGTGGTTCAAACCTGATTTATTTATTAAAAATCTCCTTCAACTTTTAACCATGAAAATGGTTCAAACCTTATTTGTCTATTAAAAATCTCCTTTACTCCAACTTTTAACCATGAAAATGGTTCAAACTTTATTTATCTATTAAAAATCTCCTTTACTCCAACTTTTAACCATAAAAATGGTTCAAACTTTATTTATCTATTAAAAATCTCCTTTACTTCAACTTTTAACCATGAAAATGGTTCAAACCTGATTTAACTATTAAAAATCTCCTTTACTTCAACTTTTAACCATAAAAATGGTTCAAACCTGATTTATCTATTAAAAATCTCCTTTACTCCAACTTTTAACCATAAAAATGGTTCAAACCTTATTTATCCATTTAAATCTCCTTTACTCCAACTTTTAACTATGAAAGTGGTTCAGACCTGATTTATCTATTAAAAATCTCCTTTACTTCAACTTTTAACCATAAAAATGGTTCAAACCTGATTTAACTATTAAAAATCTCCTTTACTTCAGCTTTTAACCATGAAAATGGTTCAAACCATTTGAACCCTGCCATAATCTCGCAGAAAAAATTATAATTTCACATGAAAAACCTCCAGCAGGATCAAGCTTAAAAACCCTGAACACCTCCCGAGGTCGTGCACGAACCTTCAGAGCTCCACAGGGCTTGGAAAAAGTTGCAAATGTGGCGTGAATGCGGCGCCTAAATTAAGATTATTGATTAGTGGCAGCGCTAATGAGGGCAGCCCGCAGCAAGCCGGGCTCCAGGGAAAAGCTGGATCCATCCTGGGCAGGAATTCTAATGGCATTTGGCAGATGGAGCTTTGGGAGCAGCGAATCCAGCGATAAACTGGATTTTTTTTGCCTTTAAAGCAAGCAGCTAATGGGGCTGGGAAGGAGCTTTCGCTGGGGGAGAGATGAAGGCTCCACCTGGCCTAAAATTCTGGATATTTCATGGAGTGAGTGATAATTCTTGATAAAGTGTTTGGGAAGGAGAAATTAAATGTCCAAATCTCAGCAGCTGAGGGATGGTGGTGGTAACTCAGAGGCAGAGCTGAGAATGGGAGCAGGGATAAAAGGAATTTTCTAAAAGTTGCTCCTTAAGAAATGGGAAAAAATGAAGGAGAGGCATGTTGGATGTCAATTTTCTGCCTGGTTTCCGCTTGAAGGTTCAGGATCCACTGTTTAAATAGAATCAAAATATATAAATAGTGTATAATAATATTAAAAATACAGGAATAAATCCAGCCTGAGGGACTGGAACCTCTTGTGCTCCTGCTCTGCCCTCCCAGGGTTGTGTGCTCAGCCACACCTGGGACTTCCCAGCGCTCTCAACTTCCCCAATTTTCAGCACTTTCACAATATTTGGCCCAGGAAGCAAAATATTTCCTCCCACTTCATTTCCCAGGGGAAAAAAAAAGCAACAGCTTTAGGGCGGCTTTTTGGGGGGATTTTGTCTCACATTCCGCGGGCTCTGCTTCCCTCTAGCGGGTTCGCTCGGCACTTCCCTTTAATTCCTTTTTTACATCCTGACAGACCAAAAAAAAAATTCATAGAGGTTTTTTTTGGCGCTGCTATTCAAAGTTCCTTCCCAATCCGACTTATTCCACACTTTTCTTCAGTTTAACCATCTTCTCCCCAGGCTGGCTTCTAATTTCTGATATGCATAATATTTCTGATATATATATATATAGATAGATAGATAGATAGATATAGATATATAGATATAGGTAGATAGATATAGATAAAGATATAGATAGATAGATGGATAGATAGATATAGATATTTGATATGCATAATATTTCTGATATATAGATAGATATAGATATAGATATAGATATAGATATAGATATAGATAGATAGATAGATATTTAGATAATTAGATATATAGATATAGATATAGATTATAGATATATATAGAGATATCTGATATGCATCATATTTCTGATATATATCTTTCTAATATACATATTTCTAATAAATATCTTTCTGATATATATCATATTTCTGATATACATCATATTTCTAATAAATATTTTTCTGATATGCATCATATTTCTGATATATTTATGATATACATCATATTTCTGACATGTATATATTTCTGATATACATCATATTTCTAATAAATATCTTTCTAATATACATAATATTTCTGATATGCATAATATTTCTGATATACATCATATTTCTGACACATATATATTTCTGATATACATCATATTTCTAATAAATATCTTTCTGATATACATCATATTTCTGATATATTTATTTCTGATATACATCATATTTCTGACATGTATATATTTATGTTATACATAATATTTCTAATAAATATCTTTCTGATATACATCATATTTCTGATATGCATAGTATTTCTGACATATCTATTTCTGATACGGTATTTTGAAGCATTTGCATATTCTTTTATGGCGTTAAATTGAAGCTGCTTGTCTGTTGAGGTTCTGAGAGGGTTTGGGGGTGGTTTCCTGTCCTTCTTTATTTTCTATTTCTATTTTTCTTTCTTTCCCCTCTTCTTTCCCCCTTCTTTTCCCCTCTTTCCACCTTTTTTCCATTCTTTCCCCTTTCTTTTCTCCCTTTCCTCCCCCTCTTTCCACCTTCTTTTAATCTCCTTCCTTCCTTCCTTCCTTCCTTCCTTCCTTCCTTCCTTCCTTCCTTCCTTCCTTCCTTCCTTCCTTCCTTCCTTCCTTCCTTCCTTCCTTCCTTCCTTCCTTCCTTCCTTCCTTCCTTCCTTCCTTCCTTCCTTCCTTCCTTCCTTCCTTCCTTCTTCCCCTCTTCCAATCCTTTTTCCCCCATTTCCCTCTTCTTTTCCCCCTCTTTCCCCTTTTTTTCTCCTCTTTCCACCTTCTTTCCTCATTTTTTCTTCCTTCTTTCCACCCCTTCTTCCCTTCTTTCTCAGGATGGAAACCCAGGTTTGCTTCCCCTCCCTGCCCCAGGCCCCCTGTGTGACCCTTGCCAAGTCCCTTCCCTGGGACCTGCAGCTCCTGCAAGTGCTCAGATTCCTCTTGCTCACAGAAGTCACTGTAAAACCTCTTCCACACCCTGGAAGCAGGATTATTTTGTGGTGTTTTGTGGTATTTTGTGGTGTTTTGTGGTATTTTGTGGTGTTTCATGGTATTTTTGTGGTATTTTGTGAGTTTTGAGCCTTCTGTGGTATTTTCAGAGTTCTCCAGATGGAGGAGGAATGATGAATCTGACTCCATGTTCTTAGAAGGCTGATTTATTATTTTATGATATTATATTAAAGAATACTAAACTAAAACTACACTAAAGAATAGAGAAAGGATACAGACAGAAGGTTTAACAAGATACTAAAGAAAAACTCGTGACTGACTGCTCAGAGTCTGACACAGCTGGCACTGACGGGCTGTTAAGTAAAAACAATTCACACGTGGGATAAACAATCTCCAAAGCACCAAAACACTGCAGAAGCAATCAGATTTTTGTTTTTGTTTTTCTCTGAGGCGTCTCAGCTTCCCAGGAGAGAAATCCCGGGCAAAGGGATTTTTCAGAAAGTGTGATGGGGACAGTCTGTGACTCTCGGAATCTCTGCTGCTCACAGTGACCCCCAGATGTGTTACAAAGTCTCTTTTCCCAGCCGGGCAGTGAAAAAGGAGTCAGGACTTTTCTGTTCTGGTTCTCAAGGCTGTTTATTGTTTCTTATCTATGAAATTCTTTCTCCAGCCTGCTGAGGTCTGTCTGGCAGGTCAGTCAGAGGCACTCTGGTGTTTTCTTTTGTACTAAAAACTACGTGTGCATTATTTACCATAACTTCCCAATACCCATCACCTATGTCAGACAGTGAGCTTCTACTCTAAACCAACCCAAAAGTGCCAACATCACCCAGAACATGGAGGCAGAGAAGAAGAAGAAGGGAGAAGGACAAGGCATGCCCAAATTCCTTCATCTTGGGACCCCCATTCTATAAACCCCAAAATCTATTTTTCACCCCGTGACAAACTAACTATCATTCTACTTAACCTCTCTTGACTTGTAATTCTTCCCATAAAGGTTGGTAATTGTTTTTCCATGGGTCAGGATCAAAGGCACAGGGGTCTTGGGCTCTGTGCCAAGGTCTCTGAGCCCCCCTGGACAGGGTCTCAAGTCCTCCAGGGCAGCCAGAGGAATTCCCTGGGTTCTGACATTTGACCACTTTGAAGACTAACATTTGAAATTTGTCTTCCAGCGTCCTGTTCTGTTTGGCTCTGCGAGGCTCAGACCGAGTTCAAGAGGGTGGCAGAGGAAAACGTGACCCTGCCCTGCCACCACCGCCTGGGGCTGCTGGAGCAGGGCAGCCTGGACATCGAGTGGCTGCTGCACATCTCCGAGACCGTGCAGAAAGCGGTGGGTTGGCCGAGAAAATCCCTTTATTTCTGCCCTCACACCACCAGCCCTGCATTTCCCAGCATGTGGTGATCTTTGTTTGCAGGCTGTTCTGAGGATGAGAGCGGGGTTTGGGAAACAGAGCTGATTTAGAATGTGGAGAAGTTATTTGATATCTAACACGGATCAGGTTGTGTTACAATGTTTTTGTTTTGTTTTTTTTTAATGTAGTCAGTCTTTGTTAGATCAGGTTCAGAAGTGCCCTTCAGGCTTTCAAAATAACCTTGGGTTTTGCAGGCCCAGTTTTTGAATCCTTGGTTTCAGTACAACACACAGCAGTTTAGTCCCTATAAAAATGAGGTCTGCAGGGACTTAAATTAGCACAGCTGAACCTCCAGACTGTTTTGACGTGCTGTGGCACAAACTGGTGCCTGTTTTTACACTTGTTAAGTGCCCAAGATAAACCTCCAGCAGAAATAAATACACTTTTTGCATCATTCTCAGGATGGAAACCCAAGTTTTCTTCCTCACCCCGCCCCAGCCTTCCCATGTGACCCTTCCCAAGTCACTTCCCTGGGATGTGCAGCTCCTGGAAATGCTCAGATTTGCTGTTCCACGTGAAAATAAAATGACAACTGAGTGTCTGCTGTGCCCCCAGGTGATCACCTACTCTGGGGGCCGTGTTTATGATGACCTGAACGAGGAGCAGAAGGGCCGTGTCTCCTTCACCTCCAACTTCCTCGCTGGAGATGCATCCCTGCAAATCATCTCCCTGCAGTCCAGCGATGCAGGGAAGTACATCTGCAAGGTCAAGAACGCTGGGCAGTACGAGTGGGCTCGCATCACCCTCAAGGTCGTGGGTAAGGACAGTCCCCTGTTCTCCCAAAGGGAAAAAAAAGAATTCCAGACTCACTTCCTGGGGAGATTGGTTTCAGCAGGGTGGAAATACACAAAGACACCTCAAGATCAGGTGTCAGTGCTCAGCTTTAAATCTGCCTTGTGTTTTTTGGCCACAGGAGGAGCCTAAAGAACTGCTCTGAGGTTGGTGTGATAGCACTGAACCCTCAAAAAAATTCATAACATCAGCTCATGCACAATGGCTCCATCATGAAAATATCAAGGTTCCCATCTGATTACACCTCTAGTAGGTTTCTGCCTACCAAGACACCTAAAGATTGGGTTTTAGTGCTCAGCTTTAAATCTGCCTTTGCGTTTTTGGTCACAGGAAGAGCATAAAGAGCTGGTTTGAGGTTGGTGTGATAGCACTGAACCCTCAAAAAAACTCATTAGGATCATCTCATGCACAATGGCTCCACCATGAAAATATCAAGGTTCCCTCTGATTATGTTTCTAGTAAGTTTCTGCCTACCTCAAGACTGGGTTTTAGTGCTCAGCTTTAAACCTGCCTTTGCATTTTTTGGCCGCAGGAAGAGTCTAAAGAACTGGTCTGAGGTTGGTGTGATAATACTGAACTGTGATAGCACTGAACCCTCAAACAAATTCATTAGGATCATCTCAGGCACAATGGCTCCACCATGAAAATACCAAGGTTCCCATCTGATTACATCTCTAGTAGGTTTCTGCCTAGCAAGATTGGGTTTTAGTGCTCAACTTTAAATCTGCCTTTGCGTTTTTGGTCACAAGAAGAGCCTAAAGAACTGGTTTGAGGTTGGTGTGATAGCACTGAACTAAGTACTGAACCCTCAAAAAAACTCATTAGGATCATCTCATGCACAATGGCTCCACCATGAAAACATCGAGGCTCCTATCTGATCATGTCTCTAATTTCTGCCTAGCACAAAGACACCTCAAGATCAGGTTTCAGTGCCCAACTTTAAATCTGCCTTTGCAGTTTTTGGCCACAGCAAGAGCCTAAAGAACTGGTCTGAGGTGTGATAGTACTGAACTGTGATAAGTACTGAACCCTCAAAAAAACTCATTAGGATCATGTCATGCACAATGGCTCCACCATGAAAACATCAAGGCTCCCATCTGATCGTGTCTCTAGAAGGTTTCTGTGTAGTGCAAAGACACCTCAAGACTGGGTTCTAAGTGCTCAACTTTAAATCTGCCTTTGCATTTTTTGGCCACAGGAAGAGCATAAGGAACTGTTCTGAGGTTGGTGTGATAGCACTGAACTAAGTACTGAACCCTCAAAAAAACTCATTAGGATCATCTCATGTACAATGGCTCCACCATGAAAACATCAAGGCTCCCATCTGATTGTGTCTCTAGTAGGTTTCTGTGTAGTGCAAAAGACACCTCAACATCAGGTTTCAGTGCCCAACTTTAAATCTGCCTTTGCAGTTTTTGGCCACAGGAAGAGCCTAAAGAACTGTTCTGAGGTTGGTGTGATAGCACTGAACTGTGATAGCACTGAACCCTCAAAAAAACTCATTAGGATCATCTCATGCACAATGGCTCCACCATGAAAACATCAAGGCTCCCATCTGATCGTGTCTCTAGTAGTTTCTGCTTAGTGATTCCAGACCTGCCATTTGCCATTTCTGTTCATCTCTACTTCCTGGCAGCAAAGGAGTCCACAAATAGGCACAAACATGCAAAGCCATTCTTTCCAAGTGATGGCTGTGACCTCACCACCCAAAGCAGGCTGACATCCTATCTCAGCTGGCCACCACCCTGCCCACACTCCTGCTGGGCACTGGCACTGCACGTCCCAGCCCCAGACCTGACCCCAGCCCAGGGGGTGACACATGAGGGTGGCATTTCCCTCCCTGATTTCAGCTCATTGCTTTTCACGCTCCCTGTGATGCCCTGGAAGGATCCTGCAGCCTGTCAGGGCAGAAGGGAGAATTTGAGAAGGGAAGGGAGGGAAAGATGTTCTGGAAATTGTGCCTGGAAGAGGAATGTGGTGATAGAGCTCCGAGTGACCACGGGGCAAAAAGTGTGAGAATGTCACTGCTGTGCCTGAGCCAGCCAGCTCCTCTGTGGGGCGGCAGCTAAAGCCCTAAAAACCTTCTGTTGTGTGCCCTAGAGGGGGAAAGGGAAAGGGGAAAGGGGAAAGGGGAAAGGGGAAAGGGGAAAGGGGAAAGGGGAAAGGGGAAAGGGGAAAGGGGAAAGGGGAAAGGGGAAAGGGGAAAGGGGAAAGGGGAAAGGGGAAAGGGGAAAGGGGAAAGGGGAAAGGGGAAAGGGGAAAGGGGAAAGGGGAAAGGGGAAAGGGGAAAGGGGAAAGGAAAGGAAAGGAAAGGAAAGGAAAGGAAAGGAAAGGAAAGGAAAGGAAAGGAAAGGAAAGGAAAGGAAAGGAAAGGAAAGGAAAGGAAAGGAAAGGAAAGGAAAGGAAAGGAAAGGAAAGGAAAGGGAGAAGGAAAGTTTTAGTCTCCTAAAACCATCACTGGTGTGATTCCTTCACGCATTCCAGGGAAGACAGCTCCTGGAAGCTGTTTAAATGCCAAAGGAAGGGTTTCCAGTGAGCAAACTCTGCTGTGACACCATGACCTGTCTTCTCCTCCTAGAGAAACCCTCCAAGCCCAAGTGCTGGCTGGAGGGGGAGATGCTGGAGGGGAAGGAGCTGTCCCTGCAGTGCCGCTCGGCCTCGGGCACTGCCCCCATCTCCTACCGCTGGCAGCGCCTCAGCCACGAGGACGAGAGAGCCGAGCACCTCCCGCCCAACTCCAGAGTCAGTGAGTCGGGGCTTTGCTTCCCTCGGGCGCTGGGATCACTGCGGGGATGCCCCAACACCGCTCCGCCTGCACCTGGGGGATGCTCCACCTTTCCCCCTTCTTCCCCCTTTATTCCTTCCTTCTTTCACCCTTCTTTCTTTCCTCTTCCTTTCTCCTTTCCTTCTCTCTTCTTTCTTCCTTCTTTCCCCCCCTCCTTTCTTTCCCCCATTGTTCCCCCTCCTTTCTTTCCCCCTCCTTTCTCCTTTCCTTCTCTCTTCTTTCTTCCTTCTTTCCCCCGCCTTTCTCCTTTCCTTTCTTTCCCCCTTCTTTCCCCCTCCTTTCTTTCCTCCTCCTTTCTTCCTTCTTTCCCCCTCCTTTCTCCTTTCCTTCTCTCTTCTTTCCCCCATCGTTCCCCCTCCTTTCTTTCCCCCTCCTTTCTTTCCCCTCCTTTCTTTCCCCCTCCTTTCTTTCCCCCTCCTTTCTCCTTTCCTTCCCTCTTCTTCCCTGCCTCTTTCTCCCTTCTTCCCCCCTTCTCTCTTCATTCCTTCTTCCTCTCTTCTTCCTTCCTCCTTCTCCCCCCCTTCTTCCTTCTTTCCTCCGCCCTCAGCGTTGTTCTGGAGCTGATTTCACCCCACAGATCAATTCGCTCCTCTGTGCACTCCCCACAGCTGAAGTTGCTCCCTCCCCCTGACTAACCCTGCTGGTGTTTTCCGGTCGCAGACATCTCGAACCCCGGGCAGGTGCTGCTGAAGAACCTGACGCAGATGAGCACGGGGCTCTACCAGTGCGTGGCCACCAACGAGGCGGGGCAGGAGAGCTGCGTGCTGCAGGTGACAGTGCAGCGTAAGTACCGCCCTGGGCAGGGACAGCCGCCACCAACACCCCCGACGGCCAGAGAGGAGACAGGGGAGCGAGTTATTGAAAATATGGATTGATCTGGTACCGATATCCTGTGAGGGACAAAAACTCTGTGACAGTTTAGAGTTAGAAAGTGTTTGTTCATTGTGGGATAACTCCCAAATACACACCCAATTCACAGGTGATTACAGAGTTCCTTTATTCATACAGGTATTGAATACCTGAAATATAAATTCTAACTTTATACATCCCACTCCCAATATGGATCTTGATCTAGTACTGATATCCAAAAACTTTCTGACAGTTTAGAGTTAGAAAGTGTTTGTTCATTGTGGGATAACTCCAAAATACACACCACAATTCACAGGTGATCACAGAGTCCTGTTATCTGTACAGGTATTGAATACCCAAAGTACAAATTCTAACTTTGGTACATCCCATTCCCAATATGGATCTTGATCCAGTACCGATATCCAAAAACTTTCTGACAGTTTAGAGTTAGAAAGTGTTTGTTCATTGTGGGATAGCTCCCAAATACACACCACAATTCCCAGGTGATCCCAGAGCCCTTTATTCATACAGGTATTGAATACCCGAAATACAAATTCTAACTTTGGTACATCCCACCCCCAATATGGATCTTGATCCAGTACCGATATCCAAAAACTCTCTGACAGTTTAGAGTTAGAAAGTTTAAAGTTTAAAGTTAGAAGTTAGTGTTTGTTCATTGTGGGATAGCTCCCAAATACACCCCACAATTCCCAGGTGATCCCAGAGCCCTTTTATCTGTACAGGCATTGAACACCCAAAGTACAAATGCACATTCATCACTTTGGTACATCCCATTCCCTGCTCCCTATGGTAATTAGTTCCAAAGCCATTAAGCATGGTAATTAGTTCCAAAGCCATTAAGCATGTGCAGTTTGTTCCCTGAAATGGGTGGGTGTCCCTTTCATGGGGAGGGGTCCCAAAATGAGGAAGTCAATGAAGTTTTCCTCCTTCTGACCTTTCTGCCTTTCCAGTGCAGATGTGACAAACGAACCCTTGGTAGAACTCCCATTGCCATCTTCAGTTGGTTTCAGGACAGAGGAGGCCACAATTGTCTGATGTTCCTAAAAACAATTGCCTGATGTTCCTAAAAACAATTGTCTGATGTTCCTAAAAACAATTGTCTGATGTTCCTAAAAACAATTGTCTGATGTTCCTAAAAATGATTGTCTGATGTTCCTAAAGCCATTTATCAATTTCTACATTGTTCATTACAAACCCAGCTCACCAAACATTGTGCTGACAAGCAATCAATGATTAGTTAGCTACCAGCTCTTAACTTCATCCAGGCCTACCCATTGTTTTTAATTAACTCCTACAAAACTTATCTCTAACTAAAACCTTAGCTCCTCTAAAAACTCTAAATTTCTTCAAGTTTCTGTCTCAGGAGTCCTTCATTCCAATCAAGGGAGGGCCATGAGGCATTTTCTATTATCCAGCCTGTATTTATTTCTCTTGGTGCAGCCCAAGGCTGTGTGCTCTGGCTCTGTCAGTTCCTGACCACAGCCGCCTTTCAGGAGCTGCACAGGGTGACAAATCCCTCACTCCTTTCACCCAGAATCGTGTCCCTGCTCCATGGGGGACCTGCTGCCTCCCAGCTCTCCCACCTGGAAAATCCTGTGCTGCTCCTTTGCCCTTTCATACTTCAATCCCACAAAATAGCTTTTTTATTGCATTTTTGATTCACACAGCAGCCCCCGCCTGAAATAACATCACAACCTGAGCCCAGATGATGGTTTTATCACTTTAAATGTCTGGGTCTGTTAGAAAAGTTGATTTTCAGAATTATTCATGGAACACAAGCAGGGAAAATGGCAAGTTAGGGGTTCCTCTGGCTGCAGTGAGTGCATGAGGTGACTCTCAGGGGTGAATTCTCTCTGGGGGAATTCCAGCACTCCACGTGATGTCTTCGCTGCACTTGGGACAGCAAAATATCGAAAGGCAGTTGGAAAGTCTGGCTGCTAATTTGCAGGATAAGCAGTAACTTTGGACATCATTTTATCAGGTTTAGCCATTTGTGTCCTGAACAGCAGAGGTCAAAATCGCCCGAGGAGCCCCAGCAGGGTGTGTGCAGCCCCCGGCAGGGTGTCCTTGCATCTGCAGACCAAGAAAAGGGTGGAGTTTATCACCCAAAGCCAAACAATGGAGTTTAGCAGCTCCTAAAACTGGCCCTGCTGTGATAAGGCTCCTAACAAAGTCTCCTCCTGGAGATTCCACAGCTTTGGAATTCTTCTGCCCAGCCAAGCCTGAAATAAGTGGAATATGGAATAAGGAAAACCGGTTTGCCTCAGGCATGTGAAGTAAAAGCGTCCAGGCAGCTTTTCTGGCAATTGAACTGAACTGGTTTAAAACCTCACTTGGTTTTGCTAAACCCTCCTGAGGGACTGAGCTTAAGGAAACACTTCCAGCCCAGCCCAGCCTGACCACTTTCACCCAGAAAGGTTGTCAGGAGCGATCAGCAGAGGGCCCATCGCCCAGGGGAAATGTTCTCATCAAAGGCCCTGCCCAGGATGGTTCCTTTCCTGCTCTGTCTGCCTCACTCAGGTCACTTTTCCTCCACATTTGAATAATTAATTGCAGAATAGGACTGGAATCATTCAAGGGGAGTTGAAGGGGGGGAAAAAATCCTCATGGGGAACCACAGAGATGAAACATTCCTCTGCCATCACCCCTGCCTGCTGCTGTTTCACACACGGGCTGCCCTGGCTTTATCTTTGCTGTATTTTTACACTCTTAGAAGGGGATTTTCCCTCCTCATTCCAACTCTGCCCCACAGCTGAATGCACAGCACCCGTGGTTTCACCTTTCCAGAGGTGACTGCTTCACTCCCTGCCAGCTCAGCTTAGCTGGAGATAAACTGGTTCAACCTCTGTGTGGAGACACACCTCAAAAATAAACTCCAGCCTTGTGTCCTGAGCTGTACCCAGCGCTGGTACCGCGGACCAGAACCTCCCCACACCAATAAATTTGGGTTTTTTTGGACAACAGATGCACAAAACATCAGCATGATCGCCGGGGCAGTGTGTGGAGTGGTGGTGGGGCTCTCCCTCCTCTTCCTGGTGGTGAGGCTGACCATAAGGAGGAAAGAAAAGAAGAGATACGAGGAAGAGGAGGCGCCCAATGAAATCAGGTAACGCCTTTTGCTTCATCCCACCTCTCACGCTCCCTCCCCGCGGTTTTAAGTGACTGTGAGTAGCTCCGAGTGTCTGCAGAAGTTGTTCTAAAAAGCTTTTTTAAGTCTCTGTGAAATGTCACCAAATGACAAATTTGGTGACTGTGAGAATCTTTGTGAGGACTTTCCAGAAAATCAGATTAAAGTCACCCCTCCTCCTCCCCCCCGGCAAATTAGCACAAAGCTCAACCAACTGTTTTCTCTCACATTTGTAATTTCGGTACTTTGAAGCATTTGCATATTCTTTTGTGGTGATAAATTGAAGCTGCTTGTCCGTTGTGCTTCTGAGAGGGTTTGGGGGTGGTTTCCTTTCCTTCTTTATTTTCTATTTCTTTTTTTCTTTCTTTTCTTTTTCTTTCCCACTCTTCCTCCTTCACTTCTCCTCCTCTTCCCACCTTCTTCCTTTTCTATTTTTTTTCTTTCTTTTCTTTTTCTTTCCTTTCTTTCCCACTCTTCCTCCCTCACTTCTCCTCTTCTTTCCCCCTCTTCCCACCTTCTTTCTGCCTTTTCCCTCTTCTTTCCCCCTTCTTTCTTCCTTCTTTTCCCTTTCTTCCCCCCCACTTCTCCCTTATTTTCCCCTTCCTTTCCCCCTCTTTCCACCTTCTTTTCCTCTTCTTTCTTCCTTCTTTCCTCTCTTCTTTCCCTTTTCTTTTCCACCTTATTTTCAGCTTTCCTTTCTTCCCTCTTCTCCCTTCTTTCTTCCTTCTTTCCCTCTTCTTTCTCACCTTCTTTTCAGCTTTCCTTTCTTCCCTCTTCTCCCTTCTTTCTTCCTTCTTTTCCCCTCTTCCAACACTTTCCCCTTTTCCTCCTTCTTTCCCCCCTCTTTCCTCATCTTTTCTTCTTTCTTTCCACCTCTTCTTCCCTTCTTTCCCCACCTTTTTTCCCCTTTTTTTCCCCTTTTTTCCCTTCATTTGCAGCTCCTATTTGGCTCTCAGTTCAGCCACACTCTCTGAGCCTTTGGAACAACTGTTCCCCGGATTTAGCTCGGGGTGAGCCCGGAGGGGAGCAGGAACACCGGGCACGCTGCCTCCTCTTCCTGGAGCTCATCTGTTCCCCGCCCCTGAGCTCCGCTAAGCCGAGCTTGGGCTCCAGCCAAGCCAGCCTAAACTGCTCAGGAAGGAAAGCGCTGCAGAGATCTGTTTCCAGGAATGGCTTTGAGCTGCTGCTGCCCTCCAAGAAACAAACCCTTGATCCATCTTTGTGCGGCCACCTGGCCTCGTGTGACATCTCCGCCCCACCGGGCACTCCTGTAATCCCCTCAGCTGCTGATCCCTCCCTGCTTTTTCATCTTCTTCTCCCTTCTTTTTCCTCTTCCTTCCCCTGCTTTTCTCCCTTCTTTCTCCTTTTTTCATCTTCTTCCCTCTTCTTTCTCCTCTTCTTTCTCCTTTCTTTCCCTCGCTTTTCTCCCTTCTTTTCCCCTGTCTTGCCCTCCCCTTCTTTTTCATCTTCTCCCCCTTCTTTTTCCTCTTCTTTATCCTTTATTTTCCCCACTTTCCTCCCTGCTTTCGCCCTTCTTACCCTCCCCTTCTTTTTCCTCTTCTTTCTCCTTTTTCCTCTTATTTCTCCCATCTTTTTTCCTGTTTTCCCCCTTCCTTTCCTTTTCTTTCCTCCTCCTTTTTCCTTTTATTTCTCCCTTCTTTTTCCTCTTCTTTCTCCCTTCTTTCCCCTGCTTTTCTTCCTTTTCCTTTCTCACCCTTTCTTTCTCCTCTTCTTTCTCCCTTCTTTCTCTCACTTTTCCCCACTTTTCCCTTCTCACCCTCCCCTTCTTTTCCCTCTTCTTTCTCCTTTTTCCTCTTATTTCTCCCATCTTTCTTCCTGTTTTCCCCCTTCTTTTTCCTTTTCTTTCCTCCTCCTTTTTCCTTTTATTTCTCCCTTCTTTTTCCTCTTCTTTCTCCCTTCTATCCCCTGCTTTTCTCCCTTCTTTCCTTTCTCACCCTCCCTTTCTTTCTCCTCTTCTTTCTCCCTTCTTTTTCCTCTTCTTTCCCTCGCTTTTCTCCCTTCTTACCCTTCTCACCCTCCCTTTCTTTTTCCTCTTCTTTCTCCTTTTTCCTCTTCTTCCTCCCTTTTTTCCCCTCTTTTCTCCCTTCTTTTCCCTCTTCTTACCCTCCCCTTCTTTTTCATCTTCTCCCACTTTTTCCCTCTACTTTCTCTTTTCTTTCCCCCACTTTTCTTCCTCTTTCCCCCTTCTTTTTCGTCTTCTTCCCCCCGGCAGTCTCTGCTGCTTTCCTCCCCTTTTCCCGTTTCCTTCCCTCGCCTTTTCAGCCTCTCTGCTATCACCTTTCCCGCCTGCCTGTTCCATCCTCCCCCTCCTTCTCTCTCTCTGTCAGGGCCGGGTTGTGGCGTTTCTCTCCCCACCCACAGGGGTGGTTTGGAGTGGCAGAACCGGTTTCAGGCAGTCTTGCCCAGGCCGTTTGTCGTTCTGGCTGAGGATTGCAGAGCTCAGCCTGCGCTCTTTGCTCTGACACTCTGCACACACACAAGGCTGTTGGGAAATAAACCTGGAATAAAGACACAGCCGGGTGTGAGCAGCGTGTCTGCAATGGGGAGTTTAATCCATCGATTTACAGAGCAGAGTTTGGACAATTTGCAGGATATTAAATTAAATTCCCCCCTTCTTTCCCCCGGGCAAATCAGCACCGACTGATTTCTCTCACATTTGCCATGTCAGTGTTTTGAACAATTTGCATATTCTTTATGGTGTTAAATTAAAACTGCTTGTCCCTTGTGGTTCTGAGAGGGTTTGGGGATGGTTTTCTTTCCTCCTTTCTTTTTTTTTCTTTGTTTTTCTTTCCTTTATTTCCCCCTCTTCTTCCCCCTCCTTTTTCCTCTTCTTTCTCCCATCTTTTTCCTTTTCTTTCCTCCCTCTTTTTCCTTTTATTTCTCCCATCTTTTTTTCTCTACTTTTCTCTCTTTCTGCTTCTTTCTCCCTTCTTTCCCTCCCCTTCTTTTTCCTCTTCTTTCTCCTCTGCTTTCCTCCTTCTTTTTCCTCTTTCTCCCTTCCCCCCCACTGATCTCCCTTTTTTCTCCGTTCTTACCCTCCCCTTCTTTTTCATCTTTTTCATCTTCTTCCTCCTTCTTTTTCTTCTCCTTCCCCCTTCTTTTTCCTCTTCTTTCTCCCTTCTTTGCCCCGCTTTTCCCCTTCTTTTTCATCTTCTTCCCCCTTCTTTCTCCCTGCTTTTCTCCCTTCTTTCCCTTTTTACCCTCCCCTTCTTTTTCTTCCCCCTTCTTTCTTCTCTTCTTTCTCTCTTCTTTCCCCTGCTTTTTCCCCTTCTTACCCTCCCCTTCTTTTTCATCTTCTTCCCCCTTCTCTCTCCTGCTTTTCTCCCTTCTTTCCCTTCCCTTCTTTTTCTTCCCCCTTCTTTTTCCTCTTCTTCCCCCTTCTTTCTCCCCTTTTCCTCCCATCTTCCCCCCTTCTTTCCCCCACTCCCGGCCATTCCCGGAGCGATCACCGGAGCATTTCCCGCGGTGTTTGACCCCTGTGTGCGCTGTGTTCCCCCGCAGGGAGGATGCCGAGGCACCCAAGGCGCATCTCGTCAAACCCAGCTCATCCTCCTCGGGCTCCCGCAGCTCCCGCTCGGGTTCCTCCTCCACCAGATCCACAGCCAACAGTGCCTCCCGCAGCCAGCGGACTTTGTCCACCGAAGCCACTCCCCACCTGACCCCTCCCCAGTACAGCCAGCGGCAGCTGGACAGGAAAGAAGAACCCAAAAAAGTCGATTACAACCACCTGGTGAAGGTGGCGGTGCCAGCCGTGATGGTGCCCGCGCAGAGCCGCGCCTTCCAGACCGTCTGAGCATCCCCGGAGCGTCCCCTGCCCCGCAGCGCCACTTGTCACAGCACCGGGGAAACGCCAGAAGTGTCACAGCACCGGGGAAAGGCCAAAATTGTCACAGCACCGGGGAAACGCCAAAATTGTCACAGCACCGGGCACCCAGCAGCGCTAGGCTAGCTAGTTCTCCTCCTGGTCAGCTTCATCGTAATCACTCGGGGTTATTCACGCCTCCCAGCCGCTTCTTTCTGAACGTCACTCTGAGGTTCAGACCCTTCTGATTCTGATACAGATTTATTGGAGGGAAAAAGGAGCTTCTTTTTAAATTATCTTTTTTTTTTTTTGGGTTCTCTCCCTTTGAAAATGGACCACTGAGCACTAAAAACCCACGACAGCAAAGCCGTGCTGTCGAGTGAAACTGTGTGAGTGAAGAGAAGCCAAACCTCAGGATTTTTTTAAAAAGGGATCAACAGAGACTTAAAGATGCATAATATTCCAGAGAGGTTTTGTGGGGAGGGAGAAGTCTCTTGGACTGGTTTTGGAGAAGTTTCTCGAAGATGGGTTGTCTTAAATGAAGATTTTGAGGCTGAGGGTGTCCAGCCTCAAAGGGAACTGACAGGTGCTTCACATTTCCTGCATTCAGGGAAATATTGGAGGAGGGAAATAAAAGTGGAAATTCAAGGATCACTCCCAAAGGACAAGAGATGCAGCATTAAGGCGTCTGAACTAAACTCTACTAAAGAGAAAGGACTTTTTCTGTCAAGAAAACAGAGGTGCTTTAATTGCCAGAATAAACTTCGGGCCAGGAGCCTGACTCTGCTTCCATGGGCAGCACTGCAGAGCCACGGGAGCCCCACTGGAGGGGTGACCATGGTTACTGAGCCTTAGAGAGAGGAGAACTGGGCATGAACCCAGCAGGGAGGCAGTGCCCAGGTGGGGAGGGCACCAAGGTACCAAAAAGCCTGGATGGAGCGTTGGGAAGAGCTCTCAGCCAGCTGGAGAATTGAGCAGGTTTGGGGGGAGCTGTGCTGGAGGAGCCTCATGGAAAGTTCTTCCCCATCTGAGTGAGCAGCATTCCCCAGCTGACCCCCAGGGAAGGCCTGAAGGGATCCCTGGCAGAGGAAAACACACCTGGGACAGGTAAACGAGCCCAAAACGCTGCTCCCACCAGGACACCTCCGTGTGTGCTGTCCCACGTGCCAGGGCTGAGGCTTAAACCTTTAGCAAGACTCTTAAAAAATTGCAAGAATCGTAAAAAATATTTTTTGTGAACAACCAGGTTAAGCATTTCCACGGAATATGGAGTTAGGGAAGGATGGGAGGTGGGGACAGATGCAGAATTCTGTCACTGATTTTTCCTCTGAAGGACTTGGCTCTGACCACTGCTACACACAAGACACTGAGCTTGTAGGTTCTAGATTCCTGGTGATTTTCTGTTTCAAAAATGAGGGTGTTTGGGTTTTTTTTCCCCCACTGGAGGGAGGGAAAGGGTTTCTCCAATTTGTGGAAAGAGCCTCCAGAAGATGGATGAGCACAGAAGAACCACAAATCTATAATTCTTTCACTCCAGAATTGTCATTAATCTCCTTTTCTGACTGAACCCCAGAATTTTTAATTTCTATACTTGACATCTTTGACAAACTGATTAAAGCCAAGCCCTGCTTGGGCTACTTCCATATGGGAAAGAGTTTCCAAACCTGCCCTACACTGTGTGAGAACTTCCCTTCCTAGGAGCAGTCACAAATTCCACTGCTTTCTCTATCCCAGATTTAACCCTTGGCAGGACAAATTCCTGATGCTGTGCAGGGCAAACAATCCCAGTTTTAACAAGGGAGACCTGCTGTGAGGTGTTTGACAAGCTGGGGGTGGATTTCCTGTCATTCCACCCTGGATGCTCCAGGATCCACCCTGGATCAGCTGGGTGGGAAGCAGCAGCTCTGAGTGTCTGGGATTCCTCTGCAGCTGGTTTGATCCTGAGCCCTGAAGGTTCAGGGGCTCCACAGCACTCCTGAGCCACTGCAGAGCTGGGGAAATTCCAAAAGCAGGCCCAGGATGGTGAAAGCAGCCTCTGGGTTCTGCTGTGGGTGCTCGCTGTGCTGAACATTCCCTGTGCTGCCCCTGGGTGATGGCTTCTCCTTGGGCCAGGATTTAGGAGCTCTCAGAGCTATCACACCTGAGAGAGCCCAGCTACCCCAAATGGCATCAAATCAGCAGGATGGCTTCTGAGGCAGTGCTGGAAACAGAAAACTTAAACTTTTTCTAAGTTTAATAAAAGACAAAATAACAAAGCTCTTACAAAGAAAAACCGAGCCAAGGGCAAGAGGTTCTTGCTCCTGCTAAAACACCCCAGAAAAGGGACGATTTCCTTTGTATTTCCTTTGTTCTCTTCTTTTTCTAGTGAATTACCTAGGCCAGACCTCATGGCCTCTGCCCGCTCAGACATCCCCAGCCCTGAGGTGAAGCCCAAAATGCTCCCATGAGGCGTTTTTGTACCAAAATGGGAGAGAAATTTCCAGGCTTTTTGCCTTTTTAAGCAGACAAAGAATAATTTGGTCACTCTGACAGCAGAGGGAACGTTCCTCCACCTGAGGATCCCCACCCTGAGCACAGAGCCCCAGCAGGGCTTTCCCTGGGCGCTTTCCCTGAGCCTCCAGGAGCTCCTCACCACAAACAGTGCCAGAGCTGGGCTGGCCACAGCCCTGGAGCCAAAGGGGCAGCTTTGCTGCCAGCCCAGGCAGGTCATTAGCAGAGAGGAGCCTGCACAGCCTGCAGGGAGGAGAATCTGCCCTGGCAGGATTTCCTGGAGCCCTGGGGCAGCCCTGGCAGCCTCTGCTGCTGCGGAACCTCGTGCTGAGAGCTCTGGGGGCCTGGGGAGGGTCGGGCAGAGGGGCAGTGGTTGAAGGCTGCTCTGGGGGGTCCTGGCTGCTCCATCCTGGCTGCTCCAGCTCTGCTGCCTCAGAATTCCCAGCCCTGGGATGGATGAGATTCTTTAAATTGCTTTTCCATATAATTTTACTTTGTTCTTTGAATACCTTCTAAACGAGGGTCCTCGTTACGCTGTTCTTTTTACAGGGTAAAATATTTTGTGTGAAAGGTTAACACAAAAAGCCCTTAAATCTACTATTGCCCCCCAAACTACTCTTGCTTTACTATTTGCTTTACTTTTCAACTGTCACACTGGGTTTGGTGGGATGCAGGAGCTGTCCAGGTGTCTGCTCCAGCCCACACACCAGTGACTCACAGGGAAGGGAAAAGTTCTTCACCAAAGGGAGCAGGAGAAAGGGATCATTCCAAAGGTATTTATTTTCAAAGCTCCAGCCCACCAGGAGTTGCACAAGGGAAGCAAATAAGCCAAACCTTGTTTTGTAAAATAGTGTATTAAAGCATTTACTGTCATATACCAGCTATTAATTAATTGTGTGATTAAATGCCTACCATGTAATGTAGCTTTTTGTTTCTCAGCAGCTAAACTAAGCTTCCATCTCTGCTACCTGCTATGATTGGTGTACTTGTACTGTGTCTGAACAACTCAGAGGAAAGCAAATATTTATTATTGATTCCTTTGAATCAATGATTTAATAATTTTTTTTTTGGTTGGTTGTTTTATAAATAAAGGGGCTGCAGCTGAAGTGCTGCAGCTCAACTCAACTCGTACCATTCTCTGTGCTGTGATGGGTTTCATGCTGTCAAGCTGAATCCAAGGGGGAAAAAAGAAAAGGCTGGAGTTAAAAATACCATTTTTAAGCTAAGCTAAGCAGGCCTATGTGCACATTTGCATGGGAAGCGTGGGGAAGCTGGGCTCTTTTTCCTGGGTAGTTTTCAGTCTAAATTAGGTGACATTTCACAAAAGATGTATGGAAGTAAATGTGATTTTATCTGGGGATAAACCCCAGATCTTTGGGTGTACCTGGGATATCTGGGATATTTGGGGATCTGGGATATTTTGGCTGAGGATGGAGGTGCTGGAAGCCAACCTGGTAAATAAATAATGCCAGCACAACAACCCCTGGTGGCTTCACCCTCGCCCTGCTGTGACCTTCCTGCTGAAGCAGCCCACGTGCTTGGCTCTCCTCATGAGCTCCCAGGAGAGGAGGAAACCTTGAGCTGTGTTCAGCCAGTTCAGATCTCTGCAGATAAACCCGTGGAGGCAGCTCACAGCAATCCAGGCAGCTGGGGTGGGATTTAGTGGAGCTCAAGGTGCTGTGCTGGGTTTCTCTCAGCCTTCTCTCCCCTGCAGGGTGTTTTGCAGAGGTGTCCAGACATCAACAATCCTCCTTGCTGAAATCTGGGAGCAAAAATTGCGACATAATTAGTATTTAAAACAAAGCAGGGTGACAACACAGTGGTCTCACAGGTGTGGCCTGTCTGTCCCTTGTTCAAGTGCAGAGGCTGCTCCTGCTCCCAGGGGAGTTGATGACATTAAAAACCCTGCTTAGGCTCAGAGAGGAGTTGGGCAGTTGCAGACTTTTGTCCAGGAACAGGAATTTGGGGTTATTTTTAACCCGGAGCAGTTTGTCCTGACAGGCTGAGAGGGGGGAACCCCGTGGGAGGGAAGGGAGGGCCTTGGAAATGGGAGATTTTCAAACTTCAGCGGATGCAAATGTTATATAAATAAGCACCGCTGTGGTGAGCAGCAGGAATGCCTTCGATAATCTCCCTTCTCCTCCCAATTCTGTTTTAAATGTTGAAAGGAGAAGCAACACTAGATCCTTGATACACTAAATTCACTCCCCAAAATAACATTTCAATCCATAATTTAAAAAAAATCCTCCACACTAAACACTTAAACGAAATACTTAAGCCTGCCAAGCTTTAATTTATGTGATATCCAGCAAATGAGCTCCTTTTGTCCAGTTTAACAGCCTCTAATTTCTGATGGGATGAGTCATTTGCAAACTGCCCTCCTCCCTGCACTGACTCACTGCAGTTTCCCTGCCTCCCCTTGCTCTCAGCCTGCTCTCCCCAGCGTGCTCGCACATCTAAATGTCACTGTGGCATCCCAAGCTGCTATTCTTAGGTCCTACCGACATTCTGCCCATGCTTTTGAAATAATCAACCCCAAAAAAGCACCCCAAAGGCGAACAGCAAGGGTGCCGTGGTGGGCTCGGTGGGAATTACACTGAGGAGCATCTCTGGAGTAACCCTGGAGCAGAGCAGGCTGGACTCTGGACAGGGTGCAGGGTGCTTTGCACGCCTCACCTGGCCAGGTGTACCTGCCCTTACCTGGGGAGGCACAGCTGGTGCTTCATGGCACAGAGCCCCTTCCACGGCACAGAGCCCCTTCCCCTGCCCTGCCTTTCACCTTCTGCACCCCAATTCCAGCCCCAAAGCCACCTCTGGGATGCCACCCCAAAATCCCAGCTCAGCTTTGCTCAGTGGGAATTACACTGAGGAGCATCTCTGGAGTAACCTTGGAGCAGAACACCAGAGCAGCCCAGACATGGGGGAGTGTGCTTTGCATGCCTCAGTGGGAATTACACTCAGGAGCATCTCTGGAGTAACCCTGGAGCAGAGCAGCAGAGCAGCCCAGACATGGGGGAGTGTGCTTTGCACATCTCAGTGGGAATTACGCTGAGGAGCATCTCTGGAGTAACCCTGGAGCAGAGCAGCCTGGACTCTGAACAAGGTGCAGTGTGCTTTGCACACCTTGCCACTTTGCTCAGTAGGAATTACACTGAGGAGCATCTCTGGAGTAACCCTGGAGCAGAACACCAGAGCAGCCCAGACACGGGGGAGTGTGCTTTGCACACCTCAGTGGGAATTACACTCAGGAGCATCTCTGGAGTAACCCTGGAGCAGAGCAGCCTGGACTCTGGCCAGGGTGGAGCATGCTCCTGCCCTTACCTGGGGAGGCACAGCTGGTGCTCCATGGCACACAGCCCCTTCCATGGCACAGAGCCCCTTCCCCTGCCCTGCCTTTCACCTTATGCACCCCAAATTCCAGCCCCAAAGCCACCTCTGGGATGCCACCCCAAAATCCCAGCTCAGCTTTGAGCCCCGAGCAAGAGCAGGAGGTACAAACTGGTGGGACACCAGTGACTCCCACTGCTGCTGGTGTGGGACTGGTCTGGTGGGCTGGCACTGGGTCACATCCCCTCATTTTGTCACCCCAAACTGGCAGGAAAAGGGATGTGCCACCCTTATCTCAGGATGTGGTTTGCACACAGGAATTTTCACAACAAGGAACAGGATGAAGGACCTGCTCCTCTGCTCCTGTGTTGCATTTTTAAGTGTTACCAACAGCATTTTTGTCCAAAGTCAACCTGGGAGGGCCTGAAATGTTCTTTTGTGCTGTTTTTACCCTTTAAATGGAAGAGATCACCCTTTTTTTTTTTTTACCCCTTTTGAAGAAGAGATCTCCACCACTGGACAGCAAAGAAGGGGTTGATGGACAGAACCTTGGGAGGACTTAAAGGGTTAAAAAGGGCAAAACCTCCATTGTGAGGGGGCTGAGCACATGGCAGGGAAAATCTTCTGCTCCTGGCCCCTTTTTCCTCTATTCAGAAAAGGTAACCTTGTTTCTCTGTTCAGTCTTGCGTTGCATTTTTGGTAAGGTTAATAAAGCTTCCCAAAGGGTGAAAAGCGAGCGGCTGTTCCTCATCCTGCCCTGTGCCGTGTCCCAGAGCCCGGCCAGCTCTCGGTGTTTGTGTTCCCTGCTCCCAGAGCCTCCCCGGCCTTTATTCCCTGTAAACATTGGACGCAATCACAGCCCTGAGCCCGACCTCAGGTGATTCCCGACCTCTGCCCCGCTCCCCTCAGCCCCAGGGTCACCAAAAAGCCCTGTTTTCCACCATTCCCCTTCCCAAATTTTAGGGAAATTAATCCACAAACACCAGCAGTTGATGTCCAAAAGGAGACAGAGCAGTCCTGGAAATTTATTCCAATCAAGGAGAGGCCCTGGGGCATTCCCTGGGGTCTCTCAGATCTTTGGAGGACTCAGCCTCCTTTTTATCCCAATTTCCAGCCACATTTCCTTCTCTCTTTCCCCATTTCTGAGGGACTGGAGAGGTTCAGACTCCCCAAAACTCCTGATACCAGAGATCCCCCCTAATGTATAACCCTGCCTTTTAATTAATTCTTACTGAATTTAGGTTTTTTCTTCCCCACTGCTTCTTTCATCTTTCAATGTCCAATTTCATTTACCAGCAAACCTAAAGTTGATTTGTAAAAGCAAATATCTTTTTCCATCCATCACTCAGTGGAATCCTTCCCATTGTTTCTTTTCTCTCCCAGTGCCGGTTTTATCTCCCAGCAGCCCCACAGCTGGTTTGGAAAGACAAATCCGCTGCTTCTCTCACAAACAAACAAACAAACAAACAAATAAATAAATAAATAAACAAACCCCTGCCGGGAGCTGCGTTCCCCACACGCCGAGGGGTGCCAGCCTGTCCCCGGCCTGGACTCAGGCTGCTGAGGGATGGGAACATTTAGGATGGATTATAAAGTGTGGAGATGCTGAGATGGCTTTTCCTCTGCGGAACAAGCAGTTCCCGTGGCTAAAACACGGCAAACGCGGCTCCCTGCGAGGGAAACAGGCCGCGGGGCAAAGCGGGGAACTCCTCTCCTTGCAGGAGGGAACATGGAGGATGCCGACCATTGTACCCGGGGGATTTGCTGAGCACAGGCTGCGGGAAGCGCCCGGCGATGGCGGCGAGTACGAGAACGGGGAATGCCGCCGTTCCTGAGGGGAAGGAGCGATCCCGGCGGGCACCGGGGGCATCCCCGGGGCTGCGCCCAGGCTCGCCCCTCATGGCGCCGCCATCTTGCGCTTCCCCTTCCCCGCCGCTCTCCTTCCCCGCCGCCCTCTATGCAAATCACCCGCCATTCCCGCGAGCCGATTGGCTCATCCCGCCCCATTGCGAAATATGCAAATAAAGACCTGGCGCGCAGCGTGACGATTGGCTGAAATGCCCGCCAGCTCCCCGCGCCACGCCCTCTACCAATGTCGTCACCCGCGACGTGAGCTCTGATTGGCCAAATCGCGAGGAAAGGCGCGCCCACCCTGGAGTTTGGGGGGGGCGCGGGGAAAGCGCATGAAGGTTCGAGAACGCGGGGCCGGCCGGCGCGCAACGCCCCCTTCCGGCGCGCGTCACGCACGGCGCAGACCAATCACTAGCGGGCAAGGAGGCGGGATCCACGCGCTGATTGGTCAGAGCTGTGCGAGGGAGGCGGGGCCTTCTGGAAGGTTCTGAGCGGGTATAAAAGGGTGGCGCGGCGGTCGCGGGGCATTGAGTGAGCCGGAGCCGAGCTGAGAGCTTGCCCAGTGTGTGAACGAGAGACCGGGCCGGACTGCGGGTAACGGGGCTGGGGGGGCACCACGCGGCACGGGAAGGGCGGGGTGGGACCCGGCCGCCTTGGAATGGCGTAGGGCGGGTGTTGGAGGCAGCTTTGGGGTGGCCTGGAAAGGGCGTAGGGTCCTCCCGGGTGATTTTGTGACCTCAGGAACCGTTGTGCTGCGGGGATAGGGAGGGAATAGCGAGTACTGACCTAATTTGGGCCGCTGGGGTGCTGGTTTTCAATCCGGTATTTCCGCATTTATCTCTTAAAAACGATCTGCCGCGGGGGGGGGGGGGAGGAGGGAGCGGGGACTTTGCTTTATTCCCTCCCCCCCCGCCCCCATTAGTTCTTAGACGGGGGAGGGGAGGGCTTGGGGAGACGCAGCGCCCCTCTTGCTCACTGAGGGGCCGCTTGGGGCGGTGCCGGGGCGCAGCGGGTGCTGCAGTGCCCGGGGGTGGAGAACGGCCGCGTGTGGGCTGTGGAGGGGATGGCTCCGAGGGGGGGCGGGTCAGTGTCGCACGGGGCTGCGGCTGTGCTGGCAAACGCGGCCCGCCGGCGGGGACTCCATTTCCCGGCAGCCCCCGGCCACGCCCCGCCGCCGCGGTCACGTTGCGCGGGTGGCGCGGGGCACGCTGGGAGTTGGAGTCTCCCGCCACGTGGTGCGGGGGACGCCAAGCGGCGGAGGCGGGGAGTGCAGCCGGCGTGCGCGGCCTGGGCCACGTGGGATAACGGGGCTGGGATTGCGGGGATCATCCGGAGCTCGGATCCGCTTACAGCCCCTTGCAATGAACACATTCCACTAAAACAGGCCGCTCCCAGCCCCACCAGCTTGCCCTTCAACATTTAAAAAAAAAAAAAAAAAAATTTACCACAATTCTTGTGGTCAACCTTAATAATCTTCACTTCTAACTAAATTTATTCTTGTTTTTCCTTTTTTTTCCAGACAAGATGTCAAAGGGACCAGCAGTCGGGATTGATCTTGGCACCACCTACTCCTGTGTTGGCGTGTTCCAGCATGGGAAGGTGGAGATCATCGCCAATGACCAGGGCAACCGCACCACGCCCAGCTACGTGGCCTTCACAGACACCGAGAGGCTGATCGGTGATGCTGCCAAGAACCAGGTGGCCATGAACCCAACCAACACAGTCTTCGGTGAGCCTGCAGGATTGGCACACTAGTGATTAAAGAGATTTTTCCTGAAAAACAAAATTTCCTGGAAAAACTTCTTTCCGTTTTTTAGTGAATGGTTAAGAGTAAGGTTAAAGTTTTCTCATAGGAGTTACATAGTTAAATTATTTTGAGCCAGAATAAAGTTGTGATACTAAAAGTTAAAATCTATTAGAAGCAGAGAAGATATTTGCCATGTAGTAGGTTTTTTTAGGGTAGTCAGTCTTGAGTAATCTTAACCAGTTGTCTCAGCCTGGTTTATGGCTCAGCATTTGCAGTAATTTAGAGGTAATAGCTCTGGATTTCTTACACATAAATAAAACTTAGTGTTTGCATCTGAGTCACTGTTAAAAATGGTGATTTAGGAATTTTTGCATTTTTAGTAAGAAATTTAGGTTTTTAATAGGAAGGGAGCATTATTAATATATTGAAGTGTGGTTTTCCAGATGCCAAGCGGTTGATTGGGCGCAGATTTGATGACTCTGTGGTGCAGTCTGACATGAAGCACTGGCCCTTCACTGTGGTCAACGATGCTGGCAGACCCAAGGTGCAGGTGGAGTACAAAGGCGAGACCAAGAGCTTCTACCCAGAAGAAATCTCCTCCATGGTTTTAACCAAAATGAAGGAAATCGCAGAGGCATACCTTGGCAAGGTGAGTCTGGGGTTCAGTGGGGTGTGTGAGCAGAGCTGTGTGAGGATGGCAGCCCTGACTGAGCTCTTTGCTCTGTTTGCAGACTGTTACCAACGCTGTCGTCACTGTCCCAGCCTATTTCAACGACTCCCAGCGCCAGGCCACCAAAGATGCTGGAACCATCGCAGGGCTCAACGTGCTGAGAATCATCAACGAGCCCACAGCTGCTGCCATCGCCTATGGGCTGGACAAGAAGGTATGGAGGGGTGATATTTTAGGAAAATCCCTTTTGCTAAGATCTTTTATTCCTGAGAAGCTTGGAGCCCTCAGAAATTAAATTGAACAATAATTAATCTGCTGTTATACGATGCAACAGGTGTATCTTGATTGGTTTCTTGTGGTTGTTTTTAATTATTGGCCAATCATAGTTCAGCTGTCTCAGGCTGTGGTCAGTCACAAGATATTATTATCACTCCTTTCTATTGGTTGCTGATCTTCTGATAAAATTTTCTTTTAGTATAGTTTTAAAATATAATTTTCTTTTAATACAATATATATCATAAAATAATAAATCAGCTTTCTCAAACATGAAGTCAAGAGTCTCATCTCTCATCCTGGGACCCCTGTGAACACCAGCACAGGGTCACTGTGATGAAGGTGTTTCAGTGTAGCAGGAATTGAGGAATTTAGTGTTTTCCAATGTTTTCTGCAGGTCGGTGCTGAAAGGAACGTCCTCATCTTCGACCTGGGCGGCGGCACCTTCGATGTGTCCATCCTGACCATCGAAGATGGCATCTTCGAGGTGAAATCCACAGCAGGGGACACCCACCTGGGCGGGGAGGACTTCGACAACCGCATGGTGAACCACTTCATCGCCGAGTTCAAGCGCAAGCACAAGAAGGACATCAGCGAGAACAAGCGCGCCGTGCGCCGCCTGCGCACCGCCTGCGAGCGCGCCAAGCGCACCCTGTCCTCCTCCACCCAGGCCAGCATCGAGATCGACTCCCTCTACGAGGGCATCGACTTCTACACCTCCATCACCAGGGCTCGCTTCGAGGAGCTCAACGCCGACCTGTTCCGGGGCACGCTGGACCCCGTGGAGAAGGCGCTGAGGGACGCCAAGCTGGACAAGTCGCAGATCCACGACATCGTGCTGGTGGGGGGCTCCACGCGCATCCCCAAGATCCAGAAGCTGCTGCAGGACTTCTTCAACGGCAAAGAGCTCAACAAGAGCATCAACCCTGATGAGGCTGTGGCGTATGGGGCAGGTAATTGATGGCTCAGTCTGCAGCTCTTAGTGCTGTAGGGCCTGGGTTTTCCACCTCCCTCGGACTTGCAATGATGAATCAGATTCCAAAGCCATTCGTAGTTTCCACCAGAGGCCGAAAGGCTTGTGATGGTGCAAGTACCTTCCTTGGATGTCTGAGCGAGCCACGTGCATCAGCACAGCTCGCAGGGGATGTTCTGCAGGGATGTTAACTCTGCCTCTCTCTCTCTCTCTCTCCCCAGCTGTGCAGGCTGCCATCCTGTCTGGAGACAAGTCTGAGAATGTGCAGGACCTGCTGCTGCTGGACGTGACTCCCCTGTCCCTGGGTATTGAGACAGCTGGAGGGGTCATGACAGTCCTGATCAAGCGCAACACCACCATCCCCACCAAGCAGACCCAGACCTTCACAACTTACTCTGACAACCAGCCTGGGGTGCTGATCCAGGTGAGCAGAGCTCTGGGGTAATAACTGGGCACTGCCAGTGCTTTCACTGGTTAACACTTGAAGTAATTTTTAGGCCAGAGGTGTTCAATTCCTGTAATTTGTAAGTTCTTGGTTGCTGTGATGAAAGTGACTCCAAAGCCATTCGTAGTTTCCACCAGAAGTCGAAAGACTGGTGTTGGTCCAAGTTCCTTCCTTGGATGTCTGAGCGACCACATCCCTTCAGGATAATAATTAATTAGATAATGAGTAATTAGCCCATTTTGGCTTTAACGACATAATGTGTTTGTTTTTCTCCTTAGGTGTATGAAGGAGAACGTGCTATGACTAAGGACAACAACTTGCTGGGCAAGTTTGAGCTGACTGGCATTCCCCCTGCTCCCAGAGGGGTCCCTCAGATCGAGGTCACCTTTGACATCGATGCCAATGGCATCCTGAACGTGTCTGCTGTGGACAAGAGCACTGGCAAGGAGAACAAGATCACCATCACAAATGACAAGGGTAAGGATCCACTGTCCTGCAGGTGGGAGAGCACTTAAAAATGGATTTATCAAGCTCTGCCTGCTGTTTTAGTCAGAACTTGGCTGTAATCAGATTTGTATCTCTCTGAGCCTTTTTTTGTGTTATTTAATGATTTATTAAGAGGGCATGTTGTGGGTCTCTTCTGCCCCCCAGATAGAAAGTGTGTAATGTTTGGGAATTTAGAGATGATTCCCTGAAAAGGACAGCCCATACTCATGGCTTGTGTTCTCTGCAGGCCGGCTGAGCAAGGAGGACATTGAGAGGATGGTGCAGGAGGCAGAGAAGTACAAGGCAGAGGATGAGAAGCAGAGGGATAAGGTGTCCTCCAAGAATTCCCTGGAATCCTATGCCTTCAACATGAAAGCCACTGTGGAAGATGAGAAGCTCCAGGGCAAGATCTCTGATGATGACAAGCAGAAAATCCTGGACAAGTGCAACGAAATCATCAACTGGCTGGACAAGAACCAGGTTTGTGAGATCCCATGTTCAGCTCCCAGGGTCTGGCTGAGCCACAGGGGCAGCTGAGGCTGCAGGAGGAGGAGGAGGAGCACTGGTTGCTGTGATGAAAGAGATTCCAAAGCCATTCGTAGTTTCCACCAGAAGTCGAAAGACTGGTGTTGGTCCAAGTTCCTTCCTTGGATGTCTGAGCGACCACAGCTGGGCAGCACAGGGAGTTCCCAATCCCTCCTGTTCCCTGGATTATTGCATTGTCCAGGAGCAATGAGATGCCAAACCAACCAGGAATAATGCCTCTAATACAGGTCTGCCTTGGTGCTGGGGCTCGAGCTGCCCAGATGCAGGATTGGGGGGGGGGGCTCAAACTGCCCAGATACAGAGGATTTGGGGAGAGGGCTTGAGCTGCCCAGGTAGAGGATTTGGGGGGGGCTTGAGCTGCCCAGAATATAGAATTTGGGGGGGCTCAAGCTGCCTTGATAAAGAATTTGAGGGCTTGAGCTGCCCAGGTAGTTGCAGTATGCTATCCAGTTGTTGCTGCCCACGAGCAGAAGCAGCTGAGCTCTCGTTTCCCTTGCAGACGGCCGAGAAGGAGGAGTTTGAGCACCAGCAGAAGGAGCTGGAGAAGGTTTGCAATCCCATCATCACCAAGCTGTACCAGAGCGCCGGAGGGATGCCCGGTGGGATGCCTGGAGGATTCCCTGGGGGTGGAGCTCCTCCCTCCGGGGGAGCCTCCTCTGGCCCCACCATTGAGGAGGTGGACTAAGGACCCTGGGCAATGCATTCCACTAGCAGTTAGTGTTGGAGGAGACCCCCGGCTGGGGGTCACAGTGAAGGACCCAATCCTGTAGGCACATCTGGGTTTATTTTGCCAGATTAATAACTCCATAACTGAGCTGCTGTAAAAAAAAAAAAAAAGAGGAAAAAAATTAAAAAACTGAACAAAACCATTTTTTTTTTCTGGGCATTTTAAATACTTGAAAGTGTGCGCAGGTGGGAGATGAAAACCATTGCACTTTACAGTACTGTAAATGAGTGGGAATGCAATTCATGTCCTAAAGAATAAAAACTATTTAATGGGCATCACACTGTCTCTGCCTTCACTTGCTTGTACCAGCTGACCAGTGGAAATAAAGGGAAAAAAACCCCTAAATACAGAAAATGAATTGGTGCTGAACTAAATGTGATCCGGGTGGGGATTGCAGTGGGGAAGGGGGTTTGGAGCCTGGTGCTGCCTGAGCATTTAGGGCCTGGATGGATTTTTGGGAGGAGAACTTGAACTGGGTTATCTCTGACCTGTGGCAGAAAATTTCACAATTAACTAGGTTGGAAAAGACTCTTTAGATTGAGTCCAGCCTATAAATTGCATCCTGCAAGTAAAAAAGACCAGATTAGTTTTTCTTTTAAGGAATTACTGCTCAAGTATTTCCCTTTGTAGGATGAATCAGATGTGATTTGAGGTGGAGAATTTGCTGGCCTGGGAGGAGGCTTTGGGTCATGTTTTCAGCAATACTTGGCTGATAGGTAATTAAAAACCTATTATTCATAATATGAATGTTGTATGCAAGTAATTTTAAAAATAGTTGCATAATATTTTATTAGAACTCCTCTGCTGCATGTATAAATATTTATATTGCACCAGTGGAGCCATTAATTAATTTGCAACTAAAATCAGAAAATTCCTAGAGCAATACCACTTGGAAAGAATTTAGGAGAGATGATCCAGTCCAGGGCTGAAAAATATTTGGATTAGAGACCTTCTCCAATGCCTGATGTGGGGCATGGCAGTGATTCCCCTGGAGCCATTCCTGAGTCCTGCCCCAGGATCCTGACAGAGAGGGCAAACCCTGATCCCTCCCGTTCCAAGTGTTCACCTTCATTTCTGGGTTTTTCCAGAGCTGGGTGTGACCTGAGCACCCTGAAAGATGCTTGGGGAAACCAAAAAGTCAAAGCATTCATGGAATTCTTTCCCTGCTTCCTTTCCCAGGCAGGGTTCAGCCATTCCTAGGAGACCTGGGCTCCAGAATATTCCATGAGCCCCCACCCTGACTGGGGCATCCCTGGGCTGATTTGGGGTCAAAACCAGCCCTGAGTGCTCATCCCTGTTCTATCCCAAACACCTCTGGAGAAACCCACCTGTCCCAGCCCTGCCCTGGTGACTTTGGCCCGGGACAGACTGCCAGGGCTGTCCTGGTGTCCCCACACTGCCCTGCCAGCTGGGAGAACCCCCTAAAAATAACCAGGGAATAACAAAAAATTAATTAATCCCATTAAACAGGGAGGGAAATGAGAAGGATTTAAATAAATTTTAGTTTGGGGACCCTGCTGGCACTGCTGGTGCTGGGCCACCAGATAGCAGCACCTGCCCACGGAATCACACAGGTCCCTGGTTTTGGGACATCACTTTTTTGGGTCCCTTTTTTTTAAGTTGCCCCTCTGGGTTTGAGTTACATCACCCTAAATTATTTATGGTGTTAATTAATCCAGAGCAGCACCTCCCATTAATTGTGTGCATGGTTTTTGTTGCCTTGAGGGCCACAAAATGGAAATGGGGTTTGGAAAGGGCTGGTTTGGGGTATTTTGTGGTTTAGGGTATTTTGTGTTTGGGGTATTTTGTGGGTTAAAGGAGTTCCTGGGGGCTGTCAGAGCTCTGGTTCAGACCCACAGCCTGGTGGGGCTCAGGGAGGAGGGCTCAGGTGTAAATCCTACAAGCACAGCACAGGACTGGGACACGTGGGGCTCAGAGGGGACAGCAGGAGCTGCTGCAGGGCCCTGCAGCCACAGCAGCACCTGAACAAAGGAGTGAAAACAATATGGAATTTATGGGATTTTTGCATCGATCACAACAAGGAAACACCTAATAAAAAAAGAATAAAATAAAAACCCTCCAGGAAAGGTGAGAGCTGGGTGTAAGGAAAGGCATGGACTGAAATTGTGGTGGGAGATTTTCATTTTAGGAGGGATTTAAAGGCAGACTGCAGCTGAGGCAGGGGTGCCCGAGCCTTTCCTGTCCCTGGTTTTGCATCCCCCGAGGGACTCGGGGCTGTTTTGCTCAGCTGCAATAGCAGCCGGTGCTCCAGGAGCAGCGGGTGTGAGCCAGGGCAGCAGCAGCACAGAATCAGGGCTGGCTCTCGGGGTCTCTGCTGCTCACAGTGACCCTGAGAAAAGTTCCAAAGTCTCTTTTCCCATCCCAGCAGCTGAAGGAGTCAGGGCTCTTCATTTCTCGGTCTCAAGGTTGTTTATTGTTTCTTATCTATAAAATTCTTTCTCCTGCCCTGCCAAGGTCCATTCAGCAGGTCAGTCAGAGGCACTCTGGTGTTTTTATATACTAAAAACTACGTGTGCATTATTTACCATAACTTCCCAATACCCATCACCTGTGTCAGACAGTGAGCTCCTACTCTAAACTAACCCAAAAGTGCCACCAGCACAGCAGAAGATGGAGGCCAAGAAGAAGGAGAAAGGATTCCTCCATCTTGCCCCCTGAACCCCCATTCTAAATCCCCAAAATTCTACTTTTTCACCCTCTGATAAATTTACAATCATTCTACTTAATTTGCTGTGCCTTGCAGATTTCATCTAGGGTTGGTAACTTGCTCCACAAGTCATAACCACAACCACATTTTGCATTCTGGGCTCTGTGCCAGGGTCTCTGAGACCCCTGGCAGGGGTCCTGGCTGCTCAGGACAGCCAGAGGGATGTCCTGGGTGCTGACACCTGGGGGGCCTCAGGTGGGGCTGGGGTCTCAGCCATGGCACAGGATGGGCTGGCTGTGAGCCACAGCAGGAAATAAGTGAAATAAAGCATTTTTCTGGACACATCCATGTTTCATGTATTTTGGGGGATTATTCAGCATTTAAAAGCAGCAACAGGGCTCCTAATCCTGGCACCTGGGGGGGCAAGGTGTGGGTTTATTCCTAATCCTGTACCTAACAAAGTGTGGGTTTATTACTAATCCTGTACCTAACAAAGTCTGGGTTTATTCCTAATCCTGTACCTAACAAGGTGTGGGTTTATTCCTAATCCTGGTACCTAACAAAGTCTGGGTTTATTCCTAATCCTGTGCCTAACAAAGTCTGGGTTTATTCCTAATCCTGTGCCTAACAAAGTCTGGGTTTATTCCTAATCCTGTGCCTAACAAAGTGTGGGTTTATTCCTAATCCTGTACCTAACAAAGTGTGGGTTTGTTCCTAATACTGTACCTAACAAAGTGTGGGTTTGTTCCTAATACTGTACCTAACAAGGAATGGGTTTATTCCTAATCCTGGTACCTGGGGCAAGGTGTGGGTTTTACCTAAACCTGGTACCTACCAAGGAATGAGTTTATTCCTAATCCTGGTACCTAACAAGGTGTGTGTTCCTGCACCTAACAAGGAATGAGTTTATTCCTAATCCTGTACCTAACAAGGCCTGGGTTTATTTCTAATCCTGTACCTAACAAGGTGTGGGTTCCTGTACCTAACAAGGAATGAGTTTATTCCTAATTCTGCACCTAACATGGAATGAGTTTATTTCTAATCCTGGTACCTAACAAGGAATGGGTTTATTCATAATCCTGGAACCTGGGGCATGGTGTGGGTTTATTCCTAATCCTGGTACCTAACAAGGTGTGTGTTCCTGTACCTAACAAGGCCTGGGTTTATTCCTAATCCTGGTACCTAACAAAGTGTGGGTTCCTGTACCTAACAAGGAATGGGTTTATTCCTAATCCTGTACCTAACAAGGTGTGGGTTTATTCCTAATCCTGTACCTAACAAGGTGTGGGTTTATTCCTAATCCTGTACCTAACAAAGTCTGGGTTTATTCCTAATCCTGTACCTAACAAACACTGGGTTTTACCTAATCCTGTACCTAACAAGGAATGGGTTTATTCCTAATCCTGGTACCTGGGGCAAGGTGTGGGTTTATTCCTAATCCTGTACCTAACAAAGTCTGGGTTTATTCCTAATCCTGTGCTTTAACAAGGTGTGGGTTTATTCCTAATCCTGTGCTTTAACAGGGTGTAGGTTTATTCCTAATCCTGTACCTAACAAAGTCTGGGTATATTCCTAATTCTGTACCTAACAAGGTGTGGGTTTATTCCTAATCCTGGTATCTGGGGCAAGGTGTGGGTTTTACTTAATCCTGGTACCTGACAAGGAATGGGTTTATTCCTAATCCTGTACCTAACAAGGAATGGGTTTATTCCTAATCCTGTACCTAACAAGGAATGGGTTTATTCCTAATCCTGTACCTAACAAGGTGTGGGTTTATTCCTAATCCTGTACCTAACAAGGTGTGGGTTTATTCCTAATCCTGTACCTAACAAAGTGTGGGTTTATTCCTAATCCTGTACCTAACAAGGTGTGGGTTTATTCCCAATCCTGTACCGAACAAGGAATGGGTTTATTCCTAATCCTGTACCTAACAAGGATTGGGTTTATTCCTAATCCTGTACCTAACAAGGTGTGGGGTTTACCTAATCCTGCACCTAACAAGGAATGAGTTTATTCCTAATCCTGCACCTAACAAGGAATGAGTTTATTCCTAACCCTCTACCTAACAAGGCCTGGGTTAACCACCCCGCTCCTTTCCCAGCACACACAGGCACTCAGCACCCTCCTCCTCCTCCTCCTGCTCTTCCTCCCCTCTCCCTCACCCCCTCCCCGCTGATTTCCCACCAGCGCCTGCCTCTCTTCCCGGGAGTGATTTCCCCCGGGCAGCAGGGCTGATTTCACTCATCCAACCTCCCTGCACTCCTCCCACCTGCGATGTTTGCCCGGCCCCGCCGAGCACACCGAGTGTTAACGTGTCACGGGCTGCCTGCAGACAGCATTAGGCTGTAATTTGAAAGTGAGTGAAGTGATAATGCCACGCTCCCCGCTTTTGTGAGCCTGCATTAATGCAGCTCTGCCAGCACCAGGCATCGACTCCCACTAATAGAGCGAGGGAGGGTGGCAAAATTGGGGCTGATGCAGGAAATAAAGGGTATTGACCAGCCCACTGCAGCGCCACAGCGGCCTTTAATCTATTACTGGCCTCGATGGGGGGGTTTTAATGCAGCTTTAGTGTCAATCACATTTGCAGTCCCCACTCTGCCTGCTGGGAGCTGGGGTCAGGCTGTGCCTCAGAGCTCATGGGTATCGATCGTGGCCAGGCTCAGGGCTCTGGGTTATAATTATTTCATTAAACCATTTAATGGTTATCAAATATGAACCCCCTCTCCCGTTCCATTTAGGAATTATTGCAATTGTTAATCCATGTCGAGTTTATTTGAGTGAAATTGGTTGATGCTCCCAAGGGCTCGCTGTGCCCCTCCCTGTGGATTGATCCCCTCTGCCGTGGCTCCCCCTGGGATTTGGGGTTGGATCCTGCATTAAAGATCATCCCAAATAAGAACCCGACACCCTCAGAGCAGTGTGGGTGTGTCACTGGGTGAGAAATTGAGGGTTTGGGGTTTTTAGTGTGCTGTGGATGGCAGCAAGGTGGAGGGCACAGGGTTTGTCCTGGGTTTCCTCTTCATGCTGCTTCTTCCTCCTTCTTGGGTGGCATTTTGTAATTGGGCAGAAAAGTCCCCATTGGGGGATCAGTTATTGGGTTAAAAGGGGAAATAATCTGGGTGTCAGCTCTTAATTGCATAGTTTAGTCTTAAAAGCCCTTGGAAGAAGAGGTTGTTGGCCATTCTGTGCCTCAGAGCTGATTTTTGGTGGAGTCACAGTGGAGGAGATGCTCGAGCTCTTTCCTTACACCTGGGGGAGCAGATTGGAGCCAGGGCAGGCTCAGGCTGGATTTTGGGGAAGGTTCTACCCCAGAGGGTGCTGGCACTGCCCAGGGAATGGGCAGAGCCCCGAGGCTGCCAGAGCTCCAGGGATTCCTGGATTTTGTGGGGTTGTTCTGGGGTCTGTGCATGGCCAGGGGCTGGACTCAACCCTTGTGGGTCCCTCCCAGTTTAGGATATTCCCTGACTCTTTTGGAACATATTCCGTGCCTCAGTTTCCCATGGAGTTGCACTTTCTTCACTCTTTTGGGGTTTGGGGATGAGAAGGGCAAATTATGACCAAAATCTTCCTCTTTTCCAGACAGGCTGTTCTTGCCTGTAAAGGGAGGAAATTCCCCTTCCAGAGTGTTCCTGAATCCTTTCTGAAAGCACAAACATTTCTGTTCCCTTAGAACCAGAGCATGGCTGCGTCCCAGCTGCTCCCAAAAGTCTGGGGCAGCTCTCAGAGCCCAGGCTGCTGCTGCAGGAGCTTTTCCCCCTTCCCAAGGTGTTTTATTCTCCACTGAGCACCTCGAACTGGCACAGCCCAGGGGAGTTTGGGGGCTCCTCTCGGTTCCTCACCCTCCAGAAGTGCAAGAGTTGCTCCTGGCACCATTTTCATGGGATTTGGGCTTGGTTTTTAATGTTAAAGTGAACTGAGAGTTCCTCTTCATCTCACTTTTCCTCCTCATTAAGTCAGGGTTTAATTCCTGGAACTGGAAAATCCCAGAGGAGCTGTGGGACTCTCATCAGCTGCCCCAGGGCACCCTCCTGCCCTCTGTCCCAGCCCAAATCACACAGATGGATAAAAACTGGGTGAGCCTTTGGAATGCATTTGTGTTCCAGATCCAGGAGTGCAAGAGTTTCTCCTGGCACAATTTTTGTGGGATTTGGGCTTGACTTTAATGTTAAAGTGAACTGTGAGTTCCTCTCCACCTCACTTTTCCTCCTCATGAATGGCACATCAGGTCAGGGTTTAATTCCTGGAACTGGAAAATCCCAGAGGAGCTGTGGCACTCTCATCAGCTGCCCCAGGGCACCCTCCTGCCCTTTCTCCCAGCCCAAATCACAGAGATGGATAAAAACTGGGTGAGCCTTTGGAATGCATTTGTGTTCCAGATCCAGAAGTGCAAGAGTTGCTCCTGGCACAATTTTTGTGGGATTTGGATTTGGTTTTTTTTCCCTTAAAGTGAACTGTGAGTTCCTGTCCACCTCACTTTTCTTCCCCATCAGGTCAGGCTTTAATTCCTGGAACTGGAAAATCCCAGAGGAGCTGTGGGACCCTCATCAGCTGCCCCAGGGCACCCTCCTGCCCTCTGTCCCAGCCCAAAGCACAGAGATGGATAAAAACTGGACAAGCCCAGGTGTGGGGAGCCTTTGGAATGCATTTGTATTCCAGATCCAGAAGTGCAAGAGTTGCTCCTGGCACAATTTTTGTGGGATTTGGGCTTGACTTTTAAAGTGAACTGTGAGTTCCTGTCCACCTCACTTTTCTTCCTCATCAGGTCAGGGTTTAATTCCTGGAACTGGAAAATCCCAGAGGAGCTGTGGGACCCTCATCAGCTGCCCCAGGGCACCCTCCTGCCCTTTCTCCCAGCCCAAATCACACAGATGGATAAAAACTGGACAAGCCCAGGTGTGGGGAGCCTTTGGAATGCATTTGTATTCCAGATCCATTGGAGCCTGTATTCCTTGGCACCTTTCCATTAAAGCCCTGGATGCTCTGGAAGAAGCTGTATCTTAATTTGAACAAAGTGATTCCGGTTTCTGTGGGCAGGCAGTGCAGTTCCTGCAGAGTCCTTTATCAGTATTCTGTGCTGCCTCCTGGCAGCTGCTCATTTGCTGTTGCCTCAACCTGTGCTGACCTCATTTTCTCTCACAGAGCAGTGAAGGATTTGGTAAAAATTAGTTATATTAGTGGCTCCCGATCCAGCCAGTTTATTTGTGATATGACAAATATTTCAGCCATTAGGATCTTTCCATCTCTTAGCAGCTTAAATGCACTCACTTATATTCCAAATCACTGCTTAATTTAAAAGCCTATTTGTGCAGATTGGCTCAGGCAGGGAAAAAACCTGCGGAACGCTCACCCCTCCAAGGAGGGCTGGGCGACTGGATCCCCACTCCATAACTCCACAGAGCCTCTAATCACCGTGAGCACGCCAGGAGCACAGCAAGTCCATGGAGGGAGGAATGGTGGGAGCACAGCAATTCCATGGAGGGAGGAATGGTGGGAGCACAGCAATTCCATGGAGGGAGGAACGGTGGGAGCACAGCAATTCCATGGAGGGAGGGTGGGAATGCAGCAATTCCATGGAGGGAGGAATGGTGGGAGCACAGCAATTCCATCGAGGGAGGGTGGGAACACCACAGCAATTCCATGGAGGAATGGTGGGAGCACAGCAATTCCATCGAGGGAGGGTGGGAACACCACAGCAATTCCATGGAGGAACAATGGGAGCACAGCAATTCCATGCAGGGAGGGTGGCAGGAGCTGGGGCTGCAGGCCATGGAGGGATGCTGCTGCCTCTGCCTCAGTTTCCCCTCCTGACGCCTTGGGAAGGAGGCTGGGCAGAGTAAAAGAATAAAACTGATATTTATTAAAAGACCTCTGTGGAAACCCAGGGCACACAGGGAATATTTCTGTGTCTGCTCTGGGGTGCCCTGACCCCCAGGGCAGCTCTGACTCTGACCCTCACTCATGGAGAAAGTTTCCCAGATTTCAAGATAGACTGGAACCCACAAAAGTGTGAAATAGATTGTAGAGAGCAGTGTGGGTGTGTCACTGGGTGAGAAATTGAGGGTTTGGGGTTTTTAGTGTGCTGTGGATGGCAGCAAGATGGAGGGCACAGGGTTTGTCCTGGGTTTCCTCTTCATGCTGCTTCTTCCTCCTTCTCCATGGGTTTGGGTGGCATTTTGTGATTGGGCAGGAAAGTCCCCATTGGGGGATCAGTTATTGGGGTAAAAGGGGAAATAATCTGGGTGTCAGCTCTCAATTGGATAGTTTGGTCTTAAAAGCCCTTGGCACAAGAGATTGTTGGCCATTCTGTGCCTTCTGCTGAAAAGCTGCAGAGCTCACAGCAGTGAGACTGTTTTAGTGATAAGAAATAATAAACACCTGAGTGTGAGCATGAACTGCTGCCTCAAGTGCCTCAGTCCAGACCCAGAGGAACCAACTGGGACCTCCACAGACCTCCATGGATGCACCTTGGGCAGCACCAGAGCCCAGACAGGGCTGCACCCAAGATGAACCAAAATAGTCCCAAATGAACCCAAGGTGAACCAAAATAGTCCCAAAATGAACCCAAGGTGAACCAAAATGGTCCCAAAATGAACCCAAGATGAACCAAAATGGTCTCAAAATGAGCCCAAGATGAACCAAAATGGTCCCAAAATGAACCAAAATGAACCAAAATGGTCCCAAAATGAACCCAAGATGACCCAAATGTTCCCAAAATGCCCGGCCGGGCACGGGGTCTCTCCCTGGGATCAGCTCTGCTCCATTTGCACCTTGCAGTTCATTGTCCCATCCCAGCTTTAGCCCCTGCAGTCCCACCCTGCTTGTTTTTCTCTCTCCAGCCCACGGGGTTTGTGCTCCTGGGCTGAGATTTGGCTCATTTGTCCTTGGTGCCCAGCTGGAGCAGGAATTGTTTTAGAATTTCTGCTTGTGTCAGAATGTTTGAACTCATATTTAAACACAAAATAACTCTCAATTTTTACAGTAGGTCGTGGCAGAGGATTCTGACTAAATAAATTATCCTTGATAAATTCTCCTGCACCTTTCACGATTAGGGAGTGATGGAGACACGTTTGACTGCAAGGAAAAGCTTCACAAACCAGAGCAAACTGTAATTCTTGCTCAGCCTCAACTTGCAAGGCTCTGGGAGTTCAGATGCTGATGGAAGTGGATCGATTTTCCCCTATATTGAAAGCTTCCAAAAAAAAAATAAAATAAATAAAACCCAAACCCTCCTCAACATAAAAAAAAACCCCAACCCACCTCCCGGGCTGCAAGTCCCATGGTTCCAATTAAAATCACCTGTTAACTTGAAAAGGTCTCTTTTTAAAAAGGGTTTAAAAGATTTTCATTTAATTGATTCCATGTAAAATGCCCTTTACAATTACCACTACAAACTACTCGTTTCCCACTGAGTAAGACCCAATTTGAGATGTTTATCAAGACTTTGCACTCCTTCCACTCTCCATACCGAGTTCTTAAATTCCTTATTGACAGCTTGCATCTGCCAGCCAGGGATATTTTTAGTTTGGTGGCCAGAAAGCTTTTAAAAGGTTCTAATGGTTTGATTTTGCTGTCTCGGCAGCCTGGAGAAAGAAATCGGCCCTGAATGGGCTCGGCAGCGGGGGCAGAGCTGGGTGCTCTCAGTGCAGGGCAGGAAATTTCACAAATTTCTCATATTTCTATCAAGATTCAGTGCAAAAATCACCCTCCCCTCGGATTTCTGGAGATTTTAGCTCCTACTGTGAACTTTTCACAATTAATAAAATTGTGGCGCTGATTGGGTCCTCCTCAGTCTCGGACTTTGGGGTTTGTTTGGAGCTTTGGGGCTGATCCCTGGGGGGGCTTCCCAACCCAGAATATTCCATGAAAATGTCATCAAAATAATAATAATAATAATAATAATAATAATAATAATAATAATAATAATAATAATAATAATAATAATAATAATAATAATAAGAAGAAGAAGAAGAAGAAGAAGAAGAAGAAGAAGAAGGAGAAGAAGAAGAAGAAGGAGAAGAAGAAGAAATAATTAAAATATAATATAATAGAATAGAATAGAAAATAATTATAATATAATATAACATCATGTAATATCATGTAATATTATATAACATTATATAATATATAACAACAACAACAACAATAATAATAACAATAATAATAATAATAACAATAATAATAAACACCTGGGAAAAAAACTGGGAAAAACTGGGGGAAAACTGGGAAAAATGGGGGGAAATTGGGAAAAAACTGGGAAATACTGGGGGAAAAAATGGAAAAAATGGGAAAAAACTGGGAAAAAACTGGGAAAAATTGGGGAAAAAATGGGGAAAAAACCTGGGAAAAAACCTGGGAAAAACTGGGGGAAAACTGGGAAAGAAGTGGAAAAAATGGGGGGAAATTGGGAAAAAACTGGGAAATACTGGGGAAAAAATGGGAAAAATGGGAAAAAACTGGGAAATACTGGGAAAAATTAGAAAACTGGGGAAAAACTGGGGGGAATTCGGGGGAATCTGGGGGGAAAATGGGAAAAACAGGGAAAAATTAGGAGAAAACTAGGAAAAAAATGGGAAAAAACCTGCGGAAAAACTGGGGGAAATTGGGGAAAACTGTGGAAGAACTGGGAAAAAAATTGGTGAAATTGTGAAAAATTGGGGGGAAATGGAAAAATTGAGAAAAACTGTGGAAAAACTGGAGGGAAACTGGGGAAAAAGTGGGAAGATTGGGAAAAAACAGGGAAATACTGGGGAAAACCTGGGAAAAATTGGGAAAAACATGAGAAAAACTGGGAGAAACTGGGGGAAATCTGGGGGAAAAAAGGGGAAAAAATAGGAAAAAACTGGGAAAAATGGGGAAAAAACCTGGGGAAAAAATGGGAAAAATTGGAAAAACTGGGAAAAATTGGGAAATAACTGTTAAAAATGGGGATTTGTGAGTCCTTCAGGCACCCAAAGGAAAGAGATTTCTCTCCCTGGCAGTCAGTGTGGGTGGAATTGAGGAAATATCAGCCCAGGAGAGATTTTTCTTTTTCCCTTGTGAACCCATTTGTGTCTCCATTAAAGAGAAGGAAAATGCTTCCCCTCAGCCCCTACACCCTGAGCATCCTCCCTAAAAAATAAAAATAAAAATGGAAATAAAAATGGAAATAAAAATAAAAATAAATAAAAATAAACCCCAACCCTCCTAAACCAGGGACTGGCATCTCCTGCCCTTTGCTCTGCCTGCATCTCAATCTTTTCCCAACATTATTTTTGTAAAAAAATCCATTTTTGGCTTTTTTTGTGGCTCTCTCAGCAGCAATTCCACGATTTCTGATGAATAAAACTCATTTTAAATATGTTTAAACCCAGCCCAGCTCTCTGACCTGGGCTTGCTGCTGCTAAAAACCCCTCCTAAATTTCCAAAAACCCTCCTAAATTTCCAAACCCCTCCTAAATTAATTTCCAAAACCCCTCCTAAATTTCCAAAACCCCTCCTAAATTTCCAAACCCCTCCTAAATGACCCCAATTCCACTTTTTGATAAACCCAGAGTTTATTTCCACACTTTAAATTCAATTTTTACCCAGACCAAGAGAGGAAACCTCGCAGCCCCTGACTAATTTCCAACCACAAAACATTTTAAAGTGTCCAGCACCAAGGTGATAAATATGGCCCTAATTATGGGGTTATTGTAGGAGCTTAATTAGGAGAGCTTAATTAGCTTCTTTATGGCCAATTTTCATTGAGCAGTGTGCAAAAATCAAAAGGAAAATATTTTTATTTAAAGAGCATTCCCAGCACAGGGCTGCTGGAAGGGATTTAATTATTCATTGGTGACTCCAAGGTGGAGAAATCACTTTTTTTGTGCCAGGAGGGGGAAAAAAATGAGGCTGTGAGCCCCAAAAATGAAAACCCAGCAGCTTTAGATGGAATTTTGGTGTCAATCCATGAAAAATTTTGGGATTATTCTCCTTCACTTTGCTGAGGTTTCAATTGTAAACTTTAATTTGCAAAATTTGCTTTTTTTTTGAGGGGGTGAAGGGCTGCTGGGCACTGCCAAGGGGAGCCTGGGATCCCCAAGCACCCCAAATTTCCTGAGTTTTGCTCCCAGGCACCCCAAAATTCCTCTTTTTTGGTCCCAAAGCACCCAAATTTCCCATTTTTTACTCCCCAAGCACCCCAAATTTCCTGAGTTTTGCTCCCAGGTACGCCAAAATTCCTCTTTTTTTGTCTCCAAACACCCAAATTTCCTGGGTTTAGGTACCCAGGCACTCCAAATTTCCTCATTTTTGTCCCCAAGCACCCCAAATTTCCTGGTTTTAGGTCTCCAAGCACCCCAATTTTCCTGGGTTTGGGTCCTCAAACTCCCCAAATTTTCTCTTTTTTTGTCCCCAAGCACACTGAATTTCCTGTTTTAAGGTCGTCAAGCACCCCAAATTTCCTGGGTTTTGGTCCCAAAGCACCCAAATTTCCCATTTTTTAGTCCCCAAGCACCCCAAATTTCCTGAGTTTTGCTCCCAGGTACGCCAAAATTCCTCTTTTTTTGTCTCCAAACACCCAAATTTCCTGGGTTTAGCTACCCAGGCACTCTAAATTTTCTGGTTTTAGGTCCTAAAGCACCCAAATTTCCTAATTTTTAGTCCCCAAGAACCGCAAATTTCCTGATTTTTGGTCCTCAAGCACCCTAAATTTCCTCTTTTTTGTCCCCAAGCACCCCAAATTTCCTGGTTTTGGGTCCCACATACCCAAATTTTCTGGTTTTAGGTCTCCAAGCACCCCAATATTCCTGGGTTTGGGTCCCCAAGCACGCCAAATTTCCCATTTTCTGCTCCTCAATCACAAAAATTCCTCTTTTTTTCTCTCCAAACACCCCAAATTTCCTGGGTCTTGTCCCCAGGCACTCCAAATTTCCCAGTTTTAGGTCCTCAAGCACCCAAATTTCCTGTTTTTTGGTCCCCAGGCACCCAAATTTCTTCTTTTTTAGTTCCCTAGCACCCCAAATTTCCTGGGTTTTGTCTCCAAGCACCCCAAATTTCCTGGGTTTTGCTCCCAAAACACCCAAATTTCCCATTTTTTAGTCCTCAAGCACCCCAAATTTCCTGGGTTTGGTCCCAGATTTCCCAGTTTTGGTCCCAAATTTCCCAGTTTTGGTCCCAAATTTCCTGGGTTTGATCCCAAATTTCCGGGTTTTGGTCCCAAATTTCCCGGTTTTGGTCCCAAATTTCCCAGTTTTTGTCCCAAATTTCCTGGGTTTTGATCCCAAATTTCCCAGTTTTTGTCCCAAATTTCCTGGATTTGTCCCAAATTTCCCGGGTTTTGTCCCAAATTTCCTGGGTTTTGTCCCAAATTTCCTGCTTTTTGCCCCAAATTTCCTGGTTTTTGCCCCAAATTTCCTGCTTTTCGCTCCCTCCAGCTGCTCAGGGGCCGTTTCAGGAACACCTGAGGGGGTTTAAACCCCGAGCTTGGAGCTGAGCTCTGCTCCTCCCTCCCAAGGAAAAAGGGAAGAATTTGGGACTTTGAGGGGCAGGTTCAGGTGTGGCACTGCCAGGGAGAGGAGCAGTTTTTAATTCAGGTGCCCAGGGTCTGATTAAATCTTTTTGCTGTTGAAATTTGAAATATTTGTGCTGTCAGAGCCTCCTTGAAGCTGCCAGGGGCTGATGGAGGCTGGAAAACTCCTTGTGCATCCCACGGGATCTCCATCCTCTGGCTGAGGGGAAAAAAACCTCAAAAAATTCTCATTTTCCTTAAAGTTAAACAAAATTACCAATCCCTGATCCTTGCTGGAGTGGTGGCAGCAGGACATGAGCCATCTTTAACATCTCAGGGGCTTTTTGGGGTTTTTTTGGGGGTTTTTTGGGTTTTTTTGGGTTTTTTGTGCTGCACATCCCCCTGGATTTGGCTGCTCATTTCCTAGCCCTGAAATCCTTCCCTCTTCCCGAGCTGAGCAGATGAGCCTCCAAGATTTTCCTCTTTCTTGTGCATTTAGGGGTGAAAAATCCGCAGCCAGGATTCAATTAGCGTCATATCTGCGCCTGCACCCACATTCGGGCCTGACAAAAGCAGCATCTGCTTCATTAGGAGTTGCTTAATTAATCCTGACATGGGCAGTTATTATATGGTAACAATGTCCTCTGGGTGAGCACTCACAGGGGAAGGGATGGGGCAGCCATCAAAAGATGATTTTCTTCTTTTTCTTGTCTTTTTTCTTCTTTTTCTTTTCTCCTTTCGGCATGAAAAGCCGGGGCTGACCTCGTGCCCCGCCTCACTCACAGAGGGGTCGCTGATTTCTGACTTGGGTGGGGCCAATTCGCCTCTGGGAGTTTGGGGTTATTGGTAAATTTATAGAAATTTTAATTTTTTTTCATCAGAAAATGCGTGGAAGGCTCCAAATAGCGTGGGATGGACTCGTGTGGTACATGGAAATTAAAGTTGCCTTAAGTGCTTTTTCTTTTCTTTCTTTCTTTCTTTCTTTCTTTCTTTCTTTCTTCCTTCCTTCCTTCCTTCCTTCCTTCCTTCCTTCCTTCCTTCCTTCCTTCCTTCCTTCCTTCCTTCCTTCCTTCCTTCCTTCCTTCCTTCCTTCCTTCCTTCCTTCCTTCCTTCCTTCCTTCCTTCCTTCCTTCCTTCCTTCCTTCCTTCCTTCCTTCCTTCCTTCCTTCCTTCCTTCCTTCCTTCCTTCCTTCCTTCCTTCCTTCCTTCCTTCCTTCCTTCCTTCCTTCCTTCCTTCCTTCCTTCCTTCCTTCCTTCCTTCCTTCCTTCCTTCCTTCCTTCCTTCCTTCCTTCCTTCCTTCCTTCCTTCCTTCCTTCCTTCCTTCCTTCCTTCCTTCCTTCCTTCCTTCCTTCCTTCCTTCCTTCCTTCCTTCCTTCCTTCCTTCCTTCCTTCCTTCCTTCCTTCCTTCCTTCCTTCCTTCCTTCCTTCCTTCCTTCCTTCCTTCCTTCCTTCCTTCCTTCCTTCCTTCCTTCCTTCCTTCCTTCCTTCCTTCCTTCCTTCCTTCCTTCCTTCCTTCCTTCCTTCCTTCCTTCCTTCCTTCCTTCCTTCCTTCCTTCCTTCCTTCCTTCCTTCCTCCCTCCCTCCCTCCCTCCCTCCCTCCCTCCCTCCCTCCCTCCCTCCCTCCCTCCCTCCCTCCCTCCCTCCCTCCCTCCCTCCCTCCCTCCCTCCCTCCCTCCCTCCCTCCCTCCCTCCCTCCCTCCCTCCCTTCCCCTTTCCATCCATAATTCACACAGATATTTTTAGTTTTGGTTCACACCCAATGCACTGAAGCCCAGATTTACCAAAACACCCAAATCTGAACCCATTAATCAGAATTAACCCGTGCAGAGTCCTTTGCTCCCCTGACCAACCCAGAAACCCCCACGAATCCCAGAATTTGTGAAATTCCCTTTTCCAACACCCACGAATCCCAGAATTTGGGAAATTCCCATTTCCAACCCACAAGCCCCCATGAATTTGTGAAATTCCCTTTTCCAAGCCCCATGAAACCCAGAATTTGTGAAATTCCTTTTTCCAACCCACAAACCCCCATGAATTTGTGAAATTCCCTTTTCCAACCCAGAAACCCCCATGAATTTGTGAAATTCCCTTTTCCAGCCCACAAACCCCGATGAATTTGTGAAATTCCCTTTTCCAACTCACAAACCCCCATGAATTTGTGAAATTCCCTTTTCCAACCCCCATGAATCCCAGAATTTTGTGAAATTCCCTTTTCCAACCCACAAACCCCCATGAAACCCAGAATTTATGAAATTCCCTTTTCCAGCCCAGAAACCCCCATGAATTTGTGAAATTCCCTTTTCCAAGCCCCATGAAACCCAGAATTTGTGAAATTCCTTTTTCCAACCCAAAAACCCCCACGAATCTCAGCATTTATGAAATTCCCTCCCATCCCAGCAGCTCCAAGCGCCCCGGATTTGCTCGGAGGAACTTCCTAGGGATCATTAACCAAACTTTTGGCCCTAATTGGGAGAAAATCCGGGCTGTAGCTGCAGGCTTGGGGCATTAATGGATGGCAGAGGGAGCAGCAGGGAAGGATCCAGGCTTCCTGTCCTTTTAGGATTGGATGGCAACGAGCTCCCAACTAAATTAGAGAAGATGGCTTTCCATAATTTCTCCAAACAATCACTTAATGGGAGAGGTATAATTCCACGAAATAGGTGAATGGAGTACTGATCCATTTTATGGAACCATCAATAAACGAAACCTTGCCTGCTTTTAAGATTAAACTGAGGGGAAAAAGAGAAAAAAAAGCCCACCCCCCAAAAAAAAAAAAAAAAAGAAAAAAGCCTCCAGGCAGTGAAGGGAGAAAAAAGAGTATTTATCTTTACACAGAAAATTTGTGTGCTAGTAAAGTGCAGGCAGTGACAGGAATTTCAATTATTTAATCAAAAAGAAAATGAAAGTGGCTTTAAGTGTTGTGATTTGAGCCAGTGAAATCTAATGTGGGCTCACATTGAATATGAGGAAAATGGGAAGAAAATTAAAGCTGCTCCTACTTAAATCATGTGGTTACAAATGGTAAATTAGTTTCTCGATGTTTTCATTTATTAGTTTCTCGATGTTTTCATTTAAGTGTTTAAGTGGAAGGTTTTATTCTTAATGTAGTGTTGTGACACAGAATAAAAACCTTATCTGCCTCGGTGGCTTTTTTTTTTTTCCTTTTTTCCTTCCCCCCCTCGGTGCTGCTGCCTTAGAAGGCGAAAGGGGAAAAAGCTGCAGCGGTGTTGGGCTGCTTTTGTGAAAATTGGGAGGCAATGTGCTTTCAGCAGGCTCATTAAGGTAATAGATGAATAATGTCTATTAAAAATGCACTAGGCTAAATGAATTTAATGTGTGTTGGGAGTGAAATTGCGCTTGTTGGAGGATGCGAGCTGGAGGATTCTCCTTTTTTTTTTTGAGGTTGTTGGAGTTGTTTGGGGCTGTGAGGGTTGGTCCTCTGTCAGAAGTGCACGCACAGGGCTTTTACTGGGGAGTGGGAGAGAAAGCTCCTGAAATCCTGAAATCCCTCGATATTCTGGGGGTATTTCCTATGATTCCCATGTTTCTAATGGCCCTTCCCCTGTAAGTTTAGTTTTCCACATTATTTTCCAATTACCATTGGCAAACTCTTCTGCCAAGGCCAAGGCTGGATCACTCCAAACTCAAAAGAAAACAAAATTTGGGCAGAAACCCCTTTATTTTCATTTTTTTAGCATTGTTAACATGGTGATTTCACTGCACTGAGCATCTCCACCCTCAACTCTGAAGAGCAAAAAATACATTTATTATTTATGATACACATTATATGTAATATCTATACAATAAAACATATGTATTATTTATGATGCACATTATATATATCTATATAATAAAACACATATATTATTTATGACACACATTATATAGAATATCTATATAATAAAACACATATATTATTTATTATACACATTATATATAATATCTATATAATAAAACACATTTATTATTTATTATACACATTATATATTATGTGTAATTATATATTTTATTTAACATATGTATTATGTATTGTACACATTATATATTGTTATATATATAGTTATATATTATATAACACATTAGGTATTATACCTGTTATATATTATTATATATGACATAACACATGTATTATTTATTATACATATTATATAATATATATAAAAAACACATGTAGTTTTTATTATACACATTATGTTATCTATTATATGCAGTTCTATATTTTATATAATGTATTATGTATTTTACACATTCTATAATATATTATTATATATAGTTATATACTATATGACACATGTATTATTTATTTTATATATTATATATAATATATTATATATATTATATATATTATATATATTATATATATTATATATATTATATATATTATATATATTATATATATTATATATATTATATATATTATAATATTATATATATAAAATAAAACACATGTATTATGTATTATACACATTATATGATATATTATTTTATTTATAGTTATTTATATTATAGAACACATTATTGATTATACCCATGATATTAAATATTATTATATACATAGTTATATATATTATATAACATTTATTATATATTATACCCATTATATTATAAATTACATTATTTATATTGTTATATATATTATACAACACATGTATGATGGATTATACTCATTATTATATTATATTATATTATATTATATTATATTATATTATATTATATTATACTATATATAGTTATAGATATAGTTATAGTTATATATATTTTATATATATTTTATATATATTTTATATATATTATATTATATTATATTATATTATATTATATTATATTATATTATATTATATTATATTATATTATATTATATTATATATATTTTTATATATATGACACATCTATTATTTATTATACACATTATATATTATTTTATATTTACATATTGTAATATATATTACATAACACATTTATTATTTATTATACACATTATATTCTTTTATATATAGTTACCTATATTATTTAACACATTTATTATTTATGAACTAGGAACCCCATTCTCAAAAATCCCAGATGGATGAGGGTTCAATCAACACCCAAAAATCCCAAATTTCCCCATCAGTGAGGATTCTGCAGCTTTGGGGCCTCTGGGATTTTCTCTCCCATTTCTCCAGCTCCAAAAGGAAATTCCAAACTCCCTGCAGGGATTTTCAGCCATTCCAGCCACTGCCATCAGGAATATTTGGGGAAATTTATTTCTGAGGCCGCTAATTGTCCAATTAATTTGACTTCAATTAGCTGCTGGGAAGAGGAGGTTTAGGGAGCCACATACCAGCCACAATTTGATTTTTTCCTTTTTTTTTGTGCAGGAAATCAGGTTAAAATCAAATATCAGGAATAGCTGGGATGAATCAAAAATGGGTTTGAAAAATCATCTGAATATTTTGATATTGGTTTGGAAAATCATCTGAATGTTTTGTAATTAGTTTGGAAAATCATCTGAATATTTTGTAACTGGTTTAGAAAATCACCTGAATGTTTTGTAATTGGTTTAGAAAATCACCTGAATGTTTTGTTACTGGTTTGTTATGATATACCCACCTGCATCACTCCTTGTTTTAAATGGCATGTCAATATTTCCCTTTGAGTTAATATGAAAATTAATTGTATTATTAATATGATATTAATATTGACCAGTGTGAGGAAGTGTTTTGAACATCAGACACCCTCCCTCACTTCCAACACCTCACCTTTGGCAATGGCCAATTCTTTCTTTTTTCTTTTTATTTTGTGCAGGAAATCAAATTAAAATCAAATCAGGAATAGCCAGGCTGAATCAAAAATGGGTTTGGAAAATCACCTGAATATTTTGTAATTGGTTTGAAAAATCATCTGAATGTTTTGTAATTGGTTTGGAAAATCATCTGAATGTTTTGTAATTGGTTTGGAAAATCACCTGAATATTTTGTTATTGGTTTGTTATGATATACCCACCTGCGTCACTCCTTTTTTTAAATGACATGTCAATATTTCCCTTTGAGTTAATATGAAAATTAATTGTAAAATTAATATGATATTAATATTGACCAGTGTGAGGAAGTGTTTTGAACATCAGACACCCTCCCTCACTTCCAACACCTCACCTTAGCAATGGCCAATTCTTTTTTTTTCTTTTATTTTTGTGCAGGAAATCAAATTAAAATCAAATATCAGGAATAGCTGGGCTGAATCAAAAATGGGTTTGAAAAATCATCTGAATATTTTGTTATTGGTTTGGAAAATCATCTGAATATTTTGTTATTGGTTTGGAAAATCACCTGAATATTTTGTTACTGATTTGTTATGATATATCCACCTGCATCACTCCTTGTTTTAAATAACATTTCAATATTTCCCTTTGAATTAATAAAATTAATTGTAAAATTAATATGATATTAATATTGACCAGTGTGAGGAAGTGTTTTGAACATCAGACACCCTCCCTCACTTCCAACACCTCACCTTTGGCAGTGGCCAATTCTTTCTTTTTTCTTTTTATTTTTGTGCAGGAAATCAAATTAAAATCAAATACCAGGAATAGCCGGGCTGAATCAAAAGATGGGTTTGAAAAATCATCTGAATATTTTGTAATTGGTTTGGAAAATCACCTGAATGTTTTGTTATTGGTTTGGAAAGTCACCTGAATATTTTGTTATTGGTTTGGAAAAGCTTCTGAATGTTTTGTAATTGGTTTGGAAAATCATCTGAATATTTTGTTATTGGTTTGGAAAATCACCTGAATATTTTGTTACTGATTTGTTATGATATATCCACCTGCATCACTCCTTGTTTTAAATGACATGTCAATATTTCCCTTTGAATTAATATGAAAATTAATTGTAAAATTAATATGATATTAATATTGACCAGTGTGAGGAAGTGTTTTGAACATCAGACACCCTCCCTCACTTCCAACACCTCACCTTAGCAATGGCCAATTCTTTTTTTTTCTTTTATTTTTGTGCAGGAAATCAAATTAAAATCAAATATCAGGAATAGCTGGGCCCAATCAAAAGATGGGTTTGAAGAAAATAATCTAAATATTTTGATATTGGTTTGGAAAGTCATCTGAATATTTTGTAATTGGTTTGTTATGATATATCCACCTGCATCACTCCTTGTTTTAAAAGACATTTCAATATTTCCCTTTGAGTTAATATGAAAATTAATTGTAAAATTAACATGATATTAATATTGACCAGTGTGAGGAAGTGTTTTGAACATCAGACACCCTCCCTCACTTCCAACACCTCACCTTAGCAATGGCCAAAATGCCATTTCAAAATGCAATTTCCCCTTTTAAAGCATTATTTGAAGATGCATTTGTGAGCTGCTGACTCGATTCTCTCCTTTTTTTTTCTCCCCTTTTCCCCCCCAAGACCTGTCATCCACTTCTGCAGTGCTTAAAATAAAGTGCACAGATACAGGGGAAGCTGAAAGAGTCAAGAAGGCAGCTAATACAGAAATGTTTGCAGTAAAGTGTGTTACTCAGATCTTTCTAAAGTACATTTCTGCCTTTATTCTGAAGGCCACAGCACAGCCAACTCTGCCTAATGCAAGTAATGGAACCAATCTCTCCCTTTGATCATCAAAAAGGTGATTTTTTTCCCCTCTGTTTTATTGTATTTATTTATTTATTTATTATTTTTTTTCTTTGCAATCTGTTTGGGGCGAACATGAAAGAAAACTGGGTTTAATTGGGCTGCAGTAAAGGATAATTCTTCCTAATGAGGAATTGGATTCTTTTTAATGAGGAATTGTGCAGGTGACACGGGGACATCTCAGGTGGGAGGTGTGCAGAAGGTGATGTGCTTCAACTGGCTGCAAAAGCCAAGCCAAGTGCACTGGGGCTTAAGTGGTTTATAAAATCCACTGGAATTGACCTTTTAAATGCAGCCTGAATGGTGGTTAGAAAAATCTGAGCTCAGAGTTTGTGAATAAGCACAAAAAAATTCAAAATATGAACCCAGAAATGGGAGCTGAGCAGAGATCTGGAGATAAATATCTTCATTCCCCAAATTATAACCACTCCTTTCCTTCTATACTCATTGTGATGATCAAATAGAATTTAAAGGCTTAGAAAAGTGGTTTTTTAATGCCACAGGTATAAAATTGAATGAGACAATTCCTTTCAATGAGGAATTGTGCTGCTGTGCAGGTGACACGGGGACATCTCAGGTGGAAGTCGTGACTTTGGTGTGCAGAAGGTGTTGGAGAAATTTGTGTGCTTAAAAAAAACCAAGAGCACTGAGGCTTGTCTTGAGTGATTTATAAAATCCACTGGAATTGACCTTTTAAATGCAGCCTGAATGGTGTTAGAAAAATCTGAGCTCAGAGTTTGTGAATAACCACAAAAAAATTCAAAATATGAACCCAGAAACGGGAGCTGAGCTGAGATCTGGAGATAAATATCCTCATTCCTCAATTTATAACCACTTCTTTCCTTCTATATTCATTGTGATGATCAAATAGAATTTAAAGGCTTAGAAAAGTGGTTTTTTAATGCCACAGGTATAAAATTGAATGAGACAATTCTTTTTAATGAGGAATTGTGCAGCTGTGCAGGTGACATGGGGACATCTCAGGTGGGAGTCGTGATTTAGGTGTGCAGAAGGTGCTGGAGAAATTTGTGTGCTTAAAAAAAACCAAGAGCATTGAGGCTTGTCTTGAGTGGTTTATAAAATCCACTGGAATTGACCTTTTAAATGCAGCCTGAATGGTGGCTAGAAAATCTGAGCTCAGAGTTTGTGAATAACTACAAAAAAACTCAAAATATGAACCCAGAAACAGGAGCTGAGCAGAGATCTGGAGATAAATATCCTCATTCCCCAATTTACAACCACTCCTTCCCTCTCTGTGTTCATTGTGATGATCAAATAGAATTTAAAGGCTTAGAAAAGTGGGGTTTTTATGCCACAGGTATAAAATTTAATGGGACAATTCCTTTCAATGTGGAATTGTGCTGCTGTGCAGGTGACATGGGGGTGTCTCAGGTGGGAGTGGTGACTTTGGTGTGCAGAAGGTGTTGGAGAAATTTGTGTGCTTAAAAAAAACCAAGTACACTGGGGTTGTCTTGAGTGATTTATAAAATCCACTGGAATTGACCTTTTAAATGCAGCCTGAATGGTGGTTAGAAAATCTGAGCTCAGAGTTTGTGAATAACCACAAAAAAACCTCAAAATTTAAACCCAGAAATGGGAGCTGAGCAGAGATCTGGAGATAAATATCCTCACTCCCCAATTTACAACCACTCCTTCCCTCTCTGTGTTCATTGTGATGATCAAATAGAATTTAAATTCTTAGAAAAGTGGTTTTTTTGTGCCACAGGTTGGGTGTTTCCTGTGTGTTTGACACAGAGCTGGGTTTGGGAGGAGTTGTGGGAGCCTGGATGTTCCCCACAGCTCCCTCTGACCTCGGAGTGCAGATTTTTACTTTTGAGGCTTCACAATGAGACATTTTCAAGCTGGAAAGCAAAAAGTGGAAGGCAAAAGGCCTCAAAGTATTGGTGGTTTCATTTGCACAAAAAACCATTCAGGTTTTTTGTGCTCTGCTGGCTGAGGTTTGTCCTTACGGGATGACAGGGAATTCCTTTCCCATCTTTTTATCCCACTTTTATCCCACTTTAATGGCAAAGCAGAAATGAGGAGGAAAATCTGATTTTCAAACAGACCCAGACCCACTCAATGCTTGAGCTCAAATTGTTACCTGCATGAATTAACTGGGGGATTTTGGGGGATTTTTTCTGGTGGGTTTTATAGAGGTGAACTCCTCTCTTACTCCAGATTGGGATTGTTTCTTTATTCCAGGAGTTTCTCTGAGTGGGAAAGGCACGAGAGGCTTTCCATGGAGCAGCAGAGTGTGGCAAATAATCAGAGGGAATCCCCAGAGAACAGGAGGAAAACAATGGGAATGAAATCAGGGTTGGATGGAGAAGAAAGGGAAAAGCAGGATTATCCCACCCCTGAGGTTTGGGACAAGGATGGACACGGCTCAGACACCAAAAAATCAGGGAGAGCAGGGAGGTCCTGGGGCATTGGTGCCAAACTGGGGGAACCAAAGGGGCAGCTGTGCAGCTGAGTGTCCCACAGCTGGAATGAAAGCAAAGCACGGAGCGCTAATGGGCTGGAGGCAGCAACAAAGAGCCACCACAGCAGCAGGAATGGATTTTTTGCAGAGCAGAGGATTAGCCCCGATCCCAAAGTACAGATGGTCCTGGGTGGAATAATCACCTCTGCCCCGAGGGAGT